>NC_060130.1:403067543-403762043 GCF_021461395.2 Schistocerca americana
TTGATATCAGCGGCTTTCCATTTGGATGATTTTGCATTCTAGTAAATCACGAACTCACATTCATAATTGGTTGACAACTACTACGCACAAGTCATGTATTTTGATATAGTTAAAAATATGTAGTACTAGCTACAGTGGCCGCTTGGCTTAAAGCACTATGATTATAGATTAAAAACTACTGTGAGTTTGTTGTATTCCTCAGTGTTACCTTTAGCCAAAGTTTAACACAGCCTCAACGATTTTATTTTGTATATTGAATTGGAGTTGACTCTGTGGAAGTGAAACTTGTAATAAAACTCTTAATATTTTGCAGTTACGTTGTTACATAGGCTGGAGATTATCTCTTGATCTCACATACAACAAAAAATTGGAAGGAATCATTCCAAGAAGTGTATGTAAGTTAGATTATTTTCGTCAGTAAGAGGAAACACGCGTGTTTGAATCCACATGTATAGTTTTGGTGCCCCCCCCCCCCCCCCCCCCATTATTTCGAAATTTATGACAAAGATAACAAAAAATGAAATTGTCTCTGAGGCATGCGTACACATTCATTTGCAATGTATCCTCATCACCAAATAAAAAAGCATACATTTGTATTACGACAAAATCGTGTTTACTTTGGGGGGAGGGATGTTGATATCTCTCCTGTACAACGTCAGTTCGTGGTGGAACGTTCCCGTGAGTGAATGGATGTTCGAATCCGTCGTGGCATACCTTCGATGAAAACATCAAGCCAGCCCCGGTCCAAATTGCCCCACTCTTCCATGGCGATCCTACATAAGTCACAAGAGTACATTGTCGTTGCACATCTCGTTTAAATCTATCCCAAATATGTTTGGTTGGGTTTATGTCCGGGGAACAAGCAGGCCTCTCCATTCTGGTGATATAGCACGCCAAAGGAACGTGTTCGCGTGAACGACACGATCACGACGCGAATTATCGTCGATCAAGATGAAATTGTCAGGAAAGTGCCGACGATATGGTCACACTATTGTTTGCAGAATCTCGCCCCTGTATCGTAGAGCAGTGAGATTGCCCTCAGCAACCACGGAAGATAATTGGTTCCAATGGCTCTGAGCACTATGGAACTTACCATATGAGGTCATCAGTCCCCTAGAGCTTAGAACTAACCTAAGTACATCATACACATCCATGCCCGAGGCAGGATTCGAACCTGCGACCATAGCAGTCGCGCGGTTCCGAACTGAAGCGCCTAGAACCGCTCGGCCACATCGGCCGGCTAGATAATTGGTGACCTCTAGTAATGACACCCCAGAAGATCACTCCACCGCCTTGTTGCACATGCGGGGGACAGCGTTGAAGGCGTTCGATATTACCGGACTGTCCCCAAACACGTCTGCGAGCAACAGGACACTACAGATCATGGTGTCGTCCGTAAACAACACACGACACCAATCCTGGGGCGTCCATTGTGTGTGATTTCTTGCTCGTCTGTAATGGAGTGCATGGTGGTGTGGCGTACGACGTGGTGCTCGCCGTGATCGTTGGGAGCCGAGATTCGTATCATGCAATCGTATCCTAATTGATTAATGCGATACATGACGTCCTGTCGCCTCTTCGAACGCCAAATCCAGTTCTGGGTCACTCAGTCCTCGGTGACTCAAAAGTCGTTGATATCGATCATCATATGCACCTGTAGAACTTGGAAGGCCTGTGCAGTGTGTCATGACTCCACCTGACAATTTGAACCGATTCCATGTCCACACGATGTCACCTTGGCTCCGGTGCACACGTCGAGCAACTTCCCAGGTTGACAAACCTTCTGCACGTAATATGATACGTACCCAATAACTGGTTGCGATTGGCCATCGTTGCATGACGGATGTTCACACTATTGTTCCACGGACATATCTAATGTGTCCCTATTGGTGCTTTACTTTCAGCTGAAATGCTGCAATCTATTCGAATGCGGCGTTTTACCCATATGTAGCGCTCATGGTAACTGTTTGTAAGTTTGAAATCAACGTCGGGGGTGACCTTCCACTCGGTGCAGGGACAGTCGCAACGGCAACACACTTGCAGGACGTGTGTGTGTGTGTGTGTGTGTGTGTGTGTGTGTGTGTGTGTTTCTTTCTCAACGTTTTAATTTTCCTTACTCTTGTAAATGAACGTATTAGTAAGTTTATCAGTATTCAGAGACGGGATTAGTAATGAAGAAAAATACGGTAAAGTTTACCAACCAGGTCCATAAGCGGGAGCCACTTGACTTCAGAGTATAGCACGAACGACAAGAATTGAAATCCTGGTAAGAAAATGATCGAATGAACCGCTTGTTAGACAAAGTTCTTACAGATAACGTTTCTGGAGGAATAAGGCAAGTATTGTTCGAATCGTGTAACTTTATAGCTTTAGAACGTGGTTCCATAATTGACTCTGACCAGCAGATGTACTGTATGATGTCTGGCAGTCAGAATGAATATCATAAGGCTTTTTGTTTTTTGTTTCAGGTACGTAAGTGGAACGTATTGACTGCTACGCTAGTTCTGACTGCAATCGAGGATTTGCCATGTGCGGTAAGGGCACTTTTTATTTAATTCATTTCCACAACAAGCACATAATTTATGC
Organism: Schistocerca americana; assembly: GCF_021461395.2. Lineage (NCBI taxonomy): Eukaryota > Metazoa > Arthropoda > Insecta > Orthoptera > Acrididae > Schistocerca > Schistocerca americana. The sequence continues at coordinate 403,070,130 of NC_060130.1, forward strand.
CTGTCGTTCACAAATATTCTGGGTGGTGTAGCCCGCCATGTATAAAATACTTTAATTATAAACTTAAAACCGTTTCGACCGTATTACACAATGGCCTCCCTCAGGTCAGTATTAATCCATGGTTTCCTTGGCCACTGTAGTTCTCCTTCTTCTTCTTCTTCTTCTTCTTCTTCTTCTTTCGAATAAACCATTTGGAGGGTACGATGAATCAACCTTGGCTACTCTTCATTGTATTAGATTTCCTTAGTTTCCAAATTTCCTTCATCCTTTTAGAGGGTTGTTCCCTTTCTTCTTGAGGTCACTTTCGTCTAGTTGTTTTCTTTCTCTCCTGAAATTCTGCCTTTTGAACTGCCTTTCTGAAATGTGTTCTGTTTTTTATTGTGTCTACTGTAATTCCAGAGTTTTTCATGTCCTCTTCAGTCTCTATGAACCATGCTGGCTTGGATTTGTAGCTATTGAGTAATGTGAATATCCGCTTGGTTAGTCTGTTGTTATCCATTCTGAATATATGTCCAAGAAACTGTAGTCTCCTCTTCCTCATTACATCGGTTAGTTTTTCAGTTTTCAAGTATAGCTCTCCGTTTGGTCTTAACCTGTATTCAGCGTTATCGTTTCTTTTAGCTTCCACTATTTTCCTTCAAATTCTTTTTTCAACCTTCTCTAGTTTCTCAAGATCTCCATTTCTTGTTAGTTTAAGTGTTTCTGCCGCATACAGAGCTTCAGGTCTGGCCATTGTTTGGTAGTGTCTTAATTTCGTGTTCCAGGACAAGGGTTATTTGTTATAAACGTTTTTGGTCTTATGGAACACACTTTGCATTATGTGCACTCTAGTTTCTATAGCTATCTTTTCTTTTGCATTTTGTGTAATCCACTAACCTAGGTTCTTTTATTGTATTGTTGTCAACTGAAATATTTTGAGGAGCATCACACATCTTTGTCATGAACTTTATTTTTTCGAAGGATATTTGTAGTCCTACTTTGGCTGCTTGTTTTTGCAGTTCTCTTATTTGTTCTGGGGCATTATCTAGTGAATCTGTAATCAATGCCATGTCATCTGCGAAGGCTAAACAGTCGACAGTGATCTTGATTGGATACTACCTTTTGTAACACAAAATTGAAAAGCGGAGGTGACAATCAATCTCCCTGTCGAACACCTGACTTTATTTCAAACGATTTTGAGAGCTCTCCCGTAAATTTTACTTTCGATTTTGTATTTGTCAAGCTTTAATTTATTTCAGTTGTTTTAGTATCAAGTCCCAATTCTTTTAAGGTATCAGGCAGTGTATTTCTGTCAATTGAATCATAGGCTTTTTTAAAATCCGCAAAAGTAATTACATATTTAAAGTTCCTGATTTTCCTCATTTCTGTTCTTTAAGTTTACTATTTGTTCTGCACATGACCTTCCCTTCCTAAATCCAGCGTGATACTCTCCTAGCTGTTTGTCAAGTATTTCTTCTGGTCTTTTTAAAAGCGCGTTAGACAAGATCTTACAGGTCACTGGTAAGAGGGAGATACCCCTATAATTGCTAGGATCTGTTTTTTTTTCCTTTTTATTTAGTGGATGTATTAGTGCAGATGTCCAGTCTGGTGGTAAGCTGTGTGTTGTCCACATTTCTTTGAGTATTTCTGATAGACATTGTATCATGTTGTCACTAGAGTACTTTCATAGTTCAGCAACTATATATCCTCTCCAGGTGCTTTATTATTTTTTAAGGTCTTTTATGATTTCTTTCATTTCTTCTGTGGTTGGCGACTTTGAGTCCGGTGGTGTTGGGTTTACAATATCGAAATTAAATTTTTCTTTCGGTGGATAACAGTTATGTAGTTCTTCCAAGTATTCGGCAAGTATTCTACAGTTCTCTATGCTATTGTATGCAGTTTTCTGCGTTTTTGGGTCCGTGAAAATTAGACTAGGTGGAGTGTATTCCTATAAGTTACTTTTGAAAGTTTTGTAAAAGTCCCTAGCATTGTTCTGTTTGAAGTTGGAGTCTATTGATGCTGGTTGGTCTTTCATGTATTGTACTTTGATCTTTTTAAGCCCTTTTGATGCTTACTTCCAGGCTTCTTTTAGGGAGTTCGTATTTTTATCATTTTTATTTGCATCCCATATGTTCCAAGCTCGTTGTTAGGATTAGTTCGTCACACTCATCATTCCACCAGGCATGTTTCTATTTTTTGGTAAGGAGAATGGTTTCTTCTGCTGTCTGTACTATGTTTTTTTGAAGTTGTTCCCATGTTTTAGGTGTTCTGTTTTCCAAAAGTGTCCTGGAATTATCTTCCTTAGTTAATTTCTGAGTGTCAAACTTTTTTAGTTGATATTGGCGCTTTCTTTTATATATTGGCCTAATTTTGAATCTAACAATCGATAGATAGTGGTCTGAATCTAAACCTGCACTCCTAGCAACTTTTACATTGAGTATCTCTGATGTAGAGTGTCTGCTCACAGCAAAATGGCCAAGTTGTTTCTCCCCACAGACTGGATTCGGGGATACCCATGTAGTTTGTTTCCTAGGGAGTTTCTTGAAAAATGTAGACTTTAGAACTATGTCATGTTCTCTGCATAAACTAACAAGTTTTTCTCCATTTGCATTGGTTCTTTTATGTGCAGGGAATTTGCCTACTATGGATCGGTGATGACGTTCTCTAGCGATTTGAGCATTAAAATCTCCCAGCAATATTATTGTTTTGGGATGAAATCTGGTCTAAGGTGTTTGACAGTTCCTGCCAAAAAATTTGTTTGTTCTTTTTGTGTTCTGTTTTTCGCATTTGTTGGTGCATATGTGTTTACAATGGTATACAGTTTGTTTACTGATTTGAAGGTTAATGTAGAAAGTCTTCCATTGATAGATTCAAATTCTACTATCGAGTTTAATATGTTTTGGTTTACAATGAATACTGTTCCAAATTGGGGTACATTCTTCATAACTCTTTTTCCCAGCTTCCCTTTAAAGATTCTGAATCCCTCTGAATCAAATGAATGTTCATCAGTATACCTTGTTTCTTGGAGTGCTGTTATCATTATATGTTTTCGTTTTATAAAATTTATTAACGTTTTAACTTTTCCTGTTTTTAGAAGTGAGTTTACGTTGAAAGTTGCCAAGTAGTTTATATTTTTGTATTTAATTTTATTTGTTGCTTGCTTACGGCAAGTTTCAGGAAGCTCCGACTCATCCTTCGCAACCTGCTGTAGCCCCCCCCCCCCCGCCCCCCTCCCCGAATCCAAATGCCTACTTTTAATTTCCTTAGAAATTGAAGATTGGTTACTCCCTGGGATAAAATCTCTTACAAGGAGCGTATCCATTGTTGTTTGTTGGGTTAGGGGAACAAGTCCCCTAAGGATTCTACTCGAGGTTGTTAGCTCTGAGGAACGGTTTTCAGCCGCGTCACTGGTGGACAGACGCTGACCATTTAGCCGCTTGTTTCAAGACAGACGCCAAGTGGATTTTTTTTTTTCCTTTGGTTGCCTCTTCCGTTAGTTCCGCCGTACCGAGAACTATTCCCACCACCTTCACTACCGTTGAGGTCTTCACTGTAGTCCTAGCAAGGAGCCCTTACAACGTACTACCACCCTGGCCAGGTGAACCTTAGTTTCTTAACGAGTTTGTTACTCGTCCTCCTCCTTCCTCACCTCTTGTATGGTGAGGCCTCGGGCTTGGTACAGGCGCAGCGGAATTACTGTAGTTCTCTCTTGTATAAGGCTGCAAGTACAGAGCCGTTACAGATTATTGGGTCATTTTTAAGCCTATCTTTTTAGTAGCACTATCTGATCATGATCTGATCACCATATTACAGGGGGAAATTTGAAAGTTATACATCGACGACAGATGCATGCACCATCTGTAAAACGATACACGTCCAGGAGCTGATCTAGTACTTGCAAAACACGCTCAAGCAGGTCAGGTGCACTGTTTTAGACAACTTATCATTTATGGCAGTGTCACTGATGGTGGAGGCAGGTTGGTGAAGAAACTCCAATGGAAGAAATCACACAGCGAATCGAGTGAGGAATGTGACCGTATGCAGATGATACCTGCTTCTGATAAGCGACGAATCCATCCATCTGGCAAGTGAATATTTAGATACGCCCTGACATTCGTAGCCCGATATTGTGATTAAATGTTCATGGCTACGTGTCACTTTAATAAGAGAGGAAAAAAAACAAAAAACGGACATGGAAAAAATTACAGACTGTTGTCTTTAACGTCGGTTTGCTATAGAATTCAAATATAATACATAGGTACTTGCCTGCCTGGATGACCAGACATTAATGACGAAGAACAGCCGTCCGAAATTAATTTGAAATAAATTAGATGAATGTGAATATTTTCGCATCAGAAAGTCTTGCATCACCCCGGTTCCCATAACTCCTGAAGATCGACGTTGACAGTTCAGAGATGTCTCTAAATCCGCCCAAGGATGTGAACAACAATGCATGGAAATGGAAATGCTGTATGGCTAGGCCCTCCCGTCGGGTAGACCGTTCGCCTGGTGCAAGTCTTTAGAGTTGACGCCACTTCGGCGACTTGCGTGTCGATGAGGATGAAATGATGATGATAAGGACAACACAACACCCAGTCCCGGAGTGGAGAAACTCTCCGACCCAGCCGGGAATCGAACCCGGGCCGTTAGGTATGAGATTATGTCGCGCTGACCACTCAGCTACCAGGGGCGGACAACAACCATGCATGAGCAGCGCCTATTAGACGGAGGGGGTCCGAAAGCCGATACGTTCCAGTCATTCCATCAGGAAGGAGGTACACGGCTGGTGTTGTCTCTAGTTCAACCATGCATAGACGGTCAGTACGGAGGTTCGATCGTGTCCGCATTGTTACTTTGTGCCAGGAAGGGCTCTCAACAATGGAAGTGTCCAAGCGTCTCGGAGTGAACCATAGCGGTGTTGTTCGGACATGGAGGAGAGAGAGAGAGAGAGAGAGAGAGAGAGAGAGAGAGAGAGAGAGAGAGAGAGAGAGAGACATGAACTGTCGATGACATGCCTCACTTAGGCCGCCCAAGAGCTACTACTGCAGAGGATGACCGCTACCTACGGATTATGGCTCGGAAAAACCCTGACAGCAACGCCACCATGTTGAACAATGCTTTTCGTGCAGCCACAGGATGTCGTGTTACGACACAAACTGTGCACAATAGGCTGCATGATGCGCAACTTCACTCCCGTCGTCCATGGCGAAGTTCATATTTGCAACTACGACATTATGCAGCGCGGTTCAGGTGGGACCAACATGATGCTGAATGGTCCGATCTGGATTGGCATCACGTTCTCTTCACCGATGAGTGTCGCATATGCCTTCAGCCACACAATCGTCGGAGACTTGTTTGGAGGCAACCCAGTCAGGCTGAGCGCCTTAGACACACTGTCCAGCGAGTGCAGCAAGGTGGAGATTCCCTGCTGTTTTGGGGTGGCATTATGTGGGGCCGACGTACGCCACTGGTGGTCATGGAAGGCGCCGTAACGGTTGTATGATACGTGAATGGAATCATCTGACCGGTAGTGCAGCGATATCTGCAGCATATTGGCAAGGCATTCGTCTTCATGGACGAGAATTCGCGCCCCCATCGTGCACATCTTGTGAATGACGCCCTTCAGGATAAAGAAATTGCTCGACTAGAGTGGCCAGCATGTTCTCCAGACATGAACTCTATCGACCATGCCTGGGCTGGATTGAAAACTGCTGTTCATGGACGACATGACCCACCAACCACTCTGAGGGGTTTATACCGTATCGCCGTTGAGGAGTGGGACACTCTGAACCAACAGTGCCTTGATAAACTTCAGGATAGTATGCCACAACGAATACAGTATAAATGTTTCTAAAATCATTTCTCAAGTGTCATAAAGACACTGTAGATGCTGTCTTCTTTACTAGCATCTACTGTTGATTCATGAACGTTGAGATTCTGTAGGAATCTTATCGAAGCAGTTGCACAAATTATTAGTCTGAACTCTAGGCAGACAGACATAAACAAGGGCGAATCAGGAAGTTATTGGCCCGATTTTTTATTAGTCGAAATGAGGTGCCTACAGTTAATTCAAGAGGACGTGCTACTGGGTATTAGAGGTACCGGTGTCTTACAGCAATCTGGACCACCAGCTCTGAATCTCTCGCTGCATGATGGTACAACATGCAATGTGCGGTTTTCATGAACAATAAAACGAGCGGAAATGATGTCTATCCAGAATGAGCACCTGCCCGCGAAAGGCAAAGGTCCTGAGTTCGAGTCTCGGTCGGGCACACAGTTTTAATCTGCCAGGAAGTTTCAATGATGTCTATGTTAATCTCTCTTCCAATTTTCTGTACAGGTACCGGAACTCTAGAAACCGAGGTGATTCAAAAATTTTCTTGATGTGTGTATATTACTACCTATTTGTGACAGACCAGGTCTCGGACTCGAGTTTCCCGCTTACCGCAAGCTTTCGTCTTAACCATTTCGGTTATCCGTGCACGCCTACCGAAGCGATCCAAACTTCCGTATCTCACACTGTTTAAGTCCCTTTACCATAATCCCCTGCATTCATCACTTAATGCTCGCAGCTTTACTTTGTATTCCCTCTCCAGAGAGAACATGAATATGAGGAAACGAGACGCATGGTATTATCGTCTTGTGCCCACCTAGCGATGTAGTATATTATATGGGAAGATATACTGTAAAGATAAAAACCATCAGCTTTCCATTGGGGTAGTGGTGGGGATGATAGTGGGGTGATGGGCAGAGAAAGGGGGCTGGACGAGGAGGAGATGGACGGGGAGGAGAAGATGGAGGTGGACGGATACGGGGGAGGGGGGTATAGAGAGAGTGCCAGAGGGGGAGGAGGCAGGAAGGATATGGAGAGGGATAGTGACTGCTGGAAAAGATTGTGAGGAAGCAGGTGCGATACTTCAAGAGTATGAAGTGCATTCTGTCTCTTGGTGCTATTTATTGTGTAAAGAGACTGAGCATTACAGCAAGCCAATGTTTTTGTCAGTGTTTTACGGTTGAAAGTTCATTCAACACAGCTGAATACCAGAGATAAATTTAACATCCTCTCTAGAGTCGTATAGTATAATACAGCAGAGTGTCAGATATATATGTCTGTGCAACGTATATGACATACGCGTACTTGGGCAAAGCCTTAGTTGACGAAAAATCGAAACTTCCTCTGTAGATTTTCCGAACAATCACTGTTTTTGTAACACATTTCTATGCCAAAAGCACACTGTTTACCGTTCCACTGAACCATGACTATTAAACGGCGAAATCGTTTAGAAATCGTTTACAGCTCAGTGTACCAGTCCCGCGGTGCTGTCAACGGTATATGGCTGCCGCCACACGTTTGCCCGCTTGTCTGTGGCGCCCTGTATTTCGTGGAAATTGGATGAACTGCAGTTGCGCGACGCCTCTGATGTCCGGCTCGCATTGGTAGGCGGGTTGCGCTGAGTCCCGACATTCAGTTACATAACGTTGTTCTCTGAATTTTAATCATAACTCTATATACTGGTCCGTGAACAAAATTACCATTATGCTATCTAGATCTGTGGCCATAGATACATACTGTTACCCGTGCTAAGCCGGGAAATTCGCTGCAATAAAACTATGTGTATGTATGTACAGGGATATAAGCCCCGTGTGGTGCTGGACTGTGCGTGTTCAGTACGGATTAGGCATCAGTGCAGGTTGTTTACGAGTAGTGCACACTTCGTGTTTGCATTCAAAGGCCGCTGTCGACGTGCAATGAAACACCTAACAGAGTTACTAAGAGGGCAGATTGTGGGGGCCCGATTAGCTGGAGCATCAGTAACCAAGACAGCCAACTTACTGAAAGTTTCAAGAGCAACTGTTTCAACAGTCATGACAGGCGTACACAAAACATGGAAAGACATCATCGTGTAAACGTAATAGTGGGCACAAATCAAAACTAGATGACAGAGATGGTTGTACGCTAACACGAATAGTGTCACAAAAAAAAAAAACTACGGCGGCTAAAGTGACTGCACAGCTCAGTAGCCCCATCTTCGAGACCCCGTATCTATCGACACTGTCCACCGATAACTCCATAAGGCAAATGTTTATTGACGCAGTTTACGCGGTGTGGACGGCGTTGTGTTTCTCTTAGCCACCTACATGGACGAATTAGAAAGTTTTGGCCTGGGCATATCTGCCGGTATCTCCGCGGCGCAGAAGTTGAAGGTGGCGGTTGTGCTTCACATATCCACATCGTAGAGCAACGAAGTATGATTCGTCTTTTAGGGACGAAATTCTCAGGGAAATGTAGCCCCTGTACGGGGAAAAGTGTCTGGCTGTGAGAACTGTGAGGTTGTGGTGTTATGAGTTTGCAAGAGGCCATAAAAACGTGGGTAGCAATCAGCGTTCGGGGAGGCTGTGGTCGTTGCTGACTGACGACGCTTCCCGCGTGGATGCAATGGTGAAAGCGGATCGGCGTGTGCAACTCAAGGATATTTCCTGCGAGCTTTGAATTTCGTATGGGAGTCTTTACAATATCGTTTACGGGTCGTTAGGGTGCCGGAAGGCTTCTTGTCGGTGGGTGCCTAAGCTGTTAGGGCCAGCCTAGTGCCAGGGGGCCGCCCACTGGGATTAGCTCGGTGGGCAGGCCAGTCACCTGCTGGCATACTTGTAACGCTGCAGAGATTACAGCTTCTCTGTATACTTGTACAGTAGAACAGTTGCTAACACTAACCTTGTCCATAGTATTAGCCTTTAAAGAAAGTATGTAGCTGCAGTTGTTTATGTAGTAACTTAAGACCCACTAATTAGCTTAGGTAGTGAGTTATGATGTACTTAGAATAAAGATATATATATATATTTTTTTTTTTTTTTTTAAAAGGTGTTGGATGAAATGATGAAAGGCAAGTGAATTATTGCCTAACTGAATAATGTGCAGCTATATGCTGGGGAGGGTGACTGCACCATATTGTTACGGGCGATGAAACTTGGATAAGCATTTCAGACCGGAATCGAAGGAGCAGAGCATGGTGTGAAACATCCGGGTTCGTCTGTGACAAAAAAAAGGTCCATCCAGTGCCATCTGTTGGGAAAGTGATGTTAACAGCCTTCTGGTTTCGTAGTGGATCGCTCCTGCTGGGTTCCATGCCACGAGGAGCTACCATCAATGCTGACAGTTACTGTTCCACACTGTAACGTCTGCGGACTGCCATCAGGAAGAAGCGTCGAAGTATTCCCGTTGTGGACAGCGTCGTTATGGTTCACGACAACACTAGGCTACCAGTGGCAGTCAGAAATGCCGACAAGTTACGATCATTTCTCTGGGAGAGTCTGGACCACCCACCATATAGTCCAGACTTCGCTCCTGGTAATATCCACGTCTTTGGTGCGACCATGAAGCCAAGACAGCAGCCGACGGTGGTTGCAGTCAGCCGAAAAAATTCCACCAGAGGGACATCTCAAATATAGTGCTTGCACGGGACAAATGTTTGAACCGGTGTGGAAAAATAATGTAAGGTACATAGAATAGAACGTATACTTGTAATTAACTGTATGCACCTCGTTTCGACTAATAAAAAATCGGGGCAATGACTTCCTGATTCGCCCTTGTTTATGTCTGTCTGCTTAGAGTTCAGACTAATAATTTGTGCAACTGCTTCGATAAGATTCCTAGAGAATCTCAACGTTTATGAATCAACAGTAGATGTTAGTAAAGAAGACAGCATCTACAGTGTCTTTATGACACTTGAGAAATGATTTTAGAAACATTTATACTGTTGAGAAAGTCGGAGCTACTCTGTACAGTGAGTGGAAATTTAGCATTTCAACTGCGTTATATTATCAGTTAAAAAATGAAAAAAAAGTTGGCGCTGCCAAGTGCGGCCTTCACTACACAGTTCTACAAGATGTTAAATTGTTTTCCTCAGACAGCATTACCTTTTCATTCTTCACGTCCACGCTAACAAGCAGAGTTCACTTCATACCTACGAATTACCTGTCCGAAAATTATGGCTGCAAACATTCCAGAACCAAATGTAAGTTGCCTGCATCTCGTGGTCGTGCGGTAGCGTTCTCGCTTCCCACGCCCGGGTTCCCGGGTTCGATTCCCGGCGGGGTCAGGGATTTTCTCTGCCTCGTGATGGCTGGGTGTTGTGTGCTGTCCTTAGGTTAGTTAGGTTTAAGTAGTTCTAAGTTCTAGGGGACTGATGACCATAGATGTTAAGTCCCATAGTGCTCAGAGCCATTTGAACCTTTTTGAACCAAATGTAAGTTCACTGGCTATTCCGTCATAGTTATTGCTCGCAGTATTTTCCACTCTCCTTGTTACACAAAGTCTTCGTGATTCGTGAGCAAGTGTGTATAATCACGTTCTTCCCATACTTAGTCAACCATAGACCTCGCTATAATTAATTTTCGAATTCCGAAATTTAATACAAGAAAAAAATTAAATTAATAATCGAATGTCCTTATCCGCATTATATGAAGGAAAAGTCAAAATCCTTTCTTCTGTGTGGAAACTGGTTGTTCGGCATTTGCATCGGTTCCATCACTTACATCATCATTCCGTAATAAGTATTTCCACGCTTTCACACATGAAGTTATCAGTAAGTGCTTCATGTAACACTTTCATACACAATTCATTTGTTCTCTTATTCACTCCGACATCCGAAATAATACATTTACATGGTTAGTCTGCAATTCACACTTAAGTGCTTGGCAGAGGGTTCATCGAACCATTTTTCATACTACTTCTCTACCATTCCACTCTCGAATGGCGCGTTGGAAAAAGGAACACAAATTCAAGTAGCCCGCCAAAGGCGTGTCGCCAGAGGTGGTCTTCATTTGGTTAGCAGAAACGGAAAAAAGGGAAAGCATTGGACGGTAGCGAGAACCGAACCCATAGCCATTCACGCGGATGGGCCCACGTGATAATCTAGTACATAAAGATAATAGTACTGCAGAAAGTTTTTGCGTAGCGTAGTGGTTAAAGGACATTTGTAACTTGCAGAAGGTTGTGGGTTCGAATCTATCAGAGGATTTGAAGTATTTTTTTATAATTCGTTATCAGAATTACTTTGGTCATTATTTGTATGCAATTACTTTCTTTCAATGTAATGTTTTTTTTTAGTTTTATTCTTTGTAACGTCATGTTAATCTTCGTAGTAACGTTTCATGTATCATCAATTTTTCTTCCTTTCATTGTTTTACCTATTGGAATCTCTGTACGAATTACGTGCATTATTTTTATTCCTGTATCATAATACTGGAACATTTGAATTGGGCGATCTATCGGTTGAAAGCCAAAATGCGAAATAATCTATTGATGCTGACTGAGGAGTGGCGTCAAAATTTTTTTGTTACAATACGTGGATGTTGTAGACAGAAGTCGTCATACAGATATCTAAAACAAATTCTAGTTGTACTTTGGAAAAAATAACGCAGATGAAGTTGTAAACGAAAGAGATCCAACCACAATTAGGAATAGAAATAATGAATGCAGTAACATGTACGAAAACATGACATGTCAAAACGGACAAAATGAAATCGACGCTAATACATAAAAACAATCAAAATCACATGAACAATCGCAAGCGGAAAACGACTGATAGGAAGTAACAACGAGCGCAAATAAGGAAGTTCATATGATATTATAATGACATGCCAAAGTATATAAATAAAAAATGACATTTATGTCACGTATTTGAATAAACGTTATAATCAAAGTAAATTCGGTAAAGATTTAGAAATAAAAAATCTCAAACCACCCTATTAGGTTCGAACCCACAACATTCAGCACGTCGAACAATATCTATCAGTACGCTACGCCACCCTCCAGGTGTTTCCACAGGAAGAAAAAACCAAGGGATTTAGGTCAGGTGAATGCGGTGGCCATACAACTGGACCTCCTTGTCCGACCCATTTTCCTGGAAATGATCTGTCCAAATACTGACGCACATTAACTCCAGTGTGTGGAGGTGCACCATCATGTAGGAAACATATTCTCTGCCGAACATGTAGTGGAATATTTTCCAGCGCATCACGCAGATAGTTTGAGAGGAATGCACGATACCTTCTTACAGTCAACTGGTCAGGCAACATGTAGGGGCCTAAACACATGTCGTCCAATATTCTGGCCCAGACGTTGATAACAAATCGAACTAGATATCCACGGTCGCGGGTGACGTGCGACTTAACCTCACACCAATGGTGGGCATTGTGCGTATTGAAGACACACTCACGAGTGAATGCTGCTTCATCCGAATGTGCTGCAGTGTTCTCAGTGTCGTCATTGGCTTCCTGTTGTTGTTGGAACCATTCACAGAATTGCATCCACTGATGGCGATCTGCAGGATGCAGGTGTTGCGTGAAAGCATAATGATAAGGGTGAGGCCCATGCTCGTTCAGTACGTTAACGAGCATGCGTTGTGAGACACACAGCTGCCTTGATATGCTACGTGTACTTCGCTGAGTTTCTTGGTGAATGACCTCCAGAATAGCTTCCTCAGTAGCTGGAATACAGCGAGTCTGTGGACGACCTCTGTCACATGATGGTGGAAGGAGAGAGCCTGACTTCTGAAGGCGCAGCTCCAAATGACGGTACACATTTTTGTCTGGATGGAGTCGAAAAGGATATCTAGCTGCATGCTTACGAGTGGCAAATGCAGCCCGGTTATTAGATGCACCAAGGATCAGAAGCATATCCACATATTCATCGTTTGTGTATGCCATACGTCTGCCACACTGGTTTACACGTTTACAGTGAGAAAATTCGATACGTGTACACATGTACATTGGAGTCTGTAACGGGCGCGTTACTCCACTCGCAACTAGTCCCTGTCTGGTGGACAGCGCATGTAGTATAAACACGCCGTCAGTCCTGTGCGCTGTTCCACCTAACGTGCATTATCCCTCTGACAGATATTGTTGTGCATGATTCATCCAGACACCGCTAATTGCGGAATGTTCAGTTTAGAATTACACTGTTTGCCTAATGATAATAGATGTCGTGTTTCCACAATCCCATAGATAGCATAATAATAATAATAATAATTCCCGTGGAGGCCCGGGAAAAAATAGGCCTCCTGTATGTTCTGCCAGTCGTAAAAGGCGACGAAAAGAACAAACCACTAATAGGGCTAACCCCCCTTTTAGTGTGATTAGTTGGCTCAGGACAGAACTAAAGAAGCCTCGGACAAGCGCCGTCATGGTCGGGGACGACGCTTGAACCCTATGCCCGCCCACAATGGTAACGACACTGCTAGCCTACTGGAAAATGATTCAAATCCAAATAGAGGTGTTTTGCAGGATATGCTTCCTGCAACCACTCTAGAAGGAAAACAAAGACAGAGGATGAGATAGTCAGATGAAGTTAATCGACACCTCCTGTTCTGTTGTTATCAAGCAACAAACCTAGGAACCAACACAACTGGATACAGATCACAAGTATACACAACTTTATTACCAGATACCCAGAATTAAAATTTTTAACAGAACAATGACTAGCTGATCAGATCCGTGTAATAATCAAAAATAACAGGATACCCCAGTCAGAATTAGAAAACATCAAATAACAAGTACAACAAATACTGGAACAAAATGATGTGCAATCAGAAGAAGAAGAAAATACAGTAATGGACTCAAACATCCCAGAGCAAACAAACAAAGAACAACAATTAAACAATCAGAGGAAAACGAAATCTTAAGACAGCCACCAGAACAAGCACAAATAGAACACGAAGTGACACACATGTTAGATATAGAAGAAAAATTTCAGCTGACGTATATAGAATACAAAGACACAAATACAGACATTAGACCATTCTTGCATAGACCGCCAAATAACCCACAAGTCGAAACAACAATAAAAACTATCAACACAATCATACACAACAAAATAAATGAAAACACAACTATGGAAGAGTTACAACTACTGGTTTATATAGGAGCACTCACTACACTAAATATACACACTAGGCAGAGATCAGAACCAACCAGCACACAGAAGAAACCCACAAAACCAGCATGGCAACACAGGCTACAGATCAGAATAGAAAAACTGAGAAAAGACATCGGACAGCTAACACAATTTATAAGAAATGAAATGTCAGACAAAAAACGAAAAAGCTTAGGTAAAATCTCACAACAAGAAGTGATAGAGCAATTAGATGAAAAGAAGCAGAAATTACAAGCATTGGCCAAACGACTTAGAAGATACAAAAAAAGTGAAAATAGAAGGAAACAAAACCAAACATTCAACACAAACCACAAGAAATTTTACCAGACAATAGATAACACGCACATTATAGACAATCCACCAAACATAACAGACATGGAACACTTCTGGAGCAACATATGGTCAAACCCGGTACAACATAACAGGCATGCATGGTGGATACAAGCAGAAACAGATACATACAAGATGATACCACAAATGCCTGAAGTGATAATTTTGCAACATGAAGTCACCCAAGCAATTAATTCTACTCACAATTGGAAAGCCCCTGGAAAAGATAAAATAGCAAATTTCTGGCTAAAGAAATTCACCTCAACACATTCACATCTAGCTAAATTATTTAACAGTTACATTGCAGACCCATACGCATTCCCTGATACACTCACACATGGAATAACTTATCTGAAACCTAAAGATCAAGCAGACACAGCAAACCCAGCTAAATATCGCCCCATAACATGCCTGCCAACGATATACAAAATATTAACTTCAGTCATTACACAGAAATTAATGACACATACAACACAGAACAAAATTATAAATGAAGAACAAAAAGGCTGTTGCAAAGGAACACGAGGATGTAAAGAGCAACTGATAATAGATGCAGAGGTGACATATCAAGCCAAAACTAAACAAAGGTCGCTAGACTATGCATACATTGATTACCAAAAAGCTTTTGATAGTGTATCCCACTCATAGTTACTACAAATATTGGAAATATACAAAGTAGATCCTAAATTGATACAGTTCCTAAACATAGTAATGAAAAATTGGAAAACCACACTTAATATCCAAACAAATTCAAATAATATCACATCACAGCCAATACATATTAAGCGTGGAATATACCAAGGAGACTCATTAAGTCCTTTCTGGTTCTGCCTTGCTCTGAACCCACTATCCAACATGCTAAATAATACAAATTATGGATACAATAGTATTGGAACACACCCACACAAAATCACACATTTGCTATACATGGATGATCTAAAACTACTGGCAGCTACAAATCAACAACTCAACCAATTACTAAAGATAATAGAAGTATTCAACAATGATATAAATATGGGTTTTGGAACAGACAAATGTAAGAAAAATAGCGTAGCCAAGGGAAAACACACTAAACAAGAAGATTACATATTGGATAACCACAGCGACTGCATAGAAGGGATGGAAAGAACAGATGCCTATAAATATCTAGGATACAGACAAAAAATAGGAATAGATAATACAAATATTAAAGAAGAACTAAGAGAAAAATGTAGACAAAGACTAACAAAAATACTGAAAACCGAATTGACAGCAAGAAACAAGACAAAAGCTATAAATACTTATGCTATACCAATATTGACCTACTCATTTGGAGTATGGAAATGGAGTAACACAGACCTAGAAGCACTCAATACACTTAAACGCTCACAATGCCACAAATATGGAATACATCACATACATTCAGCAACAGAAAGATTCACGTTAAGCAGAAAGGAAGGAGGAAGGGGATTTATCGACATAAAAACCTACATTATGGACAGGTAGACAATTTAAGAAAATTCTTTCTAGAACGAGCAGAAACTAGCAAAATACACAAGGCAATCACTCATATAAATACATCGGCTACACCACTGCAATTTCATAACCACCTCTACAACCCTTTAGATCACATAACATCAACAGATACGAAGAAAGTAAATTGGAAAAGAAAACACTACATGGCAAGCACCCGTATCATCTAACACAACCACACATCGATCAAGACGCATCCAACACATGGCTAAGAAAAGGTAATATATACAGTGAGATGGAAGGATTCATGATTGCAATACAGGATCAAACAATAAACACCAGATATTACAGCAAGCATATTATTAAAGATCCCAATACCACAACAGATAAATGCAGACTTTGCAAACAACAAATAGAAACAGTAGATCACATCACAAGCGGATGTACAATACTAGCAAATACAGAATACCCCAGAAGACATGACAATGTAGCAAAAATAATATATTAACAGCTTGCCTTACAACAAACAAATAAAACAACATGTTCCCACATACAAGTATGCACCACAAAATGTACTGGAGAACGATGAATACAAATTCTACTGGAGCAGAACCATTATAACAGATAAAACAACACCACATAACAAACCTGACATCTTACTCACCAATAAAAAGAAGAAATTAACGCAACTAATCGAAATATCCATACCCAATACAACAAATATACAAAAGAAAACAGGAGAAAAAATTGAAAAATACATCCAACTGGCTGAGGAAGTCAAGGACATGTGGCATCAGGATAAAGTTGACATTATACCAATTATACTATCAACTGCAGGAATCATACCACACAATATCCACCAGTACATCAATGCAATACAGCTACATCCAAACTTATATATACAACTACAGAAATCCGTAATTATTGATACATGTTCAATCGCCCGAAAGTTCCTAAATGCAATATAACATATACCGTACAGTTAAAAGGAAGTCACGCTTGATCAAGGTCCGCGTCACTTTCCATTTTTGACCAGACATAACGTCTGAGAAAAGAAAGAAAGAATAATAATAATAATATAATAATAGTAATGCATTGAAATACATATTGAACACCATGCGCTTACCAGACTCAATGTTGAAAGGCATAATTAGTGGGACCATAGTGATAACACATACAAGTAGTAATAGAGTTTGGACGTTATTCGCAAAGCACCTTGCTAGGTCTACTGGTAATGTAATGGACCTGAACGAGGTAAGAATAATAGTTGGTGATAATCTATGGGACCACTGGAAGAGGGTTCAAAGAAAACAGGTTTCGCACCTAGTAGAGGAAGTGGTGCGAATAAATTCACTTTCACGACGTGGAAAGGGCTTCTTTCAAAGCCAGCCAGTCCTCCATTTCTACGATTGTATTATGTAAGTGCAAATGTTTTCTAGAGGACCCGTTGCAATCGCTGTTGACGATTAAGATGCCAGATGCTGTACCACCTGGACTACATTTACCAAATAAAAAAAATGCCTCAACCCAGGATCGAACCATCGACCTCCTGCATACTAACCCAAAACTCTATTAACTGTACCAACTGTACGGCACAACTAATATATATATATACATACAGGGTGAGTCACCTAACATAACCGCTGGATATATTTCGTAAACCACATCAAATACTGACGATCGATTCCACAGACCGAACGTGAGGAGAGGGGCTAGTGTAATTGGTTAATACAAACCATAAAAAAATGCACGGAAGTATGTTTTTTAACACATACCTACGTTTTTTAAATGGAACCCCGTTAGTTTTGTTAGCACATCTGAACATATAAACAAATACGTAATCAGTGCCGTTTGTTGCATTGTAAAATGTTAATTACATCCGGAGATATTGTAACCTAAAGTTGACGCTTGAGTACAACTCCTCCGCTGTTCGATCGTGTGTATCGGAGAGCACCGAATTACGTAGGGATCCAAAGGGAACGGTGATTGACCTTAGGTACAGAAGAGACTGGAACAGCACATCACGTCCACATGCTAACACCTTTTTATTGGTCTTTTTCACTGACGCTCATGTACATTACAATGAGGGGTGAGGTACACGTACACACGTGGTTTCCGTTTTCAATTACGGAGTGGAATAGAGTGTGTCCCGACATGTCAGGCCAATAGATGTTGAGTGTGGTGGCCATGATTTGCTGCACACAATTGCAATCTCTGGCGTAATGAATGTCGTACACGCCGCAGTACATCTGGTGTGATGTCGCCGCAGGCTGCCGCAATACGTTGTTTCATATCCTCTGGGGCTGTAGGCACATCACGGTACACATTCTCCTTTAACGTACCCCACAGAAAGAAGTCCAGAGGTGTAAGATCAGGAGAACGGGCTGGCCAATTTATGCGTCCTCCACGTCCTATGAAATGCCCGTCGGACATCCTGTCAAGGGTCAGCCTAGTGTTAATTGCGGAATGTGCAGGTGCACCAACATGCTGATACCACATACGTCGACGCGTTTCCAGTGGGACATTTTCTAGCAACGTTGGCAGATCATTCTGTAGAAACGCGATGTATGGTGCAGCTATTTGGGCCCCTGCAATGAAGTGAGGACCAATGACGTGGTCGCCAATGATTCCGCACCATACATTTACAGTCCACGGTCGCTGTCGCTCTACCTGTCTGAGCCAGCGAGGATTCTCCACGAACCAGTAATGCATGTTCCGTAGATTCACTGCCCCGTGGTTTGTGAAACCCACTTCATCGGTAAACAGGTAGAACTGCAACGCATTCTCTGTTAATGCCCATTGACAGAATTGCACTCGATGATTAAAGTCATCACCATGTAATTGCTGATGTAGCGACACATGAAACGGGTGAAAGCGGTGACGATGCAGTATGCGCATGACACTACTTTGACGCAGTCCACCGGCTCTCGCAATGTCCCGTGTACTCATGTGTGGATTCATGGCAACAGCAGCTAACACACCAACTGCACCCGCTTCTCCTGTGACGGGCCTGTTACGAACCCGTCTGCGTGCTACGACAATACCTGTTGCATACAGTTGGCGGTAGATGTTTTGCAATGTGCGGCACGTTGGATGCTCTCTGTCCGGGTACCGTTCTGCATACACCCTGCAAGCTTCAGCTGCATTTCGTCGACACTCACCGTAGATGAGTATCATCTCCGCCTTTTCAGTTCGAATATACCATGGTCACAGTTCCTACAACACTACACTATCACAGACGTCTGGTAACACGGTGTACTACAGTTGGTCTGCGTGCGGAGACGAATGCAGAATAACAATAGCAGCAAGCGCTACATGCGGACACTGCGACAGCTAGACTAAACCACAACAGTGCACTACAGCCACACTCGTAAACAAGGTCGTCATCGTAAACATGCCCCTGCAATGCTGCTCGCCGACCGTGGCCCGTGTTCGTTACAACACGCAACTGAACGTCGGAGGTTTCAAGCGTCAACTTTAGGTTACAATATCTCCGGATGTAATTAACATTCTACAATGCAACAAACGGCACTGGTTACGTATTTTATTTGTCTATATGTTCAGATGTGCTAACAAAACTAACGTGGTTCCATTTAAAAAAACGTAGGTTTGCGTTAAAAAACCTACTTCCGTGCATTTTTGTATGGTTTGTATTAAACAATTACACTAGCCCCTCTCCTCACGTTCGGTCTGTGGAATCGGTTCGTCAGTATTTGATGTGGTTTACGAAATATATCCAGCGGTAACGTTAGGTGACTCATATATACTGACAGAGTATATATACCTTACATGTGGTTACAGTGTTGCCAGATTACCACTCTTTAACGTCCTTTTGCTGCCGGATGTACTTGCCGGACGAAATTTTGTGAGAGATTTTTTTTTAATCACTAGCAATTGAGGAGTCGCACTGCGAAGCCCGAGTGCGCTAATTTCGCTTCACCCTGTACGTGTAGATACGGTGAGCACCCTAGCGGATAGTTTTCGAGCCAGTGTGTCTTACGAGTGAGAAATGCCTTGATGTCGCGTCATCTCGCGCTTTCTAGATATTTTCTTGTGAAAAGAATGAAGCTTTTGGGCGCAGCGGGAAGTGTTAATCTGGCGCGGCGGCAGTTACGGGTAGGGTTTTGCCGGCAGGCGCCCGGCTAATGAATGGAGTCCGGTGTCCGCGCCAGCTGCGCCGCGCCGTTCTTGCCTGTACCTTGCCTCATCAGCTCCTCCTCGCTCATCCGACGAGCACCTCCCACCACAAATACCTGCTTCTCATTGTAGGCACCTAGCTCTGATGGATACTTCAACATGGTGCGTTGAGGTATTTCCGTCTCGCTAGAAAAAAAGGAAAAAGAACTTTATTTTATATTATTTAAACTCACCAAACTTGCATATCGCCATATACTCGGCTGCATCGTACGTTGTTCACGTGTTCAGTTTTTCCTGAAGGTGGGTGGGACATGTAGCAAGGCGAATAGATGCTACACAGAACACGGAATTTCTTCATTGGATGCTTAAAATGTTAAGTCCCATAGTGCTCAAAGCCATTTTGATACTTAAAAATAGAAAAGGCCTAAATGACGATCTAATGGAAGGTGTGTACATGATTTCTGCACTGTCTGCACTGTGTGGGCAGTCCTCGGCTCCTGTTTCTTTACTGGTCACTGAGCGGCCCTATCCGTTTTGAACGTTCGCGAACGGAGATTCGCGGGCAGGGACATGGTGGGGAAATGAATTCAACCGTTGCCGCTAGCGGCACACACAGCGGGGATTCTGTGACACGTAGGAAGATTTACCGTTAACCAGTGTCCGCACGTGGAGGCCCTAGTGTTCTTTTTCAGGGCTAAGCGTTTCATTTACGCGGGGAGCGCTGTTGCGACCACATCTCTAAGCTATCTGGAGACTTGGGGTGGTCTCAGGAAACTAAAATGTTATCAGGTATGTGCAGGCCGTTTTCTCAGCAGTTATTGAGCCTGTGTTGTTAACAAGTTTCTTCCTCCTTGTGGAATCTTGTGTTAATGGGTGCGTCTTTGGAGAATCGACTTACCGACAGACAGTAGACGAAATATGCAACTCTCTCTCTAAGATCGCATTTTATGGTATAACGAGAGACGTGCCATGACCTGTGGGTCTATGAGTGTGTATATTTAAATAGTTTATTTTTGCTGCGCTGTGACCATTTTTCAATTGCAGTTGGGTGTTGAGGGTATATCTATACTTCGGATTATTACCATAGCTATTTTCGAGTTTTATAGACACATCACACACTCATATTGCGAGAGTTTAGTTCATGTTACATGTCTGTTTATTCTGCGTACGACCACTGACTGACAGAGAGTGACACCTCCCACGCATAAGCGCTAGTTATGAAAACAGGATTATGATTGGTCGTGATTGGTTGTGTGTGTGTGTGTGTGTGTGTGTGTGTGTGTGTGTGTGTGTGTGTGTAGGTCGGTGGCAGTTACACCTAAAAAAAGTTGCAAATTTCTCGGTCATTGCTGAACTGGCGCAATGTGTTCGTGAATATACTCCAAGCATTCATGTTAGAGGGGTGGGCTACCCTGCAGGCTGCATACTTTTCGCTGCGGATGGCTGCAGATATTGGTCAGCCCCCTTTAGATGTGTATTTTGTAGTGCTGTACTAATTCTTATACATATGCTGTCCTTGGTTTGAAGCATCAGAAGTTTGCTATGGCGTGACACAGTCTAGTAATGTAGTGGTGACAGCAAGGGTTTATTTATCGCGGTGTGGTATTTCCTATAAGTGATGTTGATGCGACGTCAGGAGCAGTGGGCTAGAAGTCGCATAATTGAATACATTTTTGGAAAAATAAGAAAAATATGGAAGATCCGTAAAATTGTGGAAGAAATTTGGGTACTTACATATCTGCCTGTATGTGGTCTCTGCTGCTGCCTTGAATGACGAAAATAGCGTAAATTTCATTTGTTATTAACAAATAAACTTCAAGGAAATGACTTAATGTAATTGCAATAATCTGTAATTACCAAATAATCATAGTCTAATCCTCTGCCGATGCTGTACAGCACCACAGGGAAACCTCCCCCACACTCAAATGCCCCAGTCGTAAAATATGATTGGGAGAGGGTGGTTGAATTTCATTGGTCCAGGGTGAATGGAGGTGACGGGTGGAGGAAGGAAGGAGAGAGTGAGGGATTTAGGTTTCCTTGGATGACTTCGATCAATTGTCGGGGCTCCCCAGCTACCTTGATTTTACGCACACTATATATAGAACCTGCACTGATGACCAATTGTAGTACACCTCCCCCCTCCCATTTTTTTAAAAAGAAAATGCGGAATGCGGAAGGATATAAACATTTTACAGCATTGCGTACAGTGTACGGTATAGGAACAGCTCAGAGACGACGGTTGACTGTATCAGCTTGACAATCCTTCCTGTCATAGAGTAGCATCTCTGAGTGCATGGACTGTGGGCATTAACATAAAAAGAGACTGGCCAGCCAAGAGTTCCGACCTGAACCCATTGTAACACTTCTGGGATGAGTTATGAGTAGGAACCAGACACCTGGTTTTCAGCCCTTAAAGGAAGAATGTGCTGCCATTCGTTCACGAACATTGACACTTCATTGAAAGTGTCCACAGCAGACTCAAGCCATCTTACACTGATCAGCCAAAGCATTATGACCACCTACCTAATAATTGGTGCGTCCACCTTTGGCACGGATAACAGCTGTGGCACATCGTGGCATGGAAACAATGAGGCCTTCGTAGGCCGCTGGAGAGTTGGCACCACACCTGCACACCCACATCACCTAATTTCCATACGAGTCACCTAATTCACGGAAATCTCGGGGAGGGGGGACAATGAGCGCTGACGCCACGTTCAGTCATATCCCAGGTGTGTTCGATCGAGTTCAAGTCTGGCGAGTTGGAGGCCAGCACATCAGCAAGAGCTCGCCATTGTGTTCCCCGTCACACTCCTGGCCTTGTGTCATGGCACATTACCCTGCTGAAAAATGCCACTGCCATCGAGAAACATAATCGTCATGAAAGAATGTACGTGGTCTGCTACCAATGTACAGGGTGATTCAAAAAGAATACCACAACTTTAAAAATGTGTATTTAATGAAAGAAACATAATATAACCTTCTGTAATACATCATTACAAAGAGTATTTAAAAAGGTTTTTTTTTTCACTCTAAAACAAGTTCAGAGATGTTCAATATGGCCCCCTCCAGACACTCGAGCAATATCAACCCGATACTCCAACTCGTTCCACACTCTCTGTAGCATATCAGGCGTAACAGTTTGGATAGCTGCTGTTATTTCTCGTTTCAAATCATCAATGGTGACTGGGAGAGGTGGCCGAAACACCATATCCTTAACATACCCCCATAAGAAAAAATCGCAGGGGGTTAGATCAGGGCTTCTTGGAGGCCAGTGATGAAGTGCTCTGTCACGGGCTGCCTGGCGGCCGATCCATCGCCTCGGGTAGTTGACGTTCAGGTAGTTACGGACAGATAAGTGCCAATGTGGTGGCGCTCCATCCTGCTGAAATATGAATTGTTGTGCTTCTTGTTCGAGCTGAGGGAACAGCCAATTCTCTAACATCTCCAGATACTGTAGTCCAGTTACAGTAGCACCTTCGAAGAAAAAGGGACCAAAAACTTTATTGGCTGAAATGGCACAGAAAACGTTCACCTTAGGCGAGTCACGTTCATACTGAGTTGTTTCCCGCGGATTCTCAGTGCCCCATATACAGACATTGTGACGGTTGACTTTCCCGTTAGTGTGGAAAGTTGCTTCATCACTAAACACAATCTTTGAAACGAAAGATTCATCTGTTTCCATTTGAGCAAGGATAAAATCACAGAAATCGAGGCCGGCCGCAGTGGCCGTGCGGTTAAAGGCGCTGCAGTCTGGAATCGCAAGGCCGCTACGGTCGCAGGTTCGAATCCTGCCTTGGGCATGGATGTTTGTGATGTCCTTAGGTTAGTTAGGTTTAACTAGTTCTGAGTTCTAGGGGACTAATGACCTCAGCAGTTGAGTCCCATAGTGCTCAGAGCCATTTGAACCACAGAAATCGATTCTTTTAATCTTATCAGCTGCAGACAGTGCTTGAACCAATTTCAGACGATAAGGTTTCATAACTAACCTTTTTCGTAGGACTCTCCATACAGTTGATTATGGAATTTGCAGCTTTCTGCTAGCTTTGCGAGTCGATTTTCCTGGGCTGCGAACAAATGCTTGCTGGATGCGTGCTACATTTTCGTCACTCGTTCTCGGCCGTCCAGAACTTTTCCCTTTGCACAAACACCCATTCTCTATAAACTGTTTATACCAACGTTTAATACACCACCTATCAGGAGGTTTAACACCATACTTCGTTCGAAATGCACGCTGAACAACTGTCGTCGATTCACTTCTGCCGTACTCAATAACATAAAAAGCTTTCTGTTGAGCCGTCGCCATCTTAGCATCAACTGACGCTGACGCCTAGTCAACAGCGCCTCAAGCGAACAAATGTACAACTAAATGAAACTTTATAGCTCCCTTAATTCGCCGACAGATAGTGCTTAGCTCTGCCTTTTGTCGTTGCAGAGTTTTAAATTCCTAAAGTTGTGGTATTCTTTTTGAATCACCCTGTACAATACTCCTTAGCCGTCATGGTGCCTTGCACGAACTCCACTGGACACGTGAATGCACACATGATTGATCCCCAGAGCATAATGGTGCCGCCGCAAGCTTGTCTCCGTCCCGCAGTACAGGTGTCATGGAGCTGTTCCCCTGGAAGACGACAGATTTGCGCCTTTCAATCAGCGTGATGACGATATCAGTATTGATTAGGCAATGCAATGGTCTGCCACTGCGCCAACGTCCAGTGCAGATGGTCACGTGCCCGTTTCATTCGTAGTTGTCGATGTCGTGGTGTTAACATTGGTACATGCGTGGGTCCTCGGCTGTGGAGGCCAATCGTTAGGAGTGTTCGCTGCACTGCGTGTTCACACACACTTGTGTTCTACCAGCTTTAAATTCTGATGTTAGTTCCATCACAGTTCGCCGCCTGTCCTGTTTTCCCAGTCTGCCTAGCCTACGGCGTCTGATATTTGTAATAAGGGGTGGCCGCCCAAACCCACGACGTCTGGACGTAGTTTCACCTTGGTTTCGCCACGTATTGAAGACACACATCCCAACACTCCTTGAACACGAGACAAGTCGTGGACTTCCCGAAATGCTCGTGTTGAGCCTCTGGGCCATCATAATATGCAGTTGGTCCAACTCAGATATATCGCGCGCTTTCCTCATTCTACACACGGATAGCAAGCTCAGTGATACTGCATGCTCCGCGCATGTGTCTGGCAACCATTCCTCGTCAAATGGCGCTGGTGGCGCTTGGACGGGATTATGTTGATAGTAGTTCGATGGTCGTAATGTTCTGGCTGATCACTGTGTCGTAGATACACTCCATGTTAATGTCCATTAATAGGTACCCGGTTGCATTTGATCACATCCCATATTTACAGTGCGCCATCTTAACTACGAAGCAATAGTGCCTGAAAGCGGACAGAGCATTCGTCGTCTCTTCAGGTTCCGGACGCAGTCGTTTTCGTTGCTGGGAATTTGACAAAGAGAGTACGTGATAGGGTGTCAGCAATGCTCGACGGGCCGTTACTCAAGAGTTAGGTCCCCTGGTCCCCTATTGAAGTGCGACGTTGTCTGAGATGTCTGCAGTGCCCCAAGAATATTTGTTCTCTGTTGGAGAGACGTCTCTCCGAGCAGTCCGAGCTCAAAAGAGTATTGACTTGGTATGCAGGCAGAGTTTCCCGCTAAGTGCTCGCGTGCCCTCAGAAGTAATTTGCACGCGGAATTCCCTTTATAATGTCGGAGAGAGCCACGGTTACTGGCTTCTCTTTCACAACAGCCAAGTCGTGGAACTTTTGTTCAAGAAGTTAGGCTCGGTAATTTCTGTCGTAGTGATACAACCGTTTCATTCACAAAACTACGAATTGTTCGGTGATAGTACCACGTAAGTGTTAACATGGGGCATAGAAAAATGTTTGATTAGTTCCTCGCGTGATATTCGTTCATTATTTAATTTTTAGCAAATAAGTGTTAGTAGTTCGTACTTGTCTCACATGAGCGTAGAGGGGGGAATGTGTTAATGAACATGTCGAAACAGCTCACGGCTGAGCGAAGCAGTGAGAAGACGTCCGTGCCATTGCCAGTGACCCTATAATACACTTGCGTGACCGGCGTAGTGCAAATTCGACGTGGCATGGACCCAACAAGACGCTAGAAGTCCCCTGCAGGAATGTTGAACCATACTGGCTCTATTGTTGTCCATAATTACGAAAGTGTTGCAGGTGCAGGATTTCCTGCACGAACTGACCTCCCAATAATGTCCCATAAATGATCGACGGGATTCATGTCAGGCGAACTGGGTGACCAGATCATTCGCTGTAATTGTTGAGAATGTTCATCAAACCAGTCACGAACAGTTGTAGCTCGGTGACATGGCGCATTGGTATCCGTAAAAATTCCATTTTTGTATGGAAACATGAGCGGCTGCAGATGGTCACCAAGTAGCCGAACACAGCTACACTCCTGGAAATGGAAAAAAGAACACATTGACACCGGTGTGTCAGACCCACCATACTTGTTCCGGACACTGCGAGAGGGCTGTACAAGCAATGATCACACGCACGGCACGGCGGACACACCAGGAACCGCGGTGTTGGCCGTCGAATGGCGCTAGCTGCGCAGCATTTGTGCACCGCCGCCGTCAGTGTCAGCCAGTTTGCCGTGGCATACGGAGCTCCATCGCAGTCTTTAACACTGGTAGCATGCCGCGACAGCGTGGACGTGAACCGTATGTGCAGTTGACGGACTTTGAGCGAGGGCGTATAGTGGGCATGCGGGAGGCCGGGTGGACGTACCGCCGAATTGCTCAACACGTGGGGCGTGAGGTCTCCACAGTACATCGATGTTGTCGCCAGTGGTCGGCGGAAGGTGCACGTGCCCGTCGACCTGGGACCGGACCGCAGCGACGCACGGATGCACGCCAAGGCCGTAGGATCCTACGCAGTGCCGTAGGGGACCGCACCGCCACTTCCCAGCAAATTAGGGACACTGTTGCTCCTGGGGTATCGGCGAGGACCATTCGCAACCGTCTCCATGAAGCTGGGCTACGGTCCCGCACACCGTTAGGCCGTCTTCCGCTCACGCCCCAACATCGTGCAGCCCGCCTCCAGTGGTGTCGCGACAGGCGTGAATGGAGGGACGAATGGAGACGTGTCGCCTTCAGCGATGAGAGTCGCTTCTGCCTTGGTGCCAATGATGGTCGTATGCGTGTTTGGCGCCGTGCAGGTGAGCGCCACAATCAGGACTGCATACGACCGAGGCACACAGGGCCAACACCCGGCATCATGGTGTGGGGAGCGATCTCCTACACTGGCCGTACACCACTGGTGATCGTCGAGGGGACACTGAATAGTGCACGGTACATCCAAACCGTCATCGAACCCATCGTTCTACCATTCCTAGACCGGCAAGGGAACTTGCTGTTCCAACAGGACAATGCACGTCCGCATGTATCCCGTGCCACCCAACGTGCTCTAGAAGGTGTAAGTAAGCTACCCTGGCCAGCAAGATCTCCGGATCTGTCCCCCATTGAGCATGTTTGGGACTGGATGAAGCGTCGTCTCACGCGGTCTGCACGTCCAGCACGAACGCTGGTCCAACTGAGGCGCCAGGTGGAAATGGCATGGCAAGCCGTTCCACAGGACTACATCCAGCATCTCTACGATCGTCTCCATGGGAGAATAGCAGCCTGCATTGCTGCGAAAGGTGGATATACACTGTACTAGTGCCGACATTGTGCATGCTCTGTTGCCTGTGTCTATGTGCCTGTGGTTCTGTCAGTGTGATCATGTGATGTATCTGACCCCAGGAATGTGTCAATAAAGTTTCTCCTTCCTGGGACAGTGAATTCACGGTGTTCTTATTTCAATTTCCAGGAGTGTATTTACAGTCAATTATCGGTTCAGTTGGACCAGAGGAGTCCATATCATCTAAACACAGCCCACACCATTATGGAAGTCCACACCATTATTGATCCACCACCTGCTGTCACAGTGCGTTGTTGGCAATTTGTGTCCGTGGCTTGGTGAGGTCTGCGCCACACTCGAACCCTACCATCAGCTCTTACCAAATAAAATCGGAATTCATTTGACCAGGTCACGTTTTCTAGTAGTCTACGGTCCAACCGCTACGGTCACGAGCCCAGGAGAAGCGCTGCAGGCGATGTGTTCTCCAAGCAAAGGCAATCGCGTCGATCGTCTGCTGCCATAGCCCATTAACGCGAAATTTCACCGCACTGTCCTAACGGATACGCTCGTCGTATGTCCCACATTCATCTCTGGGGTTATTTCACGCAGTGTTCCTTGTCTGTTAGCACTGACAACTATACGCAAAGGCCGCTGTTCGCAGTCGTTAAGTGAAGGCCGTCGGTCACTGCGTTGTCCTTGGGGTGAGGTAATGCCTAAAAATTGGTATTCTCGGCATCTCTTGGCGATGTGGATCTCGGAATATTGAATTGTCTGACGATTTCTGAAGTGGAATCTTCCATCGTTCGAAGTCCTTTGATTCCCGTCGCCGCGCGGGGTAGCCGCCTTGTCACGGTCCGCGCGACTCCCCCCGTCGGAGGTTTGAGTCCTCCCTCGGGCGCGTGCTTGTCCTTAGCGTAAGTTTAAGTTAGATAAGTAGTGGGTAAGTTTAGGGACCGATAACCTCAGCAGTTTTGTCCCATAAGACATTACCACAAATTTCCCAAAAAATTTCCGTCGTGCGGCCAAAATCGCATCGGAAACCTCACATGAATCACCTGAATGCAAATGATAGCTCCACCAATGCACTGCTCTTTTATACCTTGTATGCACTATACTGTCGCTATCTGTATATGTGCGTATTCCTACGCCATGACTTCTCACCTCAGTGTAGGTCGCTTCGACGCACATAATGGCGCTAAGCGACATGATTTCGCAACAGTCGGTGAAGAAACTGTTAGATGTCGAGTCCAGAAATACTTCCCACATATATGTGAAATGTGTGTGAATTCCGAAGGGATCAAACTGCTGAGGTCATTGGTCCCTAGATTTACACACTTCTTAAACTAACTTAGGCTAAGAACAAAACACACACACACGCACCCATACCAATGCCCGAGGGAGGACTCGGAGGGGCCGTGCAACCCATGACACTGCGCGTCTAACCGCGCGGCCACTCAGCGCGGCACCACATGTATGTTTCTGAGAAATTGTGTTTAGCCACAGGTCTCTAAACTTGCTTTGGTCCACGAGATGAAGTTAAAGAAGAGTCACAAGTCAAACGTCCAACGTAACTGATCACCGTTCTTTAGTAATCCGGCGGTACTCGCTGTTTCGACTACTGGACCGAAAAGGTTATGCCAACACTTTTCGTTTAATCTCGAACTGGCTGCCTGCACTGTCCTAGACAATCTCAGCATTCTAAAATCACAATCTCTGCACGTTCGTTTCCTTATCCTCCCGTTAACGTATAAACCCCTGATCCAATACCAAAACTTCCACTAAAAGACAACTGCCACGTAAACACTGCATTTGATGTGGCAACCCTCTACTAAGTGTGACCGTGACAGGTGCCTAAGCTAAACTGCGTCACGGTCTCTTCCGACCCGCATTTTTTTCCCCGTCGCGTTCTCAGCGCTACGGATGGGCAGACTCGTTCTTCTTTGGTAAGTAGTTCATCGGTGAACTGTCTTTTTTGGGGCCTGCCCATTGTAACTCGTTCACAGTTTTTATGTAATTATGTCTTTATCAAATTTTAATTTATTTTTATATGACCGGTTATTAAAAATATTTTTATTAAAATAGTATTTCAGTATTTGTTAATTATCATTTCCATTAGCTAATATGTATAGAATGAAAATAAAGGTAAAAATTTTTGCGAACACTAATACTTAAATGTTTCACACTATACACTTTTTTCAGTTGCAACTCGTAATGAAACAATTGTTATTTATGCTGTATACATTTCCCACTGCAACTTTGGATTGAAGTGGATCGGAAAACCATAATTACACTACTTCGATCACGTGCTACAACGAAGAGTGATATCTCAGGTTCATCAGTTTTCTGTCTTATTTCAAGTTCCTTGAGAAGCCTTCTTTGTCCTAACAACTTATGATTGTATATAAAACGTGCCACCCTTGTTTTTGTCGTGCACTCCAGCGAGACGCTCTTATCGTTTTTTGATCCGGATCCAGCTATGCGACGTTCAGTATCTGCTGAGCCGCCCGCAGCACTATTCCACTTCTCGCAGTGGCTGCAGCGCGACTGGTAGACTATGCAATGAAAGGTATCCGGACACCTGGCTGAAAATGACTTACAAGTTCGTGGCACCCTCCATCGGTAATGCTGGAATTCAATATGGTGTTGGCCCACCCTTAGCCTTTATGACAGCTTTTACTCTCGCAGCCATACGTTCAATCAGGTGCTGGAAGGTTTCTTGAGGAATGGCAGCCAGTTCTTCACGCAGTGCTGCACTGAGGATAGGTATCGATGTCGGTCGGTGAGGCCTGGCACGAAGTCGGCGTTCCAAAACATCCCAAAGGTGTTCTATGGAATTCCGGTCAGGACTCTGTGCAGGCCAGTCCATTACAGGGATGTTATTGTCGTGTAACCACTCCGCCACGGGCTGTGCATTATGAACAGGTGCTCGATCGTGTTGAAAGATGCAATCGACATCCCCGAATTGTTCTTCGACAGTGGCAAGCAAGAAAGTGCTTAAAACATCAATGTAGGCCTGTGCTGTGATAGTGCCACGCAAAACAACAAGGGTGCAAGCCCCCTCCATGAAAAACACGACCACACTATAACACCACCGCCTCCGAGTTTTACTGTTGGCACTACAGAAGCTGACAGATGACGTTCACCGGACATTCGTCATACCCACACCCTGCCATCGTATCGCCACATTGTGTACCGTGATTCGTCATTCCACACAACGTTTTTCCAGTGTTCAATCATCCAATTTTTACGCTCCTTAGACCAAGCGAGGCGTCGTTTGGCATTTACCGGCGTGATGTGTGGCTTAAGAGCAGCCGCTAGACCATGAAATCCAAGTTTTCTCACCTCTCGCCTAATTGTCATAGTACTTGCAGTGGATCTTGATGCTGTTTGGAATTCCTGTGTGACGGTCAGCATACATGTCTGCCTATTACACATAACGACCCTCTTCAATTGTAGGCGGTCTCTGTCAGTCAACAGACGAGGTCGGCCTGTACGCATTTGTGCTGTACGTGTCCCTTCATGTTTCCATTTCACTATCACAGTGAACCTAGGGATGTTTAGGAGTGTAGACCTCTTGCGTACATACGTATGACACAAATGACTCCCAATTACCTGACCACGTTCGAAGTCCGTGAGTTCCTCGGAGCGCCCCGTTCTGCTCTCTCTCTCTCTCTCTCTCTCTCGATATCTAATGACTACTGAGGTCGCTGATATGGAGTACCTGGTAGTAGGTGGCAGAACAATGCACCTAGTATGAAGAACGTATGTTTTTGGGAGTGTCCGATACTTTAGATCACATAGTGTATCTTCTTATTGCCGCCGCCTCTTCGCGCTGTTTTTTGACCAGCTGTGAATTCCTGTCGCAACGCCTTGGCGAATGCTCTTCATGTTACTTGCGTTCCGAGTATCACAACCTGAGTGATCTCTTTTGTCATCACTCTTTTGCACTGCTACGTATATAGGATTTTTCCCTTTTCTGAATACTTGCACATATATTACTGTCTGCACCGATCAACCGGCGATGAAGTCGTCATATGGAACTTCTTAACAGAGCTGTGCAGTATTCCAGACTTCAGAGCCGTTTTATTGAAATTTTTTTTTGAGGATTGTGTCGAATTGCTTTAGAAAATTGTCAGGGCACTGTCCTTCATATCTCAGAAGTATGAGAATTGACTTCATGTAGTCGGAGTTCCCTTCAGTTCCTTCAGAGGATTTCCAGTTGAGCCTCAGAAGCTGAAAGTGAAAATGATACTGGAAATTGTTGGGATATACTTAATTTAACAATTTTATCGTTCTAAATATTGCCATAGATAAATATTATTTGTAAGTGCTACATTGGAAATTAAGGGCACGACGCCAGACACCGTATGCGTGAGTTTGAGAACGGTTTGAAATTGCCCGAGTGAACTCCCGAAAACGAACGAGACCGACCATTGGAGACAGAGGTGGTAACGAGATCGACATGAACAATGGTGAACGATCATTCCTTAGAAGTCGATCCTCAGTCCTTCCATTCAGTTAGTTCAAATGGCTCCAAGCACTATGGGACTTAACATCTCAGGTCATCAGTCTCCTAGACTTAGAACTACTTAAACCTAACTAACCTAAGGACTTCGCACACATCCATGCCCGAGGCAGGATTCGAACCGGCGACCGTAGCGGTCGCGCGGTTCCAGACTGAAGCGCCTAGAACCGCTCGGCCACAGCGGCCGGCCCGTTCGGTTAGTGAACCGGTAATTTGGACCAGTTTCTTCGCGAAAGGCCAACCTCTGTAGAGCACTTCTCGAACGCTGATCGACATTGGAGGCCTTTTAGCAATCAGCGCTGTGGCTGCTTTTTTTTTTTTTTTTTTTTTTTTTTTCTTTTTTTTTCACCCTCCGTCCTCTGTTACATGCTGCCACTCGGTAGAGTCACTTGTCATGGATATTTCGCGAGGAAAGTTCCCTTGAAATCTCGAGGAAGCCCATGAACAGTATGTAGGCTGAGGGCTAGCCGAGGAATTCCAGGAAACTGTTCACTGTGAATTCATAGCTTTGCCAAGTGCCACTCTGTGTTCTGCAAATCCGATTCATCAATAGAAGGGTAGCGAGAAATGGAGAATCCCAGCTCCCTCTGATGTTGGTACGCGATTTGTGTTACATCAGTCTCTCGCGCCAAACTTAATGCATGGAAAATCCCTCTCCTGATCAAATAATAACTCCAGAGTCCGTAGCACACCCTTCGCTGCATTCTGGAAATTATCCGTGGGCTGTGGCTAAGACATTTCTTTGCTAACAAAACCTGCAGCATGCGGTGCAAGTGGAGGAAAGAAAAGAACGTAAAAGACCACTCTTTCAGCAGTCACGTGTTACTGAAAATCAGGCTATGCACAGTAGCAGTATGCTTCGAAAAATATGTTGATGTGCTAACTAAATTTCGCTGAATTGCTTAAGACAAATGACTGGACGATTCCCTTGTCAAGGACGAGGCCGATTTCCTTGCCTCTGAACCCGTTCTCCGTCTCTAATAGCATCATGCACGATGGGACGTTAAATCTCTATCTTCGTTCTTGACTGATCCAATATAGACGAGTTTTATCAGGCTACTCATACTCTGCGATACTGTACTTTTGTTACAGCGTAAGGTACAGTCGAAAGTGAGCACTAAGTATAAGCTGAGTACAGGAAATTATTGAAAAGAAACGGCCATTGAACGATACCAGAATTACACTGGTACCTGCGTTACTGCTATTTGAAAGGCTTTTTGCCCCTGTCCATAGTCACTCTAGCGCGTTTTCTTTTTTTTTTTCTTCCAGTGAGGAAATATCTTTCGAGTGATGTTGCTAATTGGAGAAGAATGTTAGGTTGCAATGTAAAATTGAAAGCCTCCAATATCAGTAACAAAGTCAAGCCTTCGAATTTTGCGTGTGAAAAGTCTTACACCTGTTTAAATAAAAAAAAACTATGTTAAAATTCCGCATATTTATTCATGTCTACATATTTGGTTCACATCGTAGTCACCCTGCCGACGAACACATTTCTCCAAAAGAGAGACCACTTTCTTGATATCGTCGCTGTAGAATGTTTGATTTTGTTGATGGGGCCATAACCTCACCTCTGCTTGCACCACTTCATCACTATCACAGCGTCGTCCCCGCGTTCTTTAAGCTTTGGAAACAGTTGAAAATCGGTTGGGGGCGAAGTCGGCACTGTATGGAGGATGATCGATGACAGTGAAACCAAGGCGTCGGATTGTTGCAGACGTCGCAGCGCTCTTGTGTGGCCTGGCACTGAAGGAGTGGGTGCTCCTTATGTGGACGAACTCTTCCATTTCGTGCTTTGTTTCCTGAGGGGTCTCGCACTGCACTGACATAGTTATATTACAGAGTGCCATATTATACGCTAAAAATCGGAGCCCTCTAGCGGCAGAGGGTTGTAACTTGCGTAAGCGCAGCAGGAAAGTAGACTAAGTATATGCGTGACATGTAATACCTCACCTGATCTTAAAGAATGGAATAAAAAATTCCGAGGCATTACTTTTTCAACACGCTCATATATATATATATATATATATATATATATATATATATATATATATATATATATATATACACTGGCACGTACTGTCAGAAATCAAGCACTAATACGCACACACTGTGTGTGTTCCACATCTCATGAACCCCTGTACCGATTTAAACCAAACTTGGTGCATACATTAGTTATTGTCTGCATATAAATTCTGTGGGGGTGGGGGTGGCAAAGTTGGTAATGCCAGATTTTTAGGCTGCTCTGCACAACTTGTGTGTTTTGTGGGTAATATAAGCATGTGTTCCATGGAGTGTACCTTCAGACGGGCATGGCTGGTCAGAGAAGGGGAGGAGACCTAGTGAGAGGGTGAAGGAGGAGGGAAGATGGACAGAGAGAAAGGGGGGGATAGGGAGGCATAGGAGGCACTTGGAAGATGGAGAGAGGAAGTGGGCAGATGGAAAGGGAAGTTGGTGTGAGGAGGTAGGTGGAAGTACTGTCGGTGTAAGATACCCTTAGGATGGGAATGTAAAGGGGTTGATAAGTAAAAATATCCTAAAATGACCCTTTAATATTCTTTGCTGAATTCAATTATCTTTAACAAGTATGATGTGCAATTTATCTATTGCTTACGTGCCCAGTGTGAAAACCAGGCACCGAGACTGTGCCAGAGCGTTTGTTGACGTGTTTAGGGACCATATATCATGCCACACAGCTGAATATCACTGATTTATTTAACGTCCTCTCTCGGATTCATGGTGCAAAACAGCAAAGAATCATACAAATGTATGTGGAATATACCTGACACACACGAATGCGAGTGAAGCCACAGGCAAAAGGCAAATATACATATAAAACCAGGAGAAGACTCACCCATCAGTCTCCTCCTGGTTTTATATCCCGACAGACCTGCGTTGACCAGACTTTGTAAGAAGTTACTTATACTACCGATTTTGTAATGATTGACACGGTCAGCTGTCTTAGATAGCAATGATATTGAAAGCATGCTTGGAAGATGCTTCCTAGTCAACCGAAATCGATTATAATGTAGTTTTCATCTAGATTTGTAGGATTGTATTGTGAACAAGACTATTAAAAATGGTAACGAGGGAAGGGAATGTAGCACGTCACGTCGACAGGGTTTACAATGCAGGTCTCCCCCCCCCCCCCCCCCCCCCACCCGCTCGCCACACTTTGGCGGGTTTGTGCTTAGCTACCACGAGGCTCCAGTCTGTGAAGCACTTTTTCCCTTCCATGTTGTATGTCTATCCTGTTGCTATTCTTTTTCCCCTTCCTTGGGGAACATGTCTGGGGTGGTATTGGGAATGTTCTGCATTCTGTCCCTGGCCTGTGAACAGTCTCAACTTTCATTTTGGTTTCCTTTTCGTTTCTTTGTTTCCCTTCTCCTCTCGTTCCTCCGCCTCAGCGTTTGAGGATCCTACTTTTTTCTTCTTCCTTCCTGCGCGCTCCTGAAGGCCGGCCCACGCGTCTGAACCGTAACAGGTGACTGGGTAACGCACAAATCCCAGCCCCAGGTAGACAAGTAGAGTTCACACGTACCCCCTGTACAGGCCAGGCCCAGGGAGGGGCTATTGCGTGAGCTGTAACCTTCCCAAATTGCCAGTTGGTCCCTCCATCAGATGTTCGGGAGGTGTGACCTGAGGTGTGAACAATCACCTAAGGCAGATGCGCCCCCTTGTGAAGGGGGCCCTCAATTGGAAGCAGCGCGCCATCGGAGACGCTGGCAATCATGGGGGGTTTCCTTGCGATGAGTCAATCATCCACTCCATCGACGAAACGTAAACGTAATGAGGCTACTGATTGGAAGACCGTTCCCGCTGCACCACGGTTCCTTGTCGTATCGTGTACTGAAGACAGCCAGTCCTTCGCCACAGTCTATCCATTTATTATTCAGAAAGGTGTTGATGCCATTGTTGACCCTGTGAAATCCTGCTCTCGTTTACGGAATGGCACTTTGCTTTTGGAGACGGCTTCTGATTTTCAAGCAGAACTACTACTTGTTGCCTCGCTTCTCCACGGCTACCCTATTTGTGTCGAGGCACATAGAACTTTAAATTCTTCCTATGATGTAATTTACACCAGGCTACTTGACAGTCTAACCGAGGCTGAAATACAATCTTACCTCTCTGATCAGGGTGTCATTGCCATCCATCGTGTAATGAAATAGGTCAATTCCTCCTTGGTGCCCACCTGCACTCTTTTCCTCATCTTTGATAGGGTAGTGCTGCCGTCCAAGATTAAAACAGGCTATGAAATCATCGCAGTCCGGCCATACATTCCGAATCCGATGCGCTGCTACCAGTGTCATCAGTTCAATCACACTAGAACGTCTTGTTGACACCTAGCCAAATGCACAACCTGTGGCAGGGATGCACACGAGGGCGAATGTCCGCCTTCTTCTTCCCGCTGTATCAACTGCAATGGCGGCCATGCCGCCTCCTCCAGGGATTGTCCCGTGTATCCAGATGAGCAGGCTGTTCAAGAGATTCGGGTAAACGAAAAAGTGCTTTACCCAGTAGCTCGCAAGTTACTGGCTAGTCGCAAACCCTGTGTTCCGTTTGGCCACGGGCGCCTTTTACACCAGCCTGGTTGAGTGTCTGTATGCTGAAGCTGCTGAACTACCACTGTCCTACCGCCGTGACTTTCTCCTCAGCAGGTATGCATGCCGTTTGTCTGCCATGCGTGGCCACCCCTCCTATGCCTCCTTCTTTGATGATTCCTTAGATCGCCAGTATGGGGCTCATCCCTCTTCTCTTTTACCTCCTGGAGTCAGCTTTCGCCGCTTGTTACGGCAGCTTAACTTCACGCTACCTGCAACTTTTCCACTGGGTGTGAACCCTTCACCACCTTGGCTTCGTGAAGCGGCCCTTCGCATGAAACTTAGCTATATTACCTTTGTATACACTGATGGCTCGAGGACTGACCGTGGGGTCGGGTGTGCCTTCGTCATTGGCACCCGTGTCTTTCGATATCGGCTTCCGGCACACTCTTCAGTATTTACGGCTGAGCTTTTCTCCTTGTATCAGGCCACGGAGATCATCCGGCGACACAGCCTTCCCAGTTGTGTCCTCTGCTCAGACTCACTCAGCGCTCTCCAAAGTCTCTGCGCGTTATACTGTGCTCATCCCGTAGTGCAGCGGGTCCAGGAAAACTGCCACTTGCTCACTCTTGGTGGAGCCAATCTCATGTTTCTGTGGGGCCCTAGACATGTCGGTCTGTCAGGAAACGAGGCTGCTGACACTGCTCCCAAGGCTGCAGTCCTTGTCCTTCAGCCCGCGAGTATCTCTATTCCCTCCGATGATCTCTGTGTTGTCGTCTGTCAGGAGGTGGTGTCCCTTTGGCATCGCCAATGGTCCTCCCTTCGCGGGAATAAGTTTCGTTTTATTAAGCCTCTCCCTGCGTCTTGGACGACCTCCTCTCGGCCCTCCCGCCGGGAGGAGATTATTTGAACTCGGCTGCGTATTGGGCACTGCCTTTTTAGCCATCCTCCTTAGCTCAGTGTCGCTGTCCCACCATGTTGTACACATTGCGCCCAAATTTTTACTGTCAGCCACTTTTTGCTGGAATGCCCTTTTTTTTACCAGTTTACATTCCAGCTTGGGTTTGCCATCTAATTTACAGCCGTTTTAGCGATTGACGCGCGGGCTGTCCACCCAAGCAAGATGGCGAAGGCAATTTAATTTTTAGTTTAGGACCTCCATTTTTGTATGGTGTTTTCTTAGGCCTCTTTCCCCGTGTCTTTTTTAGCTGTCTCCTATTCTGTCCATTGGGACTGACATATAGTCGTTTCCCTCGTCTCTGTGTTTGTGTTCTATAGTTTTGACTTGGGCCCTCATGACCCCAGTTGTTTTTTGCTCCCTAAAACAAAACAAATAAACAATGCAGGTCAGTGGAAGGAGCATAACCACATCCTGTGGGTGACCTTACGTGTCAAAAATCGCAGCTGTGTTCCCGACTGTGCAAATGGATCCAGAACACAGCTTTGAACAGTAACCATCCGAAACATTAAAAAATTAATTTATTTAACTTTTTAAATGTTACTAGTACTCTATTGTTACGTTGCACGGTTTTATTTTTAAGCAGTTCCTTGTCTGCCTCTCTACGTCATTCTTATTGTATTCTTCAATTCTCCTCCTTTCTTCCTTTTCTAGATTATTTTCATAAAAAAGCTTAGTAATAGGTAAACATAGTAATCTGGTGTTAGGTTTCAGTTCCGTTTAGCAAACTATCCATAAAAGTAGGAAAAAATGTGAATGTATTGTGGATGATGATGATGATAACTATGAAACAACCTGCAGTAGCTTCTAGTATGTTGCTCATGAGCAAAAAAAATCTAATAAATAAAAAACACATTCGGCTTATAGTCTGTAGAGTATGGCCACTGACGCTTCAGTGGTAAGTGGGTGGACGCAGTGCGGTGTTCAGCCAAGAAAAAGCAGTGCAACAACTGTGTGGGTGGACTGAGTTTGTGTTGGCCATTGCAATGCATGTGTTTGTTTGGCGTTGCCGTGTATGAGATGTGCATCTTAGTTAATACAGGAGTGTCTCTTGTCTTCGGGCCGTGTACGGCTCTGGCATCGGCGGTCGGTCGTTTTCGTACAACTGCATCAATCCGAATTTGACCCCGGTCACAATGGTGTGCTGTGTTCATACTTTTCTCGCCACAGCCTTCAAGACTTTAGTGTTGTAAGATCGGTACTGGATTTCCTATAACACCTCGATCATACTCTCTGGTCAAGGCGTGTGCTGCTATCTTCTGATCACACGGAGATGGATCACAACGCAGCACTTAACTTTTCAGTGTGTTCGACAAATCGTTCTCAGACCGTAATGTGATGGTCTCCATTCGTTATTTCATTATTAGGTAAATGAATTTTGTAATTCTCTGGGTTCCCCAACTGACCTTGCTCGTCGTCACTATGGCTCGCTTTTCCTGACGCCGCCTCAGGGAGGAGATGCCATCTTTCACTCTCCATCTACAGGACTACACTGCAAGCATTGTCAAGGACCTGGCGTATAATACAACATAATTGTATACAACACAATATACCACACAATTATGTTGTATTTTTGCTTGTCAGAATCTGCCTTGGAGTCCTTATTATGCTTTCGACAAAGGGGCATTGCCAGTGGATATATTTTGGTGTACGTGTTTTGCCTACGTGTCAACTTACCGTTCCCTTCCTACCTATTCCGTTAAAATACATACAGTGTATTTCATTTACAGAGAAATTTTATTGAACCGTCTCATTCACGTTAGAAAGAAACTATAACGAACTCTTTCTGTGTATTTAAATTCCACATTTTCTATCATTCCGAAGATATTAAATTCACTTATGTTTGAATCCACGATAGTTTGTATGAAGTTTTTGCACTTTTCAGTACCGTTTTTTCTTAGGCCAATACAGTAAAACCCTTTCTCATGTATGTAAGTGCAAGAAATATCCCATTAATTTCGGGACGCCTGTAAATGCGCTAAAGGGTCTACAACAGCGCACGAGTACTTGAATCTCACTATACTTCTCCGTACGAGTCATTACGTGAACTGAGATCCGAGAAATCGTTATCATCTGCACATGTGATTTACCCGTCGATATTAATGCTTTTACTGGAACTCCATGTATGGGTATCTTTTGGCGTGTCAGTTTATCCGTAAAACTTAGCTTACTGACGTGCAAATTAAGTCAGTTTTACGACGTCAGGAGGGAGACGGGGGTGCAGCTGTTGGGAAGCAAATTGTGTCTGGAGCCTGTCATTGCGAGCGATGCCAGAGGCGGACTTAGCGTCGGCTTTGTTGTACTTAGCGTGACGCCCCAGCTTAGGAGTTCCACTGCCCTCAGGGGAAAGCACCGGCCCCGGGCGCTGAAACAACCACTGCTGCGGTACAAATTCTGTAGTAAGCATCTGTTCACATTGTAACGCGTCAGAATACGTCACATCTACTGGAAACGGGAAAAGGCATTTACTGCAATGCAGTTCCGCATCAGAATTCGGATACTCAGCACTTTCACGTATTACGAGACGACCTGTGTGCAGCAGTAAACGTGTCGAAGATCCGCCGCATTGTTCAGTGGATATGACACAGCAGTATAAGAAGCACTAGGGAACTCCTACGATTGTGCCAAAGTAAATGACATTCGGATGTTTTGATATCTCAGTATCCAAATTTATCCTTCAGCAAAGTTATTCTGTCAGCAATGTATGTGTATGGAATTACATTTTCAGTCTGCAGCGTTTCATGAGCTGTTGTGAAACTTACAGACAGATTAAAACATTGTGTCGGGCCAGGACTGAAACACGGGATTTTTCTTCTGCGAGAAATGCTCTTACCGTCTGAGCTATCCAGGCGCAATTCACGACTCATCCTCATAGCTCGAGTTTGTCACTACCTTCTCTTCTACAGCAGTCCACTTACATACCTTGCTGCACTAGCACTCCTGGCGGAAAGGATATTGCGAAGAAATATCGGAGTACAAATCAGTACTCAGTGGGGCAGGTAGACGCACGTAAACGCACGTAAATGTGGTTGAAGGTGCATGTTTGTAGGTAACACATCATTTACGTGTACCTCTAGATACGTAATCTGCAGACCACAGTGAAGTTTACAATGAGGTGACAAAAGTCAGGGGGTAACTCCTAATATCGTGTCGGGCCTCCTTTTGTCGCACGAAGTGCTGTAACTCTACGTTGCATGGACATCCCCTTGCAGAAATATTGAGCCAT
The DNA here is from genome assembly GCF_021461395.2 of Schistocerca americana. Taxonomy (NCBI): domain Eukaryota; kingdom Metazoa; phylum Arthropoda; class Insecta; order Orthoptera; family Acrididae; genus Schistocerca; species Schistocerca americana. Next base: position 403,110,867 of record NC_060130.1, read on the forward strand.
GCTGCCTCTGTAGCTGTCCATAGTTGCGGAAGTTTCGCACGTGCAGGGTTTTGTGCACGAACTGACCTCTCGATTATATCCCACAGATGTTCTATGGGATTCATGTCGGGCTATCTGGGTAGCCAAATCATTCACTCGAAATGTCCAGAACATTCCTTAAACCAATCGCGGACAGCCATGGCCCAGCGATATCACATCGTTGTTTGGGAACATTAATCCATGAATGGCTGCAATGGTTTCCAAGTAGCCGAACATAACCATTTCCAGTCAGTGATCGGTTCAGTTGGACCAGAGGGCCCAGTCCATTCCATGTAACATAGCCGACACCGTACTGGAGCCACCAGCAGCTTGCACAGTGCCTTGTTGACAACTTGGGTCCATGGCTTCGCGGGGTCTCAGCCACACTTCAACCGTCCCATCAGGTCTTACCAACTGAAATCGGGGCTCATCTGAGCAGGCCAAGGTTTTTCAGGCGTCTATGGCCCAAGCAATACGGTCACGAGCCCAGGAGAGGCGCTGCAGTCGATGCTGTGCTGTCAGCTGCCAGAGCCCATTAACACTAAATTTCGTCGCACTGTCCTAACAGATGCGTGCTTCGTACGCTCCACATTGATTTTTGCGTTTATTTCACGCAGCGTTGCTTGTTTGTTAGTGCTGACAACTCTGCGCAAACGCCGCTACTCTCACTTGTTAACGCCGTCGGCCACCGCGTTACTCGTGGTGAGAAGTAATGCTTGAAATTTGGTATTCTCGGTACAGTCTTGACACCGTGAATCTCAGAATGTTGAATTCCCTAACGATTTCCGAATTGCAATGTCCTGTGCGTCTAGCTGCAACTACCGTTCCGCTTTCAAAGGCTGTTAATTCTGATTGTGCGGTCATAATCACGTCTGAAACCGTTTGAGATGAATCACCTGATCACAGATCACTGCTCCACCAATGTACTGTCCTTTTATAACTTGTGCACGAGATAATACCGCCATCTGTATATATAAATGTCGCTATTCCGTGACTTTTGTCACCACAATGTATGACAGAGTGCTTAGCATTCTCGATCCCTGACAGCATCAAAGCAACACGAAGGGGGCTCCATAAGCAGGGAATTACAGGACGAACGGGAATTCCAAAATCACTTATCATGCTAATGGTTGTTGTTGTTGTGGTCTTCAGTCCTGAGACTGGTTTCATGCAGCTCTCCATGCTACCCTATCTTGTACAAGTTTCTTCATCTCCCAGTACCTACTGCAACTTACATCATTCTGAATCTGCTTAGTGTATTCATCTCTTGGTCTCCCTCTACGATTTTTACCCTCCACGCTGCCCTCAAATGCTAAATTTGTGATCCCTTGATGCCTCAGAACATGTCATACCAACCGGTCCCTTCTTCTCTTCAAGTTGTGCCACAAACTCCTCTTCTCCCCAATTCTATTCAATACTTCCTCATAAGTTATGTGATCTACCCATCTAATCTTCAGCACTCTTCTGTAGCACCACATTTCGAATGCTTCTATTCTCTTCTTGTCTAAGCTATTTATCGTCCACGTTTCACTTCCATACATGGCTTCAATTCTCCTCCTGTCCGAACTATTTATCGTCCATGTTTCACTTCCGTACATGGCTACACTCCATACAAATTCTTTCACAAACGACTTCCTGACACTTAAATCTATACTCGATGTTAACAAATTTCTCTTCTTCGGAAACGCTTTCCTTGCCATTTCCAGTCTATATTTTATATCTTCTCTACTTCGACCATCATCAGTTATTTTGCTCCCCAAATAGCAAAACTATTTTACTACTTTAAGTGTCGCATTTCCTAATCTAATTCCCTCAGCATCACCCGACTTAATGCGACTACATTCCATTATCCTCGTTTTGCTTTTGTTGATGTTCATCATATATCCTCCTTTCAAGACACTGTCCATTCCGTTCAACTGCTCTTCCAAGTCCTTTGCTGTCTCTGACAGAATTACAATATCATCGGCGAACCTCAAAGTTTTTATTTCTTCTCCATGGATTTTAGTACCTACTCCGAATTTTTCTTTTGTTTCCTTCACTGCTTGCTCAATATACAGATTGAATAGCATCAGGGATAGGCTACAACCCTCTTTCACTCCCTTCCCAACCACTGCTTCCCTTTCATGTCCCTCGATTCTTGTAACTGCCATCTGGTTTCTGTACAAATTGTAAATAGCCTTTCGATCCCTGTATTTTACCCCTGCCACCTTTAGAATTTGGAAGAGAGTATTCCAATCAACATTGTCAAAAGCTTTTTCTAAGTATACAAATGCTAGAAACGTAGGTTTGCCTTTCCTTAATCTTTCTTCTAAGATAAGTCGTAAGGTCAGTATTGCTTCACGTGTTCCAATATTTCTACGGAATCCAAACTGATCTTCCCCGATGTCGGCTTCTACCAGTTTTTCCATTCGTCTGTAAAGAATTCGCGTTAGTATTTTGCAGCTGTGACTTATTAAACTGATAGTTCGGTAATTTTCACATCTGTCAACATCTGCTTTCTTTGGGATTGGAATTATTATATTCTTCTTGAAGTCTGAGGGTACTTCGCCTGTCTCATACATCTTCCTCACCAGATGTAGAGTTTTGTTAGGACTGGCTCTCCCAAGGCCGTCAGTAGTTCTAATGGAATGTTGCCTACTCCCGGGGCGTTCTTTCGGCTCAGGTCTTTCAGTGCTCTGTCAAACTCTTCACGCAGTATCGTATATCCCATTTCACCTTCATCTACATTCTCTTCCATATCTATAATATTGTCCTCAAGTACATCACCCTTGTATAGACCCTCTATATACTCCTTCCATCTTTGTGCTTTCCCTTCTTTGGTTAGAACTGGGTTTCCATCTGAGCTCTTGATATTCATACAAGTGGTTCTCTTTTCTCCAAAGGTCTCTTTAATGGTGGTACCAGGAAAACGTGGTGCCGAAGGCATAAAATCTGTGCTGTGGAGCAATGCAAAGAACTTCATGTGATCATATACGTCTTGTTTCACTCTGTTTCGAGCTCTGGCGGGTTAATGACTCAAGAGTGAAGTATGGCGGGTTTAGGTGGTTATTTGAGCAGCCATAACTTGGGATTCGATTTGCCTCGTGGGTACTTCTTCAATGTTACATTACTGCCAAACAAAGTGACCAGTTTGGCCCATAAGGTACATCACATGGTACAATGTTTGCTCTCAAATGGTGATGTCGTGTTGCAAGAGGACAGGGCCCCTGTTCGCCCAGCTGCCAAGACTGGTTTTGTGAGCACGAGGATGAATTGTCGCACTTCGAGAAAAGGGCGCCTGATTGCTGTCCACCTCTGTCATAGACACCTGAAATTGTCGCTGTTTTGCAGGAAGGATGGTATAAGATTCCCTTAGGCATTGAAATGTGTTGTGTTTATGGTGTTTCCATATTTTTGTCTAGCCCCTGTATATTCGGGATGTTTCACTTAATACTAGATCTTGAAACGTGGCAAGTAATATTTTGGTAGATGACAGGGGTCTCTCTTCAAACGGCAGCCAAATCAGGCGTTACGGCGTTTCCGTGATGCTCTCCAGTTCGGCAAACCAAGCTGTGACCATTTGTAGTGTCCTTCTCTGTACATGTTCAGCAGCCCCTGTTAGTCCTCTTTGGCCTGGATCCCACCCACGACCAATATTCTGAGACGGGGCGCACAAGTGTTCGGTAAGCAGTCTCTGTTCTAGACTAATTGCTTTATACCAATAGCCTGCCAGTGAACCGAAGTTTGCCACCGAATCCCAACGGTGTATTGGTCATTGTCAAACATGAACCTTGTTGATGGAAGAATCACGACTATATCTCGGAATTTGGCGTCAGCTACTTGTGTTTCATTGAATTAAAAGAACAAAAGAAGTTTGGCAATTTCACTCGAAAATAAGCTTGTGTCCACGTGTCCTAACAAATTAATGATAAAAGTTATAAACTTGTTTTTCCTAGTTAAATGGTTCAAATGGCTCTGAGCACTATGGGACTTAACATCTTAGGTCATCAGTCCCCTAGAACTTAGAACTACACTCCTGGAAATGGAAAAAGAACACATTGACACCGGTGTGTCAGACCCACCATACTTGCTCCGGACACTGCGAGAGGGCTGTACAAGCAATGATCACACGCACGGCACAGCGGACACACCAGGAACCGCGGTGTTGGCCGTCGAATGGCGCTAGCTGCGCAGCATTTGTGCACCGCCGCCGTCAGTGTCAGCCAGTTTGCCGTGGCATACGGAGCTCCATCGCAGTCTTTAACACTGGTAGCATGCCGCGACATGTATGTGTAGTTGACGGACTTTGAGCGAGGGCGTATAGTGGGCATGCGGGAGGCCGGGTGGACGTACCGCCGAATTGCTCAACACGTGGGGCGTGAGGTCTCCACAGTACATCGATGTTGTCGCCAGTGGTCGGCGGAAGGTGCACGTGCCCGTCGACCTGGGACCGGACCGCAGCGACGCACGGATGCACGCCAAGACCGTAGGATCCTACGCAGTGCCGTAGGGGACCGCACCGCCACTTCCCAGCAAATTAGGGACACTGTTGCTCCTGGGGTATCGGCGAGGACCATTCGCAACCGTCTCCATGAAGCTGGGCTACGGTCCCGCACACCGTTAGGCCGTCTTCCGCTCACGCCCCAACATCGTGCAGCCCGCCTCCAGTGGTGTCGCGACAGGCGTGAATGGAGGGACGAATGGAGACATGTCGCCTTCAGCGATGAGAGTCGCTTCTGCCTTGGTGCCAATGATGGTCGTATGCGTGTTTGGCGCCGTGCAGGTGAGCGCCACAATCAGGACTGCATACGACCGAGGCACACAGGGCCAACACCCGGCATCATGGTGTGGGGAGCGATCTCCTACACTGGCCGTACACCACTGGTGATCGTCGAGGGGACACTGAATAGTGCACGGTACATCCAAACCGTCATCGAACCCATCGTTCTACCATTCCTAGACCGGCAAGGGAACTTGCTGTTCCAACAGGACAATGCACGTCCGCATGTATCCCGTGCCACTCAACGTGCTCTAGAAGGTGTAAGTCAACTACCCTGGCCAGCAAGATCTCCGGATCTGTCCCCCATTGAGCATGTTTGGGACTGAATGAAGCGTCGTCTCACGGGGTCTGCACGTCCAGCACGAACGCTGGTCCAACTGAGGCGCCAGGTGGAAATGGCGTGGCAAGCCGTTCCACAGGACTACATCCAGCATCTCTACGATCGTCTCCATGGGAGAATAGCAGCCTGCATTGCTGCGAAAGGTGGATATACACTGTACTAGTGCCGACATTGTGCATGCTCTGTTGCCTGTGTCTATGTGCCTGTGGTTCTGTCAGTGTGATCATGTGATGTATCTGACCCCAGGAATGTGTCAATTAAGGTGCTCCTTCCTGGGACAATGAATTCACGGTGTTCTTATTTCAATTTCCAGGAGTGTACTTAAACCTAACTAACCTAAGGACATCACACACATCCATGCCCGTTTCAGGATTCGAACCTGCGACCGACCGTAGCAGTCCCGCGGTTCCGGACTGCAGCGCCTAGAACCGCACGGCCACCGCGGCCGGCTTTCCTAGTTACATTGACAAGTCTCTCTCTTTGCGGTTTCACTGAAACTCATAAGATGATTGTTACTATTTTTGTTGCAACTAGGTGGCCTGCAGTGAGCACTCCGTATCTAACGACCTTGACATTAGCGTGTCTTTAAATCCCAAGCTTCATTCTTAACAGCCGTGCTGTGTGAACTAAGAGTTACCGTACTTCATTTCCACACTGCGCGTGGGTCAGCAAATGTTAGACATCAGCCTGTAGAGAAGACACCAGTCATTGTTACGTGTTCTAGAATATCCATAGACAAGCCACTGCGTGTTACGGAGTCTCTGAATAAAATCTCTTGTTGTTTTTCCGTCGTAAGGTTGGTTTGATTCCGTCCTCAAGTCCAGTTGTTTGTCAGCAATCCTCTTCATTTTAGCACGATTGCTGCATCGTACATAATCAATGATCTGCCTTATACAGTCTTAAAAAAGAGGGTAGTAACCACCAAAACAAGAAAAAAATTTCCAGTAATTATGGGCTCTAAAATGCATACTGTAAGAGCTATGAGCACCTGTTCATCTCTTCTACTGAACAAATGTTCATCGCTCGTAAGGTATGGATCTTAAAGCCCTTGTTTACTGGAGATATTTTACTTGTTTAGATCCATTCTATCTTATCCCAAAATATGGAAACGAACGAGCTTGTAGTAGAGGAGATGTTCCACAGTGTCGAAGACGAAGTCATGCTTGTAGAGCTTAAGGTATGCATTTTAAAGATCATATTTACTAGACTTTTTCTTATGTTGGTGGATGCTACACTCTTAAAAACTTTCAACATTTTGTTTTAATTCCCTGTATACGCATGTCTGGAAGACCCTTTCCTTTCACGAATCCTTCACCTACAGTTTAGAGCGGAGGTCCCCAAATTTTCTTATCTCGTAGACTACGTGCCAGTTTTTTCTGTTTTAAGTAGACCCCTTACCTTTCGTGTACTGAATTTCAAATGTGTTTTTGACAGGTGGCACAGTGCTGCTCACTCTGATAGGTTCTATTGTAGAAGTGTAGAGAGAAAAACTTAAAAAATTATGTTATTATTTCAAACGTCAAATATCAAAATTAATATTTCAGTGATTTTAATTAGAGGCAGCATGCCAACACCGACAACGATATATACATGCCGGCGTCACAAGCTGAAGTTGCAGAGATTGAGAAAGTATATGAGGATATTGCAAGAGTAATACAGTACGTAAAGGAAGATGGAACTTCAAAGTCATGGGGGGGCTGGAATGCGGTTGTAGGGGAAGGAGTAGAAGGAAAGGGTACAGGCGAATATGGGCTTGGGGCATGGAGTGAGAGAAGAGAAAGACTAATTTCAGCTAGCAATTGCCAATACTCTGTTCAAGAATCACAAGAGGTGGTGGTGTACTCGGGAATGGCCTGGTGATACGGGAAGATTTCAGTTAGATTACATCATTGTCAAACAGATATTCCGAAATGAGATAGTGGATTGTAAGGCGTACTCAGGAGCAGATATACACTCAGAGCACAATGTAGTAGTGATGAAGAGTAGGCTGAAGTTTAAGAGATTAGTCAGGAAGAATCAATACGGAAAGAAGTGGGGTACGGAAGTACTAAAGGACTGACAAGATACGCTTGAAGTTCTCTAAGGCTATAGATACAGCAGTAAGGAATAGCTCCGTAGGAAGTACAGTTGAAGAGGAATGGACATCTCTAAAAAGGGCAATCACAGAAGTTGGAAGGAAAAACATAGATAAAACGAAGGCAACTGCGAAGAAATCATGGGTAACAGAAGAAAAACTTCATTTGATCGGTGAAAGAAGGAAATACAAAAATGTTCAGGGAAATTCAGGAATAAAGAAATAGAAGTCGCTGAGGAATGAAATAAATAGGAAGTGCAGGAAAGCGAAGGCGAAGTAGCTGCATGAAAAATGTGAAGAAATTCAAAAAGAAATTATCCTCGGAAGGACTGACTCAGCATATAGAAAAGTCATTACAACCTTTGGTGAAATTAAAAGCAAAGGTGGTGACATTAAGAGAGCAACGGGAATTCCACTGTTAAATGCAGAGGAGAGAGCGGATATGTGTAAAGAGTACATTGAAGGCCTCTATGACGGCGAAGATTAGTCTCATGTGATAGAAGAAGAAACAGGAGTCCATTTAGAAGAACAAGGGGATCCAGTGTTAGAATCAGAATTTAAGAGAGCTTTGGAGGACTTACTCTCAAATAAGGTAGAAGGGAAAGATAACATACCATCAGAATTTCTAAAATCATTGGGGGGAGTGGTACCAAAAAGACTATTCACGTCCGTGTATAGAATGTGGCGACATACCATCTGACTTTCGGAAAAATATAATCCACACAATACCGAAGACGGCAAGAGCTAACAAGAGCGAGAATTATCACACAAACAGCTTAACATCTCATGCGTCAAAGTTAGTTACAAGAACAATATACAGGAGAATGGAAAAGAAAATTTAGGATGTGTTTGATGATGATCAGTTTGATTTTAGTAAAGGTAAAGGCGCCCGAGAGGCAATTCAGACGTTGCGGTTGATAATGGAAGCAAGTTTAAAGAAAAGTCAAGACACGTTCATAGGTTTTGGCGACCTGGAAAAAGCGTTCGACAGTGTAAAATGGTATAACATGTTCGAAATTCTGAGAAAAATAGGGTTAGGCTTCAAAGAGAGACGGGTAATGTACAAGAGCCAAGAGGGGATAATAAGAGTGGACAACCAAGAACGAAGATCTCGGATTAAAGAGGGTGTAAGACAGGGATGTAGTCTTGGCCTTACTATTGAATCTGTACATCGAAGAAGCAATAATGGAAATAAAAGAAAGGTTCGGGAGTGGAATTAAAATTGAAGATGAAATGATATCAATGATACTACTCGCAGATGACATCGCTATCCTGAGGGAAAGTGAAGAAGAATTATATGATCTACTGAATGGAGTCAACAGTCTAATGAGTACAGAATTTGGATTGAGAGGAAATCGAAGAAAGACGAAAGTAATGAGGAGTAGCAGAAATGAGAACAGCGGGATTGATGCTCACGAGGTAGATGAAGTTAAGGAGTTCTGCTACCTAGGCAGCAAAATAGCCAAAGACGGACGGAGCAAGGAGAACGCCAATAGCAGACTAGCACTGGCAAAAAGGGCGTTCCTGGCCAAGATAAATCTACTAGTATCAAATATAGGAGTTAATTTGAGGAAGAAATTTCTGTGAATGTACATTTGGAGCACAGAATTGTAGTGTCGGTGTGAAAACCGGAACAGAAGAGAGTCGAAGCATTTGGGATATGGTGCTACAGATGAATGTTGAAAATTAGGTGGACTGATAAGGCAAGGAATGAGGGGGTTCTGCGCAGAATGGGAGTGGAAAACACTGACAAGGATAAGGGACAGGATGGTGGGACATCTATTAAGACATGAGGGGATAACTTCCACGATACTAGAGGGAGCTGTAGAGAGCAAAAACTGTAGAGGAAGACAGAGATTGGAATACATCCACCAAATAATTGACGACGTGGGGCCGGCCTGAGTGGCCGTGCGGTTCTAGGCGCTACGGTCTGGAACCGAGCGACCACTACGATTGCAGGTTCGAATCCTGCCTCGGGCATGGATGTGTGGGATGTCCTTAGGTTAGTTAGGTTTAATTAGTTCTAAGTTCTAGGCGACTGATGACCTCAGAAGTTAAGTCGCATAGTGCTCTGAGCCATTTTTGAGGACGTGGGTTGCAAGTGCTAATCTGGGATCAAGAAGTTGGCACAGGAGATCAATTCGTGGCGGGCTGCATCAAACTAGTCAAAAGACTGAGGACTCAAAAGAAAACACGAGAGAGATGAAACTGATGCTTTTTTAGCATATTTTCAGTATTTTGCTTAAGTTTATTTAGGTTAACCTTCAATATCCTCGGCCAGTGATTTTCAGTCTTTTATAATAATAATAATAATAATAATAATAATATTGGCAAGAGCGCAGAAACCGCTTCACTTGAGGTATGAAGATGGAAAAGCTATAGTGTTTCTCGCGATAGGCCATAATACAGGATAAGTAACAGGTGTGTCACTCTGATGCCAAAATTAATGATATCCTTTTCCAACCTGTACCTTAAGTGCTTGATTAGTGTTGTTTCGATCAGTTCTTCTTGTATCAGTTTCTTCAATATTATTGTATTGATTGATAATCCACTGCGATATTGCCATAATCAAAACATCCTCAATCCTAGTTTCAAAGTCTGTGTGTAGAGTATTTAAATGTTGGACGAAGTTGAACCGTTGTCATCCTGGCAGTTGGCCTGTAGGGAAACTGGGAAAATTCGCAGTGTCCCATATTTTGCTTCATTAGTTTAAGTCTGGCAAGAAAAACTGAAATGACGAAGTTTGTACCTATCAAATTAAGATTTTCACCTTGTAACTGCAGGCTAACGTCATTAAGTTTAGTAAACAAATTTGTTAAATAAGCAATGGCTTGTTTCCATTTCATAAAAATTTTCTTTTGAAGCCGAATGTTTAACATGTAAAAACTTTTTTAGAGTCTCAAAAATGAGAAAACTATTGTTCAATATGTGAAGTAGTAATCGATCTGAGTTCTCGACGTTTTCTTCTCATAACTGCAGAAATAACGTGGATAACTGCAGAAATAACGTGGAATTCAACAAGTTGCTTACTCATTTTGTTAGGAACAAATTTAAGGGAGTGGTGCAATCTAAAACTAAGATTTTTAGCAAGAAAATATTGTTGATGGATGACGCAGTGTACTGCAAACACACATTGTTTTAAATGACTTCTAAATCCACGATAGCGCCCAAACGCGTCAGGTGAGACGTCGGCTGCCACTGATATTATAATTGATTAGAGGATCGCTTTTCTGTGAGATTTTCTTTCAGTGATTCGCGCTTTTGCCAGAGTTCTAGCAAAGAACACTACTTCTTGGATATCTTGGTCCAAAACGGAACGAACATATGCTAGTAATAATATTATGTCGATACCACGTAATGTGGACTCATCCAGTTGCATGGAGAAATGGATTTTCTACGGATAATTACGCTAGGTACTTTCAGTATCATAATTCTTTTCATCAGTTTATCTCTGAACTGTGTTGTTGCCCAAAGTAAATCTTTTGAGATGATAATGCAGTGCTTGTGTTAAGAAGAGCGACGCAGTGTTCCTTCGGACATGCATACATGCTCAGATTTTACAGAACGTAGCCTGTCACTCGTTACGATATGTTGTGATGCCAGCAGCAAGTATTGCTATTATTGATGAAATATCTAGGAGTGTGACGTCTCAGGAGATTCAAAACAGCGGCCTCGCCTTCATAACTTGGGAAATACGAATATCGTCGGAGCGATTGGCAGGGGAAGTCTCGAATCGAGCTGTGGAACTTATTTGCCGAAGGCATCGGTTTTTCCCCTCCAGCGTTGGAGACAGTGAGCGATTGCTGTAGCTAAGCCTCGGGGGGCCGCACACAGAGACAGAGACGCCCTAGTCTTCTCCGCTGTGTCCAACATTTCTTTGTGAGACTTCTTTTCTCAAAAAAAAAAGTGAGCTGGACGAGGCGTGGCGCTCACATTGTATCTGCAATACACTTTTACTCCTGCCCACATTTTATACAGTGAGAGCACTTCACTCAGTGGCCAAGTGACACTTTTTCAAGTGCGTAGCAGGTTGCGATCCTGGCGAAGAAATAACTTGCCGCTCCAGAATGTAACACGAGGCGGAATGAAAATTGTAGCTACTGTTTATCATTATACCTGTGGCTGTGTCAGAGTTACGGTGAGAAACTTTATTCATGAGTGTAAAACGTTGACAGCTAATGATCAGTGGGGTTGTTAAGCCACACTGCCATACGGTGCTATTAAAGATATTTCGGTAATGGTCCGGCGCCGCGATTCACACTGAGATGTACGTACGTTTATTGGTAGTTTCATTAGTTTCTTTAACAGGTCTTACAACTCCACATATATATAAATAAGCACATTGCCCATCAAAAATTAAGGACGAACTAGATATAGTGACAACATATTAACCATTTGGTGGAATTGAAGGAAACCGCGGAAGCATTTGCTAGAGATCTCCTAGCCGTGCTCAGAAACTTGGACGTAACATTGTATGATGTGAACGTGACAATAGCGCCACATGTGGCTGGCCCTACAACACAAAGCAGTTCAAGGATCGGGAAAAGACTGTGTGCGCCAATCAGCGAGCAGTTGCGGTGCGCAGTGGTGCACTTCGTAGATTTGACAATATACACTGGTGTACAAAACTTTAGGACGAAAGTCACTTTTCGCATGATGTCACTGTCAAGTAACATAGCTCTATGAAACTTGGATCATACTTACAGTGAACTGCTGCAGTATAGTAGATTATAGTAGATAACTGAAAGAAATGCGCTATGATACGAATAGAACTGACACTTTTATTCAAAGACAATACTTACATCGACGTCACCACGATTCTTTATGGTAATCATGACGTTACAAAAGAAGGGACATAGTTGTTAATAGGGTGTGTCGTCACCACTGTCCAACGTGATCCCATACTGGTCACAAGATTGGGACGGAGTTGGGGCGTTTCATTCTTCCACCGCCACAACTGACAACTGCTGGATGGTCGTTGGTGTATATGGACTAGCTGCAATATGTGTCCCTAGCGCAACCCACACGTGCTAGATGGGTTTATATACGGGGAACGGGCAGGCCAGTCCACGTGCCGAATATTCTCTCGTTCCAGCAGCTCCTGTGACTACGCCGTTCGACGCGGTCGCGCCTTGTAACCATAAAAATGAAGTCAGGGCCGAATACACCCGTGAAAAGACGCACGTGGGGGAGGTGTTCAGTGTCACAATAACATTGGCTGGTGAGTGTATCGTGTCCAAAGATTTGGAGGTCAGTACGCTCATCCAATATTATACAACCCCACACCGTAACACTTGCACCACCAAAACGATCATAGTCGACTATGTTCCCAGTACATTATGTGTTCTCACTTCTCGCCACCACGTGAGAGTACGTGCAGAATCATTACTCAGACTAAATCTTCCCTTATCCGAGAAGAGCACTCGACCCCAATCGTCACTGGTCCAGTCCATATGCTCTTGGCACCATCTCAAACAGTGCAACCGATGTGCAGATGTCTGCAGAACACTACAATCTGGTCGTCGGGCAAAGAGTCCACCCCCACGCAGTCGCCGTGCCACAGTGGAGCGTGACATGGCCTTACAGTACTGGTTAATGTGGTTGCAGCTGCATCCGCTGTTTGACGTGGTTCCCATATTGCCTGTTGCACAATGTACCGGTCAGTGCTGCTGCGGTTGACCGTGGTCGACTACCTCCTCCTCTTCTTGTGACAGCACTGCTTGTGGCTCGGAATGCTCCTTATGCACGTGAAACCATGTTCTGAGAGATACCAAACTGCTTGGTTAGAAAATCCATCCTTCTTACAGTTCCCCGATGATTCTTCCCCGTTTAAAGTTATCGAAATGTTGTCTCCTGGCCATGTTGTAATGAAGATAATTTGGCTATGCGGCGGAATTCGTTATATCATCTTTGTTTAGTCTAGAGGTGCAGGTCCTAAGTTCTCTTAAGATTTGAGATTTGTTTCTTTGTATGGCGTACAAATTACGTAATAATCATTGCACTATTTGTATATGTGTTTACTTACTACGTCAAAACTAAACCAGATGCTATCATTGACAGTGAACACTAAAAACGGCTGAAATCAGTATTACCATTTTCGAAATTCAACTCACGCGCGCACGCTAAGATCACGACTCGGTTCGAGCGCGCCGTGTCTCAGTATTCAGCTGAGACAGATATTTACGTAATTGTGGCCAATGACGTCCAGCAAGCTATACCTCATAATGATGACACTCCTGCTTGTGCCAATTAATATTTGCTCTCTCATTACTTTAGGCTATTTAATTTCGTGAGCTCTTGCATAGTGTCGGTTCTGTATTTACGCAAATAATATTTTTAAGATAATGATTGATGTGGCTGCACATGACGACGTCGGTGCAAGAAAGAAAAAAGAATATCAAAATAAAATTAAATGGAATGTTCTCGTTATCCATGTCAAACGTTATCATCTGATCTGGGAAGTATGAATCTGCATTCGCCTCTTGCCTAGGCAGCCTGTATGAAAAGTAGTCAATATTATTTACAGCGATATTTTTTAATTTATTACATTCACTTAGTTACAACGTGTTGTGTGAGGATTCAAATGGTACAAATGGCTCTTAGCACTATCGGACTTAACTTATAGGGTCACCAGTCCCCTAGAACTTAGAACTACTTAAACCTAACTAACCTAAGGACATCACACACATCCATGCCCGAGGCAGGATTCGAACCTGCGACCGTAGCGGTCGTGCGGTTCCAGACTGTAGCGCCTAGGACCGCTCGGCCACCCCGGCCGGCTGTTGAGTGAGGAAACTAAGTGTCTGGACTTGAGGTATTTGGACTTCCCATGTCGAAAGAGAGAGCTCGGTTACGCGAAAGGCTCATTGTAAAAGCTAACTAAAGCAAATGGTGCAGTGCAATCGCGTAATAGGTTTGTTGAAATCAGCTCATGGGAACATATCATCAAAAACCTTTTATCCTCCTGTGAATAAGAGGTGATTCAGACAGTCATTATATGCGATCTAATTTTCGCGTGAACTCGAAAAAGGAAATAAGAACTGAAAACTTGATCCCTGTGCTTAATTCTATTTGAGTAAATACGTGCAAGCTAATTAGTATAGCAAGTAGTCATACTCTGTAGTCAAAAGTGTATGTTGCACTAAACCACAAAGTATTTTTATTGTGCGTTAATTTTAAGTTCGAAAACCTAAAGAGCTTTTAGTCCAAAGGAATTGGCCTCTTACAGGTCGTCTGCCTTCCGAGGTACTGTGTATGTATAAAGCGAAATATTAATCGAAATTATACAAGTATTAGAACTCTATCCGTTTCATTACTCTTTTATTGAAGGTTACAAACCTTCAACATAATTCTTCTGAACTTACAGAAACTGATTTGACAGCCATAAAAATGTTTGGAGGAAAACAAAAAAAAAATCGAATCTATCAAAAATTTCCTAAGAAGCAATGCAAAAGATTTTATAAGCAACAATTGACTTCACCATTTTGTACCAACTACTTCTGTGTGCTCTTCTAATACTGTATGTCTCTCAAGCAATGACTTGTCTGGCGTCGTGATAATAAATAGCGTGCACAAACCTTCCCCGTGAATCAGTCTGCCTATTAGTGCAAACCGTATCAGAATCCCTGCAGTAGTTCCTGAGATTAGCTTCCACATACAGACAGAAAAAAACGCTGCGGGTCTTTGTTATATAATATGTTTAGATTACTAGATACCCGTAGGGCGGACACCGAGGTAAAGACTGAAGATTGATCCGCAGAAGCTGCTGTGTTTTGTTTTTTGGGATTCATTTGTGACCATCTCCATCAGACCATAACATTTTCACGGTATCTTATAACATCGTTATTATACCGGATAAAATCGAGCTGTCATGACAACGCTTAATGTGATTCTTCTGGCTTTAGCTGGCATTAAAATGCTGCATAACAAACTTTTCACAGACATCGCGGCAATAATACGGTAATCAAACTACCTCTCGTTACGATTTGCGCCAGATATAACATTCCCAATGACTTTACTACGAAGTTATTTACGAGATTTCCGTGTCGCGCGGGCGCTGTTAAACTCTTCACTCGGTTATAAAATGTTTGCGCAAAAAACTGTGCGTCGCTGAGATCAAGCACACGACGGGAAAAGCACTTTCTACGTCACCAGCAGTGCGAAGGTGGCTCCGAAACAGCAGCCACTGCGCTACGGATCGTTCGCCGGAGTGTGCAGTATCGCCAGTTAACTGTTTGCACTACCACCCCACCTGTCTCTTTAGATAAAAAAGATGTACCTCTTGCGGGAAAATATAACATACAGCACCTACTGCTCGTAACGGAAACATTTTATATCGTACATTCCACCACGCCATATCGTCTCGTGCACTGAATGCGAACCCAACAAGCGACCCAACTTCACCCAAGTTGAGCCCAAATAAAGTTGGTACGAGTATAAGGAAACATTCCCCAGCACATAAAAAAGACATTACATTTACGTGCGTGCCAGCAGTAAATCTACAGTTAGCGTGGCTGAGTTATATGATCGGAAAAGGTTGTCAGAAGCCACCGTACCAGCTAACTGCTCGACATCAGCCAATCAATTTGAAAGAAAGTGCGTAGGGGAGTGAGAACGTTGAACCCAGTGTTTGCGTTGAGGAATGAAGACGTAAATTAAAATGCTAGTTATATTTTGGTGTGCACAGTTATCACTATGAATAAAAATCCGTTAGCAACAGTAGCGGAACAATGAAACATCGCTATACAGCTGTTATCAGTGAAATCACCACCTTCCGAATTTCATGTCATTAAAAAAACTGGGCTCTTTCTTTTACCTGGTGTAGAAAGGAAAAAACCAGACATCTGCCTCTGCTCGGGGCCACTAACAGATCACGAGGGTGGTGGTGTTGTTGTTGATGATGATGATGATGATGATGATGATGATGATTGGTTTGTGGGGCGATCAACTGCACGGTCATCAGCGCCCATACAAAGTCCAAATTTTTACACAGTCCAGCCTAGCCACTGCCACGAATGATGATGAAATGATGAGGACAACACAAACACCCTGTCCCCGGGCAGAGAAAATCCCCAACCCGGCCGGGAATCGAAACCGGGACCCCATGATCCAGAGGCAGCAACGCTAGCCATTAGACCACGAGCTGCGGACGCTAACTAACAGATCATGACTGTATTATACAAGGTGCTGGTCGATAATTTGTGTATAGTTGGCGATTTTTTATAAATTCAGTAAAGTTTTTTTTTAGTATGACTCGTAAACAACGCCTTTGTTTTATATTGATATCAAAACGTTACACGTGAATAAAAGTATATACCTGAATAATTGGGAGAGAATCGCTACGGTCGCAGGTTCGAATCCTGCCTCGGGCATGGATGTTTGTGATGTCCTTAGGTTAGTTAGGTTTAACTAGTTCTAAGTTCTAGGGGACTAATGACCTCAGCAGTTGAGTCCCATAGTGCTCAGAGCCAATTGGGAGAGAATACACAGCGTGGAAAGTACATTGCGTAACAAAAGTTTGGAATAATATCGTAAAAAGTGATCGAACATACTAGAGGTTTCATTGACTTAGGCACTTCATGTATTATCCAGTTAGAGCCCATATACTGGACAGTGTTTGCTTACTGGTATGCTTTGTGGCCGTTTCCCGGTCACGTAAACGTACCGTCGCCGCAGCGGCAGACCGCGAGCCGACCAGTATCAACAACAGCTTCATTCAGTTTGTATTCAGCACTGCAGTAACATGCCACGTAGAGGCATACAACACTTTGGTAGAGTCCTAATAGTACTTTTACTTTCAACAGTTCATACACAGCAAGACGTTACCGATCGTGTACATGTCACTCAAACTGGTGCGTCTAAGGTGTGGACTGAGCGAGGTGGCGCAGTGGTTAACACACTGAAGCCGGCCGCTGTGGCCGAGCGGTTGTAGGCGCTTCAGTCCGGAACCGCGCTGCTGCTGCGGTCGCAGGTTCGAATCCTACCTCGGGCATGGATGTGTGTGATGTCCTTAGGTTAGATAGGTTTAATTAATTCTAAATCTAGGAGACTGATGACCTCAGATGTTAAGTTCCATAGTGCTTAGCACACTGGACTCGCATTCGGGAGGACGACGGTTCAATCCCGCGTCCTGCCATCCTGATTTAGGTTTCCCGTGACTTCCCTAAAACGCTCCAGGCAAACGCCGGGACGGTTCCTTTGAAAGGGCA
Organism: Schistocerca americana; assembly: GCF_021461395.2. Lineage (NCBI taxonomy): Eukaryota > Metazoa > Arthropoda > Insecta > Orthoptera > Acrididae > Schistocerca > Schistocerca americana. The sequence continues at coordinate 403,128,266 of NC_060130.1, forward strand.
CGGCCGTCTTCCGTCCCTAATCTGATGAGACCAGTGACCTCGTTGTTTGGTCTCCTCCCCCGAACAACCCCACCCTCTAAGGTGTGGAGAAAGTGCAGAGAGATGGGAAATGTGAACGATAGACATCGCAGTGGTCGTTCTCGTATGGCAGCGCCAATGCAGGATCGCTTCCTCCAAGTATCTGTTTGCAGGCGCCCAACATCAACTGCCAGAAATATTATGAATGACTTCTCCCGGGCGATGGGATGCGTATCTCAGACCGGACACTGCATAGAAGATTGCATCGTATTTATTCCAGAAGACCAATGAGAAGATTTGCACTGAACCAACGGAACCGGCCCAATCGAAGGACTTGGGCTCTTGCACATCTACATTAGAGCATTGCAGAATGGAGTAATGTTATGTTTACTGACGAGACCAGGACTGGTTTGCGACCGGTCATTAGACGTATTAGGGTTTGGAGAATCTCTAGACGACACCAGGAACACCGATACGTTCAGGAAGGCCATCCGTTTGCACGTGGAAGGGTAATGCTCTGGGTCCTAATAATGATGGGATGGCGACCCCCTCTAATTCCCATCTACGGCAAATTGACTGGTCCCCGATACCTCCAAGAGGTCCTACAAACGATTGTAAAGCCCTAGAGACGTGAAGTCGGTGACAACTTCACCTTAGTCGATGCAACGCAAGACCGCACGGTACTCCAGCAGTGTCTCCATATCTTTAAAGATGCAACATCAACCGAATGCATTGAGTTGCGCAGTCCTCAAACATGAATGCAATTGAGCATACATGGGAGCTCTTGAAGCTGGCCATTGCACAGCTTCTGAATTCACCTGACAATCTTCAGGACCTCACTGAAGCTGTCATTGTGGAGTTGGACCTTATACCCCAAGATTTACTTGATGGTCTCTTCCAGAGCATGTCTCGCAGAATGAAAGAACTTACCGTGTGCGTGGAGGACATACACACTACTAAAGACTGATAATCATCGTCATGAGTTAAAAGATTGTCACTGTTTTTGTTTTCAAGATGTACACTTAGGCTGGTTTATTTTGTAATAATTTTTGGTAACTAACTAAAATCGTTCTTGTTTTCAGAAGGAATTATGTTTATTTTGGAAATAAGGTTTTGTACAAACCTCAATGGGTATACTGTAAGATGTTAGTGTAGTAAACTCTTTTATATTCCAAACTTTTGTTGAGGTGTGTACGTTGGTGAATGTTGTGTGGCTTAACTGCACATTTGGCTGAGTATTTACAAGCTCTTGAATCGACTGCCGCTTCCCAAAGAATATTTTGTCATCCGCCTTGGTAGCTGCCCATTCAGTGCTGCAGATGTCTAACGGAAGAAGCCCGGGTTCGTTTCCCGGAGACTGCACTTGGAGACTAGATGCTATGTTGTCCTCACTTTCGTTTCGTCATAATTGACATTCCACTGTTGATATGGGTGTTTAGGTACATCCAAAAACCCAATAAATTAAAAAAAAAAATAACTTGTCAGGGCTGTTATGACGTGTGTAAGTGAATTTGGGCGAATCTGACTAGCTAATCTATATTGAGGATTCTACGATATTAGCGTCAGGACTCAGAGGCAGCCAGTCCATCGTTGTGTTGTTACTGTGTACAAACCATTCCTCAAGTGTTTGGTTTCAGGGCAGTTAGCAAGGAACAGAAATTTTATTGTACATCACGCAACGTTTAACAGCTCTACGAGAGGGATACGACGAATTTTTTCCGTGCATGAAACAAGGTGCAGTAAAACATCCTTCCTCATTTAAAGTTAAAATAAAAAACGGATGGGTCAAAATAAAGAAACTGTTCAAAAAATGTTCAAATGTGTGTGAAATCTTATGGGACTAAACTGCTAAGGTCATCAGTCTCTAAGCTTACACACTACTTAACCTAAATTATCCCAAGGACGAACACACACACCCATACCCGAGGGAGGACTCGAACCTCCGCCGGGACCAGCCGCACAGTCCATGACTGCAGCGCCTTAGGCCGCTCGTCTAATCCCGCGCAAAGAAACTGTATTAATACGAATGATACATATGCAGTTGGAAGTCTTTTTTTATATTTTTAAACAGTGTATCACGTAAGTTGTGTCCTCCACTATCATTACATTTTTGAATGCGACTTCAGAAATTTTGCATCATTCGAACGAGCATTTCTTGAGGAATAAGACCAGTTTCTTCCTGTATTGCATTTCTCAGTGCTTCAAAAGTCTTCGGCCAACGTTTGAACACCTCAGGCTTAAGTTGCTGCCATGGAAAAAATCGCAGGGTGAAGGGTCCTGAGATTGTTGGCCAAGGGATGTCGTCACGTGAACACATTAAGCGCACGGGAAACGGCTGTCTCAGCAGTTGGAGAGAAATCTGAGCTGTGAGAACGGTGACTTCGTCCTTCTTGTCTTGTCAATCTGCAGCGCGTTGAGTCTTGGTGCAAAACAAGTGTAGATCATGTGAGTGTATCGTGTGAAGTTTGCCACGGTAGCAGTCCGCCTCCGTAGCGTAGCGGTAGCGTTACCGCCGGCCACGCTAGGGGCCCGGGTTCGATTCCCGGCTGGGGACCGGGTGTTGTGTGTCCATCATCATTTTCATCGTCATTGACTCGCAAGTCGCCGATGTGGCGTCACCTAAATAGGACTTCCAATACGGCGGCCGAACTCCCCCGAAGGGGGCCTCCTGGCCAACAACACGTGATCATTTTTTTGTCACAGTAGCACCAGTCTGTGTAAAGCAGTAAGGACTAATTACCCCGAGTCTTCAAACCGCGCACCATAAAGTAACACGGCCGCTATATTGGGTTTGCATAAAGTTCGCTGTGGTTCTCTCCACTCCAGTATCGGACATTTTAACGATTAACGCATCCCGATAAGTGCGTATGTGTTTCATCACTACGAAGGATCACAGCATCTATATGCATGTTTTCAAGAATGTTTGCACACGACCTCACACGTTCGAACAAATGTCGGACAACGACCATCTTTTACACATGAAATCTAAAGTTCTGTTGTAAAATTTGATGCACACTCCGGTCAGATAACGGAAGAGCTTTAGCAAGAGACTTCTGAAATGAACGCGGTACTTCGTTAACGTTTTTTGGTGTTCCGAACGCTGCGTGGCCTCTTTTTTTTACCCCAAGTCACCACTTGCTTTAATGTCTGATACAGCAACGCATATAAACAAAACTTCCCACTCCATAGAAGTCTTTCATGTTAGTATTGTTTCTCTATTTTGATCGATTTTTTTTATTTGAAGTTTAATTTAGGCAGTATGTTTAGCTTCGTCCTTTACAGTCACTGTTTATTTTTTAATTTACTAACTAAGGAAAGGTATAGGACGTTCTATTGAGCGACTTCAGGTAGTACTGCTTATAAGATCGTCGTTGTAGATACCATCGGAACTGTACTGGATGCTGAATGATTACCATCTGTGGAGTTCGATGCGTACTCAAGTATTCTCTTCGATCCTTCTGTTTCTACCAGCGCCTTTCTGTGTTGTGTAAATGACTGCAGTAACAGTTGAAATGAATCTGAAGAATGAAGAACATTGAGTCTTTCGGTCCGGCTAGCCTTGCTTTCCATGAGAGGTGCTTAGTCTCCATATTACCGTACAGTATAACCTTTTCAAAGTGGCCTCTTTTTTTTTCAAATACTGTTTTTGTAGACGGTGATTCGTGCTGTATCCAGCACCTTGCTTCCTGTATTGGCGGCAGTAATTGGCGCTGTGGCTTCTCCCAGCCTCCTTAAATGAGTGTATTGAGAGACTCCAATATTAGATAGCTTAATCAATACATTTGATTTCTTTCCTTACTCACCAGATTTCGCTCCCTCTGATTTATGTATGGAAAACATGTGGTATCGTTTGAAGACCTTAAAGCAGCCGCAGTGATTTTTTTCAGACCATACGAAATGTTACCTACTCTCCAGAAAAACGCTTCACAAGCTATATTGACCTATGAAGGAATCACGTCGAAGAACTTCCACGAAAAAAGCTAGTATTCTGATAAAGACTCCTCTTTCATCTTACACTACCGTGTAGCAAGGAGCAAGAAACCTTAAACCAACTGCTCTGCACATGGTACCTATTGTTGAGACACGAATCAGCTGCCAAGCAACTGGCAAGTGTTTTGTGTGTGTGTGTGTGTGTGTGTGTGTGTGTGTGTGTCAGCCAACATTATTAACCGTCGAATACTCGATATGGCTGACGACATTAATGATCATTTGGGTGAAAAAGTCAGCGGTAATGGTAATTCCGCTATTTAGGTGGCTGAAGTTACAGACAGCCGCAATGATGGGCAATTTGTTACGTTCGGTTTCCGCATGACAACAAATTTATGATGATGTTATCTGCCGGAAAATAACTCCGGAGCGAACGCAGGAGACCTCTTTGAAATGCTACACATTTTTATGGAAGAAAACAACATTGAGAAAATTGTGTAGGTGTGTGTGCAGATTGAGGCTGTAGTATGGCTGTTTGTTATGCTGGGCTGCAAGCTCTGATCCGTAAAGAAGCCCCTTGTGCTATTTGGACACATTTCGTTTGATTCACTGAGAAGCACTGGCATAAAAACAGTAGGACGTATGCATGTTGAGGTTCTTAAATTAGTGGTCGCATTGGTAAACTTCACTAAAAGTCGGCCTCTTAAGTCGAGGTGTTATCAAAAAGTGTGTGCTGATATGAGGGCTGAGCACATTTCCTGATTTATTACAGTGATTCTGGCTGGGTTTCACGTGGAATATCTTGACAAGTGTGTATGAACTTAGAGATTAGCTTTACTGTCTCGTTACTCAAGGGAAGCATATAAGATCCGAAAATGTTGTTGGCACTGACTTTCTGAAGTTGTAGTATCTTAGTGACATGTTTGGAAAACTCAATTCATTGAATGTATCCCTGTAAGGGTATGAGATCAACATTTTTTGCAACTGTCAGACAAAATTTCAGAATTCAGAAAGAAACTAATTTTGTGGAAGAAATAGTTGGATGATAAAGATGTAAATTACATTTTCCTTGCTACTCACACGGTTATAATAGACAGAACACTTACCCCCCCAGGGGATCCACAACTCTTTTGTGGATACGTGCGTAGCGAGCACGGGACCCCGAGCTAATGTGGCCTTCCTTCCTTTCCGGGCTGCATACCTTCCCTTTCCGCATCCTTCCCCATCCCCCATCTTCGCCCCCCCCCCCCTCACCTCTGGCTCTTTCCTTCCCTTTCTCCCCCTCTGGGAGTATGGTTTGTGCCTACGTCCGGGGACGGACGCTTGTAAATGTATCGCCTTCTTCGCCTTCCTTGCTTGTATGTCTTCATCCTTCCTTTGTCCTTCTCTTTTCCTTACCTCTTTTCCTTACCTCTTCTCTTTACCCTTTTCTCCGCTGTGGCGTTTGAGACCTCTCTTCTTTCCTTTCCCTTTCTCTTTCTTCCTCCCTGTGCGTGTCTGAAGGCCGACCCACGCACTTCCATGCGTAGCCGGTGACGGGGTAAAGCGTAATTCCCCGCCCCGGGTAGACAGGTAGGACACGTACGTACCCCCTGGTAACGGCCAGGCCCAGGGAGGGGTGATTACCCGAGCTGATACCTTCCGAAAGTGCCGATTGGTCCCTCCGTCCGTTTGTCGGGAGGTGTGACCTGAGGTGTGAACAATCACCTAAGGCGGGAGTGCCCTCAGAGAAGGCCCCCACAAGGGAGGAGCGCGCCATCGGAGACGCCGGTAATCATGGGGGATTCTTCCGCAATGGTTTCCTCACCTTCCACTATGTCTGCTCACAAACGTAAGTTCACTGAGTCTCAGCCACAGTCAGTTCTTCCATCGTTGCCACAGTTCCTTGTTGTTTCTCGGTCTGACGAAGGTCACGACTTCTCCACAGTCAACCCTTTCATTATTCAGAAAGGTATCGACGCAATTGCAGGTCCTGTAAAGTCTTGTTCCAGATTACGGAATGGCACCCTGTTGTTAGAAACAGTCAGTGCCCTCCAGGCACAAAAATTGCTGCGTACCTCACTATTACACACCTTCCCTGTCCGGGTGGAACCGCACCGTACTTTAAATTCCTCGCGCGGAGTCGTTTATACACGCTCCCTCGATAGATTGTCTGACGAAGAAATTCAGCACTACCTGTCTGACCAGGGCGTAACGGCTGTTCATAGGAATATGAAAAGGGTTGACACGAACATCATTCCAACCCGCACTGTCATCTTGACATTTGACAAAGTTCAACTCCCATCGAAAATCAAAGCAGGCTATGAGATAATTTCCGTTCGCCCTTACGTCCCAAACCCTACGCGTTGCTATCGGTGTCAGCGGTTCAATCACACCAGCCAGTCCTGTTCCAATCCGGCCAAATGTGTTACATGTGGCAAGGATGCCCATGAGGGTGCTTGTCCACCTCCATCCCCTCGCTGCATCAACTGTATGGGTGACCACGCTGCTTCCTCTCGAGATTGTCCCGTTTTTAAGGACGAAAAGCTCATCCAGAAAATTAGAGTAAAGGAAAAGGTGTCGACCTTTGCTGCTCGAAAATTATTCGCCAGTCGACAGCCCACCGTGCCTCAGAAAGGAAAATACAGCACTGTCCTTGCTTCTCCTCGGCCAACAAAGGAGGCGGCCACGCAGACTTGTGACCTCACCTTTAGTGCCACGGTCGTCAGATCGGCCAGCGCATAGATCGCCCGTTCAACCTCACCACTTTCGCCTGCCCACTCTATGGCTCACCCTTCATCGGGTTCTGCTAAATCTCGAGCCCAAAAGTCAGACACCAAGACTTCGAAAGAAGAGCATACTCGTGAAGAGTTTTTGCGTACCCCAACTTCACAACCATCGGTTCCTCCTTCCTCTAAACATCATACTTCCAAGAAGGCTACAAAGAAACCCAGTTCCTCTCCTTCTCCGCCAAGGCGTGTCCCATCTACAGCACCACCTGGCGGAAATCGCCCTCGGCCGTCCTCTGTGTCGCCGAGGCGCACTGCTGGCGGCCGCTCAACCGGCCGATCGCTGGTGGCAAGAGCTGCTCCTGACCAACCTATGGATCAGGATCTTCTGCCTTCGGCTGAATGCCATTCCATGCTGTCGGTCGCAAGCTCTGAGCAGTCGTTGAGTTGACAGCGACCTTGGTCACATTCTTCCATTTTCTGTTCACCCTATGTCCATTATCCACTGGAATATCCGCGGCATTCGAGCCAATCGGGATGAAGTGTCGGTCCTCATACGATCCTACTCGCCGGTCATCTTCTGTCTTCAGGAAACAAAGCTGCGTCCCCATGACCGCTTTGTTCTCCCTCATTTTCAGTCCGTCCGATATGATCTCCCCTCTGTTGAAGGCACTCCAGCACATGGAGGACTCATGCTTCTTCTCCATGAAACTCTCCATTATCACCCAATCCATTTAAACACTTCCTTCCAAGCTGTCGCCGTCCGTCTTTTCCTTTTCGGATACACGTTCTCTCTTCGTACTGTATACATTCCATCGTCCACACCAATGGCACGAGCTGATCTCCTTCACCTTCTTGGTCAGCTTCCACCCCCATATTTGCTGGTTGGGGACTTCAATGCCCACCACCCGCTTTGGGGATCTCCACATCCTTGTCCACGTGGCTCACTATTGCTAGACGTCTTCCACCAAGCAGATCTAGTTTGCCTCAACACTGGGGTCCCTACATTTTTGTCTGCCTCCACGACAAATTTCTCTCATTTGGACCTTGCGGTCGGTACTGCTCCGCTAGCTCGGCGCTTCGAATGGTTCGCCCTTGATGATACACACTCGAGCGACCACTTTCCATGTGTCCTTAGACTGCAGCCTCAACTGCCCTACATGCGCCCGCGACGCTGGAAGTTTGCCCAAGCCGATTGGACACTTTTTTCGTCTCTAGCGACTTTCGATGACCGTCACTTTCCCAGCGTCGACGATGAGGTCACACATATTACCGACGTTATTCTTACAGCTGCGGAACATTCAATACCACGCACCTACAAATTGCCCCGGCGCCCCCCAGTTCCTTGGTGGAACGAGGCATGCCGTGATGCAATACGTGAGCGGCGACGTGCTCTCCGCGTTTTCCGCCACCATCCTACTTTGGCCAACTGTATCCGCTATAAGCAGCTCCGAGCGCGATGCCGTCGTGTCATCCGCGATAGCAAGAAGGCAAGCTGGAAATTCTTTATTAGCTCATTTAACACCTCCACTCCCTCCTCGGAAGTTTGGAGTTGGCTTCGACGGTTCTCAGGCGCGCCTAGTTTCTCCCCGGTCTCTGGGCTCACTGTCGCGCATGATACATTCGTGGACCCCGTCGCAATTTCTAACTCCTAGGGTAAACGCTTTGCTGAGATTTCGAGCTCTTCAAATTACCCGCCAGCGTTTCTTCCGAAGAAACGTGCAGCGGAAGTGCGATCTCTTGCTTTCTCCTCTCAAAATCGCGAAAGCTACAACACTGTTTTCTCCTTGCGGGAACTCCAACATGCACTCTATTCTTCTCGCTCCTCCGCCCCAGGACCGGATGGTATCCACGTCCAAATGTTGCTGCATTTATCAACCCATAGTCTGCGTTACCTCCTTCGCATTTATAATCGAATTTGGACCGACAGTACTTTTCCCAGACGATGGCGGGAAGCTATCGTCATTCCTGTTCCGAAACCTGGAAAGGACAAACATCTCCCCTCTAGCTATCGCTCCATTTCTCTCACGAGTAGTGTCTGTAAGGTTTTGGAGCGTATGGTGAATTACCGTTTAGCGTGGTGGCTGGAATCCCGCAGTCTTTTAACACCTGCCCAATGCGGATTCCGAAAGCATCGTTCTGCAGTTGACCATCTTGTTGCTCTCTCCGCTTATATCATGAACAATTTTCTCCGGAAACGCCAAACAGTAGCAATATTTTTTGATCTGGAGAGAGCATACGATACCTGTTGGAGGACAGGCATCCTCCGCACACTGTTCTCTTGGGGCTTTCGAGGTCGGCTACCCCTTTTTATTCGCGAATTTATGGCAGAGCGCACATTTAGGGTGCGGGTGAACACTACTCTCTCCCGTACTTTCTCCCAAGAAAACGGGGTACCGCAGGGCTCAGTGCTGAGTGTTGTACTGTTTGCCATTGCCATCAATCCAATTATGGATCGTCTCCTTCCTGATGTCTCGGGCTCCCTCTTTGTGGACGATTTTGCGATCTACTACAGCTCTCAACGGACCAGCGTTCTTGAACGACGTCTTCAAGGATGTCTCGATCGCCTCCACTCTCGGAGCATCGAAACCGGCTTCCGTTTTTCTCCCAGTAAGACCGTTTGTGTTAATTTTTGGCGACGTAAGGAGTTTCTTCCGCCCTCCTTACATCTAGGTCCTGTCAACCTTCCGTTTTCAGACGTCGCTAAATTCTTGGGTCTTATGTTTGACAGAAAACTGTGCTGGTCCTCCCACGTTTCCTATCTTTCGGCTCGCTGTCAGCGATCCCTCAACACCCTCCGTGTCCTGAATGGTACCTCCTGGGGAGCGGACCGAGTGGTCCTTCTCCGCCTCTATCGCGCCTTAGTGCGCTCGAAATTGGACTATGGAAGCATAGTTTACTCCTCTGCTCGGCCGTCTATCCTTCGGCGTCTCGACTCTATCCACCACCGTGGATTACGTTTAGTGTCTGGAGCTTTTTACACCAGCCCTGTGGAAAGCCTTTATGCCGAGACTGCTGAACCTCCGCTGTCCATTCGGCGAGCAGTCCTTCTGAGTAGTTATGCTAGCCATCTGTCTTCCATGCCTGCTAATCCAGCCCATGACCCTTTTTTCGACGCCTCCTTTGATGTAGGGTATGCAGGCCGCCTCTCCTCCCTACTACCACCGGGAGTCCGCTTCCGTCAACTGTTCCATTCTCTTTCCTTCCGCTTTCCTAAAACCTTCTTGACAACTTGGGGTACAGCACCGCCTTGGCTCCGTCCCCGGATCTGCCTGCTCCGTGACCTTTGTCAATTTCCCAAGGATGGTACCCCTTCACTTGTTTATCGTCGGGCATTTGCTGCTCTATGTGCAGAAATGACGGACGCCACATTTATTTACACCGACGGCTCGAAAACATCGTTAGGTGTAGGGAGTGCCTATATTGTTGGCGACACCCCAAATCACTTTCGGCTTCCCGACCAGTGTTCGGTTTATACTGCGGAGCTTTACGCTGTTCTCCAGGCTGTCCACTACATCCGCCGCCATCAGCGGATACAGTACGTAATCTGCTCAGATTCTCTCAGCTCTCTCCTCAGTCTCCAAGCTCTTTACCCTGTGCACCCTCTGGTCCACCGGATTCAGGACTGTCTGCGCTTGCTCCACCTGGGGGGCGTCTCGGTGGCGTTCCTCTGGCTCCCGGGACACGTTGGTATCGGTGGAAATGAGGCGGCGGATATTGCAGCCAAGGCTGCAGTCTCTCTTCCTCGGCCAGCTATTCAATCGATTCCCTTCGCCGACCTACGGAGCGTTCTATGTCGACGTGTTGTTCATTTATGGCACACGCATTGGTCGACACTTACCCATAATAAATTGCGGGACATGAAAGCTCTTCCTTGTGCTTGGACCTCTTCCTCCAGAACGCGTCGTCGGGAGGAGGTAATTTTAACTGGACTCCGGATAGGGCACTGTCTTGTTAGCCATCGACATCTTTTAAGCGGCGATCCTCCCCCACTCTGTCCCCACTGCTCTCAGCTGTGGACGGTTAGACACCTTTTAATTGAGTGCCCCTATTTTAATCCGTTACGCTCCCGTCTACAGCTATCGCCTGATATATCGTCGATTTTAGCAGATGACACGCGCTCAGCCGACCGCGTTCTCAAGTTTATTAGTGCCAGTGAAATGACGTCAGTCATTTGAAGTTTTTTTGGGGACAACCAACCCCTTTCTGTAGTGGATTTTTAAGCCTTCCTTCTGCTTTTAGTCTCTCCAATTTTATGACTTTCGTTCGCATTGCTGCTGGTTTTCAATTTCGGCTTTTTACTGATTCCTAAGTCACGGACCGGGCGCTAATGACCATAGAAGTTTTGCGCAAAAAAAAAAAAAAAAAAAACAGAACACTTACCATTGAATACCAAGAGAAATGTATTGATATTTCTGCAGACTCCACATTAAAATCTATGTTCATCTCCTCGTTACTGCTTGAGTTTTGGAGCTTGGCTAAGCAAGAATATTCGCAAATGGGTACAAAGACCGTACGACTTTTGGTAGCTTTGCAATATCATACTTACGTGAGGTAAGTCAGCAATCCGAAAATAGATTGTGAATAAATGTAGAGAAAGATATGAGAGTCACAATTTCCAATCATGTGCCGATATTTGAACTGATCAGGAAGAAGCAATCTTATCCTTCTCATTGCTTACGTTGCAAGAATTATAACAAAATTAGAAAATGATTTAAATGTGTTATGTCAACAATTAATAAATAAATAACTACCCATTTTTTCGAAACTTAAGTTTATTTACCTCACATCTCGAATCGGGTATTTGGTGCGGAAGGAGCCGCGGATGTTTATGTTTGGTTGAAGGATCCAGAAAGTTTGAAAACCACTATTCTGTACGTTGTGCTCTAAAGAGGGGACACATTGTAGAACACCTGAAGCATTAAAACCACCATCTTCATTTTCCTCAAAAGTTTTCGGGTAGGGGAGAGGAGGAGCCTGTATGACCACGAATAGACAATTGTTGTTATAGATACACGACTGCAATGTTTTTCATGCTGTCATAAACCCAATTGAAGGAAAAGGAAAGTGTTTGTTGGTACCTTCAGCAGGCAATGGTCTGTCCTTTTGTCCCTCCCTACAAACTTCAGTAGGTTGTGTGTCTAGTATAAACTTACATTAGGAGGAAATTAAGGTTCTACTTATTAAAAGTTTCTGATTTCCTGTCTTTTTCTACGTAGTGTTTTTGCATGCATCTTATAGGGCTGTCGACTGTTAAATTGACGGATTGTCGTCTTCTAGCAAATACTTTTTTAAGAAATGTGATGATTTAGAAATATCAACTAATTTACGATATTTACATTGCAAGCAGATTTTCCTAAATTCAAAATGATTCACCCCTATTACTGTCATGATTGTGGTCCCACCACCACGTACGCCAACAAAGGCTATATTGTGTGAAACACGGATTTCGACAACGGATTAATAGACCTTTACCTCAGTTTCCTAAATGTTGTCAGTGTTTAGAGACAGTCGAGGTTCGAATTTACTCCCCTTGTCCATCGTTTGTGAAATGAGTCAAGTACGAAGATATACATGGTGCAAAGTAAGATCATCTCGTAGACTTTCGACGACGGCAGATTGTTGTAGCGCAGTCGATCAGAGCATAGCATGCTGGTATGGTTCAAATGGCTCTGAGCACTATGGGACTTAACTACTGTGGTCATCAGTCCCCTAGAACTTAGAACTACTTAAACCTAACTAACCTAAGGACATCACACACATCCATGCCCGAGGCAGGATTCGAACCTGCGACCGTAGCAGTCGCGCGGTTCCGGACTGCGCGCCTAGAACCACTAGACCACCGCGGCTGGCATGCTGGTATACTAGCAGAGAATACTAGGGGCTATGATCAGATCAAGGTTTTCGAAGACGGTCATTCTTCCAGTGTTTTCTTGTCATTATCTTGGACGTAATGCAGCAAGAACGTACCCTTAATACCGAGCGAGCTGCACAGAGGTTAATACGCGACGCTCGCTTTAGGACAACAGAGCTAAATATCCCGTCCGGTCATCAGATTTAATTTTTTCCTTTTTTTAATGTCTTAAAGATTTCCTTCTCAGCTGAGCTTGTTCTTCATGTCTGACATCGCCTTCTACAAGATGTGAAAACCTTCCGTGTCATGGGTACAGCACGTGACCGTAGTGCAGCCTCTCTGTTTCCGTGCTACTTGTTTGGAGGTCCCAGTCTGTCCCTTTCTCAATCAGTTACATCACCAAGTCAACCAAATTTTTTCTCTGTAGATCCAGCGCCAGCACTAAGTGCCCCGTTTAAGTTTTTCACCTCAAATATTAAATGGTAAGTTCAATATTTTATTGAACTGTTTTTTCATCAAAATGAGTGTTCACAACGGTCTTGAAAGTGGTGGCTGAAGTGTTTTTCGTCCCGGCGGAGGTTCGAGTCCTCCCTCGGGCGTGTGTGTGTGTGTGTGTGTGTGTGTGTGTGTGTGTGTGTGTGTGTGTGTTTGTCCTTCGGATAATTTAGGTTAAGTAGTGTGTAAGCTTAGAGACTGATGACCTTAGGAGTTAAGTCCCATAACATTTCACACACATTTGAACATTTTTTAAAGTGTTTTTTTGTATTATTGTTAACCACAGACACCAGCTGTATTTATTTAAAATGGAACCGTTCTGGATTGGACGTGTTGAGTAATTGAATTGTATGTAGTTCGCGCTGTGCGTTGAATATGTCATTACTTCGAAGTTCATGCTACTCTTTATGGTAAATTGTTTCACCGAGGACGATACACAACTGAAATGTAGAGGATCCTGTGTCTACGAAGGTCAGTTTTGTTGATAGGTATGCCGAAATTCATGTACACGTGTTCCTCACTGTTTTATGAACCTAAGGCCGGCCGCTGTGGCCGAGCGGTTCTAGGCACTTCAGTCTGGAACCGCGCGACCGCTACGGTCGCAGTTTCGAATCCTGCCTCGGGCATGGATGTGTGTGATATCCTTAGGTTAGTTAGGTTTAAGTAGTTCTAAGTTCTAGGGGGCTGATGACCACAGATGTTAGGTCCCATAGTGCTCAGAGCCATTTGAACCATTATGAACCTAAGTGGAAACTGTTTTGTATGTGTCGTTTGTGGGTATGTATTCGGAAGTCGTATCCATTGAAGCCTCTCCCACGCGTAACTGTGAATGACCTTTTTTTTTTTAATATAAACTTATGAGGGTGGTGTATGCACGCCCATTTGTGCACTTGAAAATGAACGCGAACCTCGAAACCAACAAGTAGTGCTTAATAAAGTATTTACTTAAACTAATAGCATGGTGGAAAAGATTTTGTTTAGTTGAAGACAGTTCAGCAACCTTTTTCACGTGCCACAAAAGATTCTAGTTAAGAGGGAAGGGGGACACGTTGTATGCCTCTTGTATCACAAAACCTTCATTCCCTTCACGTAAGTTCGGTCACCATGGCTTGCTGACCTATGTAGGGCATATTATAAGTGAAATATTGCTAGGTACCGTCGCATTCTTGCTTAATGAGCCGCTGTAGTGTTGATGTTATGCTACTATAAAACGTACGACTATTTTCTTAGTTACAAGTTTAGTTAGTTTACGTCCAGAATCGTTAATCCACGTATCACGATCACCGTAATCGCTGCCATACTGATACAACGATTAGCGTTTCATCGCGACCGGAATACCTGCATAAATGCGGATTGATATTGCCTTCAATATGTAGCCCACAAACGCGTTAGTCTCACGCAACCAGTAACACTGTTTACTAAATTAATCGCACTAAACGTTACCGGCTGCCGGTGGCATGTCTGCTAGTAGAAATCGTCGTGCTGTCGCGAATTACAACTTTTCAGCCCGCTTCAATTATGGACCTGGGCTAAATTATAATTGAGTAATAGGTAACAGCTATTACGGGTATACGTATGACAGCTAAATGACTGCGTACGTAATTACGGAACAGCGCTGGCTGTGTGCGCCGTTACTATTTCAGGTCCTCCACCTACAATGGACGACTGATTTGTAATGGTGCAGTAACAGAATAACAATCTGGGAAAGGGGCATTATCATTTTGTGTTGCTGTCAGGCGACAAATACTTTAACGTCGATATTGTTTGTATGAAAAACACAACTGTTTGATTCTTTGCTATCCTCGAGCATTGATCCGATTCGGATGTTTCATCAGTTGATGATTGTAAGGTTGCAATTAATGGCCCTTTGCAGTCCTAACGTGGTAAAGTACAGTTACGCAAATGAAAACGAGGCAGATGGAAAAAAGTAAGTAAACTGTTTATTATTTCAAAAGTAATAGCCATAACTGTTAAAAACTTTATCACAGTGTGAGACACGACGATCAATACCTTCATGGAAAAATGTTTCTAACTGCCTACGGAATCTTAATTGTACCGCCGGCCGCGGTGGCCGAGCGGTTCTAGGCGCTTCAGTCCAGAACCGCGCGACTGCTACGGTCGCAGGTTCGAATCCTGCCTCGAGCATGGATGTGTGTGATGTCCTTAGGTTAGTTAGGTTTAAGTAGTTATAAGTGATGATGACCTCAGATGTTAAGTCCCGTAGTGCTCAGAGCCATTTGAACTTTTTTTTTTTTATTTTTTTTTTTTTTTAATTGTACCCAGGGATGCACCTCGTCGTCTGAATCAAATTGATGGCCACGAATGTCTTTTTGCAGGCCTCCAAAAATATGAAAATCGCACTGGGAAGGATCAGGACTTTATGGAGGACGTGTAACGGCCTCCCAGTGTAACTTCTGCAGCGTAGTCGAGTAACCTTGGCAACATTTGTGCGGGCGTTATCCTGCAGCAGAAGATGCCGTCAACATTCCTGGCACTTCGTCTTGATGGCGCGCTTCAATACTTGAAAAGTATTGGCGGGCCCGTATGTTGCCCAAGATTGCTTGGCTTCGAGCAATCTGCAGAAGTTTCGCTGGGAAGTTCTACGCACCCTCCGTACAGTCCCTATTTCTCCCCATTCGATTTCGTGGTTTTGGAGCCCCGATGACACTCTTGGCCGTCGACGAATATATGCACGGCTGTGTACAATCTAGGGTCCGTAGTCAACCGCAAACATTTTTCCATGAAGGCAGTGACCGTCCTGTCTCACAGTGGGATAAATGTGTTAATCCAGAATGAGATTTTCACTCTGCAGCGGAGTGTGCGCTGATATGAAACTTCCTGGCAGATTAAAACTGTGTGCCCGACCGAGACTCGAACTCGGGACCTTTGCCTTTCGCGGGCAAGTGCTCTACCAACTGAGCTACCGAAGCACGACTCACGCCCGGTACTCACAGCTTTACTTCTGGCAGTACCTCGTCTCCTACCTTCCAAACTTTACAGAAGCTCTCCTGCGAACCATGCAGAACTAGCACTCCTGAAAGAAAGGATATTGCGGAGACATGGCTTAGCCACAGCCTGGTTTTAATCTGCCAGGAAGTTTCATATCAGCGCACACTCCGCTGCAGAGTGAAAATCTCATTCTGGAAACATCCCCCAGGCTGTGGCTAAGCCATGTCCCCGCAATATCCTTTCTTTCAGGAGTGCTAGTTCTGCATGGTTCGCAGGAGAGCTTCTGTAAAGTTTGGAAGGTAGGAGACGAGGTACTGCCAGAAGTAAAGCTGTGAGTACCGGGCGTGAGTCGTGCTTCGGTAGCTCAGTTGGTAGAGCACTTGCCCGCGAAAGGCAAAGGTCCCGAGTTCGAGTCTCGGTCGGGCACACAGTTTTAATCTGCCAGGAAGTTTCAAATGTGTTAATGGTTATGGAGATTACTTTTCAAATATTAAACAGTCTACTTAATTCTATCTGTCTCGTTTTCATTTGACTACGCCTTGTAATGTGTAACAACACTGTCCTCGAAGAAAGGGCAACCGTTACGAGTAATAATAATTAAAAACAAAAACACCTCCGCGATAACGATGTCATTACCATATACACAGTTACGTCTAACCTCAAGGAAAGTGTGTTATCGGTAAACGGGCAGCTTCCGTGACTGTTATCATTATAGACATGAGTGATTTCATTTAAGCACTCTCTGATTGAAGTGTTGTATTTTCTGTAGTTGCTTCCATCACCACTACCATCTCATTTATGTCGGGGTGGCCGAGCGGTTCTAGGCGCTACAGTATGGAACTGCGCGACCGCTATGGTCGCAGGTTCGAATCCTGCCTCGGACATGGATGTGTGTGATGTCCTTAGGTTAGTTAGGCTTAATTAGTTCTATGTTGTAGGGGACACATGGCCTTAGAAGTTAAGTCCCATAGTGTTCAGAGCCATTTTTTGTCATTTATATCGCAGTATACGCTGTGAACAGGTATCTTAATACTGCAGTGCTTTTATGGGACCACCTTTCTTACACGTTGGCGATCCGAAAGAAATTCCTTTACGGGTGGAATGATTGTCAAAGCCCCGTCCGGCCATCGCTATTAGTGTTTTTTCTTGATTTCCAAAATAATTTGCAACATATGTAGACGTGATTGCTGCGATCGTCCTCTTCCAATTTAAACTTTTCTCCCGTATCTGATGAAATGGTCGTTAACTGGGCGCTAATATAGAATCTTCTTTCCTTACTTTGTCATTGTGGTTGTGAGAACTTTACGGGAAGGAACTGTTGAAGGTCGCAGCTTGTGTTCAATACTGTCTCGAAAACGATATTCAGCGTATTGTAGCTCTAGACACAGAGATGATGATGATGATGATGATGATGATGATGATGATGATGATGATGATTGGATTGTGGGGCGCTCACCTGCGCGGTAATCTGCGCCCGCACAAATTTCCAACCTTTTCTCAGTCCAATCTTGCCACTTGCATGAATGATGATGAAATTATGAGGACAACACAAACACCCAGTCATCTCGAGGCATAGATACAGAGAGAACTGCCAAAACTGTAGGCAAACAAGACCACCTGATGATAAATAGACAGCGCACATGTTCGCACTGTACATATGTTTCTGAAGAAATTTATCTAGGGATTTTTTCAGTTATTCTCTCTCCAGGATAGTTCGGAAAATTCATGATTCCAGGCGGTTTTTTAAGCACAACATTTTCTATAGGATACTTGCCTTATTTATCGCAGAACAGTATTAAAGACGCTGTCAGTGAATGTTTTACAGTATTTATGTTTCCTGGTCAAAGATTTTCGTCGCAGGAGGCAGTCACCTTAAGTGGTTTTGAAGATCCTTAAAATTTTCAGCTCTTCTGAATGCCCGTTGGGCAGTGTAAAGCATTACGTAATGCGCTGTGCGGGTATCTGCTGTACGTCTGTTATTTGTGGCGTTATCACACGGGTGGAGTTTACTGCTGCATTACAGCGTCCATCCGGCGGCAATGCCATTATATTTTTACACTCTTAAGTTATCCACCTATACGGTTCGTAAATAACGCTGTTCTGCAATTTGTTAATGTCCGGGAGACTTCCGTATCTTCAATATCACAAACGATTTTCGTTGTCGGAAGACAGAATTACTGTAACGTATTTTCCGAGACGCAATGAAATTTGATACTATGATAAGTGTATTTTGTATGTGAACATCTCGTGTCACTGACATTACTGTAAGGTAATCAGCTTGTTTTCAAATAACGGTTTGAAAGACCGGTGTCGGAGGAGAAGTGGCTGTACGGATGTTTCTGTCGCGTGTGGGTTCTTAGGTGGTGAGACGTGTGTGTCGTGTTGGGATGGGGTTTATGCTTTCAATCGTAAGGGTGCTCATATTTATGGCATTTGCCACCATGTATTACAATTGAAAACGAAATAAATGGTGCCGACTTTTCATGTATCTCTTACGTGAACATTTTAAGTTAGACTTTATCGTAACTGTTATGTACCTCAACTGAAGTTAGATTTTACTGTACCCAATCACAATTGGTTTTTTTCACTGCGCGTTTCGGAAGATTAAACACCATCATCAAGTGCTATATATGACTTTCGGGTAACCTGTGACACAGTATGGTTGCAGTAGACAAAAACAAAACGCTATTTTCGTACAGGGCTAAAAGTTTTGATGTCTTTGATTGTAAAGATGAACCGTGTATCCACTGGTGACAAGCCGCTGTTATTGCCATACTTAAATCACAGACGTCAAGACACACACTTTGTGTACACTGAAGTAAGCAAAGGTAGCGTATTTGAAGCTAATAAGAGGTAAGCATAGATGGCGTATTAGGAGCTGAGAAGAAGTGTTGTCGATGGTAGTGTGTGGTGTGGCGGGTCTCATAAATTTCAAACTGGTGTGTATTATTCATTGTTGTAACGATTAGGTCTAAGATGTTTATGCTCTTCGTCTACTTGCTGCTCTAAAGTGATCTTTAAATTTTCGTGGAAGCAGTTGAACAATTATTTTAACTAACTGATATCGTCTTCTTACACGGTTAGTAGGAAGTGTGTGTTACTTGAAATATATTTAATGTATTTTTGGAGTCTGGCTGTTGGGCCCTTAAGAATTTCTATTATATTGATGACTTGGAAGAAGTCTAAAAGTTTTCTTAGTGTATGTTGCTCTGTGTATGGTTACAGTTCTATTGCTCATGTCAGCTTTTACAATTATCGCAGTATTAGTATTTAATTTACTCTTTACATTACGCGAGAGGTCTTCTTCCCTTTGGTTGTGCGGATGGCGTGATTTTACGATCTCATTGTCTATAATTTCTTTACATAAATCAAGGGCGTCGGCTGAAATCTGCGCGATATCGACGATGAGATTTTCTCGGCTGTTGTGGCTAAGTGGGACTTGAATGTTGTGTTTGTCGGAGGTGTTGTGGAAAGAGGTGAAAAACGTGCGCTTCTTTCGCCTATGTTCATTCAGTTTGGGAGGTAATCGTCGTCTGGCGACATTAGCTTGGTTTCCATTTTCTACACAGAGGATTTAGTGCACTTTCTTTTTTGAGTAAAGGATTCACATTCTGGTCGGTGAAGCAACTTTCCTAATAGGGCAGTTGCACCAGCAGCGATCAACTAGGTAATTAGAATATATACTTCAAATCATTTTGTCTGCACTGAGCAGTCGGTTCCATTTTTCACAATACAAATATTTTTTGCTGCAATTATTGACGAGTCACGTGTACCGTTCACATAAAAATTAACTACTGTAATGTGGTATAGGGAGACGACTGCGAATCAAGCGGGGACAGCAGTTTGTACTTGATAGCAGCTGCTGCAACGAGGGAATGAATGTGGCGATTCATAGGTTCTCCTAGGCTCTTGCTGTGTCAAGAGAACGTACTTACTATGACGAAGCGGAAGCTGCTTGATAGCATATACAATTAACAAGCTGTATAGGGTAGGTATCGGTTTGTAGTGTGTTGAGTATTCGCCAATATGTGCAAGTGGTAATTGTGCCAGAGACTAACAGTCCTTGAAATATGTTGTGCTTGTTGTTCCGTGTAAAATGAATTCCCGGAAACCTACTGCTTACTCCACGAAACGTTTTCGTTTTTCAGTTAGTTGAAGATCTGGCATCGGAAGCCAACCACGACTCTTAAGTCGAAAAGTATGAAGTCTTTTCAGAAGTATTGCCTACGCCATCCAAGAACCATATTACATAGCTTATGAATTTGTTATCATTATAAACTGATTTCCTTTTTTCACATTCGAATATCAAGGCGACCTATCGTAAGTTTTAGTAAAACTGTCGAACAACATTGTCACATTGTGTTAATATGCATGACAACATTTCACGAGCTGAAGAAAAATTGTAACTTCTTTTCTCAGAACGTTAAACAGTAGCTTTAGATAATAGTGTGTAGTCTGTTGTGCAACAGGAAGATTGCGATGTAACCATTAAACAAAACGCACCCACGAGTGGCTGTTGTACAGTCAGCACCGGCGGTTCTAGGCGCTACAGTCTGGAGCCGCGCGACCGCTACGGTCGCAGGTTCGAATCCTGCCTCGGGCATGGATGTATGTGTTGTCCGTAGGTTAGTTAGGTTTAAGTAGTTGTAAGTTCTAGGGGACTGATGACCTCAGCAGTTAAGTCCCATAGTGCTCAGAGCCATTTGAACCATTTTTTTTGTACAGTCAGCAGTGCTGTTTTGATTTGTCTTCCGTACACGTACGTAAGGACATGGCGCAGTGCTCATGTTCGGGAGGAGCGTGATTCAGACTCCTCTACAGTCATCCTGTCCCAAATTAGTCAAGATGTATACTGGGATTGTTCCTTATAACAGGAAGCAACCGATTTCCCTGGTTAATCCGACCTTGTGCTCCGTCTCTAGTGACCTGGTCGTCAAAAGCTAATCGTCATTCTTTTTTTCGAATGTAATTGTGCGTAACAAACTGCTTAAAACATCAAAGTATTTCTGTAAAATTACAGTTATAATTACCTCTAAGAATCATCGAAATGTGGAAAAATTCTCAGCTATACCTTGCTAGAGTACGTAATTTTCCTTCAAATATGAATAAGTAAAATTAAACGTACTTAGGTATTGTTTAATCTTAGATTTTGCTATTTGATGAAAACTTTAATGGCTTAATGCAAAGACTGTTGCACATATCTAGCTCAACCTTAATGCCTGTCTCGGGTATTCAAGGACGTAAGTTCCTAACAACTTGCTTCGCTAGAAGCGCCCCCCCCCCCCCCCCTCCCTTCGCCACTCCGTGCATATTACACCGTTCTCACAACATAGCACAGTTACCGTCACCTGTTTCCGGGTCAGCTTTGCGGAAGATTTACCTTTCCTCGTTTCGGGCATTAAATTAAAGCTTCAGCTTTTTAACAGTAGACCGCACTCGATTTCCCAGCGTCGGTTCATTGCCGACAAAGTAATTTCCGCATCATTGTCTTTGTCAGAAACCTTTTGCGACGTGACTTCCCATTGTCTTCCCTCAATTAATCGACCGCATATCGGGAATATCAAGACGTTACTATGTGCTGATGGGCAGGGCTCGTGTTATTATGTACAGTAAATTCTGGTAAGAGCTGTACAGAACTGTCCATATCAGATCAAGAAAGTTGAGCAAAGCTTGTATGGCGTTTACGATAATCATACAAGGGATGTATAAGATAAAATTAGCATCGTTTTAATACTGTATAGGGCCAAGTTTGATATCGAAAAACGCTTTGAATACTCCTGGAGTAGTAGATTATAAATTTCATTGAAGGTCGACGGGATTGTATTACATTTCTTGGCTTTAAAAAAGTACTATTGTGTAGTTGTCAAAGATGCTGGAGACGTGTTCAGGTCCTTAATTGTTTTTCTAGTTTAGAGCACAAATATTGTGTAGAGCAAGTGGAAAACGTATTATTTCGTCCTTGTGCCAGTCAAATCAATGTTAGACATTGTAATCGTGTTGGAAAGATCGCTACTTTGATGAGAACTGTACCTGTGCTATAAATCAAAAAAGTTACTTAAAATGTCGACGTACCCCTTAACAGTTCCCTTGGCTTCCAGAGTAATCACAGGAATTCGCTGAGCAGAGCACTATGACACTAACTGTTACAGAACCTCCACCGTGCTTCGGAGTTGAAAGTGTGCTGCTCCAGGGAAACATCCTTTGCTATGGATAGTACGTGTCTAGCATATTATTTGCTTATATTGGTCGCTATCCAAATATGCTACCTAGTTAAAGAGAGGTTCGGTCTTAGCGCTTGTACCTCGTTTGTATTCAATTTTTTAAATGCAATTCCCGTCGCACAGTGTATTTTAGTTTTGCATTTTTTGCGTGGCGGTTATCTTAATAAGAGGTAACAAACATCCTTAATGGTCCATTTCTCTACGAGTAAGTTTATTTTTCCTTACGCCATTCCCTTCGTTTTGTGTTCTGACAGCACTGTAAACCATAAGTGTAGATATTTGTACTATTCCTGCGACTGTTACCGAATGTACTCCAACTGAGCGTGGGGAGGGGGGGCACCGAAAGTTTCCTCGCTGGAAATCTGAGATGTGACGTCATAGCGCCACTGCAATCATAGACCTACTGCCAGGTCTGAACACTTACGAACTGGTGTAGTTCAAGGGGAAGACAAACTAAAATGTCAGTATGTAACGGTAAGTCACAAAACGTATTTGGAAATTTTATTCTGTATTGCGTTACGATGATGTTGGTAAATTGTGAATATAGTAACTATTAATTCAGGACCAATATCGGCGGTAACAGAAAAGTTTTCCTAGTTGTAGTTCCGTAAAGGTGACTGATGGAACACTTGTTAATTAAATTGTTTGACAGAGCACATTATAACAGAAACGTAGCAATACTTTACGAATTAACACATATTTTTAAGAGCGTGTTACAGAGTGGTATCTACGTTTTGGTACAGTTTGATGGGCAGCACTTTGATGTCTTAAATCTAATACAATGAAGTATAAATAATTTTCTTGTCTCTAGGCAGTCTATGATATCGTCATTATAACTGATGAAAGTGACCGCAAAACTCTGGTTTGGACTATTACTCCGCAAATAGAGGTTGCTAACTCGTAATGTAGTCTTGCGGAGAACAGTATTGAGCTAGCTGCAGGCTCTGAGCTGAAGTGTCGTAACTGCTGGTTTGGAACTGCCAGTATGTCCGCAGCGCGCAGTGTTTTGTGCCTGTCTGCAGAAGAATTTCCATCCCTGCCAATACGAGACGGAAGCAATGTAGCCCACGGTTGACAGCGTTCCCTTTGTCGGCTGTCGACACTATCGGTGGTCGAGTGCGATGCGCAGGTAGACGTGGCGCGAGTGTAGAAAACGATCCGTATTTGTAAGCTGCTGCTAGGCACTGAGAGGCACCAGGCGAGTGGTTACGCCTGTGTACTGGCGGGTCTCTGGCATACAACAGTAACACTTGCAGTCCACTTACTAAATCAAATTACAAACACTTCTAAAAGAGTTGTCTCTTTCGGAGTACCCACCTGACAGGGGAAATACAGGGCTTTACTAGTCATTTACAGACCTTATGTGTTCTGGTTTTCATCAAATTCACGTAAGTGAACACTTAAGTCAAGCGCGTGAAACAAAATGTTAGGAAAACAAGAGATGTATTATGGGAGTTTCCTTTGTGCAGCCTACCTCTAACAAACACTAGTCTTTCACATTCACTGTGTTCTACAAAATTGGTAAATAACTTGTCTCAAGCGGCCGGGAACAACGGGAGTACATGTCTCCAGCGGCATAACTCTGCTGCCACTAAGAGTGTGACTTCACGGGAATGCATCCAAAACTAGGACACGGCAGTCACTTGTAGTATTTGTGCTGTTCATAGATTTCAGCTGCATAGTCCACACTGGACTACTGGTTTTTTATAGAATGGTTTTATAAAACTTATTCCCTCTCTGAAACAATCTTAGAGGAATGGGCAGCAGACCTTCGATGTTACCGTAGCTATGTTACCGACCGAATTAAGTTCACCGACGTGAAGTGGATGGATCCAATGCGGATGAACTCTCTGAAGATTCAGTGAAACGAATAAATCCTATGTGAAAGCCATTCGCAAATGCTGATTCCATATTGTAATGAATTTGTTGTTACAGTTAATTTAATTCAGTTGTTACGTATCGTATGGGATAAGCCATGGTCCTCTGTGAAATTCGTTCCCCGAGTGGTGCTGTTCCTACACATGCCGTGGGAGAATCTCTAGTTGTAGTGATCGGAAATAATAGCAGGAAAGCCGGCCGCGGTGGTCTAGCGGTTCTAGGCGCTCAGTCCGGAACCGCGCGACTGCTACGGTCGCAGGTTCGAATCCTGCCTCGGGCATGGGTGTGTGTGATGTCCTTAGGTTAGTTAGGTTTAAGTAGTTCTAAGTTCTAGGGGACTGATGACCACAGATGTTAAATCCCATACTGCTCAGAGCCATTTGAACCATAGCCAATAGCAGGAAATAGCGTGTCCTGTCACTTACTCGTTAAGCTAACTGCTCGCAATAAGTAGGAATGATTTGACCTCCAATCCTCCATAAATTTTCATTAATCCTTACTTATTCATAAGTGTGATACTTATTATGTAACTGAGGAAGCTGTAGCTGTAACACACAAATGCAAATACACGTGAGAGGAAGAGCTGTGTATACTTACTTTCCGCTACAACAGTACACTCTAAAACAAAATAAATAAGGGGCATATTCCACTTAGAAATTACGTCTGTGGTAGTTGAAACTGCAAAACGTCAAACCAGTTCCTTATTATACCTAGTTTATATGACAGCTATAATGATCATTTTTAATTAATATTCGTTACGATTCGAAAGTGTATATTAAAACTAGAAATGTCTGAAATGCTCAGGGAAGTGATCATTGCTATATTTAGGGACGAAATGCCTGCCTGGCTTTCAGTAACGTTTTGCGGATGAGCGATCGACATCCATTAACGGATTTACCCCCGGAGTACGCTGTTGCCGCGAGTCACATTCAGATTTCATTCGACAACGAAATGCACTCCGGAGTTCAGCCACGGTAGCAGTGATCGACGGCAGCCTAATTTTCTGGAGGCCTGTACCACAGAGGAACGCGTTGGCCCCTGAACTAAGCTAAGAATCGATAAACAAGTAGTAAGTTTACCACATCGTAACGGAGGGAGAATAAGATTTATTACTGCCCTGCGTGCCGCATAAGTAAATTCTTCGTTGCGTCTTGCTGACAGCAGCTGAGCTCTTTATGCTGTTGCAGCCGGCATTCCCCTGGAGCATCTGTTACCTTGCGATAGCGTACGCGAGATGAGCTGTCCCACTGCTGGTTCATTCATGAATTCGGAGCGCGCCAAGCATCTCGCCCAGTGGACGGGCCTGCCATCTATCAGCGATTGCCGCAGTGACGTACAGTGCGCAGCGCTACAGATCCGAGCGGCCAAACATGAAACTACGATGTGGCAATTTTCGACCGACGGAAGTGCTGGTTTCCACTGTAATTAATGGAATATTTGGTGACAATATGCAACTCTTCTTCTCAAGCGTTATCACTTGTTAGATTCAGGTGTGTTGCATAGCGTTACTGAACTTTGATTTTTCTCTAGAAGTTGTTGACTGAAATTATCCATATTATATTCATGAAAACCACACATTTATTTGAAAATACGATTGTTGTGAAATGTTGAACCTAACACTGAACACGCAGCAATGGATCCCCCGTTCATTAACGCACAAAGTTTAGTTGCAGAGCGAAAAACCTTCTATACTGAATAGTCTCAACACTGATACTTGCATTGGAGTTGTCCAGTGTGGCACATATTTTTTTGTCCGCACTATTGGACACTGCCTCTGCTAAAATCCTGTTCTAGCAATTGCTCTGACATATGAGTAAGGCTGTACAGTGCAATAATATATATAGTACAAGAAATTTGTCTGATTTTGTTATTTCACAACACTATTTCGTGCCACCCAGATCGAAGTAGTGTGCAAGAACTCTTGAAATAGGCCTACTCTAGAGCTGATCTGTGTGTCTTCTTCTTCTTCTTCTTCTTCTTCTTCTTTTTTAAAGCTGCGCAGATTTGGACACCAGAAAATTATTTTAGTGCCAGTTGTTCAATTCCAAGTGTGATTCTTTTTTTATTGTAATTATAAAAGCAGGGCACGGATAGTAAAAAGGTAACTAAGGTAGAATCATTAAATGAAATGGTTCAGGTTAAGTACAAATTTCTGGAATTTTCGCTTAATGTTTATTTCAGACATCATTAAGAAAGAGTCAGCGATAAAAGGAGGAAATAATGTATCTCCCTTTTGTTAGTGAACACTGGCAGATTGTGATGTTCCCGATGTTCCTCGACATAAGTTATGGCAGTTTTCAGTCTGGCTCCCCTCCTCCGAAAGACCCTCGCCCTACCGCCGTGAACGAACGCACGCCTACAATAGAGTGCAATTAGAACAGTATTTTTGTTGCTGAAGTGAACTGCTAAGTGAATGGACTGTCCATGAAGTCCGCTAAGTGCACGTAGACTAGAGCATGGTTTTATGCTTAACTAGGAGTGAAATGTGAACTGTAGCAATACCACCATACATTGCTCTTCCTAGAGCATAGTGAAGTCAAACTAGTTTTTCTAACTAATCAATGTATGTGTGCAACTGAATTGCTTCATCAGCGTTAAATCTTTACTGGAAACAGAGCCGAAACTTACTGTATGGCTCTGTGTAACTATACACGTTTCGTCGTCGACATTTTATGCAATCAACATCATCAATAAATAAATTGCTTTGAGTAAGGCTGTTCTCAACATGTTTCAAATTACAAGTGATCACAGAGTCTTGGGATTCAGAGTAAAGCTAGAAAGAAGCTTACACCAGTTCAGCATCTTAATAATGTAGGTTATACAGACATAGGCAAAAGGAACAGTCCCATAACAAAGATACTCGAGTGAAGGACACAGAAAGTGGCCACAGGAAGTGGCACAGATACGAAGAAAGCAAAAAGAAACTTAATGAGACGAAGTGGCTATTAAAGAGAAGAAACGGTGATATGGTCGTGTTGGAATATCCTGAATTAAACGAGACTATTTGTGGGCTGGCTCTGAGCACTATGGGACTTAACATCTGAGGTCATCAGTCCCCTAGAACTTAGAACCACTTTAACCTAACTAACCTAAGGACATCGCACACATCCATGCCAGAGGCAGGATTCGCGGTTCCAGACTGTAACGCCTAGAACCGCTCGGCCACCCCGGCCGGCAACTATTTGTGAATGTCTTACAGATGATGTGAGAAGATACAAAGAAAACTGGACGAGAGAAAAATGGAAACTGATGAAATAACAAAGAAAACGAAAACAAATTCGTTAGGGAGGTATCATATTTAATCGATTAGGTGGCAAATGACACAGTAACAACATAGATAAAGTTGTACAAGACTCAGAAGTCAGTTTAATGAAATTCTGGAATTAAAGCCAGATGTGGTATATAAAGTCATTAGAAAATGAAGTTAGGGAAGGAGCTGTGGAGATAATGGTGTTTCAGTAGAAATGGTGTAAACTGGAGTAAAAGTTACGCGAAAGAAGACAGCTTCCAAAAACTGGGTCAGTGCTGTAACAATTATTGTTCAAGTAAGGGGGACGCAGCTCTAAACGTATCAGCCGCCTTTCCGTAATGTTGCAAGGTATTCACTAAAGTTATCTCCAACCATATAGATAAAAATACCGGATTTTAATCAGGTAAAAGCAGAAGCAGGCTTTAAATGGAGTCTGGCACCGTTAATTATTTGCAAGACATGACCGAACAGTGAGTGTGTCTGGGGTTAAAAAGAGAAAAAAAAAGTTTACTGGCAGCTCTTGAGAAACAAGAGGCTGGTTCAACCTGTGTTAGTACACAGATACACACACACAAAAAAAAAATGGTTCAAATGGCTCTGAGCACTATGGGACTCAACTGCCGAGGTCATTAGTCCCCTAGAACTTAGAACTAGTTAAACCTAACTAACCTAAGGACATCACAAACATCCATGCCCGAGGCAGGATTCGAACCTGCGACCGTAGCGGTCTTGCGATTCCAGACTGCAGCGCCTTTAACCGCACGGCCACTTCGGCCGGCTACACACACACACACACACACACACACACACACACACACACACACACACACACGTCAGTGCTATACCTTCATCCGTCTAATGACAAATTCAGAATGGAAAGAGGAGTCTCGTAAGTTTCCACAGTCTTGAACGGAGAAAACGGAAGGGGAATATCTCTGGATCACCTTCGTTTTGCATATGGCATTGCACTGTTTGCCTCGTCAGCTGCTGATGGTAACACTGAATAGAGCGTGTTTCAAAGCAAGCTTGACAGTCGGTTACAATAAAGCCTTCAATTATAACCAAGCAATATATCGAGTAAAAATGGCTTGGAATGGTCCTGGTAAACTAAATAGGGTTTTGAAAACTAAGATTACGATTTGTCTGAACACGAAAGTTTACAATAATTGTGCATTATCAGTTCTGAGTTGAGGTCTCTGAGACATGGACTTCTAATAAGTACGCCATTCAAAATCTGAGCTTTGCTCAGTAAACAGCGGTGAGATGCATACTGGGAATTAGTAACAAAGAGAAACAAATGGATTACGAAAAAGACTGGAGTGAAAGGCGTGAAAGATGAAGGGGAATTATAAAACTTGCAGGAGCGGTGTGGATGTGATTAGCTGAAGACAATAAGGCGCGGAGAGGCTAGAAAAGGCCTTCAGTTAGCAGATGGCTTTGTTGGCAGCTGCATTACTATGCCGTTGTAGGGGAGGGTTTACCAGTACTGCAGAAGATTTTATTTTCTGACGGTTTACATGTTAGTCTCTTTATGCTGAGCCATAGTCGCGTTCCATTGCGTGGGGTATTGAAAAATCTTACGACATTGTCTGTCTACCATAACCAGAAACTGAGGGATGGGACGTACTTTCTTTCTCAAAAGAATCAGCCGGCTTCGTAATAGGCGGCGTACTGGTTCAGACACTGTCTGTGCTCTCGGGAGAGGTGATGCGCAGAATCTCGTCTGATTGTCCAGATTTAATTATCTGTGGCGTCTAAGTAACTTGAATAGTTTCTTTGAAATGGACACGGCATATTAACTTCCTCATCAGTATCAAATCGGAGCATTTTTTCAGTCCCTGATGACCACATTTTCGACGGAAATTTAAAAGTGAGTCTTTGTTGCTTCCTTAGGAATGAAACTATCATCTGATTAACCCCTCACTCAACTGCTAAATGGCAGAACGGGAATTCTACGAACGATGGTTAAAGTGTGAGTGTGCAGCTGGCGATACATCTCAGTTTTTCTGTGTGACTGGCGGAGTAGTCTTCGGTACACGCTTCTAAAGGGAAACAGATGTACTGGTGACACTACTTCGACCTAACAGACTTAAGTAGCAGACTAATTTCAATAAAATTACACTATTGCGCCGGCGAATGTCTCTTTCTGGGCTCCAAAATGGTTGCTGGCATTTAGGAAATATTCCGATTATATTGCACTGTGTTCCTGATGCTCGATGGTGTAACTCTGTTGCGAATTTAAGAAACGTCGTAAATTCTGATTTAGTTGAATTTGTGGGATAATGTGTAGACCTTTTGCTACTTTCATACTTCACTGCAGAATGGGAGAAGCCTAGGTCTGGTTAGAACACCTTCCAACCATTTCTACCACAGGTGTAAAAGTAATTAGTCTATTAAATTTTGCTTTCACATCCAGAAAATAATATCTTTCCAAACAGAATTTTTTATATTATTATTTTGATCGTAAAATCGAATCAGTGTTTCAGAAAATCTCTGTTCATCAACCACTGGATGACGCTAATACTGTGAGCCAAAGTATTCCTAGCGTACATTTATCTCTCGCATTTCACCCAGTACTTAACTAACATGTATAAATATTAATGATATTACAAGAACCACTGTTAACCGAAGTGAAGTTCATGTGTATCTCTGTGTCATGTAATATAACAAAGTATTCCATTAAATTGCTAATTGCGTTTTGATGAACAATAAAAAATATTTAATCAGTAACCAAGTCTGCTAAGATTGCGAATTACAGTTTATAATTTTATGTGACCTGAAATAGTGCACACTTTGTTAAAATTTCCAGTCAATATGTAGACGT
This sequence comes from Schistocerca americana, assembly GCF_021461395.2. Classification (NCBI taxonomy): domain Eukaryota; kingdom Metazoa; phylum Arthropoda; class Insecta; order Orthoptera; family Acrididae; genus Schistocerca; species Schistocerca americana. Next base: position 403,158,390 of record NC_060130.1, read on the forward strand.
GCGTACATGCATTTCATTTCATAATTAAAACTTGTAAACTGCAATTGTAACTATCAAGTTCGCAACACATTTCAGTAACTTTATCTTGGTACTCTTCCATTTCGTCCGTGTTTGCATAGAAAAGGAACAATATCAGAATTGAGTCCGCCTTGATTCAAAACACCTTGTTATTTTTTTCTTATTTATTTCCCAAACTAGTTTCGGCGACAAATATCACCATCAGCAGTGTTTTTTTAATTTTATTTATTGTATGTTATGGTATTTTTAGGAATTATTATCGCTGTTTGTGACATTTTGTGTGCTTTTTTTCTGTTGCCGTTTTTCCTCGGCGTACATCATGTCATCTGAAAATTCGTTGGACGGCATGTAGCTGATCGTATACACAGAAAAACAAAACTTTCGCACTTTGTTTATGGTCAAGAACATTGCGCCATCTTGCTGTTCGCGTCTGTCGAGCACTGCCCATCTCTCTCCGTACACATCGTTAAAATATTCCCATTCACAAATTGCTAACTGCGTCGACACCCATTCTTGTTGGAACATAATTCTGTGAATAAATCCGAAAAATTGCATTTGCGGTACAAACTAATTAGGTAGCTTCGTGAGATAGCCTAATTCACCGCCGAAGGGGCATAAATCTCGGGGTCTTAAAAGAGGATCCATCAGATTAATAGTGGCAGACATGACAATCCATATTATCGCATTGGAGATGGGTGGGAGGGATGATTAATTTCCAATTCCTCAAAGAAATGTCAATTTTCTCACACTAGAAATACAAATTTCTCTCTTTTGTGCTACGATAAGATGTGCATTACTTTGAGAACATCACCTGCTGGTAACCATGATTTGCGGTTTATATCTGTCCGTGTGTACCCCTGTGATGTCTGTAGTGAGACGTGCAACTCGTCTGCTCGCTTTCGTATTGGCATTTTCGATTTCCGTTTTCAAACAGAATCTCCTCACAACGTCATTGTCATAGGGTGGTCGGTGTAGACATGTTACATTTAATGTGGAAATAATATTTTACCTCTCAATGTTTTCACATTTTGTGGTCGTTTATGATCTCTGGACTCTGACTGCGATCGATTGCTCCAGGTTGTAACGATATTTATCGAAATGGTTTCACGGAACAGTAACACTTGCAACAGGAAAATGGCTTGAACATGAACTTAGTGCACAGATGGAGAGGGAGAGAATGTAGAAACAGAGGTGAGCGTCGATAAAACGTCCTGTGATCGCGCTGCGCGTTGTAAGCTGTCAGTGGGGGCGAACAGCACGGGGAGTGGAAGCCGCAGCGTGCGCATGCGCAAACGGAGCGCCCAAATCTTTGTTTAGTTTGGTAGGTGAGCCAGTGCTGATATGCCTGCAAGCTGCTTGGCGCGTCTCCGCGGCGCGTTCTGCAGATGATGCACGGCGCGCAACGCCGCCCAGCAACCTAAAAGATGACACGTTATCCATTCCAGAGTCTTCTCGAGAACGGGCACCACTTCCGGGAACACCACCTCCCATTTCATGTTACCTGAAAAACTAATGTCACAAACGGATGTAGCTTTTCTCCATTCACGTTTGTTTAGAGGCGTACCAGGTGACATGAAGTCCCGCGTTACAGATACAGCCACATCCGCCATCCGAGAACCGACAAATTTATGAGTGCATGCAGCTGGGTGTCGGAAGCATACGGTGCTCGTAGCTGGTGGGTTGTAGGGTAAACCTACCTAGATCCGTGACGTACTTTATTTCGTGATAGCAGACACCATCTCTGTCCGTAAGTAATGTAGGTCTTCTACACATAGTTCCAACCGTCGTCAGCAAATGCCAGGAATATCTTCATACGGAAAAGACACTCTGATGGGGGATGAACGCTGTGTGCGGAACAGGTAATTTATTGTTTGTTGTGCTGGCAGAAATAAGTTATTTGCTGCGCTGATTCTGTAAGACAAGATCATTAAGACAAATCGTACAAGTATTTTGTTCCCAGAATGAGATTTTTACTCTGCAGCGGAGTATTTTGTTTATTTCTTCATTTTGGCTTTGGGTTACGAGGACGATGCAGCCAAAACGATTATACATCGCTAAAGAAACGTATTTGCAAAAAAGCAGAATAGCACAAAATTACGAAGTTAACGTATAAACACACTCTGAAAGTAAAATAAAAACACAATTAGGCAAACACTAGACAGCCGATGGCAGTGGTGACATTTACGTTGGAGCAGAATGACGAACAGTACTATGCCGCAACATTATGAAAAACATACATATGTTCTATACAAAAGACAAAACATTAAAGGACAAACACCGTCCGTCATTCAATAAGTACAACAATAGCTGAAGAACGGAATTGCAAATAACATCATACAACAACGTGAGAATTGTAGCCCAGACATACGTACTGACAAACACAGTACAACGAATGGTACGTACAATAGTGCCAGTAGAATAGTGACATAAGAGAGCAATAATGAAAATGTACTGTACAAATAGAGGTTTGTACGTAAGTTGAAACACAAAATTACGCACCCGATTGCGAACCGGGCTGATGCCACGTGGAAATGAAGACCTTGCAACTCGTAAATTAGATGCCGATGGCTTTCAAATAGTCTGTGAGTAATTTATACTTACATTTATCAAAACGGTGGAGTAAATCAGGAACACAGGTAGGGAGAGGGGTAACCTCTCGCAACCAATTTATTATACAAGTCTGATTGTGCAGTCGTGTACTTGGAACACGCCAATATGATGTGTCCTTATCGCAGTGTCCAGACGTGATAATCTACGATCGATATAGGTGCGCAGATAAATATCTGTGACCCAGCCTCATGAAAATGATAGTCACATGAGGTCCACGAAGCTGCGCCGAGGCGAACCATGGTCGAGAAGAGATGATTGGTTGTATGCCCACCAGGTGGCCACCCTTAGTGCTGAGAGACATGCCATTCACAATTCCAAGCGTGGTAAGCAGCATTACGTATCGTCTATTTGAAATCCGTGTAAGGGATCGGCGTTGGGCGTAACTGGCCTTCTATAATACTCATCGTGGGAAGGCAGTCAACAGTTTCATTATGAAGAATGCCATGATGTCCCTTAATCCAGAGGAACTGAACGGCAATGCACAAGGTCTGCACGTCTCTTATAGCCGCCAAGATGTCAAGAACATACCTATTGGTCTGTTTATGAAACACGGAATGTTGCAATTCCTGCAGCACACTTTGAGAGTCCGTAAGTATCAAAACGAACCTGAATGTTCGGATACCATAACGAATAGCTTTCCTGACGGCCAGTAGCTCCGCCATATACATATAAGATTTAGATGGAAGCACAAACGTTAGGTAGGACCCACTAGAAGGCCAAAAGGAGGCGAATTCCCGCCGCTGATTTAGAACCGTCCGTATAGATATGAGCGTACTGCGGCCATTGTATGCTGATAAAATGCTCCATGTCGCGAGTGATGTTGATCTCCGTTCGGAAATCGGACGGCAGGTATGCCACTGGTACTGGAGTGAAGAAAAGACTAAACGAAAAACGAAAGCAGGGGAGTTTTGAGTCCTGTAGGACGAGTGGAAAGAGAGATCGCCATTTTAGTAGCTGCGAACTTGCAAAAGACATCTGGTCAGTCGTCGTCCATGAGGTGCTTGTGTGACTCTTCCGAATCGAGCTACCGCCTTAAGAAAGCCACAGTCAGATATGGAAGTTCAACTGAGGAGAAAAATATCAGACATCATCTGCCGTCTTATAGACAAAGGCATGACGGACACTTCCATTAGCAGGCCGTTGGTGGGCGTTGGTTTCATGGTTCCGAGGACAAGACGAATCACTCTGTAATGTATGACATCAAGCTTGCGCAGAGTTGATTGCGTTGTAGTGCTATCACATCTAAAGAAAGAACGGATCAAAACCTTATACAGAGTCAAAAGCTTCATCGGTTCCGCTCCGCAGCATACTCGGGCAAGCGTACGCAAGATATTCACAGTTTATCCACCTACTCAATGACGTACTTAGCACTTCGCGTCCACGTGAGTTTGCTGTCGAAGTAGACGCCAAGGAGCTTAGCATGTGCCCAACAGGAAATGCGTTATATTATCTCCATCTCCATCTACATCTACGTGATTACTCTGCTATTGACAGTAAAGTGACTGGCAGAGGGTTCAATGAACCACATCAAGCTGTCTCTCTACCGTTGCACTCTCGAACGGCGCGCGGGAAAAAAGAGCACTTACATTTTTCTTTGCGTGCCCTGATTTCTCTTATTTTATCGTGATGATCAGTTCTCCCTATGTAGGTGGGTGCCAACAATGTTTTCGCAATCGGAGGAGAAAACTGGTGGTTGAAATTTCATCAGAAGATCCCGCAACGAAGAACGCCTTTGTTTTAATGATTGCCACTCCAATTCAAGTTTCAAGCCTGTGCCACTATTTCCCCTGCTTCGCGATTATACAAAACGAGCTGTCCTTCTTTGTACTTTTTCTCTGTCATCCGTAAGTCCCATCTGTTGCGGATCCCACACCGCACATCAATATTCCAGAATAGGACGGACAAGCCTGGTGTAAGAAGTCTCTTTAGTAGACCTGTTGCACCTTCTGAGTGTTCTGCCAATGAATCGCAGTCTTTGGTTGGCTCTACACACAACATTATATATGTGATGTTTCCAATTTAGGATATTTGTGATTGTTATCCCTAAGTATTTAATTGAATTTACAGCCTTCAGATTTGTGTGACTTATCGCGTAATTGAAATTTAGCGGATTTCTCTTAGTATTCATGTGAATAATTTCACACTTTTCTTTATCCAGGGTCAATTACCACTTTTCGCACCATACAGATATCTAAATCATTTTGCAATTCGTTTTGGTCATCTGATGACTTTACAAGACGGTAAATGACAGCACCATCTGCAAACAATCTAAGACAGCTACTCAGATTGTCTCCTATGTCGTTAATATAGCTCAGGAACAACAGAGGGCCTATAACACTTCGTTGGTGAACGCCGGCTATTACTTTTGTTTTACTCGATGACTTTCCGTCTATTACTACGAACTGTGACCTTTCTGACAGGAAATCAGGAATCCAGTCCCACAACTGAGGCGATATTCCACAGGCATGTAGTTTGGTTAGAAGACGCTTGTGAGGAACGGTGTTGAAAGCCTTCTGGAAATCTAAAAATATGGAATCAATTTGACATCCCCTGTTCATAGCACTCATTACTTCACGAGTATCAAGAGCTAGTTGTGGTTCGCAAGAACGATATTTTCTGAATCCGTGCTGACTACGTGTCAGTAAACAGTTTTCTTCGAGGTAATCCACAATGTTCGAACACAGTAGATGTTGCAAAACCGTACTACAAACCGACGTTAGTGATATGGGCCTGTAGTTCAACGGATCACTCCTATTTCCGTTTTTTGGTATTGGTGTGACTTGAGCAATTTTCCAGTCTTTAGGTACGGATCATTCCATGAGCGAACAGTTGTATATATTTGCTAAATATGGAGCTATCGCACCAGCATACCCTGAGAGGAGCGTGACTGGTATACACCGTGGACCGGAAGCCTTGCTTTTATTAAGTGATTTAAGCTGCTTCATTACACCTAGGATATCTGCTTCTATGTTTCTCATCTTGGCAGATGTTCTTGATTGGAATTCAGGAATATTTACTTCGTCGTCTTTGGTGAAGGAGTTTCAGAAAACCGTGTTTAATAACTCTACTTTAGTGTGACTGTCATCAATGTCTTCACCGTTGTTATCGCGCAGTGGATGTATTGATTGCGTCTTGCCACTAGTGTCCTTTATGTATGACCAGAATCTCTTTGAGCTTTCTGCCAGATTTCGAGACAGAGTTTCGTTGTGGAAATTATTGAAAGCATCTTTCATTGAAGTACGCGCTATATTTCGAACTTCTGCAAAACTTTGCCAGTCTTGGGGATTTTGCGTGCTTTTTTTCTTTGCTTCTACAACAGCGATCTGACCAGTTTTGTGTACCATGGGCGATCACTACCGTCACTTATTAATATATGTGGAAAATATCTCTCAATTGCCGTCGATACTATCTCGTTGAAATCATTCCACATCTTTTCTACGCTTAAATGGTCATATAGGAAGGAGTGACAACTGTATCTTAAAAAGGCGTTAAGAGCATTTTCATCAGCTATTTTAAATAGATATACTTTGCGTTACTTTTTCATGGTTGTAGGAGTTGCGGTATTCAGCCTAGGAGCTACTGCCTTGTGGTCCCTAATCCCTGTATTCGTCACGATACTTACTATTTGTCCAGGATTATTTGTTGCTAAGAGGTCAAGTATGCTTTCGCAACCATTTACGCTTCGAGTGGGGTCATGAACAAATTGTTCCAAATAATATTCTGAGAAAGCATTCAGTATAATTTCGGATGACGTTTTATGTCTGCCTCCGGCTTTAAACGTATAATATTTCCAGCATATCGAGGGTAAATTAAAGTCACTACCGGCGATAATTGTATGAGTGAGGTACCTGTTTGAAATGAGACTCAAGTTCTCTTTGAACTGTTCAGCAACTATATTTTCTGAGTCGGGGTCAGTAAAACGACCCAATTAATAGTTTAGTCCGATTATCAAGTATAACTTCTACCCATATTATTTCGCAGGAACTATCTACTTCAATTTCACTACAAGGCAAACTACTTCTGACAGCAATAAATACTCCTATCCTCTCTGAACACTGTTAGATAGCTAGAAAAAATTTCTGCTGAACTTATTTCCGGCCTTAGCCAGCTTTCTGTACCTATAACTATTTGAACTTCAGTGCTTTCTATTACGGCTTGGAGCTCTGGTTCTTTCCCAACACAGCTACGACAGTGTACAACTACAATACAGATCGTTTCTACAACTAACTCACTGTATTTTACCTGCCCTCTTTTAGACGGACACCCTTTCTGTGGTTCCTTGAGGCCCTCTAACCTAAAAAGCCGCCCAGTCCCTTCCACATGGCCCCCGCTACCCAAAAAAAAAAAAAAAAATGGTTAAAATGGGTCTGAGCACTATGGGACTCAACATCTATGGTCATCAGTCCCCTAGAACTTATAACTACTTAAACCTAACTAACCTAAGGACATCACACAACGCCCAGTCATCACGAGGCAGAGCCCCTCTACCCGTGTAGCCGCTTCCTGTCTGTATTGGACTTCTGACCTATTAAGCAGAACCCGGAAACCCACCACCCGATGGCACAAGTCAAGGAGTCTGCAGCCTACACGATCACAGAACCGCCTGAGCCTCTGATTCAGACCCTGCACTCGGCTCTGCACCAAAGGACCACAGTCGGTTCTATCGACGATGCTGCAGATGGTGAGCTCCGCCTTAATCTAGCAAGCAATACTGGCGGTCTTTACCATTTCCGCTAGCCGCCCTAAACCAGAGAGAATCTCCTCCGATCCAAAGCGACATTTGTCATTGGGACCGACATGAGCCACCACCTGCAGTTGGCTTCACCCTGCACTGTTCATGGCATCCGGAAACAGCCTTTCCACATCCGGAATGACTCCCCCCGGTATGCACACTGAGTGCACACTGGCTTCCTTCCCCTCCTTGGCAGGCATGTACCTAAGGGGCCCCATTACGCGCCTAACGTTGGAGCTCCCAACTACCAGCAAACCCACCCTCTGTGGATGCCCACACCTTGCGGGCCGAGAAGCTCCCTCTGGAGCAGGGTGGGCGACTGCATCCAGCTCAGAGACATCGTCAGCTACAGATAACGCCCGAAACCTGTTCGTCAAACGAACCGGGGAGGCCCTACGATCGGCCCATCGGAAAGTTTTTCGCTGCCTGCCGGACTTTGGAATGATTTCCCACTCGACCACAGGTGAGGGGTCAACCTCAGTACAGGAAGTACCCGGGGCGGCCACAGCAGTGGACCGAACGGGAGACACGTGGGACGTGCTCGACGTCTCTCGCATCCCCGCATCCGACACCCCCCCCCCCCCCCCACACACACACACACACACACACACACACAGTGATGCACCTTGGCAGCAGCCTCAAGCTGTGTGACGGAAGCCAACGCAACCTGGAGCTGTGAACGAAGGGTCGCCAACTCAGCTCGCACTGTACACAGCTATCACAGTTCCTATCCATTACTGCAGTCGCTCCCGTTTGAAGCTCGTAAAAATATACAATAAACGAACGGTGTACCCGCCTTCTTAGCAGCAGGAACACGAGGTGCTCTATCACTGACAGTCTATCCGTCTATAACATTCAAACAACTGTTATGCCTTCATTGAATGAGTGAGCACATGTTCCAAAGGAGCAGCCCTATTGAAATCGAAAATTGATATTGGTAAACTATCCAAAAGCTGCGCTACTACGCCTTAATTGTCGCTTTGGCCTAGGAGACCGTATTCTGCTCCTGGCTTTCCAGGTCGGTTCTCCTGTTCTCCAAAACTTCGCACAAGATTTAAATACATGACCTCCTAAAAGCGTTTGTAAGGAGAAAAACTGTCTGGTAGTTAATGATACGTGTAGAGTCACACTTCTTATCGTGCATCCTAAGAACATCAAACTTGGGTACTCGTCATTCTACACGCCTAGCAGAGTGAAGTCGGGGGTCGAGCAGTCAAGACGTTAAACTACCAAACCACTGGTCCGTGTTAAATTTTTGTTCCTTAGTTTTTTTTTGTTTTTTTTTTACTCGATAATTTTTAGATGTGTCTGATAACATTCTAATATTCAGAATATTTTTCTTTGTATTTTGTGTCAATAAAATACTGGAAATAAAATACTTTATGTGTGATTAATAATCGAGTAGATATAAATAACGTATTGACAGTTGTTTTCATTGTGATACATAACGAGCTACTATAGGATTTCTGTAGATTCTGATGCTCAGCCGACGTGCACCGTGTAAGTGATACCTTTCTAGGTCGACCGTATGACGTTTACTTTTTCCAACAGGTAAAGATTTTCATCGCGCTACTTTAATATCATGCGACATCATAGCAGAGCAGAGAATTCAAAGACAGGGCGGATACTATCAAAATTCATGCGTTGGCCCATAACCAGTTGTCCTCTCCTGTCTTTCTAGATATGTGTTCATACGCTAGGTATGCATGCAGATTGATATATGATAGATCTGTTTGTAGCAGTGTGAATGAGATGTTTTCCAGGAATGATGTACTCGAAAGCATTTCAGCGCGACGAGATTGCGCTGATGTGCCGCGCACGGTGTGAAAAATATTTATGTTCTGTATGTTTCTATGATAAGTTTCACCCCACCGATTGGGAGAACGCTCACGAATAGACGATCAGTTAGAATTACAAAATACTTCACTTAAAAAAAAAAAAGTATTATGATTATCAGAATATTATCAGGCACAGAGAAAAACTATAGAATGAAAAAAAAGCGACGACCGAGAATCGAATTGGGACCACTGAGTTGGTTGTTTAATCGTCTTGACCGCTCGACCGCCGATCTCGCTCTGCTAGACGCGTAGACTGACGGGTACCAAAGTTATAGCATCAAAACACAAAAACGTTTACAACTCGAACATTATTAATTTCTGACCATCTCGTGTTACATTGTAAAATTTTTGTTTTTAGGCAATCTGTCTATGTATAGCACTGCTAATACGATTTTCTGTCATCACCTTTGACCTGGATTTCTCAAATGCAGGTATATAAGCACCGACATGAAGGCAAGGGCACAGTGTGGCATTCGTGTCTTTCCGACGTGCGTTTCGGTACGTGCGGCAGCATGAACTGTGGCGACGTTATTACTAAATGCGTCCAAACAGGACCAACTTGCTGTTGGCTGCCGTAGGACGAATACCGGTAGTCATCCATTGGAGAATGAAGAATGTGTGGGGCAGAATATCTGTCAAAAACCATCCCTTTTGAAGTGGTGCGCCAAGGCGTGCTGCTGTTTCATGATGACGCACGTTCCCATATCATAAATGTCGTCACGTAGAAGTTACACCACCTCAAGTGGGAGACAGTCCTGATCTCTCCTCATGCAATTATCATGCCTTCAGTTTCTTAAAAAAGTCCTTGAAGGGTTGACAGTTTCTGTCGGACGAGGATGTGCAGTGGGCAGTTCCGGACTTCTTCACGCAGCAGGACACGGTGTCTTACCAAATGGGTGTCTTCAACCTGGTGCGTCGGTGGGATGGTTGCCTCGATGCCCATGGTGATATTGCCTGATTGGCATACGGATTCTGAATCGTACGGCCTTCGAACCGAAACTTACTGATCGCTCCATGTATTAATTGTGCAAAATAAATTAGGTAGAAGTATGTATGGGGTTCACCGACGTACATCCAGGAGTCATGAAAAATATTCTGCACTGTCCTCTAATGAATCTAATTTTGAGACAGTAAGGTAATTAAATACTCAGTTATGAAACTCTGTGATAACCTATTCACTTGAATAAAATGCCAGATATTCAGAAGAAGAGTTTTTCAAAGGCAGACTTAAGCTCTTTCTCATTAACAGCTGCTTCTAGACTCTAGAATACTTAGATATACAAATATATTTTTAGTAAGTGTATACGGTCTGCATTCACTTGACACGCTCCACAGCTTAACGTTTACATGCAGCCGGATGCGTAAAGGCAGCCTGTCACTGCTCTTCTCCGGGCTGCTTTATGCCGCAGAATTGGTCATTTCAATTTAAAAAGGTAATTGAGACGTATACTATATTTCGAATGGCTCCCAAAATAAACTATTGTAAATGCTCATTGTTATTATTATTATTATTATTATTATTATTATTTGTTAGTTATGACTCATGTTAGAAATTTACAGCAGTCCATAATAAATTTTCAGCAGTTCTCAATAGTGTTACAGCATTTCGCGTTCAATTTTAAACCGTTCACAGTAAATTTTTCAAAATTCTCTCTGAGCTTCAGTGTAGTTTTGTGTTCTCAGGGGAACATACTTCTTTGGTTGCTTTATTGGGTCTCTAAGTTTCTTTAACGTGGGAGTCGTGTCCATGGGGCTACACAGCAGTTTATCGTGCGTAAGTACCTTTTTTCCGTCTCTTCATCGAAACACCCAAAAGTAACTTAACGGTTTTATATCTAGATATCTTGGCGACCAGATAATGTCAATAAGTGGGACGGTTTCAGTGATGATGAAAATGCCATTGAGATATTGCTTCGCACGTGCAATAGAATGGGGTGGAGTGACTTCATCGTGCTGCAAGTAAATTGCATTCCATATACCCATCGGAACGTTCTCTGGTTATTCATCGTAAAAGGGGCAAGTAATTGTGTTCTTCAGAATAATGGGACCCATGAAGGTAACAAAGATAATGCTGCACCACATATTGATAGAGAGAGGAATTTTGGAATTTGTTGCCATGGTAGTAAGTGGATTGTCCTGCGACCATATATGGTTATCACGCCGGTAAAAGCAGTTGCAGAAATTTCGCTCCTGTGCACTTGCAATCATTGAAAACTGTACAGTCGTAACAAATAAGTCAATTGCGAATTGAACGCCGCGGGTTTCGTGGCGGGAAAGTTATTCAGAGTGTACACGTTCGGGGCAAAGATGGTAGGTGGGTGCTACTAGCCAAGAAGAGTTTACAAGTGTTCCATCTCTGAATCAGTTCGATCTAAATCTCAACTTCATAAATCTATACTTTCTTAGTGTAAATGGCCATTTTTGTCATCTCTTGAATTATTTTCGTCGTGCTCTCCTGGGTCACACCATAGGCCTACATCGCCAAGGTGCAAACCCGGACATCTGTTACGGTTTCTCGCAGACGGAAAGGCGTCTAAGGCAATGGTTAAGACACTGGACTCGCCTTCGGGAGGAGCGTGGTTCAAATCCCCTTTCGGTCAATCAAGATTTACGTTTTCCGTGTTTCCCTCAAACAAGTTCAAGCGAATGCCGGATTGATTCCTCTGAACTGGACAAGGCCGATTTCCGTCCCCATCCTGGTGCAATCGGAGATTTTGCTCCGTCTCTAACGGCATCGCTTTTCATTTGATGTTAACCACTAATTTTCCTTCTTTCCAAGTGCCACGGTGACCCGGTGAACTATTCATTCGTTTGTGAACTGTAGGAAGAGTAATTTCAATTAGTTTCAGTGAGATTATAGAGCTGGTGATGGGTCGAGGTCTACTGAACGTTAAACCCTGCCCTTCTTAATGTTCCTTGTGTTAGAAAATATCTGCTATTACAGAATATCATTCTCATTTTCTGCCATATATTGTAGAACGGGGATGTGTGGTTAGATGCAGCAGCATCATGAAGCCGCTGGGCACGAGACTGGCATCAAGAGGGGGGAAGGCCCATTGTTTAGACATTTGTTTCCCTAGCGTTAAAGTAAACAAAGCGATAGGGCGTAGCGTCCATTCTGCTGCTGCGGTGAAGGTGGTTGCTACATCACAAAAATCTGTTGATAAGGCAAAGAGAGCTTTGTGTTTGCTGGAGCTGATTAGCAGTCACGTTAGAGCAGATTAGCAGTCACTAGCATTGTACATACGAAACAAAATTAGAATTTCCTTACATTCTTCAAGCATAAAGAAGTTATGGCGCAAGTTCGATTTCACTGTGCACTACGCTCCAGAGACGATAAGGGAATAAAACAGCTAGTTCACTACTAAATGAAGGCGGAATGAGTACCCGACGTTGCCCGGGCATGTATTTATTGCAGTTCTATTAGTCCATAACCTATCTCTCTCTCTCTCTCTGTGTGTGTGTGTGTGTGTGTGTGTGTGTGTGTGTGTGTGTGTGTGTGTGCGCGCGCGTGTCCATTTCCTGAGACCACGGCTGTGTGCAATTCCTTTTCCATCCTCTCTTTGTCTTTCTCTGTCCATCTCTTACTCCCCTCTTCTCTCTGCAAGTTATCACGCTCACCTCAATAAGAATTTCCTGGTTGTTGCCCCCATTATATTTCTTCCCAGATAATAAGAAAGATGTGTTCCAAGTCTGACTGAAATTGATACAGGGGTTTTGTACCTTTTTACCCCGCGGCTTCACTCGCTTACACACGTCTCTCAAATATTTCACACACATTTAATGTATTTCACACACATTTATAATTTGTGCACATATTTCACCTGTAACTCTAGCAAATTTCGCCCTGCAATTTGGTTTTCAGGCAGCTCCATGTTTCTGACATCGTATTTCGTGAACTACTTGTAGTACAGTAACATCATTTTGCAGGCACATTCAGTGATATATGCAAATACGGTCTGAAAAATGTGTCGTGAATACAGTTAGTAGTAAGGAAGTAATGAATTAAAACGTATTGCCTGCATAAACAGCGATAACACAGTAAGCGATGAACTTTTCCTCTTGCTCCATTTAGTGGGGGGTTGTCAGCGAGAAAAAGTCTAACAATGGTTTAAAATTGTGTGTAAAGTTTGTTGGAAGTCACTAAATACTCTCATATCAAATACTGGATGAATTAAGTCCGTGTATTCGCACTTCGTGGGCTACACGTCTTTTTCACACCCCTTTTATAAATCTGTGGTTCTTGCCCTACAGCGATTTTTTCCAGACAACAACTGATATGTGTACAAAGTTCGGTTGAGATCGGTCTGGTACTTTAGGAGGAGATGCGGATCATACATATATACTTTTTTGTAATACACTGAGGTGACAAAAAGTGATGGGATACCTTCTAATATCCTGTTGTACCTCCTTTTGCCAGTCGTAGTGCAGTAGCTCGACGTGGCATGGACTCAACAAGTTGTTGGAAGTCCCCTCCAGAAATATTGAGCCACGCTTCCTCTCTACCTGTCCATAATTGCGGAAGTGTTACTGGTACAGGATTTTGTGCACGAACTAACCTCTTGATTATTTTCCATAAATATTCGATGGGATTCAAGTCGAGCAAAGTGGGTCACCAGATCATTCGCTCGAATTGTCCAGAATGTACTTACAACCGGTCGCCACCAGCTATGGCCTAGTGACGTGTTTGGGAACGTGAAGAGCTGCAAATGGTCGCCGGAGATAACCTTTTCCAGCCAACGATCGCCCCAGTGTGACCAAAGGTCCCAATCCACTCTAGGTAAACACAGGTCACACCGCAGTGGAGCCACCACCAACTTGCTCAGTGTTGACAACTTGGGTCCGTGGCTTCGTAAGGTCTGCGCCGCATTCGAACCCTGCCATCAGCTCTTACCAACAAATCGGGGCTCATATGACCGGTCTACAGTTTCCAGTCGTCTAGGATCGAACCGATGTGGTCACGAGCCCAGAAGAGGTGCTGCAGGCGATTTTGTGCTGTTAGCAAAGCCACTCGCGTCGGTCGTCTCCTGCCATAGCCAAATTTCGCCGCACTGTCCTAACGGATACGTTCGTCGTACGTCCCACACTGATTTCTGCTGTTATTTCACGCAGTGTTGCTTGTCTGTTAGTACTGACAACTCCACGAAAACTCCGCTGCTCTCTGTCGTTAAGTGAGGGTCGTCGGCCTCTGCGTTGTCCGTGTTGAGAGGCCATGCCTGAAATGTGGTATTCGCGACATACTCTGGACATTGTAGATCTCAGAATATTTTGAATTCCCTGACGATCTCCGAAGTGGAATGTCCCATCCGTCTAGTTCAACTACCATTCCGCGTTCAGGGTCTGTTAATTTCAGTCGTGCAGCCATAATCACGTCGGAAAGCTTTTCAGACGAATCGTCTGAGTGTTACTGACACCTCCGCCAATGCATTGCCCTTTTACACTACGTGTACGCGATACTACCGCCATCTGTATATGTGCGTATCGCTGTTCTGCGTTTTCGTCACCTCAGTGTATATCTGGATTCTTGGAAATCAGTGATTGCTGAAGCATTGGTACGAATCAGACCGAGCGGTCAAAGTCACCTGCACAGATCGTACATCTCAAAGAAGAGCTATGCCATGCATCATATTCAGACATGAGCATGAAAGAGAGAACTCTGGTAGGCCACGCGAGGTGGAAAAGTAGGAAGAAAAGAGCGTAACGTTCCGTCGACGGTTTGTGACTTACAGAAAGGAAAGAACACCAAGCCAGGGACGTATGCTTGCAGCGCTGTGAAGGCTGTTGTCGTCATCGAGGAAAACACGAGCGTGTGCAGCAGCATACTCATCATGAAGATGTAGAAGAAAGGTAACACTTGGTCACAGGGAACGTTGAGGTGATCATTCTAGTTCATATTCGCTGTAGACTGAATGAGAGGGCCCAAGTCATGGTACAAAATACATAGACTAAATAGCTCAGAACTGCCTCTTCCTGAAGTATACCCTCCACACACTGTGGATTAAACGCCTCGTAGGCTTTGCGCTGCACTCGACGCCTTGCATCATTTGAAAAGGGCCCAGGGAGATATTTACGTACTAATCGTGTCAAATAATTATTAAATTGGATACAAACACTTCTACGTCTGTTGACGTGTCGTATTGCATGAGCTGTCAATTCACATTCCTTCAGAAATGCGGCGGTCTCTTCGTTCGAGCTTCAGCCTCTTAAAGTGAATATTATCAAAACATTATGCTATGACCGATCTAGCATTACAACATATTTGTAAATTTCTAATAGTTAAAAATGTTGTACATTGGCTGAGGTATGACGTTGGGTCATTTTTATGCAAATAAAGGAACTTTCATTTAGGAGCAAACAAAAAATTCTTATATGCTCGTAAAGTACTCGCTATTTGCTACACATACTGCCAGCAAAAATTCCTCATGTAAACAGTTGCTAGTAGGAAATGAAAAATGGGCATCTGTCACGACATGACATAAATACACAATATTTGCATTCGGCACTTAAGAGAGCGCAACGAAGTCAATGATTTAGAGTGCCGTACAGAGCAAGGCAGCACAATGGTTAAGACACTGCGTTGTCTTTGGGGGGGGGGGGGGCTATAGTTCAGATGCCCTTCTGACTATTTAAATCTTACGTGGTTTTGCTAAATCGCACTAGACAAATGCTGGGGGTAGTTCCTGTGAAAAAAGGGCGCGGCTGGTTCCTTCCCCTGTTGCAGAGTATGCTCCGTATCTAAAGATCTCGGTTAGCTGAGACCTTAAGTCCTTATCCTTCCTTCCAACCGGCGTACTGTGCATAAAGTAGAAACCACGTATTTATCGTGAAAACTGTATCCGTAACAACAGTACTGCTTCGGCACAAAATAAATGAGACTGTTCACGTTACTAGGGAACCCTTTACAGTGGTATATTAGCGCACAACTCGTAACTTTGTTGAAAATATCGGGAAGGTACGCTAGCTCAGCACACCAAACAATTTTTTTAGACATTCACTGTAACTTTCCACAGTGACAAGTTTTATGAAAGTGGATCGGCTCATCGGCAGTGGACCACCAGTTTGCGTGTTTTTTCGATCCGCCTGAAAAATCTCGCGTGCGAAATCTGACACAAATAAACCGAGAGTCGTGATACACGTACGTTTACTTAACAGTCACGTTCAGTCAGTAGTGTTCGCCATCCAAAGTAGGACCTATTTGACCCCACACACGTCTGCAGTCGTTCCTTCCAATATTCATAATATTTCTGCATGTCGTTTTCTGTGAGACCGTGTAGGAGATCCCCCAACTTTGCGTTGTTCGGTTGATTTGAACATCATTCTGGATGGGCTGAGCGGCGTGTAGGGGACCAGTCTTCAATTAACAGACTTTCTAGGAGTTCGTGTTGGAGGCCTGCGAACTGGCTAACACACTGAAGTGGCCACTGAGTGTGACTGTCGGTGTGGTCGGTAGCTGATCGCAGCATCAGATGAGCGCCAGTGCCGATAACCCGCTTTCCATTGCCAAAATTAGTTTATGTTTTGCATCATAGTGTTACACCGAGGAAGCTGACGTACGAGCACTGCAGTGCGACTCCGTCTTCCGCAATGGCGGCTTTGTCATCTTGTGTTCTGTGTGAGTGAGAATTATTTTATGGTGGCTCGAATTCTTGTCTGAAGACACAGACTCACATTGTTACATACTCTAATCACATCCCTAAACGACGCATGGTCGCCGTTCGCCACGCAGATGTGAAGTCACTCTCAGAACCAGAATCCTCATGACACAGCGCTGCACCAAACTGAACTACACGCAAACACATACAGATCTCAGTTTGTTTGTATGCTTTCAATTTTTTCACAAAAATGAAACACAATTATGAAATTATTCTAGGAATATAGCACGTATATGAGTGAAAAATAAGAGATGAACATCCAGGGGTATGAAATTTTATCCTCAAATATACATGTTGTACTTGGTGTGTGGTAATGATCATATGGTCATACAAGTACGAATAGTTTGTCTACGATACCAATTACCATATCTTGTATGGCTTCTTATAAATACGCTCCTGGAAATGGAAAAAAGAACACATTGACACCGGTGTGTCAGACCCTCCATACTTGCTCCGGACACTGCGAGAGGGCTGTACAAGCAATGATCACACGCACAGCACAGCGGACACACCAGGAACCGCGGTGTTGGCCATCGAATGGCGCTAGCTGCGCAGCATTTGTGCACCGCCGCCGTCAGTGTCAGCCAGTTTGCCGTGGCATACGGAGCTCCATCGCAGTCTTTAACACTGGTAGCATGCCGCGACAGCGTGGACGTGAACCTTATGTGCAGTTGACGGACTTTGAGCGAGGGCGTATAGTGGGCATGCGGGAGGCCGGGTGGACGTACCGCCGAATTGCTCAACACGTGGGGCGTGAGGTCTCCACAGTACATCGATGTTGTCGCCAGTGGTCGGCGGAAGGTGCACGTGCCCGTCGACCTGGGACCGGACCGCAGCGACGCACGGATGCACGCCAAGACCGTAGGATCCTACGCAGTGCCGTAGGGGACCGCACCGCCACTTCCCAGCAAATTAAGGACACTGTTGCTCCTGGGGTATCGGCGAGGACCATTCGCAACCGTCTCCATGAAGCTGGGCTACGGTCCCGCACACCGTTAGGCCGTCTTCTGCTCACGCCCCAACATCGTGCAGCCCGCCTCCAGTGGTGTCGCGACAGGCGTGAATGGAGGGACGAATGGAGACGTGTTGTCTTCAGCGATGAGAGTCGCTTATGCCTTGGTGCCAATGATGGTCGTATGCGTGTTTGGCGCCGTGCAGGTGAGCGCCACAATCAGGACTGCATACGACCGAGGCACACAGGGCCAACACCCGGCATCATGGTGTGGGGAGCGATCTCCTACACTGGCCGTACACCACTGGTGATCGTCGAGGGGACACTGAATAGTGCACGGTACATCCAAACCGTCATCGAACCCATAGTTCTACCATTCCTAGACCGGCAAGGGAACTTGCTGTTCCAACAGGACAATGCACGTCCGCATGTACCCCGTGCCACTCAACGTGCTCTAGAAGGTGTAAGTCAACTACCCTGGCCAGCAAGATCTCCGGATCTGTCCCCCATTGAGCATGTTTGGGACTGGATGTAGCGTCGTCTCACGCGGTCTGCACGTCCAGCACGAACGCTGGTCCAACTGAGGCGCCAGGTGGAAATGGCATGGCAAGCCGTTCCACAGGACTACATCCAGCATCTCTACGATCGTCTCCATGGGAGAATAGCAGCCTGCATTGCTGCGAAAGGTGGATATACACTGTACTAGTGCCGACATTGTGCATGCTCTGTTGCCTGTGTCTATGTGCCTGTGGTTCTGTCAGTGTGATCATGTGATGTATCTGACCCCAGGAATGTGTCAATAAAGTTTCCCCTTCCTGGGACAATGAATTCACGGTGTTCTTATTTCAATTTCCAGGAGTGTAGAATGCAGTCGTGCACAGAGACGATCATATACAAGTGTTAGACGCCATCTTCAGAGGTAATGTTCTTGCTACTTGTACTTGTTGCAGTAGGTGAGGTGGTGTTGGCGGGTAATGCAGACCGGACTAGATGCGGTTCCATAATTTGTCAGGTGTTGTTGTTGTTGTTGTTGGTGGTGGTGGTGTTGGTGGTGGTGGTGGTTGATGTGTCGACAGAAGTGCCGACACAGTGTTATTTTGAGGGGGCCGATATGCACGCTATAAGCTCACGCAGAATATAGTGAAGTCTGAAACAGGGCGCTCAATGAATGCTATAAAGAAAAGTACGTTGCTCTGGGAATACTTAACTTTAATCCATCCTTGTTGTATACATCGTTCTTGTTGAGACATGCTTTAGACGATAATTATCAGTTGCTATGTAAGGCTAATGGCGCCTTGCTAGGTCGTAGCCATGGACTTAGCTGAAGGCTATTCTAACTATCTGCTCGGCTAATGAGCGATGCTTCGTCAGTATAGTCGCTAGCAATGTCGTCCGTACAACTAGGGCGAGTGCTAGTCAGTCTCTCGAGACCTGCCTTGTGGTGGCGCTCGGTCTGCGATCACACAGTGGCGACACGCGGGTCCGAAATGTACTAATGGACCGCGGCCGATGTAAAGCTACCACCTAGCAAGTGTGGTGTCTGGCGGTGACACCACAGTGGTGGTGGTGGTGGTGGTGGTGGTGGTGGTGGGGGGCATTCGAGTTGACAACAGTTGGATAACGCCAGTAGTGCGAGGTCGAGAAGACTACATCTGCCTGATGTGGGTACGGCTTGTCTACTGTATTACTAGAGGTGGAAGCTGTGGATGTCCACCGCGATGCTCGGAGTTGGTCCTGTACTAATGTGTCGCTACCTGACAGTCATATAGCTGCCTCGTCCTGCTCGACTCCGTGCTCACAAACGACTATCAGTTACGCTAAGACTGAATCATGTCAACTTAAGAGCCATTTCTTCCTCTAGAGACGAGGGGAAAGGTTGGTGAGCGACCCAAATTACACCAGTAGAGTCCTGTAACTTGTCTGCAGACGCTGCATGAATCTGTCGTCTGATGTACAAAGACGATACCCCACGTCCCACGCTTTGGTTTAGATGGGATGGCCCTCCAGTATTCTTGGGCTTCACGGTAGGACCACATGAGATTTGGCTAATTGAAGGAATTGCGGCTATTGACGCCATCCTGGCGAGTCTACAGTGTTGACTATCGCAGTACGATGTTTGTAGCTAGACACACTTTTGTTACGAAGTCATATACAGTTTTTATAGGCACATGATTCTCATGATCAGTGCGTGGCTCTTACCACGTCCTCTGCGCGACGCTTGAAACCGTTCCTATACTGCCCCGTCACGGTCCTATCCAAATAGGACGTGTGTGTGTGTGTGTGTGTGTGTGTGTGTGTGTGTGTGTAAGGTTTCTATATACCGTAATATTTTCCACTCGGTGTAATATCAAATGAGCACTTAAATTGTAGTAACTGTGTTGCTCGATGTACATTCTCGCTTCACTTTATACAAACAGCTTTTTTCCCGGGGACATCGATAGGAAAATGATTCAGGGTTAGTGGTGTCCATTATAGATTATTGTGATATCATACAACGTCTAGGGAGCGAGAACTCCCTACGGTTCGACATGGTCCTTAATCACTGTGTAAGCTTTATTTCTGAAATACCACAGTATGATCACATTACCAATTCTTGCATAGTGTGACTCTGTTTACGACACGCCATGTTTATTTTTATTGACTCTTTCATAATCACAGTGCCAAATGTGTATCCTTAAATACAGCAAACGTCAGCAACATTCGAGAGACACCAAATATTTATGTTTGAAATTACCATGTCTCTTCTCTTATTAAGTTTGTGCCAAGTCTTACTCTGTAAACAACCTACTGTCCAGGTACACAAAAGAGGTTACAACTTTCCCAGTTCAAACACTAAACTGATGGTTAATGATTTTTCTGCTTTTCCTTGTTACCGTATCTGTAGGGTAAATAGAAGTTCGGCGCGTTTTAACTTCTTCCTCCCTTTTGTTCTTTCTCCTTTCCAATATTATTTAATTATTTCTGTGTAAGTTTTCTTGGTATTATAGCAGTTCTAATACAGGCAAAATAGTTACTACAATGTTAACCATTTCTGCATTTTCATGTATTTTCTTCGTTACTCAGCTACAAATATGTCTACTCTGTAAACAAGAGATGGGCAGACTCGAAAACTGTTAAGAGTGTAACCCAGTTCTGCATTTCTCAACTTTTTCTTTTGTGGCACATCAAAACACGTTTTGAACTTTCGCGACACCCCGACATGTAATGTTTTCCCTAGATGTAAAGAAGCAAACTCAGAACATAAAACATATTTTTTATTATGGAACGACTATGAGATACAGATTTTACGAATTTGTTACGTAAGACTCTTGAATAGGAGCAGATAAATATAAAAGAAATTTACGACTCGTAAGCAGGAACATAAAAATAAACATCATAAATATAAAAGACAAAATTTAAAACCAATGACATACTTTCGAAAATTAACAGATTCCACCAGGCTACGTTTTAATACTAATGACGTACATACCCCGGGCGATTTTTGCAAACTACATATTTGCGTGGACGAACTCTCGACACACACACACACACACACACACACACACACACACACACACACACACACGTCTCGCCATCCACATCAAGGAGGTGGGACCTGTAGTCACATTCTATATTGTTCAATGTATAGAATCCAACCTCGCACAAGTAGGATGTCGAGAAGAGCAGTAGAAGGGATTGTGCTTTCTTGGCGATATACGGATATTCAGTTGTGATTGAGATCCAGAAGACGTCGGGAGCATTTTCTTTAAATTTCGATGTCAGAACTGTATTCGACTATATTTCGGTGAGTTGCTCTTTTTTCTGAGCTGTTTAATTCTGCTTTGGACACATTTTCCTTGTCAGGTCCAATCGACCACTCCCAGCCAGTAGTAAAGAACGAGGGGAAGTATTTTTTAAATCCCTTCATGCATCTCATATAGATGCCCTTTTGTGTGTTTTTATCTGTTTTTTGCCCTTCTGTATTTAGCTCACGTGATGCCGTAACCGTAGGTGGAAAAGCGGGATCGTTATGGCCGAGATCCAAAGGGCGAGCTTTTTCGAAAATGCACTGGTTTTAACTTGATGAATGATAGTTTCAGACCGTACATGCGTACTTGAATCTAAAGGAGTAACTTTGTTGAAAATATCTGAAAGGTACGCTAGCTCAGCAGACCAAACGATTTTTTAAAGATATTCACGGTAGTCAAACTTATTGTGCCCATTAGTTTAAAAAAATGCAACTAGTTCGTCTTGAAGTTTTAGAACTCTGGAAATTATCTTTCCTTTGGAAAGCCAGTGGATTTTGCAGTTGATCTGCACCCATTTCTTTACAGAGTTTCTGAAACACTCGCTTTTTTTTTCAGGACAAGTTTTTACATAGTTCATCAGTGAAACAACTGTTCGAATGACATTACCCAAACGATTTCCGTACTCAGTCTTCACCATTAAAGTCTCTCTGTGTAAAAGGCAATGAGTAGTTAGTACTGATTGGTTCTTATCAGTATATATATTCTTAGAAATCCCTGTATACATCCTGTCATCACAGGAGCGCCATGAGCACAAGGTCGATGATATCAAGTCAGTTCGTAGTAATAACATTTCTGTTACTGATAAGTCAGATATATGTGTAGAATCTTACAATCGTTTTCTGAGCATAGCTGGTGAGTTAAATAAAAACTTAGTTTCTACAGGGAATCATTTAATTCTCTTGGTAAATGCCTTTCCAAGATTGATGTCTGAAATACTCAAGAGGGCCGGCCGCGGTGGTCTAGCGGTTCTGGCGCTGCAGTCCGGAACCGCGGGACTGCTACGGTCGCAGGTTCGAATCCTGCATCGGGCATGGATGTGTGTGATGTCCTTAGGTTAGTTAGGTTTAAGTAGTTCTAAGTTCTAGGGGACTTATGACCTCAGATGTTGAGTCCCATAGTGCTCAGAGCCATTTGAACCATTTACTCAAGAGGGCGATTGGGTCAATAATTAAATCAGAGGAGACTAAGGATTCTCATGGATATGATGGAGTGCCTAGCGGAATATTAAAGTACTGTGCTGCACATGTTAGCCCTGTACGTAGCCATATTTGTAATTTTTCCTTTAAGAATGGTCAGTTTCCTGAAAACGATTAAAGTACTCAGTAGTAAAGCCGCATTATAAGAAGAGAGAAAGGGATAATGCAGACAATTTTAGACCTATTTCTATGCCTTCAGTGGTTGCTAAAGTTATTGAGAAGACTGTGTATGTAAGGATAATTGTTTATTTTATATCACACGATTTGCTGTCAAATTTATGTCAAATTTACAGTCCAGCTTTAGAAGTGGTTTGACAATTGAAAATGCTGTATTCTCTTTTCTCTGTGAGTTACTGTACAGATTAAACAAAATTGGACCATTACGGAATACGGGGAGTAGCTCACAATTGGTTCACATCTTACTTTAACAACAGACAGCAAAAGGTCACTATTCGCAGTGTTGAGAATGGCCGTGATATGGGGTATGGTCAAATTGGGGGGGGGGGGGGGGGATTACCACAGGGATCAGTGTTGGGGCCACTCCTATTCCTTGCTTATATAAATGATATGCCCTCTAGTATTACAGATAATTATAAAGTATTTCTGTTTGCTGATGACACTAGTTCGGTACTAAAGGTTGTTGTGGGAACATTGGCTGTGTTTAAAATAGTACAGTTCATGACATAAAGTCATGGCTAGCAGAAAATAAAGTAACGCTAAATCATGGTAAGACTCAGTTTGTGACACACGATTCAAAAACCCTGACGTTTTAATTTCACAGAATGGGCATATGATTAGTGAAACTGAACAATTCAAATTTCTAGGTGTTCAGATATATAGTCTGTCTTTTTCAGAGACTTAATGCTGCCATTTTCACTGTTCGAACGGTATCTGAAGTAAGCTACAGTTCGACACGAAAATTAGTATAATTTGCTTATTTTCAGTCACTTATAACGTGTGGTATTATATTTTGGAGTAACTCTTACCGTTCTCAATAGATATTCTCAGAAACGGGAAGTTCGGTCAATAAATGGTGTAAGCTCGCGAATTAACAGCTTTCACTCAGTTACTACTAGGCAGAAATCCAGTCTGCATTTGGATCGCACTTCGTTAACTCTTGGGCAGAAAGGTGTGCAGTATGCTGCTGCATCCATTTTCAGTGAGCTACCACAATAATTCAAAAATCTTAGCTGTCATCCACGTGCTTTCAAACCGAAACTGAGGAGTTCCCTTGTGGGGTCGCTCCTATTCTACGCAGGAGTTTCTTGAACAATTAATCTGGTTCCTATGTTATGTTGTTGACTGTGTTTACTTGAACTTATGGTTTGACATTTTTTGGATTCACAAACATTTTATTTTATCTGTTACTACTTTTATGTTGTAATTTCATGTACTGACACGTTCCATGACGTTGGAGATTTGCCCCGCAATTTGGTTCTACGAAACTGGACGTGTAAGTAAATAAATAAATTAATACACATGTCAATGCAGTCCGTCTACTTGAGTCAGTTGTGTTGAAAGAGACTCTCAACGGTAGCAAATATCAGTTTTGTTGGGTGTTATTCCCTGTTCTCGACAAAATAAGTGTTACTGAATAATCTCACAAAAAATAATAATTGAGTTTTTCTGGAAATGTCAGACAATTGATCTAACTGCAGAACAAATTGCGTGTTTGTTAAGTTTTCTATAATATTACTTTGAGTATCAACTGACATGTTCATAATGCGCTGATCAGCTATCTCGTTGGGCAGAGGTACTTTTGAAATCTGTTCAGCTGCTTCTGGTCCCAACATAGTAGCGACAATTTCTTGACATGCCCGTAAAATAAACTCTTCGCCGAAGTTACGGGGTTCCTGTTTTTTAACAATCTATTCAGAAATTTTGAATGATGGAAAAAGGGCTTTTCCTGAGATCTTCATTCGTTTTTTCCGTCACGACAGAAGATAACAGACAGACGTTGAAAATACTGACGCGGGTTTTTGAGAGCCGCTGTGGTGGTTTTGTTCCAAATGCCTTTGCAGCTTGATATGTGCTACAGTCATTTGGAAACACTATGCCGCACACCAAACATTTCCGTGTACGCTTGCCCTTCTCGCTTGTCCACTTAAATCCGAAATGTATATATTCTTCTTTGACTGGTACGTTGGACCGTGCTTGATCCTTTGTTTTGCGAATATTAGTATCTTCCTGTACACTGTCCTCAAAGTCAGAAAAGCTGCCAGCCGCGGTGGCCGAGCGGTTCTAGGTTCTTCAGTCTGCTACTACGGTCGCAGGTTCGAATCCTGCCTCGGGCATGGATGTGTGAGATGTCCTTAGGTTAGTTAGGTTTAAGTAGTTATAAGTCTAGGGCGCTGATGACCTCAGATGTTAAGTCCCAAAGTGCTTAGAGCCCATCAGAAGAGCTGTCGACGTCCAATCTGTCCATCACGAAAAGAGCCCAATAGCAATTAACAAACGCACGAAACTCCTGGACTAGTCGAAAATTCTGCCGAGCAACGAGACAAAGTTCACACGACGACTTATTACCAAAAAATGAAATCCGAGAAAGTACGGGTAGGACTCGCGCACCGAGGGTCCGTGCAAACGTGGTTTTGTATATAGATAGTTCATCCATCTCAGAAATCGAGAATCTTGACAATTTTTGCCTGTTACCGATATTAATAAAGGCAAGATATACATACTCCTATGTCTACCCATTCGTGAGAAAAGGGGGTCTTAGTAGGATGGACAGACAGTCGGATAACAAATAACAAAAAAAAAATTCGTGTTTTATGACTACAAATTAACAATTTTCCTTTAGGTGCTCTGTGAAGCCTTGATTATTGCCAAATGATTATAGGTCAAACGGAAGTATGCTATTGATTTTGATGAGTGAGCTTGCGAGTATAAAGACGTAAGTGGCCCTATCTTTTGATCGCATCGACTTAGAGGCTTCGATTTCTTACACCGCCAAGGGATCATAGACCTTAATATGTGACATAAATTTTAACTCGATACGTCTACCTTTAACAGACCGACGGACAGAGGACAAGATAATGTTCCTGTTATAATGGCTCCTTTTTTACCGATTGAGGTATGTGCAACCCTAAAAACGACTCAGAAGTCGATGTCGGCCCTCTTATGGCCAACTGAAAGAGGATTATTATAGAATTTCCAGAAGTCCACTTTCAGTACCACTGACATTTTTTGCTGACACAGCCGACAATGCCTACAAAATGAATGATGACAGCGGCCGCGCCGACAAAAGATCAAAAGATTCTGCGTGCCGCAAAAATTGGACATTTTTGGTGAAGATTATTAATGGACTGAAAGATCGTTCGTTTCAGAGCTGAATGCAAAACATATAATTATTATAATACGATACATGTTTAGATGTTTACAATCACGTATCATGATGGGCGAATTCTTGCAAATTAGGCTACTCGAAGAAATGGTTTCGCGATATTTTTTTTATGTTCCAGATGTTTTATCTGTGGAAGATTAGAAGACATTACAGTTCTCACGATGCACCTGACATGAATTCGAGACACACACAAGTGTGTCGTGACACGATGATTGAGAAACGCTGCCATAGCTGTGAGGAGCACTGCATGTTTCAGCTACTGTACCACTAAGGCAATTGTTCTTTGTAAATGAAGCTGTTTCTGAAGTTAGTTTCTCCGATAGCGTTTTGCATTTTGTATAAAAACAAAATGACTGTTTTCGGATTACCATGCTTCCTAAACTGCGCAGTTTCCCTCGTACGATTTTAAGGAAACTATTCTGTGTAAAAATGGATTATTTCCATAATTATGATCTCACATTGGCGGTTTATTGTTTCGTTACTGATCGTCCTTTTCTTCGGCAAAACTGTGACGTAGTTTACGGAGGGCCCTATTGCAGCTAATGTTCACTTACAGGCATAAAGTATGAATAATCAAGTATTATTTTTAATACAGTTTTGAAGTAAAGTTCTATTTTATGCAATAAGCGGTCCTCTTAGAAAGAGGCAGTTGGCCAAAAAAAGCGATAACCTTTGTGAGAAGAAACAACAGCTTTTCTCAGCCTGGTCTCGAGTGCTGCAGACACTAGTTGGTCCTCAGGTCTTGAGCTCGTACATTACTTGACGTCGAAAGTACTTGTGTAGCGGGGGGTCCGGCGGAAAGACCTCTCGTATTTGGAGCGGGCGCTGTGAGAGCTGTGGTGGGGATGCTGATATGAAAGGGGTATCGATCGACAGCGGTACATGTGCCGTGGCCAGTAGTGTTTTTCTTGTGGAGTGTATTCGTAATGGTGGATCTCTGATTATTACTCAGCGAGCATTTCGCATTCGTTTCGAATTTTACTAACATGATTCTGTTCGTGACTGCAAAACTATTCGAGGTTGGGTATCAGACTTCATAGCTTCAGGTTCTGCACTGAAAAGAAAATCTACTGACCGACTTCGGACTGAAACAATGACAGAAAATGTGGTGCGTGTGGGAACGTCCGTCCAGCAATCTCCAAAGCGTTCAGCTCTTAACCGTGCAGCTACCCTGGCGTTGTCTGATATTATAGAAGTGTAAGAAGAATGCTGCACGGAGATATTCACATGCACCAGTATCAAATGATGGTTACCCAAGAATTGAGAGAGAGATCTTGAAACCCGCAGAGCTGTGTGTAAGGAAATTCTTTAGGCCATTTCCCCTAACGCTGTTTTGGTTTCGTCTGTTGACGCCCACTTCCACTTGTCCAGTAGTGTGAATAAACAAAATTTCCGCTTCTGAGTAGCAGAAAACCCTCAGGAACTTCACCAGCCACTACTTCTCAGCTATCGTACGGCAGTTTGGACCACCGTTGCTAAATTTGATGTTGAGATCCGAATTTTCCCGAAGAAGATAACCTTTATCGTTACGCTAATTTAAATCACTACTGTCTCATGACAGAGACCTCCCTCCGCCCTAAGTTAAACCAGTTTGTTGGGGAGAAATCTGGTTTCCAAAGAGACATTGCCTGGCCCTCAGACTCGCCCGATTTGTCACCTTGAAATTTTTTTCTGTGGGGGTACTTTAAAGGCTGAAGTGTGTAAACATCGCCTCAGAGAGAGAGAGAGAGAGAGAGAGAGAGAGAGAGAGAGAGAGAGAGAGAGATATGGTGATAGGGGGGGGGGGGGGGGGGGGAGAGGAGGCGCGACGAGTTCTGACGCGCTGCAATATTCACGCCGGCCACTCGGCCCTAATGGCATTCTCCTCCTCTACCCACTGGCTGTCTCTCAATTCCTTTCTGAGAATCCGGCTCACACTCTACGCTAAGTTTTGTCCTTCCCAGGTGAAAGCAGTAACGCCGGATCGTGTGCACTGTTTATCTCGATTGAGCAAATAAAAAAGTGAAAAGTAAGGAAAAAACCAGGACAAAAAGATGCGATTTGGAATGTCATTGTTCAGAAAAAGAAAAAAAACAAAAAGACCTACAGATGGTCATACCTGGCTTGACCGCTGGAGATGTTTAGGTGGTAATGCGATGAATTTTGAAGCATGAAGGAGGAAATAAATTGGCACAGTTTATAAGATTTTTACGCCGAGAGTTAGTCCTAAACAAAAAATGCGATCATAGTTCGTTTGCGGGACATGGGATAGGTTACAGTCACTCGTTTCTGAAATTATCTGTGGATAAATAAAACAATAACATCAGACATGTTAGCTTAATGCAACAATAAAACATCGTTAACAGTTAAAAGACATGTAAGTGTATGATTACTTACAGATTTAGTTTACACAAAACGAATGTTACGTTATTTATTTTAAACTAAGAGTCGCTACACACACGTTTCGGCTGACATAAGGACCATGATTATACTGTGCCTGTATGTTATATTAATTGTGCCTCCCCATTTCGCCGTCAAAAAAAAACTGACTCAGTCCTACATCACGAAGCAGCTGTTGCTCAGGAAGACCTTAAGTATAAAGTTTTCCAGTAACGTACATTATACTTTCAAAAGGAAGTTGTACAATGACAGGGATATTTAATTTTTAATTTCTATCATCCCTAACCAACCACTACGCTGTGTTGTTTAAGCAATCCTTCAACTTGTTCTATGTATTATGAAAGAGGGAAGCCTTAACCTTTTTTTTTTTTTACATGGTGGTTGTAGTTAACTTTTTCATTTCTCTCGGTAATTTATATTTAATTTTTTCACGGTCTGTGTGAGTTAATTACGTTAATTGTGGTTCATATTCCATGATCAGGAATAGAGCTGTTAGTATAGTAATTAAGGATGATGATCTTAATGTGCGTTATTGGTCAGTGTATTTACTCAGTTGGTAGGTCTATAGTTCTCAACTATTTGAATAGATTCTTATTAGAAACATAAATGTTGTTTTTAATTAACAGTACTTTTTCTTGTGTCCCTTATATGTTGTTGGGCATTGTGGCCATGTTTTGTACATTTGGTCTCCGAAAAATTATACTATAGCTAAGGACTGAGTGAGTGTATACAAAAATAGCCAACCTGCTACCGGTCAACATCATGGGATGCCCCATCCAATCGAGGAGAACCGCCAGATACCTCGGAGGTCACCTGGCTGCCGCCCAGTACCCTCTGTTAAACCGGCTATCGAAACTGCCTCCGCACCAAGGCATCATGCTCTATTTAGCTCTCCTCAGGCCAGTGCTCGAGTACGCAGCTGTGGTGTGGGAAAACGCCGCCGCCTGCCACATCGACAAGTTGCTGAGGGTACAAACTTGCCCTGCACCTTCCGCGGCTGTACTCCACGCGCCAACTGCATGAAGACATGGGAATCCCGCTAGTGGCAGACAGAATCCGGCATCGGCCCGTACCTTTCACGAAAAGGGGGGTCGATCCCATAACTGGCTCGGCAGGTAACTTGGCCACCAACCGCATCATAGGCCGACTACACATTTGGCCCGACCTGCTGAGGGAGTAGCGCTCCACTCAGCCACTGAGGACGACACCGAACACTTTTCCACCTGAGGCTAGTGCATGCAAAAGAGAATACAAGTTTTCCAATAGACAGGAGAAGCAGAAGTAGCAACAAATTGCTTAACACGTGGCACCCCCCTAGTCAAGGCAGTGCTCGTGAATTTCAGCGTCAGCTCCTGGGCAGCGTGATTATCGTGCACTCAACATCTACATCGCCTAACTTGTTGACGATCGATATGGATCACCGTCGCATCCGAGTCGTCAGGCCATCATCGAGTGCCACCTCCGTGCTGTCTGCTCGGCTTCGCCTCGGGCCCATCCTCCAGCTCGTCGCCGATCGTCCAGGTCTCCTGCTTCGCAGGAAATCATCTCAAGTTTTCTAGGGCTGCCGTCTCGCTGGACGTATAGTGCTACTCGTCCTCGAACGCCTGCCGCTCTCGACCGGCCCTGGCCACACACACCTCACCTGTGTTGTTGTGTTTCAGTTCATTAGTCTCAGTAAAGGTACATTTGTTCTCTGCTAACTGTATAAGTCATTTGCAGCATATCACACCCTCTGATCACAAATACAAAAGTCATCAATAATTTACAAGCGCCAGTCTTGGTCAGAACAGCGTTCTGTGTAGTTGTGGATGCATTATGTCGAAGGTAAGTGAATTCGAACGTGGGCAAATTGTTGGTGCTGGTATGGTGGGTGCTTCCGTAACCTAGGTAGCTGAAGTGTTTGGTGTTTCGGGAGAGGCCGTATCGAAATTTATACCGCATACGGGGAATGAAGGAAAGCACCATCCGCTAAGTCACCATGCGGCCATTGAAGAGGATTGTGGCGGAAAATAAGGGACTGAGAGCTGCAAAAGTTACTGGAAAACTCAATGTCGCACTTACGACCAATCTCAGCACCAAAACGACACGAAGGGAGCCCCATGAGCAGGGATTTCTAGGTAGAGTTGGAATTCCAAAATCACTCCTCAGTGATTAAAACGCCTGTGACAGGAAGAGGTGCAGCTGACGCAATAAAACCTGGACTATAGAGCAATAGAAGAAACGCGTTAGCTCGGGTGAAGCTTGTTTTCATCTGTTTCCAACTTACGGCCGAGTTTACGTCCCAAGAGTGAAACATGGCGGGTATTCGGTCATGATTCGCGCAGCCATATCGTGGTATTCCGTAGGCCCCATGCGGCTACTTGCAAGATCACATGACTCCCAAGGATTGTGTGACCAGTTTATCTATGCAGGTACATCTCATGGTACAATGTTTATCCCCCAAAGGTGATGGTGTGTTCCAAGACGACAGAGCCCTTGTTCACACAGCTCACATCGTTCAGGACTGATTTTGTGAGCACAAGGATGAATTGTCGCATCTCTCCTGGCCACCACAGTCATTAGATCTCAAAATTATTGAGGATTTGTGAGAGAGAGATTTGGAGAGAAAGGTGCGTGATCGCAACGCGCCTCCATCATCGTTACACGAAATTGCCAATATTTTGCAGGAAGAATGGTAGAAGATTCCCTTGAAAACCGTAGAGGACGTGTATATATACATTCCGTGACTACTGGAAGCTGTTTAGAGAGCCAACGGGTTTTCTACATCGTATTAAATATGATAATGTGTTGTGGTTTTTCTATGTTTTTGTCCACCCCCTGAATATTTCATATGACAGTATTATTTTCTCTCTTGAAACTGAAATTGCCTTTTCTTCCTTCACGTTGCAAGTTTATTGCTTATTGACCTATTGTAAAAGACCCTTAGTTTCATTTTTTTCCTGTCCTGGTTTTTGTCTGTAATTAAAAGGATGCTCTCTTCTGGAAAAATAATTTTTTACCGTTATTGAAGTTTAATCATAAGATGTTTGACATGTAACAGCGTCCAAAACATGTGACCAGGATGGTTCCTAAACCGAAGACAGCCTTCCTTTTTACCAGAGTACAAAAAGT
This sequence comes from Schistocerca americana, assembly GCF_021461395.2. Lineage (NCBI taxonomy): Eukaryota > Metazoa > Arthropoda > Insecta > Orthoptera > Acrididae > Schistocerca > Schistocerca americana. The sequence continues at coordinate 403,190,009 of NC_060130.1, forward strand.
GGAAACTCTCTTTCACCACAACAAAATAATATGGCGTATTGGTTATCCATAACTGCCCATTCTTGGCAGTAACGTTACACGATCTTTAGTGTGCCAGATGGGCCGTAGTTAGTATTCCCAATGCAACACAGATACGCGCTGAAGCAGTTCGTTCACGTGTTACTGAATGTTTGTTGCCCAAGTGCTACATATATTTGTGGAAGTACATGTCCTTTAGTGTGCAATAAATACGAACTATGCCACGCATCAAGAAATTCAATAAAAGGAAATTCCGTGGTAACCAGTTCAGAAACAAAGCAAGCCACACTGTTGAAAGTAACGTATGTATCAGTTCTTGGAGGAACGCCTCCTGGTGACTCAAATTTTTGTATTAACAATGACGCTGTTTGTAGTGGATTTGGTGTTGTTGTTGTGGGGATCTTATCTTCTTTGATAAAGCAAGTGGCGAAATTTAAACAATGTGATGGTGTACGCTGTCTTGAAATAACTGAACAACAAAGTTGCAGAAAGGTTCAAATGGCTCTGAGCACTATGGGACTTAACTTCTGAGGTCATCAGTCCCCTATAACTTAGAACTAGTTAAACCTAACTAACCTAGGGCTATCACACACATCCATGCCCGGGGCAGGATTCGAACCTGCGACCGTAGCGGTCGCGCGGTCCCAGACTGTAGCACCTAGAACCGCTCGGGTTGCAGGAAGGGCTTAGCGTCAAAATTAGTTGTTCTGTGTAGGTCGTGCAATAAATCTACCTCGAAAATGACTTCGAACATTGTGCATAATTCATATGATGTGAATTTGAAGTTAGTGGATGCAGTGCGTGCAATAGGAAAAGGGGAAAAAAGGCTGCTCAAACGTTTCGTGCTTTGATGGACCTTCCTCCTCCTCCCAGATTTCAGAGGTCGGTGCCCGTTTATAACGTTAGATATATGAAGCACCTAGGCCAGGGGGACTCTAAAGCTTTCAATAAAATTGAGTTCAATGTTTAAGGTGATACCTTGGTAACAAAACTGGAGTGTTGCGAACATGTGCAAAAGAGGATGGGTGCTAGATTGTGGAAGCTACGATGAGAAATGAAAGGAAAGTTGCTATCTGATGGAAAGTCTCTGTCTGGCCGAGGCAGATTGACAGAAACTGAAATAGACCTTCTTTAGAGTTATTATGGACTGGCCATTAGACGAACTGCACCTCTGAATGATGTTACAGCAATGAGAAAAGCTGTATGGACCACCTACTTCCATAATTTGTCCACAGATGATCACCCTGTTCACGGACTTTGCCCTAAAGGAGCAGATTCTTGGTGTGGTTACCAAAAACCAAAAGAAAGTGGCCAAATATACCATCATAAGCATTCCATTCCTGAGCCTGTTATGAATGAAATTCATAATTCAGTCAGGTTTCCTTCAGAATGTGCTGATATACAATTTAGGAGACAATTGAGAAGCACTCTTGGATTGTTTCCAGAAGAGGCTGGCATTTACTATCACCAGATGATTTAAACCAATTGCAAAATGATTTACACAAGATATATGTATGGTGCAATAAGTGGCAAATCACCATAAATAGTGAAAAGTGTGAAGTCATCCACATGAGTAATAAAAGGAATCCGCCAAATTTCGGTTATAGGGTTAAAACACACAAATCTAAAGGCTGTAAATTCAACTAAATACTTACAGATTACAGTTAAAAATAACTCAAATTGTAACGATCACATAGATAATGTTATGGGTGAAGCAAACCAAAGACTGTGATGTATTGGCAGAATACGTAGATAATGCAACAGCTCTACTAAAGAGAGTGTTTACATTACACTTGTCCACCCTCTTCTGGAGTATTGTTGTTCGATGTGGAACCCGCATCAGATAGAACTGACAGAAGACATCGAAAAAGTTCAAAGAAAGGCAGCTCGTTTTGTATTATCGTGAAATAGGGGCGAGTGTGCCACGAATATGATACGCGAATTGGAGTGACAGTCATTAAAATAAATGCGTTTTTCGTTGCGGCAGAACCTTCTCATAAAATTTGAATCACAGACTTTCTTCTCAGAGTGTGAAAATATTTTGTTAGCGCCCACTTACATAGGGAGCAATGATCATCATAGTAAAATAAATCGGAGCTCGCACGTAAAGATTTAAGAGTTCGCTTTTTCCGCGCGCTGTTCGAGAGTGAAACGGTAGAGAAGCGGCTTAAAGGCGATTCTAGGTACTTGATTTTGAATTGCATAGATTTCTGGCAGTGGTACATCGAGTTCAGAGCTTTGCATATCTGTTTCACATTTCGAAGCAAGTTATATCTGAAATAACACCTGAGTTTGTAGACCGGTATAATTATTTAAGAATTATGTAAAAGCGACTGAAAAAAATCCTTAAATATGTATTTTACCGAATTTTCATTAATTCGTCCACTCTGTTAATAAACTGCTTGTGAAACAAACTCAGTACTTGCAGGCGAAACAAACTCAGTACTTGCAGGCGAAATCATCACTGGAAGTATAAACATAAGGTGGCCCCGTGCAGCGGTGTTGGCAGTAGCTTCGCAGGAAACCTTTGATCGGCACCGACGCAACCTGCTGTAGTATCGTAGAGCTCGTCAGCAGATGGGTCTAAGCGGCGACTAACTCGCGGTTTGGGAGCTGTGCGTTTCCTCCGGTTGCCGAAGGAGGCGACGAGCAGTCCGAGCAGGCGCTCATCTCGCATTGTTACCGAGTGGTGCGTGGCAAAAATACCAGTGAAAATGCTCGCTCTGACCGAATGGACTTCGCACTGTATGTTGCAATATGCATAGAACATTTTTTTCTGTGACAATACTATTGGGTATGCAGTTTCGATATATATTATTACAACTGGCTTGGGCCTGTGGCTATGTGCCAAGTTTCAAATCTAGAGGTCTAGGGTTACATCCATGGGCTTTCTTTTCTGTCACGTATCACTTCTTTCGCTTCTGGGAAGGATATGTTAATGTGAAAAATGCATCGTGGTACGGAAATAGCGCTAATGTGGTCAAGTCATTTCTAAAGTTGAAAAAACGCAGTTGCCAACAGGACTATGGCCAGTGAAATACGCAGTGTTCAAACCGAGCTTCATGATAAGCGCAGCTTAACTTATTATGACCATATGAAGGCGAGAAGTTTAGCAGTGGTTTTAAAACGCGAAGAAAAGGCAAAGGTTTCTGTTACTATTCTTTCTGAAAATGACTTTTACACGGAGGTGACAAGAGTCATGGGATAGCGATACGCACATACACAGACGGTGGTTGTATGGCGTACACAAGGTGTAAAAGGACAGTGCACAGGCGGAGCATTCAGGTGAATACGTTTCCGACGTGATTTTGGCCGCACGACGAGAATTAAGACTTTGAACGCGGAATGGTAGTTGGAGCTAGACGCATGGGATATTCTATTTCGGAAATTGTTAGGGAATTCAATATTTCGAGATTCAATATTGTCGAGAATACCAAATTTCAGGCATTATCTCTCACCACGGACAACGCGGTGGCGACGGCCTCACTTAACTACCGAGAGCAGCGGCATTCGCGTAGAGTTGTCAGTGCTAACAGAAAAGCAACACTGCGTGAAAGAAATAACCTCCGAAATTAATGTGGGACGTACGACGAACATACCAGTTAGGACAGTGCGGCGAAATTTGGCTGTGGCAGCAGACGACCGACGCGCGTGCCTTTGCTAACAGCACGACGTCGCCTGCAGCGCCTCTCCTGAGATGGTGACCATATCGGTTGGACACTAGACGACTGGAAAACTGTGGCGTAGGCCGATGTATCCCGATTTCAGTTGGTAAGAGCCGATGATACGGTTCGAGTGTGGCGCAGACCTCAGGAAGTCGTGGACTGAAATTGCTAACAAGACACTGTGCAAGGTGGTGGTGGCTCCATAGTGGTGTGGGTTTTGTTTACATGGAATTGACTGAGTCCTCTGGCTCAACTGATCCGGTCATTGGCTTGAAATGTTTCGTTCGACCGCTTCGAGACCATTTTCAGCCATTTATAGACTTCAAACAACGATGGAATGTTTATGTATGATAATGTGCCATGTCACCGGGCCACATGATTCGTGTGAAGAACATTCTGGACAGTTGGTGCGAGTGATTTTGCCACCCATCGAAAATTTATGGGACATAATGGAGAGGTCAGTTTGTGCACAAAATCCTGCGCTGGCAACACTTTCACAGTATTTTTGCAGGGGAATTCCAACCAGTTGTTGAGTCCATACCACGTCGAGGTGCTATACTTTGTCAGGTAAAATGAGGTCTGACAAGAAATATCCCATGACTTTCGTCTCCTGAGTGTATTTATGAGTCGCTGCAAAATGAAACTAGCAATATTCCTTGTATTAGGGTTCAATCGTGGTCTTCAAACATCTCCATACTCTTCGAACAGTTTCCTTCTCTTAGAAAGCAAAATCCATTTTTATCCTATAAACAAGAAGGTAATTTTATACACAGTTCACTATTATAAATTTTGACTTCTCATTCCCATGCTTTTAAAGCGTAGTGTAGGTAAGAGAAAAGTCTTCTTTTATGCAGTGACACACACACATACACACACACACACACACACATACATATATATATTAGTTTTTGTATCGAAATTTATCAAACTTGTGACGAAAATATAACACAGTCAGCTCAGTCCAGCTTCTTCAACTGCCCGCGTTTCCTGTTGCGAGGATGTAGCAAGATTATGACTGGGTGTTGTGTGATGTCCTTAGGTTAGTTAGGTTTAAGTAGTTCTAAGTTCTAGGGGACTGATGACCCTAGCTGTTAAGTCCCATAGTGCTCAGAGCCATTTGAGCAGACTCACTCACGTTACTCCAGCCTACTTCAGTGAGTAGCCAAGGACTTGAGCGTAACAAGCGGATTTAGTTTTCAACTTTGAGGATCTCAAACGACGGACTGCCCTACCCAATTGACAGTCCTTTTTTACATAACTTTTTAACCATTTTTCCAAGGCCTTAGCTTGAAGGTTGTATACGTGGAAGAGACGTGGAGTCAGACAACGATTTGGGAACCAGATTTTAAACTGTAAGACATTCGCAAGGGCAGACGTGGACTCTGACCACAATTTATTGGTTATGAACTATAGATTAAAACAGAATAAATTGGAAAAAGATAGGAAATTAAAGAGATAGGACCTGGAGAAGTTGAAAGAACCGAAAGTTGTTGAAAGTTTTAGAGGGAGCATTAGGCAACGATGGACAAGAATAGGGGAAAGGAATACAATAGAAGACGAACGGGTAGCTTTGAGAAATGAAATAGTGAAAACAGCAGAGGATCAATTAGGTAAAAATACAAGGTCTAGTAGAAGTCCTTGGATAACACTAGAGATATTGCAGTTAATTGGTGAGAGGAGAAAATTTAAAGATGCAATAAATGAAGCAGGCGAAACTGGATATAAACGTTTAAAAAAGGAGATCGACAACAAGTGCAAAATCTCTAAGCAGGAATGGCTAGAGCTCAAACCTATGGATTGAGAAGCATATTTCATTAGGGGAAAGACAGACACCGCTTACGGGAAAATTAGAGAGACCTTTGGGGAAAAAAAGAGAAGCAGCTATATGAGTATCAAGAGCTCAGACGGTAAACCCGTCCTAAGCAAAGAAAAGAAAGCTGAAAAGTGGAAGGGGTAAATAGAGGATCTATACAAAGGAGATGAACTTGAAAGCAATATTATAAAAAGAGAAGCGGACGGAGATGAAGATGAGATGATAGATACACTATGTGATTAAAAGTATCCGGACACCTGACTGAAAATTACTTACTAGTTCGTGGCGCCCTCCATCGGTAATTCTGGAATTCAGTTGGCGTTGCCCCACCCTTAGCCTTGATGACAGCTTCCGCTCTCGCAGGCATACGTTCAATCAGGTGCTGGAAGGTTTCGGAATGGCAGCCCATCTTCACGGAGTGCTGCACTAAGGAGAGGTATCGATGTCGGTCAGTGAGGCCTGGCACGAAGTCGGCGTTCCAAAACATCCCGATGGTGTTGTATAGGATTCAGGTCAGGACTCTGTGCAGGTCAGTCCATTACAGGGATGTCATTGTTGTGTAACCACTCGACCACAAGCCGCGCATTATGAACAAGTGCTCGATCGTGTTCAAAGATGCAATCGCCATCCCCGAATTGATCTTCAACAATGGGGAGCAAGAAGGTGCTTAAAACATCAGTGTAGGCCTGTGCTGTGGTAGTGCCACGCAAAACAACAAGGGGTGCAAGCCACCTCCATACACGCTGTCAGATGACGTTCACCGGGCATTCGCCATACCCACACCCTGCCATCGGATCGCCACATTGTGTATCGTGATGCGTCACTCCTCACAACGTTTTTCCACTGTTCAATCATCCAATGTTTACGCTCCTTACACCAAGCCAGACGTCGTTCGGCAATTACCGGCGTGATGTGTAACTTATGAGCAGATGGTCTACCATGAAATCCAAGTTTTCTCACCTACCGCCTAACTGTCATAGTACTTGCAGGAGATCCTGATGGAGTTTGGAATTCCTGTGTGATGGTCTGGATAGATGTCTGCCTATTACACATTACGACCCTCTTCAATTGTCGGCAGTCTCTGTTAGTCAACTGACGAGGTCGCCCTGTACGCTTTTGTGCTGTATGTGTCCCTTCACGTTTCCATTTCACTTTCACATCGGAAACAGTGGACCTACGGATACTTAGGAGTGTGGAAATCTCGCGTACGGATGTATGACACAAGTGACAATCAATCACCTGACTATGTTCGAAGTCCGTGAGTTCCGTGGAGCGCCTCATTCTGCTCTCTCACGATTTGTAATGACTACTGAGGTCGCTGATGCGGAGTACCTGGCAGTAGGTGCCAGCACAATGCACCTAATATGAAAAACATATGTGTTTGGGGGTGTCCGGATACTTTTGATCATACAGTGTATGATACTGCGAGAAGAATCTGACAAAGCTCTGATAGATCTGAGTCGAAACAAGTCCTGGGAAGTTGACGATATTCCGCCAGAACTACTGATAGCCTTGGGAGAGCCAGCATAACAAACCTTCCGTCTGGTGTGCAAGATGTATGAGACAGGCGAAATGCCCTCAGACTTAAAGAAGAATGTAGTAATTCCAATTCCAAAGAAAGCAGGTGCTCACAGGTGTAAAAATTACGGAACTATCAGTTTAATACTAACACTAATTCTTTATAGAGGACTGGTAAAACTGGTAGAAACTGACGTCGGGGAAAATCAGTTTGGGTTCCGGAGAAATGTGGGAACACGCGAGGAAACATGACTCTACGACTTACCTTGGAGGATAGATTAAGGACAGGCAAACCTACATTTATAGCATTTGTTGACGTAGAGAAAGCTTTCGACAGTGTTGACTCGAATACTCTCGTAGAAATTGTAAAGGTAGCAGGGGTAAAATACAGGGAGCGAAAGGCTAGTTACAACTTTTCCAGAAACCAGACAACAGTTATAAGAGTCGAAGGGCACGAAAGGAAACAGTGGTTGTGAAGGGAGTGAGACAATGTTGTGGCCTATCCCCTATGTTATTCGGCCTGTACACTGACAAAGCAGAAAAGGAAACCAAAGAAAAATTTGGAGTAGGAATTAAAATCCCGGGAGAAGAAGTAAAAACCTTGAGGTTTGATATTGACATTGTAATTCTGTCAGACACAGCAAAGGACTTAGACGAGCAGTTGGATGGAATGGACAGCATCTTGAAAGTAGGATATAAGATGAACATGAACAAAAGCAAAACCAATATGATGGAATGTAGTCGAATTATATGAGGTGATTCTGAGGGAATTCGATTTGGAAATGAGACACTTGAAGTAGTAGATGGGTTTTGCTATTTGGGCAGGAAACAATTGACGATGGTCGAAGTAGAGAGGACATAAAATATAGACTGTTAGTGGCAAGAAAAGGATTTCTCAAGAAGAGAAATTTGTTAACATCGAGTATACACTCCTGGAAATGGAAAAAAAGAACACATTGACACCGGTGTGTCAGACCCACCATACTTGCTCCTGACACTGCGAGAGGGCTGTACAAGCAATGATCACACGCACGGCACAGCGGACACACCAGGAACCGCGGTGTTGGCCGTCGAATGGCGCTAGCTGCGCAGCATTTGTGCACCGCCGCCGTCAGTGTCAGCCAGTTTGCCGTGGCATACGGAGCTCCATCGCAGTCTTTAACACTGGTAGCATGCCGCGACAGCGTGGACGTGAACCGTATGTGCAGTTGACGGACTTTGAGCGAGGGCGTATAGTGGGCATGCGGGAGGCCGGGTGGACGTACCGCCGAATTGCTCAACACGTGGGGCGTGAGGTCTCCACAGTACATCGATGTTGTCGCCAGTGGTCGGCGGAAGGTGCACGTGCCCGTCGACCTGGGACCTGACCGCAGCGACGCACGGATGCACGCCAAGACCGTAGGATCCTACGCAGTGCCGTAGGGGACCGCACCGCCACTTCCCAGCAAATTAGGGACACTGTTGCTCCTGGGGTATCGGCGAGGACCATTCGCAACCGTCTCCATGAAGCTGGGCTACGGTCCCGCACACCGTTAGGCCGTCTTCCGCTCACGCCCCAACATCGTGCAGCCCGCCTCCAGTGGTGTCGCGACAGGCGTGAATGGAGGGACGAATGGAGACGTGTCGTCTTCAGCGATGAGAGTCGCTTCTGCCTTGGTGCCAATGATGGTCTTATGCGTGTTTGGCGCCGTGCAGGTGAGCGCCACAATCAGGACTGCATACGACCGAGGCACACAGGGCAACACCCGGCATCATGGTGTGGGGAGCGATCTCCTACACTGGCCGTACACCACTGGTGATCGTCGAGGGGACACTGAATAGTGCACGGTACATCCAAACCGTCATCGAACCCATCGTTCTACCATTCCTAGACCGGCAAGGGAACTTGCTGTTCCAACAGGACAATGCACGTCCGCATGTATCCCGTGCCACCCAACGTGCTCTAGAAGGTGTAAGTCAACTACCCTGGCCAGCAAGATCTCCGGATCTGTCCCCCATTGAGCATGTTTGGGACTGGATGAAGCGTTGTCTCACGCGGTCTGCACGTCCAGCACGAACGCTGGTCCATCTGAGGCGCCAGGTGGAAATGGCATGGCAAGCCGTTCCACAGGACTACATCCAGCATCTCTACGATCGTCTCCATGGGAGAATAGCAGCCTGCATTGCTGCGAAAGGTGGATATACACTGTACTAGTGCCGACATTGTGCATGCTCTGTTGCCTGTGTCTATGTGCCTGTGGTTCTGTCAGTGTGATCATGTGATGTATCTGACCCCAGGAATGTGTCAATAAAGTTTCCCCTTCCTGGGACAATGAATTCACGGTGTTCTTATTTCAATTTCCAGGAGTGTAGATTCAAGTCTCACGAAGTCTTTTCTGAAAGTATTTGTATGGAGTGTAGTCATTTATGGATGTGAAACGTGAACGATAAATAGTTTAGACAAGAAGAGAATAGAAGCTTTCGAAATGTGGTGCTACAGAAGAATGCTGAAGATTAGATGGCTGTTCACATAACTAATGAGGAGGTACTGAATAGAATTGTGGAGACAAGAAATTTGTGGCACAACTCGACCAAAAGAAGGGATAGGATGATAGGGCACATTGTGAGACGTTAAGGGATCACCAATTTAGTGTTGGAGGGATGTTTGGAAGGTAAAAATCGCAGAGGGAGACCAAGAGATGACTACAATAAGCAGATTCAGAAAGACGTAGGTTGCAATAGTTCGGAGATTAAGAGGGCTGCACAGGATAAACTAACATGAAGAGCTGCACCATACCAGTCTTGGAACTGAAGACCACAACAGCTTGAAGTACGGTATACTGTGGAACGACGTCGGGCGATAAGATCTCTCCGCTACACCTGTGGTGACGTCAGAGCATGTCACCGGGTTCTCAACCCGGCACAAAGCTCATCTAATACCTCAAACAGAAATTATGAACTACAAACAGAAACTTGATCTAGTACATATTGCATAAATACGTCACTTATTAACAAAACGAGATCCTTATTTAATAATAATTCGTATTACTTCAAAATTTCAATGTAGAACGTTTGCTCATTCATATTTAATGCTGAGTGTACAGACATTCCAAATCAAAGAAAATTATTCATGAGAAACATCCCATACACTGTCCAGCCGCAGCAAGTCGGAGTTTCCAAGTGAAATGGCGCGAAAGCTGCCGAGAGCCCCATCCGTGTGCAGCGCTGTTTTATAGCTCCTTGGCGAACGTTTCCCGAGTCTCGGAAACGCTACAAAAGCTTTGAGGCCTCACTTTGCAGTTGAATCTGCGGGCTGTGTTTGACCGACTACAGAATAATTTCCTGCGAAACAGGGTGCTGATGATCTCTCTGTGTTAACTTCAAAGCGATTACGCTCTGCTGATAACGAAAGCACAGACAAGGCAGACAGTGTGGGTTTCACGAGGTGTTTTCGCTATCTTTTGGATGAGGTATTACTCCTTTATAAAAGGTGAACCCGAACTGCACCGACAAGATTGCGGAGATGGTTTGTGAATGTTTTCTGAGGATTCTGGTATAAAGGATCCGGTGTCCCGTGTCTCGTTAGAGTGTGATTGAATCGCTCCATGCAGAATGGGCTACAGTCCATTATTTCTAGTTTTGGTTAAAACCTTTTTCGGCACAACAGTATGAGTTCAAAGCTAAGAGAAAAATCACTGTCGTCTGTCGACCGATTGCGAACGTCCTTACAGAGTTTCAACGAATTTGTAGTGTTTTAAATTAGAAAAAAAGGTTTTTTGGCGATGGATTTAGCTCCTTTCCGCATGCACCAAAATAGATTTTTACGTTTTTAATATTTTCTTGGCGAAAAGATTCATTTATTACTTTGAGGATATGCTTATAATTTAGGAATGTGAAAGGATCATGAGCATTAGACAAAGTAAAACAATTTCAGTCAATATTAATAAGAAGATTAAAAAAAGAAAAATATTCGGTACACCATTCAGAGTTTCTTTTGTCAACTTGCTCTTGTGTGTTAACAACTTCATTTGTGGGCCAACGTGTAAATTGGTGATAGAATTCTTGATGTTCGTCAGGTATATAAGTAAGTAATGTAGTAGTGCCCTTTATTTTTGTTGCTGTTACTGGAATTTTCCCCATAGAATTTGCCCAGTTCTATGGAAAAGTAAAATCACAGTACCATCAATAATCTGGGCTAATGTTATACATCCACAGATTTGGCTACGTACGGAAAGTGCAACATTGTGCTGGTGCCAAAATGCACTTTCTTGTCTCCTGGTACTGACTTCCGTACAGTTTCTTCTGATGTGTAGATTCTTTTCTAAAGCAGTGGCTTCCAATTCCTTAAATCCAGAATAACCTCTATTTTTAGTTCACATACTTCAAATTTCGCAGCTGTGCTACTTTCTGTATTCAATGTGGTTATTTCATGCACAGAGTACAGTCGATCATACTGCCTAATGGTGCATTTGATTGTAGCAAAATCCTTGTCGCTGGGCAGCAAAGAATGGCCTCTGACACAAAAGAATTAGCCGATTTTTAGAAAAAGCGGTCAGTGTCTGTTAAAAATAGAAGCATCCTTAATAAAGTAGGGTTCTTATTCTGTCCCGCACAGTTGTTTGAAAACAAATGTCCTCTGTAATTTCAGCAGGAATGTCCTGCACATAATTATACAAGGAAGAACACACCTCATTACATCCCTTCTTGGAAATTCTCTTGTGATAAACAGAGGTGGCACAGTGGTTAGCACACTGGATTCGCATTCGGGAGGAAGACGTTCAAATCCGTGTCCAGCCATTCAGATTTAGGTTTTCCGTGATTTCCCTAAGTCGTTCAAGGCATATGCCGGAATGGTTCGTTTAAAAGGTCACGGCCGATTTCCTCCTCCATCCTTGAAACAGTCAGAGCTTGCGCTCCCTATATAAAGACCTCGATGTCGACGGGACGCTAAACACTAAAATCGGTTCCCTTCCCTCGTATTAAATCTAGATTTTAGCTTCATTTTTCCCAATGTCATGAATGCAAAACACATTAGTAGTCAGCTGGCGCAAGTAAGATGTTTTCTGGACAGAGATTACTAGTAAGTGAATGTTCCGCACAAAATCTGTTGCCAGACTACATGGGGTTGATCTTTCATTAAAGTTTCAGCTCCAAGTTTCTTATAATATTTTCTTGGCCTTTCCCTTGTGCACCATCATCTCACCGAATGCTCACCATTTTGTTGCGACAATAACACGAGAATACCGAAACTTAACTTTTAATTCTTCACACAAACAGCATTTATCAATCTGAGGGTACCCAAATGGCAAGTAGTAGGTTTCATTGAAAAACGAAGCAGAAGTCTAGTAGCTACATTTAAAATCAGTATGTTTCTCCTTGGACATTTTATGAATTGATTTTCTATTGAGCCTTGCGTCAAACTACTAAGTTGTCCTCCCTGTCGTTCACTGTGTAGCTATTTGTGTGTTCTCTGACAGTTTCGAGTGACAAAGCGTTTACAGCGGGAGTTTTCCCTCTTCAGTCATGTGGATTCTGATCTGATATAGACAGCTTTCTCAGTCGTTTCACGCTCTTGTTAGTTACAGCTTGAAGAGCCAGAAATGCTTTGTAACATTTCTTCTTTTTGTTGTTACCCGCAATTACATGCTAAGTAAAAGCTCTGTCAACTTGTCGAACTAAATCCTCTTTTCTAGGTCGACATTGTTGGACGTCGTGTATAAGTGACGGGATCTTGTTTATCCTTAGAGGCGAGGTTTCGAAGTCGTACTAAAATACCTTTTTTTCATATGCACTAATGATTTGAAAGTAAGCAGTTAACACGATCATAATACTGTATATCATATACTAAAGCGCAAAAGAAACTGGTATAGGCATGCGAATTCATTTACAGAGACATGTAAGCAGGAGATTACGGCGCTACAGCCGGCAATGCCTACATAATACAACAAGTATCTGACGCAGTTGATAGATCGGTTACTGTTGCTACAATGGCAGGTTATCAAGATATAAGTGAGTTCGACCGTGGTCTTATAGTCGGCGCACGAGCGATGGGACACATCTCCGAGGTAGCGATGAAGTTCGCATTTTCCCGTACGACCGTTTCACGAGTATTCCGCGAATGTTAGGAACCTGGTAAAACATCAGATCTCCGACATCGCTGCGGCCGGAAAAAGATCCTGCAAGAACGGGACCAACGACGACTGACGTGACAGAAGTGCAACCCTTCCACAAAGTGCTGCCGATTTTATTGCTGGGCCATCAACAACTGTCAGCGTGCGAACCATTCAACGAAACATCATCGATGTGGCCTCTCGGAGCCGAAGGCCCACTTGTTTCCCCTTCATGGATGCGCAACACAAAGCTTTATGCCTAGCCTGGACCAGTCAACACTGACATTGGACTGTTGATGAATGGAAAAATGTTGCCTGGTCGGACGAGTCTCGTTTCAAATTGTATCGAGCGGATGGACGTTTACGGGTAAGGAGACAACCTCATGAATTTCAAGCTGGTGGAGGTTCTGTAATCGTGTGGGGCGTGTGCAGTTGGACTGATATGGGACCCCGGATATGTCTAGATACGTCTCCAACAGGTGACACGTACGTAAGCATCCTGTATGATCACATGCATACATTCACGTCCATTGTGCATTCCGACGAACTAGGGAAATTCCAGCAGGACAATGCGACACTCCACTTGTCCAAAATTGCTACAGAGTGGCTCCAGGAACACTCTTCTGAGTTTAAACACTTCCTTTGGCCACCAAACTCCCCAGACAGGAACATTGTTGAGCATATCTGAGATGCCTTGCAACGTGCTGTTGAAGACGATATCTCCACCCCCTCGTACTCCTACGGATTTATGGATAGCCCTGCAGGCTTCATTGTGTCAGTTCCCTCCAGCACTACGTCAGACATTAGTCAAGTCCATGCCACGTCGTGTTGCGGCACTTTTGCATGCTCGCAGGGAGCGCTACGCGATATTGGGCAGGTGTACCAGTTTCTTTGGCTTACAAGAGCGTTGAAGAAACTCATGAATTAAATAATGAAAGCGGCACCAGTTATTTATTTTTTCATGCTTCGCACAGTGTCTTATTCTTATTTTCAAGTGCATTTGTACATTTGTTTACATGAATATTTTTGGTAAGGTTGCATGTGGGATTTTCTGCCTCGTGCGTCTTTTTGAGGTTATACTGCTACCGTAAAATTATTTTCAAATGCTAATGTTAGAAATGGTATTTTTATTTGCTTACTTAAAGGTACTGTACCTCCTCCATAATACAGAATATCACACACACGCAAATTATCACTTATACTCTTTGCTACAAAGATATTACGTCACTGTGGTTTTTACAGGGAATGTGTACACATTCAGAGGTGTTACAATACTCAAAAATAATCGCACAAATGCACTTGAAAATCAGAGTAAATTCTCGTAACGTGTTGTGCTAATCATGAAAAAATAATTAACTGGTGCTCTTTTCGTATTTAAGTCGTGAATGACACAATTGCAGACTCCTGAAACATCGCATATGATGGACGTAGAAACTGTCAGGGACATCCAATATAGTTCAAAATTACCGGTAATCAGATCCTGTAATTTTAGCTGGTATGCGTTGTCCTTTATAGTCGATATGTTCTTTGCTGTTCTTGAAATATTTCTCTTCCATGTTAAATAGTTATTTTTCCGTTTGTTCCCTTGTGTACTTTCTTGTTGTTCTGATACAGTGGCCGCCTTCCATCTCTTTCGATAAGAAACTGGAAATATTATATGCAAAGGAAATGTGTAGGTCTACAGTGTACAGTATCAGCTGTTTCCCTCCAGTAAATAAATGGTTGAGGTTACCCAATATATTCTGCACATTGAAATTAACAGAATTTCCCTGTGAAACGTCCAACTTCCCTGATGAAACGCAGTTTCTTAACGAGAAGGGCTTCTGTCCTGGACCGAATTCCTTTTCAGTGTGTATATTTCCAAGCAACGGACTGAAAATCTTTTTGCTTAGAGTGATGGAAACACCCATAAAGATATGATTTTCATCAACATCTCATTTTGCATATTTTGTGAGTGAAGCAAATTATGCTAAGGACTGATTCAATTGAATTTCGTTTGTTTCATTAAGTCAATTTATCTTTGTCTGTATGGGACTGAAAATACCTGTACAGCGGTGCAAATGCCGGCGATATACGTTGTGCGTCTTGTTTGCAGACAAACTCGTTGCATTCACTCGCAGTACTTCGTGTTTACAACAGTAATACAGACGTGACTCATTGCCCTTCAGCTTCCATTCAGTGCTACTTGGTTCAATCTCGGATTTATTTCTTCTTCTTCCTTTCAGTGTTCATTGTTCGTTAATAGTAGTAAATAGGAGAATAGATAGAATTACTTATGACGAGTTGTCTCATGTAGACCTTCTGTATGGGTTCAGTGAATGCAATGGAAGATCGTCTCAACAGCGGTGTGCTAATCCGTTCCCGCTCCGTCGTCAACCTTGTCGCAGTACTTCCGACTCCAACTAGGAGCTGTGTTGTTAGGTGTTTCTTGTGTTGCAGGTTTTGCTGATTGCGTATTTCTGCTATTTTCACTGGTGTGGTGGCATTTTCAGAGAAACAAAGGTAATTGTAGTAAAAAGCCGAATAAATCATAGTTTCATTATTACTCTGGAAAGAGCCACTTGAGACAAGGGGTGTCCCCCACCAAAATATTTAGAAAATATCTCCGAACGACTGCCCAAATTTGTCGATGCAGTTCCGGTTCACCCTGTTCACAAGTAGAACAGTTTATGTTTTGGGGGAATAGCGCATTTTCTGTCTTTTGTTTGCATTTTTCCCAGTTGTGCTGAATTTGAGGATACTAGGATAGGGTGTGACTAAAATAAAAAAGATATTAAATGACAGTATCTCAAAAAGAGACTGGTCCTACAGCTAAGCATATACCTGTATCGAATGTTGCTTCAAACCTTGCATAAAATAGGCCTAATGGGGATGCCGGTGTTAGTGATTTAAAAATATCGTTTTGCAGTTCAAACGACAATCCTGGAGAATGACGCTATCTTCTGTAGCTGGCAACGGTTGTACTGCACCCCCTCCCACGGCCACCGCTCCTCCCTTGCTGCAAAAATGTGGAAGTTATTTGAGAAATACTGCTATAAGAGCCCGCTGTGTGTAGATGCCGCCTATGTTAGCTGATCGTGGTCAGTAGAAATTATTCGCATGAATAGACAATACCATCCGCATTTCCTTGTCATAAGAAAAAGGGTGGGTGATAATAGCGGTTTCCATAAGCGGCTGATCTAGCATGCATCCAAGTTTCATATTTTTTCGTTGTACAGAGTGCAGATGGCAATTTACAAGACTTCTCATCTTCATCTTTAACTATCCACCCAAATTTAATTTATTCCCAATAAACTGGTTTGGTTATTACTCGTGATTTCTCTGGTAGACGTTGCTGTGCCTAATTGTTTCTCATAGGAGGTAACATTAACACTGATTTTATACACAGTTTGATCAAAATTATGAGAAACAGGTTAATAAAGCAAGGATTTATACTGCGCAGTACTGTCACACTATTCGATAGGAAATAAAAGAAACGTGGTGTGAACTGAGCACCTCCATTGTTTGCAAAATTTCGTGGCGTAGTGTTGTAAGTCACGCTTGTACGATGGTGAACGACTCGGAGGCAAGGGAGGCCAGGTGGTGGCGTAACGTTCCTGCTCGCCAGACTCTACGTCCAAGTCCTGACTCCAGTTTCAAACTTCTCGGCAGTGTCTCGTGTGATGATGGGGACATTAAGCTCGGCGGGCAGGAGACGCCTATGTGCCAGCGCTGGGTTTCACCATCCCCCTTCTCTCTTCAGAAACACGACACGACACTATACGCACAATTATAGGTCACAAGACCATTTCAACACCTGCCGTGCTAGAGTGCCCCGCGAAGCCCACTTGACGTTAAACCTTTTCGTACCTTTGTACACCCTTAGGGAATGGACGAATTTATCGAAGTTCGACTTTGCCGCCCTCCGTGTGTGTCCGCCTCGTAAAGCGTGTGGCATGTTCTTATGTGACACTTCAAAACCTACGAGTGAATGCGTGGCTGGAAGCTAAAGGTCATATCATTAAGGTGAACAGCGCGAAGGTATGTTATCAAATACATAACGTCAGGACTCACTGACGAGTTTCCCCTCGTGTACGATGTTAAAATTGTAGCACTGTGCGAAAGTCTTCCTCGTTACCGGTACTTTGAAACAGTTTAGAATTTCAGTTTTTATGTTATTGGAGCTGATGGTGAGAAACTCAGATCTTTCAAATGGTTCAAATGGCTCTAAGCACTGTGGGACTTAACATCTGAGGTCATCAGTCCCCTAGACTTAGAACTACTTAAACCTAACTAACCTAAGGACATCACGCACATCCATGCCCGAGGCAGAATTCGAACCTGCGACCGCAGCAGCAGCGCGGTTCCGGACTGAAGCGCCTAGAACCGCTTGGTCACAGCGGCCGGCTCAAATCTTTCATATCACCGTCACGTATTGAAGATAGCACATATTCTTTATTTTTTTTCGGAAGTAGTTGTTACGGGGTTTGAAATTGCAAAGTGATTAAAATATTCTCAAAGAGATGTTTGTAGTTAATTTTCTTCGAAGCATACAGCTGCAAGTCTCTCACTGACCCAGAATGCTTGCTCAACAGTTGATGGCTCGTTTTAATGAATTGCGAAGGATGGATATCTAATCTGACATGTATTCATTTAACAAGTGTTGAACACGAATTGCTTACATGTGAGTGAAAGATATTGCTAACTTAATTACAATCTTTGCATGTTACATATGTTGCTTAAGATACGCTGCTCCACACACACCCAGAGAATTATGTAACTTGACACGTTCACTGATACATCATTAATGGTCTAGAAATGAAGGCCGTTACCGTGTTACAGTATGGGTGCTATTTTCCGGTGTCCATCTTTTCAAGACTTCTTAACCAGTTGAACAATCGAGTGGTTTTTAGAACACAGATAAGTCTATAATGTGAGTTGAAGTCGGACTACCAATCCAAAAGTTTTGGATTTCATTCTCAGTACGTCTTAGGCCTTTCTTCTGTCGGTGATCGCTTCTCTCACCTCTGGCAGAGATTTGTACATATATATGTAAAAGATTGCTAAGGGTACCGTGGTTCGGAGACTGTTAAACTGTAGATATCTGTGAAAGTCTGTTCAGAATGTAGAAGGAAAGCATTTTTTTGTTCAAAAAAATATTCGGGTTGAGAACAGCTGTATTTAACAATGTTTTATTGCATTGATCCGTTGACATTGCAATCGGTCACACTTTTCAACAATTTCTTGTAGTTTTGTACTCCGCGTGACACTGTTACGATAGTAAAAGTAATACACTGATAAGCCGAAACATTATGACCACTGCCCACCGTGACACTGGATGCCACATGGCGGCGGTAACTGAAGTATGCAGACGCAGCAGACACGGGCGGAAGAGCAGCCTCGCGAAGGTATGGTCTGCAAATGGTGAAGTTCATTGAGATGAGCGACGTTGACAAAGGGAAGGTCATTATTACGCAGAGCCGATGAACGAGTATCTCGAAAACGGCGAAGCTGGTCGAATGTTTATGTGCCACTGTCGTGAGAGCCGCACGGGGTAGCCGTGCGGTCTGAGGCGTGTTGCCATTGTTCGCGCGGGTCCCCCCGGCGAAGGTTAGAGTCCTCTCTCTCTCTCTCTCTCTCTCTCTCTCTCTCTGTGTGTGTGTGTGTGTGTGTGTGTGTGTGTGTGTGTGTGTGTTGTCCTTAGCGTAGGTCAGTTTAATTTAGATTAAGTAGTTTGTAAGCCTTAGCAGTTTGGTACCATAGAAGCAGCAGCATTCCGTCTTCAGGCCACAAGTGGCCCATCGGGACCATCCGACCGCCGTGTCATCCTCAGATGAGGATGCGAATAGGAAAGGCGTGTGGTCAGCACACCGCTCTCCCGGTCGTTGTGGTGGTTTTATTTCACCGGAACCGCTACTATTCGGTTGAGTAGCTCCTAAATTGACATCACGAGGCTGAGTGCACCCCGAAAAATGGCAACAGCGCATGGCAGCCCGGATGGCCACCCATCCAAGCGCCGGCCACGCCCGTCAGCGCTTAACTTCGGTGATCTGGCGGGAACCGGTGTATCCACTGCGGTAAGACCGTTGCCCTTGGTACCATAGAATTTACCACAAATTTCCAAATTTTTACTGTCGTGAGCATGTACGGAAAGAGGTAGGACAGTGAAACAACCACTAGGCGCAAAGTGGTTGGGCGTTCATGACTCTTTACACAGCGTGGGGTTCAAAGGCTTATTTGCTCTGTAAATTAGGATAGACGATGATCTGCGGCATATCTGGCGAAAGAGCACAGTGCTGGTGCACGTGGAAGTGTTTCGGAGCACACCGTTCATCGTAAATCGTTGAACATGGAGCTCCGCAGCAGACCACCCCTAGGATTTCACATGTTAATCCACCGACATCATCAATTACGGTTCTAGTGGGTACGGGACTATCAGGATTCGAAGGATTCGACCATAGATTAATGGAAACGTGTCGGGTCTTCGGGTGAATCATGTTTTTGCTACACTAGGTCGATGGTCGTCTCCACAAACGCCGTTATCGAGGTGGACGGTGGTTCGAAACCTGCAGCGCGTCACGGACACCGGCCGGTGGGCGAGGAATTAAGCTGCCCCTGCATGGAATCTGTGGTAGTAACTGAACACACGCTGACAGCTGCGAACCATCTGCATCCATTCATGCTTGATGTTTTTCCGGACGGCTGTGTCATCTTTCAGCAGTATGACTGTCCGTGTCTCCGAGCCAGAACCGTGCTACAGTGGTTTGAGGAGCGTTAAAGTGAACTCGCGTAAATGTCTCGGGGATCAAATTCGCCTGATATAAATCCTATGGAACCAATCTGGGTCGCTGTAGAGCGCCATAACCGCGTACGCAAATCAGCGGCCCATTATTTACGCATTATTTACATGCTCTGTGCGTAGATATCTAATGCCACATACCTCCATAAACCTACGAACGAACTGTCGGATCCCTGATACGCAGAATCAGTGGTGTATTTCGTTCCAAAGACGAACAAACCACGTGGTCATAGTGTTTTGGCTCATCAGTGTATGATAGCCGTGTAAGTGAAATTTCCTAATTATGTGTATGATTAGGCCACACGCTCGCGAAATGTGTTACAAATGAAGCACTTAGTTTGAACCACGGCTCGTAAGTGGAAGAGTGTTCGCCGGACGCAGACACTGCAACTGACAAAGCGCAAATTACTTTCTCCTTTTTTTACTTTTTTTAAAAAAAGCGGATTCATTTCGTAGATGAGTTCCTTGTCGTTCTACTTCTGGCGTTGGTTGTCTTTTTTTCACTGATGACACCATTGTTTTCGGCGGGCAGACTGATGAAAGCAGAATGTGAGCCTGGATGGGCTTGAATTTCAAGTAGGAAACGTCTTATCCGTAATTTAACTGCTGCTTCCGATTCAAAATAGCATTGCCACTGTTTTAAATCCAAATTGTTATAGCGCTTCACGGTGGAAGTACATGTACTACGTCATTACTGCTCTATATGACGATCGAAAAGTGTGTTTCTATAGAGGTTATAACGTAACATCGCCTTAAAGTTTAAACTTTTTCTAATATGTTTCATTAAGTTGAAAGTAGATGTTATGGTCAATCGATAATAACCAGACAAGAAAGATTGTAAAACTATGGTGCTATCTGTGGACACAGATATCTAACAAGGAGAGAGCCCCAGGGGTGGGATGTGGTTTTGAAACCACGTATACCGCGGTGTAGGTTAGAGTCCCAAATACCCTCCCCTGCAGCTTCCTTCCTGATTGGTTCTAGTTTGCGAGAAATTGACAAAAAAGAATTTTAGATTTATTGTGACTGACTAGAGCACTGAAAATTGAGCAGTTATCGAAGCGTAGCGGATAAGTTTATTGGCTGGCACACTGAAAATTGTGGGTTTGAATCTTGTCTGTTGGCATATATATTTTCTGTTTGCCATCTTTATCGAAGCAAATGCGATCATTATTTTGGCTCAGATTATTGGCTTAAACAAAATTTTTCTTATTTCTGATCTTCGTACTTCTTATTTGTGTTTATTTCTTCAAAAAAAATGGGGTTCAAATGGCTCTGAGCACTATGGGACTCAACTGCTGAGGTGATTAGTCCCCTAGAACTTAGAACTAGTTAAACCTAACTAACCTAAGGACATCACAAACATCCATACCCGAGGCAGGATTCGAACCTGCGACCGTAGCGGTCTTGCGGTTCCAGACTGCAGCGCCTTTAACCGCACGGCCACTTCGGCCGGTGTTTATTTCTTCGCTGGGCACTTTGTTCGTGTGATTTTAATTACCTCATGTATTTACTTTGATTTAATTTCTTCCTTTTTTATTTTCGTGTATGTTATTGCAATATTTTTGTTATTAATATAGCTCGAATTTTGTTTTATTTATAAAACCGTCTTTCGTTTAAATCTTCGACTGCAATTTGTGTCCACGGTGTGTGAAGAACTTGCTTTAAATGTTTATGTCACAATTACCACTCGAAAAATGTTTGTCTTGTAACGAACAGTCAATATAGAGATAGTTTTTGTCTTTTGTTTTTTAACCGATAATCAGTACCATCATATGAGTAAATATTACGTTAGATAAATAAAAATATTGAAAATGACATGGAGAAATATTCGAGATGAAAAATAAATAGAAAATGAGAGAAAATAAAAAATCAAATACGATGATCGAAGTGACGTAGCAAAGGATTAGAAGTGAAAAAAATTATATAAACCAGTTAACTGAATAGAAATAATAATCGCAGTCGTTTTGATAAAGATGTAAAAAGAAATATAATTGGCACCTGACGAGATACGAACGCAAACCGCGCTGTTTCCAATGCTGTAGACACAGCTAAAAGCGGAATTCTTTTCGTCGATTACTCATGAATGAAAGGCTAGCAGGATCAGTGGTTGCAGGGTGTGATACATGGTATCCTTTTCTACAACACAGTATAGGTGCTTGCAAAAAGCCGATCCCACCCCTTGGGTCCTCTTCCTGCAATGGTTTTAGTTGTGTACATGAGTTGTTCATTGAAAAGCGATACAAGATATATGTGATGATTTAATTGTTCAGTGGCTGTTCTGCTCACAGGGACACTATGTTATGTTGAATTCATGTTTGTAATAGCCGTTCACGTATATCCGGGAACCACAGTGGCTTTCCACTGGACGTGTTTTCTTTTTCACGAGCTTCGAGGCGGAGGGCAGAACTGAACAGAGGGATACTCGCTTGTAGGTGCTCATTATAGAGGCACCAAACTTTAGTAAGAAGGTCAGGAAAGTGGTGTGGCAATAATTTATACACTTATAAGTCGTCTCAATAAGTATTGTCTTGGATGCAGGATTTTCCGTACATAAATGATGGCGAAATAAATGCACCACAGGTACGTCAAGTACAATGGCTGTTGGAGGCGTCATGACGTCCACATTTGTCTGTATTAACTGACACACGAAGAATCTTTGTTGTTTTGTTCGTTGCCACAAATTAAGACTGCTGTTCTGCTCCAAGGCAAGAACTTTCAACTGATCTGGTATTTAGAATTTTATGGGGGGGAAAGTCGTATCTGAACGAATTTGAACGTCGATTTTTTTGAAAGAATAAAGTTTAATTCCGGATTAATTTTTTTTTTTTAATACGCTGGTGTACAAAACTTAAGGGGGAAAGTAGCTTTCGCATGATGAATCACTGCCAAGTAACATAGCTTGATGAAAGTTGCACTGTACGTAGACAGAACTGGTTCAGTATAGTGCAGAAGGTAAATGCAAGAAAAGCGCAATGTGACGAACATGAATGACACAAACTGAAGTTACCGATATTCGTGATGATCCCCTGCAAATTACAAAAGGCGGGACGTGGTCCTTAATAGGGTATGGGCCATCCAGCAATACGTCTCGCGAGCGCATCACACACGTGCGCGATGGGATTATAGTAGGGGGAACAGGTACGCCAGTTCATTATCCCAATATCTTCTCGTTCCCAGACCTGCTCCACCTGCGCTGTTCGATGCGCTCGCGCATTGTCATCCATGGAAATAAATCAGGGCCGAATGCACCCCCAAACTGACGCACATATGGAAGGATTACAGTGTCACAGTAATGTTGACCGGTGAGCGTACCGTGTTGAAAGACGTGGTCAGTTCGCCCATGCATCATACCTCCCTATACCATAAAACGTGGACTACCAAAACGATCACGTTCGACAATGTTCACTGGTGCGATACGAACCCTCTTGTGGTCAGAGATGGAAGCACGATTGTATCTCTTGCTCAATTCCTTTTACGACTATGACGGTATTCACCCAAATTTATAGATGACCCTTGAATATGAACGTTCCATAGTTCAAATTTGACGTGACTGCTCAGACGGAAATGTAGCCGACATAACCGTCTTGAGAGATTCAGCAGCTCTATTGACATTTAAGGTAATTCTCATTTATTGTTCCGTCTCAGTTGCACATTTTTAATTAAATTGCATGTTTCGATCAATCTGGATCATCTTCAGATATAAAATAAAGTAGAGCTAAATATGTACCATCTAAAATCCTACAATAAGTAGAAAAGAATTGTACATAAACTTAGAATTTATGTAAGTTGTTGCGTCAGCAAACCGTCTTGTCTATTCAGAACCACATATCAGCGTACTGTGTTTTGAAACTGCTGTCAGTGTTTTAAATACACTCCTGGAAATTGAAATAAGAACACCGTGAATTCATTGTCCCAGGAAGGGGAAACTTTATTGACACATTCCTGGGGTCAGATACATCACATGATCACACTGACAGAACCACAGGCACATAGACACAGGCAACAGAGCATGCACAATGTCGGCACTAGTACAGTGTATATCCACCTTTCGCAGCAATGCAGGCTGCTATTCTCCCATGGAGACGATCGTAGAGATGCTGGATGTAGTCCTGTGGAACGGCTTGCCATGCCATTTCCACCTGGCGCCTCAGATGGACCAGCGTTCGTGCTGGACGTGCAGACCGCGTGAGACAACGCTTCATCCAGTCCCAAACATGCTCAATGGGGGACAGATCCGGAGATCTTGCTGGCCAGGGTAGTTGACTTACACCTTCTAGAGCACGTTGGGTGGCACGGGATACATGCGGACGTGCATTGTCCTGTTGGAACAGCAAGTTCCCTTGCCGGTCTAGGAATGGTAGAACGATGGGTTCGATGACGGTTTGGATGTACCGTGCACTATTCAGTGTCCCCTCGACGATCACCAGTGGTGTACGGCCAGTGTAGGAGATCGCTCCCCACACCATGATGCCGGGTGTTGGCCCTGTGTGCCTCGGTCGTATGCAGTCCTGATTGTGGCGCTCACCTGCACGGCGCCAAACACGCATACGACCATCATTGGCACCAAGGCAGAAGCGACTCTCATCGCTGAAGACGACACGTCTCCATTCGTCCCTCCATTCGTCCCTCCATTCATGCCTGTCGCGACACCACTGGAGGCGGGCTGCACGATGTTGGGGCGTGAGCGGAAGACGGCCTAACGGTGTGCGGGACCGTGGCCCAGCTGCGTGGAGACGGTTGCGAATGGTCCTCGCCGATACCCCAGGAGCAACAGTGTCCCTAATTTGCTGGGAAGTGGCGGTGCGGTCCCCTACGGCACTGCGTAGGATCCTACGGTCTTGGCGTGCATCCGTGCGTCGCTGCGGTCCGGTCCCAGGTCGACGGGCACGTGCACCTTCCGCCGACCACTGGCGACAACATCGATGTACTGTGGAGACCTCACGCCCCACGTGTTGAGCAATTCGGCGGTACGTCCACCCGGCCTCCCACATGCCCACTATACGCCCTCGCTCAAAGTCCGTCAACTGCACCTACGGTTCACGTCCACGCTGTCGCGGCATGCTACCAGTGTTAAAGACTGCGATGGAGCTCCGTATGCCACGGCAAACTGGCTGACACTGACGGCGGCGGTGCACAAATGCTGCGCAGCTAGCGCCATTCGACGGCCAACACCGCGGTTCCTGGTGTGTCCGCTGTGCCGTGCGTGTGATCATTGCTTGTACAGCCCTCTCGCAGTGTCCGGAGCAAGTATGGTGGGTCTGACACACCGGTGTCAATGTGTTCTTTTTTCCATTTCCAGGAGTGTAGATACAAGTTGGAGGTAGGGGAGAAGGGGAAATGGAGCGAGGCTGATTGGGGGAGGGGAAAGGAAGCAGGGAGGGTTTGGTGGTGATGGCATGAGTTTAACACGAGGAGTCGTGCTAAAATTATAGAACTCATAATTATCTAAGAACTTTCGTTGAATCACTAATAGTGTAGAACAATGGGAATGTAAAATGTAAAAGGTATAAAATAGTGAAATTGTGAAATGGGGCGAGGTGGGATTGAGAGCAGGCAAAGAACGCAGGGGGGGGGGGGGGGGGGGGGGGGGCAGCGATACTTTGGATCGAACAAGATAGGGTCGTGTATTAAAATTGCAAGAAGTCTAGTGTGCAGAAAGCCTTTTGTTAAAACATCGGAAAGGTTGCATAAAACTGTAAAAGAAGGATAAAACAATAGTTTATAAAAGCGGAAATGCAGTAGCAAAAACTGAATTAGCATCTTAAGATCTCCAAAGTGTGAAACTTTTAATGTTTTATGCATCCATTCTGGTGTTTGAAGAAGTTCAACCCATAGCATCCCTGCCACAACCCAACCCCCCCACGCTTCATTTTATAATTTGACTATTGTATGCCGTTTACATTTTATATAACAATTGTTGTACGCTGTTAATGTATCAATGAGAATTTTCAGATAGGTATACGTTCTATAATTTTAGCACGACCCCTCGTGTTAAACTCATGACATCCCTTGCGCCCCCTCCCTGTTTCCTTTCCCCTCCCCTTCTTCCCTACCTCCAACATATACCTATTTAAAACAATGGCAACAGTTGTCAAACACAGTATTATATATCGTTCTGAGAAGAAGAGGAGGAGGAGATTAGTGTTTAACGTCCCATCGACAACGAGGCCATTAGAGACCGAGCACAAGCTCGGGTTAGGGAAGGATGAGGAAGGAAATCGGCCGTGCCCTTTCAAAGGAACCATCCCGGCATTTTCCTGAAGTGATATAGGGAAATCACGGAAAACCTAAGTCAGGATGGCCGGACGCGGGATTGAACCGTCGTCCTTCCGAATGCGAGTCCAGTGTGCTAACCACTGCGCCACCTCGCTCGGTCTGAGAGGAGTCGGGTTACTAACACAACTACTTAAGTAAATTCTACATGTACGTGCAATTCTTTTCTTTCCTACTTATTGTAAAATATTAGATGGTACATGTTTAGTTTCACTTCGTTTTAGATCTGAAGGTTATCCAGAGTGATTGGATCGTGTAATTTAGTTAATAATGTGCAGCTGAGGCCGAACAATAAATGAAAAAATATTAAAAACTAAAATATGTAAATTGCTTGAATAAGAAGAAAATAAATTGAGGACATTGTCGTATAATTCTGGTGCGTATCCGCGCTGGAGAATAAAATCGAAGCACTCCGTTGGCACAAGATGGGCACTTTCACTTTTCCTGTTTCGTATTGATAAATGTAACACTCAGGAAGCGGAGAATGGAAGTAGTAAACTCGCGTCTCTTGCTTTGTATCCAGCACCTTTCCATTTAAAACTGTTACGCAGGTGTAAACTATGTTTAAATGTATAATGTAAATTTTCAGTTTCCCTCCGATTCTAGTCTGAGGAGTTAAAGGTAAATAAAAAGCACATGCGTTCCGGCTACTAGCGGTAGGGACCTGTAGTTGAAGCGACATGCCGCCAAGCGGCAGCACTGTACGTGTTTCAGCCTTGTTTCCGTAGCGCTCCGATAGATGGCTTACGGACGTAAACCGTCGCCACTGCTTACCTGCCACCCTTCACAGCACTAAACCCAGCTAGCGATGTGTTCGCTTCGCAGTTGTTCATTAGTAGACACTAAAAACGGCAGTAACTTTAACCCATTCGTTCATGTGGGACACAATATAAGACAATATTTCGGGGTAAATGGAGAGAGAATTTGAAAATATAATGTTCGTCTTCACTGCTATACTCCTGAATCTTAACTAGCTCCTCTATACATGTGGTGCACATTTTATTTGTCTAATATTCCGGTTTTCAGTAACGTGATACAACCTCGTCTAATCTGCTTCGTTTTGTCAGTAATAATCTCTATATTCCAGTTTGTCATGTAATACGTAGATATAACAAAGGTTAATGAAAAACGGACATTCAGAAACAGTCTCAAATCAATAAAAAAATTTCGTGTGTTACATAGGATGTACATCATGTTGTTGTTGTTGTTGTTGTTGTTGTGGTCTTCAGTCCTGAGACTGGTTTGATGCAGCTCTCCATGCTCCTCTATCCTGTGCAAGCTGCTTCATCTCCCAGTACCTACTGCAACCTACATCCTTCTGAATCTGCTTAGTGTATTCATCTCTTGGTCTCCCTCTGCCGATGTAATAGTTAATCGAACAGTCCACAGGCGTACTGGCGATTGGACAAAACGAATTGGCAGAACACCTGTGGACTGTTCGATAACCTGTAGTTAGTAATCATAACGTTGTCTGATAAAGACCAGACTCTTCTATTGCACTCATGTTCTTGTACCCTATAACGAAATTGGCTTAATCTGTCGGGCTAAGTTTTTCTGGTAAATACTCCTGTATTTCCCTCAGCCCATCTAACTCTTCGAAAACAGTGCAATTTGTTTTTTTTTCTGCTGATGCTGAATTTAGTTATGCCAAGGACTTCGTTGACTCAGGATTACTTATGTTGTTGTTGTGGTCTTCAGTCCTGAGACTGGTTTGATGCAGCTCTCCATGTTACTCTATCCTGTGCAAGCTTCTTCATCTCCCGGTACCTACTGCAACCTACATCCTTCTGAATCTGTTTAGTGTATTCATCTCTTGGTCTCCCTCTACGATTTTTACCCTCCACGCTGCCCTCCAATACTAAATTGGTGATCCCTCGATGTCTCAGAACATGTCCTACCAACCGATCCCTTCTTCCGGAACCGCGGGACTGCTACGGTCGCAGGTTCGAATCCTGCCTCGGGCATGGGTGTGTGTGATGTCCTTAGGTTAGTTAGGTTTAAGTATTTCTAAGTTTTAGGGGACTTATGACCTAAGATGTTGAGTCCCATAGTGCTCAGAGCCATTTGAACCATTTTTTGATCCCTTCTTCTAGTCAAGTTGTGCCACAAGCTCCTCTTCTCCCTAATTCTCTTCAATACCTCCTCATTAGTTATGTGATCAACCCATCTAATCTTCAGCATTCTTCTGTAGCACCACATTTCGAAAGCCTCTATTCTCTTCTTGTCCAAACTATTTATCGTCCATGTTTCACTTTCATACATGGCTACGCTCCATACCAATACTTTGAGAAACGACTTCCTGACACTTAAATCAATACTCGATGTTAAAAAAGTTCTCTTTTTAAGAAACGCTTTCCTTGCCATTGCCAGTCTACATTTTTTATCCTCTCTACTTCGACCATCTTCGGTAATTTTGCTCCCCAAATAGCAAAACTCCTTTACTACTCACTTTAAGTGTCTCATTTCCTAATCTAATTCCCTCAGCATCACCCAACTTAATTCGACGACATTCCATTATCCTCGTTTTGCTTTTGTTGATGTTCATCTTATACCCTCCTTTCATGACACTGTCCATTCCGTTCAACTGCTCTTTCAAGTCCTTTGCTGTCTCTGACAGAATTACGTCATCGACAAACCGCAAAGTTTTTATTTCTTCTCCATGGATTTTAATACCTACTCTGAATTTTTCTTTTGTTTCCTTTACTGCTTGCTCAATATACAGATTGAATAGCATCGGGGAGATGCTACAACCCTGTCTCACTCCCTTCCCAACCACTGCTTCCCTTTCATGCCCCTCAACTCTTATAACTGCCATTTGGTTTCTGTACAAATTGTAAATAGCCTTTCGCTCTCTGCCACCTTCAGAATTTGAAAGAGAGTATTCCAGTCAACATTGTCAAAAGCTTCCTCTAAGTCTACAAATGCTAGAATCGTAGGTTTGCCTTTCCTTAATCTAGCTTCTAAGATAAGCCGTAGGGTCAGTATTGCCTCACGTGTTCCAATATTTCTACGGAATCCAAACTGATCTTCCCCAAGGTCGGCTTCTACTAGTTTTTCCATTCGTCTGTAAAGAATTCGCGTTAGTATTTTGCAGCTGTGACTTATTAAACTGATAGTTCGGTAATTTTCGCATCTGTCAACACCTGCTTTCTTTGGGATTGGAATTATTATATTCTTCTTGAAGTCTGAGGGTATTTCGCCTGTTTCATACATCTTGCTCACCAGATGGTAGAGTTTTGTCAAAACTGGCTCTCCTGATGCCGTCAGTAGTTCTAATGGAATGTTGTTTACTCCCGTGGCCTTGTTTCGACTCAGGTCTTTCAGTGCTCTGTCAAACTCTTCACGCAGTATCATATCTCTCATTTCATCTTCATCTACGTCCTCTTCCATTTCCATAATATTGCCCTCAAATACATCGCCCTTGTAATGACCCTCTATATACTCCTTCAACCTTTCTGCTTTCCCTTCTTTGCTTAGAACTGGGTTTCCATCTGAGCTCTTGATATTCATGCAAGTGGTTCTCTTTTCTCCAAAGGTCTCTTTAATTTTCCTGTAGGCAGTATCTATCTTACCCCTAGTGAGATAAGCCTCTACGTCCTTACATTTATCTTCTAGCCATCCATGCTTAGCCATTTTGCACTTCCTGTCGATCTCATTTTTGAGACGTTTGTATTCCTTTTTGCCTGCTTCATTTACTGCATTTTTATATTTTCTCATTTCATCAATTAAATTCAATATTTCTTCTGTTATCCAAGCATTTCTGCTAGCCCTCGACTTTCTACCTACTTGATCCTCTGCTGCCTTCGCAACTTCATCCCTCAAAGCTACCCATTCTTCTTCTACTGTATTTCTTTCCCCCATTCCTGCCATTTGTTCCCTTACGCTCTCCCTGAAACTCTGTACAACCTCTGTTTTAGTCCGTGTATCCAGGTCCCATCTCCTTAAATTCCCACCTTTTTGCAGTTTCTTCAGTTTTAATCTACAGTTCATAACCAATAGATTGTGGTCAGAGTCCACATCTGTCCCTGGAAATGTCTTACAATTTAAAACCTGGTTCCTAAATCTCTGTCTTACCATTATATAATGTATCTGATACCTTCTAGTAGCTCTAGGATTCTTCCATGTATACAACCTTCTTTTATGATTCTTCAGCCAAGTGTTAGCTATGATTAAGTTGTGCTCTGTGCAAAATTCTACCAGGCGGCTTCCTCTTTCATTTCGTAGCCCCAATCCATATTCACCTACTACGTTTCCTTCTCTCCCTTTTCCTACTACTGAATTCCAGTCACCCCTGACTATTAAATGTTCGTCTCCCTTCACTATCTGAATAATTTCTTTTATTTCATCATGCATTTCTTCAATTTCTTCGTCATCTGCAGAGCTAGTTGGCATATAAACTTGTACTACTGCAGTAGACGTGTGCTTCGTGTCTATCTTGGCCACAATAATGCGTTCACTATGCTGTTTGTTGTAGCTTACCCGCATTCCTATTTTTTATTCATTATTAAACCTACTCCTGCATTACTCCTATTTGACTTTGTATTTATAACCCTGTATTCGCCTGACCAAAAGTCTTGTTCCTCCTGCCACCGAACTTCACTAATTCCCAGTATATCTAACTTTAACCTATCCATTTCCCTTTTTAAATTTTCTAACCTACCTGCCCGATTAAGGGATCTGACATTCCACGCTCCGAACCGTAGAATGCCAGTTTTCTTTCACCTGATAACGACGTCCACTTGAGTAGTCCCCGCCCGGAGATCCGAATGGGGGACTATTTTACCTCCGGATTATTTTACCCAAGAGGACGTCATCATCATTTAACCATACAGTAGAGCTGCATGCCGTCGGGAAAAATTACGTCTGTAGTTTCCCCTTGCTTTCAACCGTTCGCAGTACCATCACAGCAAGGCCGTTTTGGTTAGTGTTACAAGGCCATCTGTCAATCATCCAGACTGTTGCCCCTGTAACTACTGAAAAGTCTGCTGCCCCTCTTCAGGAACCACGCGTTTGTCTGGCCTCTCAACAGATACCACTCCGTTGTGGTTGCACCTACGGTACGGGCATCTGTATCGCTGAGGCACGCAAGCCTCTCCACCAGCGGCAAGGTCCATGGTTCATGGGATCATACATGCTCGTATTCATAGCGAAACCGCATGCGGATAGATTGTCTTGGAGGACAATTCAGTATCTTGTACAGTAGCGTGTTCTAGATACAGTGCTTTCAGACGTAGTTGATTCCATATTTTTAGATTTCCAAAAGATCTTTGACACCGTTACCCACAAGCACCTTCCAGTCGAATGGCGGGTATGGAGTATTGTCTCAGGTATGCGAATGGATTCATGATTACCTGTCTGAAAAGCCACAGTTCATAATAAGTGGCGGGTAGTCATCTAGTGAAACAAAAGTGATATTTGGGGTGCCACAAGGACGCGTTATAGTCTACTTGCTGCTCATAATATGTACAAACGCTTTAGAAGATAATCTGAGTAACCCTCTTGGATGTTTGCAGACGATGCTGCTTTTTACCGTCTAGTAAAGTCTTTAGAGGAACAAAACCAACTGAAAAATGATTTAGACAAGATACCTACATGTTACGAAAAGTGGCAGTTGATCCTGAACAATAAATTGTGTGGTCCTCGCGCCGGCCGCGGTGGTCTAGCGGTTCAGGCGCTCAGTCCGGAACCGCGCGACTGCTACGGTCGCAGGTTCGAATCCTGCCTCGGGCATGGATGTGTGTGATGTCCTTAGGTTAGTTAGGTATAAGTAGTTCTAAGTTCTAGGGGACTGATGACCAGAGATGTTTAGTCCCATAGTGCTCAGAGCCATTTGAACCATTTTTGTGTGGTCCTCCACATGAATCGTGAAAGAATTGCGTACGATAAAGTACACAAATTTAAAGTTTGTCACTTTAACTAAATACCTAAGGATTACAGTTACTAACAACTTCAATTGGAACCATCCCATAAAAATGTTATGGGGAAGGCGATCCATAGTCCACATAAGATTGACATAACGCTTAGAAAAAAAATGGTTAAAATGGCTCTGAGCACTATGGGACTTTTTTTTTGTTTTGTAACCATATATATTTATTTAAATATTTTAA
This sequence comes from Schistocerca americana, assembly GCF_021461395.2. Taxonomy (NCBI): domain Eukaryota; kingdom Metazoa; phylum Arthropoda; class Insecta; order Orthoptera; family Acrididae; genus Schistocerca; species Schistocerca americana. The sequence goes on from NC_060130.1 coordinate 403,222,273, forward strand.
CAACGATACATTTAAAAAAAGACATTTTATTCTATTAATCTATTATCCTAGTGATGGTTAATATTATTGTCATTTTATATGTTTTCGTTTTTCTCTTATTGTCTGTTCCTTAAACCCTTTTACATGGCCATTTGTCGTCTTTTTTTTGAGGGGGGTAGACATTGCAGGACAGGCATAACAGTTTATATTTGGCATCGTTGCATTGATTTGAGTTTATGTTTCTGTATGTGATGCACTTGTGATGACACAGGCACATTGTGTATCTTGGTTTGATCTCTTCCTCTAGTTACACTGTTTAGTGGGACAGTATGAAGGACCGTCACCATGATAGGTGGAGCAGAAGTGGAAGAAACTTTTTTTTTTTTTACATATACTACAGAATATACCTAATTGAAGAAGAGAGAAAATTTTGTCATATTACATAAGAGAAGCAGAAAGGATAGTGTGAGTAATCAATAGAATTTTATAGGCACAAAGTAAAGGAAATCAAAATATCTAATAATAATGAGTAGTAGGCACTTTCCACTAAGGAGCACTTTGTGTCACTGATTCCACTAGGAAGAAACACTTTATACTACTATACTTCACTATTTGATGCGAGAAGAGAAAGCTCTTTATCTTTTGTGTTGCACTTGTTCACTATCACTGCACACGTTATTCTTGTGGTTAGTGTGGTGAGGTGGCTGGTGGCGGTGCTGAGGGTCACAGGCTGGGGAGGACTCTGGCGATCGCTGTCTGCAGTGAAATCTGCAGGAAGTTTTTGAAGTTCTCGTGGTATCGCCTGTGCTGCTGGGCCGTCTTGTTCTCCTCCCAGAGGTCCATCAGGAAGGCCAGCCGGTCGGTCTGCCTCCGCGCTACGATGGCGTGTGCCGTCATGGCGAGGATCCAGAGAGTCGCCAGTCGCTTGGGTCGTGGAAATGGGTTGCAGTCTGGGGCGGTGATTGCTTCCACTGTGATGCTTCCCGGCGCCGTTCTGTTGATGTGGGCCACCATCTGCTGGCACGCTTCCCAGATGTTGATGGCATTCCCGCACGTGAATCGGTGTTCGAGGGTGTCAGTCATGCCACATACGTCACACTTGTCACTTGCGACGAGTTTTATCTCCGCCAGTCTTTGGTTGGTTGGTACCGTTCTGTTAATTATTTTGTACCATGTCTCCTTCGCATGTTTAGGTAGCACGTTTTCTGAGACGTTTCCCCATATTTGTTTCCAATTGTATTGCGGGAGTTTTTGTTCAGTTTTGTTTTTTGCCGGCTTCCCCCTGAGGGCCCAGTATATTCTCTTGGCTGTTCTGTGGCTGGGGTTCGCCACGGTGTCCAGAACGTAACTTTTGTTGGCGTAGTGCAGCCTGACGTGTCGCATTCTGCAGGGAATGTGTCTCGTGTCGACCGGCGCTTCTTGTGATGCGGGCTTGTATCTTCCAATTATCTTGGCTGTGACGCTGTCAGGGTTTTTGTCCTGGATGGCGAGCGTTCGTTTCAGTAGAAGGGCTGCGCATTTGGTCTTCATGTCAACTAGACCTAGTCCCCCTTCTTTTGTTGGCAGCGAGCACGTTGCTTGCGCCACTTTGAATATATTTCGACGCCACAACAGGTAGTACACTGCGCTCGTTAGTGCTCGCGCAATTTCTGTCGGGATGCTTAAGATTTGCGCCAGGTACCAAGCTTTCGACAGGATCGTCGTGTTTATCAGTTCTGTTTTCTGGTGGATTGTTAGCTTCCGGTTCGCGTGCTGTCTGGAGAGACCTCTTATGGTGTGTAGCACGTCCCTCCAGTTGTATGCGGCCATTCTAAGTGGACAAGACTGTATATATATTCCAAGAACTTTATGGCTTTCTGCTATTTTATACCATTGACTGTCTGGTTTGAGTCGTTGATTCCCTATCGGCAGTAGCACTGTTTTTCTGGGGTTGGTTTGGGCGCCTGACGCTTTTTGGAATGTATTCATGATGGTTTCTACTCTCCCAATATCTTCCTGGTCTTCAATAAAGATGCCTAGGTCGTCAGCGTAGGCTATACATGCTACTCAACATCTTAGATCATAAATCCCCTAGATCTTAGAACTACTTAAACCTAACTAACCTAAGGACATCACACATACCCATGCCCGAGGCAGGATTCGAACTTGCGACCGTAGCAGTCCCGCGGTTCCGGACTGCAGCGCCAGAACCGCACGGCCACCGCGGCCGGCAACGCTTAGAAGATACAACAGGTGTACTAAAGAGACTGCTTACACTACGCTTGTCTGCCTTCTTCTGGAGCATTGCTGCGTGATGTGGGATACTAACCTGGTAGAATCGACGGAGGACATCGAAAAAGTTCAAAGAGCAGCAGCTCGTTTCGTATTATTACGGAGTAGGGAAGTGTTATGGATGTTATAAGCGGGTTGCGGTGTCAATAATTAAAACAAAGTCGATTTTTGTTGCTGCGAGATCTTTTCACGAAATTACAATCACCAACTTTCTTCTCCGAATGCGAAAACCTTTTGCCACGTCTCACTTACATACGGATAAATGACCGTCGTAATATAATAAGAGAAATTAGAGCTCGCACTGGAAGATCTACCGTCTCTAATGACTTCGTTTCCGTCGGGACGTTAAACCCTGATCTCCCTTCCATCTACGAAAACATTTCCTAACGTGCTGTTCGGGAGTGGAACGGTAGAGGGCCCTATGAACCTTCCGACAGACACTTAACGCTTGAATTGCCGAGTAGCCATGTTCATGTAGCTCTTACAAGGGTTGGCCACATCGTACGACCCATCGATTTCAATGAACTTCACTATGCCGTTTGAAGGCCGTTACAAACCAAATGCTGTGAAACGGTTTTGGTCAATTTATGAGACAGGCTCTGTTACGGACCAAGTGGAATAACTAGAAATCCCAAAAACAAGGAAATTGTATTTTACATACTTAGGCCGTATGCAAATAATTTCCTAGGAATCGAAGAATTTGTGATTTCAAGCCGCTGTATATGTGTTTGAGGAAGAAAGCACTTCGAACGTTGGGCTGTGCCTAAGGGGTATAGGGGCTGCATTCAGATGAAAATGGCTCTGAGCACTATGGGACTTAACAGCGGAGGTCATAAGTCCCCAAGAACTTAGAACTACTTAAACCTAACGAACCTAAGGACGTCACACACATCCATGCCCGAGGCAGGATTCGAACCTGCGACCGTAGCGGTCGCGCGGTTCCAGACTGAAGCGCCTAGAACCGCTCGGCCACTCCGGCAGGCTGCATTCAGATGAAAAGCAGTCTTCTGTGCCCATGCGCTCGAGTCGCATTTGTGTAATATTTTTTGATTTTTGGCAAGATGATGTATGCTGTCGCGCCATCTATGTATTGTTTTAAATGTTATTGTGAACAAGGAAAAAGTTGTCGTCGTGTGTATGTGTGTGTGTGTGTGTGTGTGTGTGTGTGTGTGTGTGTGTGTGTCAAGGGATACGCCGCATCACCTCTCGTCAGATTTAATGGTAAAATGGCCCAGTGGGTAACCCTTCCAAACCCGAACTTAGATCAGTCATGAAAACAGGAAGAAGGTGTACTGAATTGTGAAAAAAGAAGCAAATAGAAACAGTGAACGCTCCAAGGTCATGATGTGCAACACCGAGTGCATTACTAGAACTCCGCCGTCGGGTTGTGTGGTGACAGTGTTGAACTGTAAAGCGGTAGGTCCGTGTTCGAACCAACCTCGTGCCTCTTTCTTTTTTTTTTTTCGCAAAATTATGAACTTCCTGCGCAGTCATTGACGCATCTGTTCTCCTTCTGTAGCCTCGGCAATTGTCATACTACCGGTATACATTGGTTATAGAGCATGAGTCATGTAGTAAGAATATAGTACCGTCGCAGGTAAATGCGATGAGTAGTGAGAGCAGGCGAGATGCCGCATAGACCTCTTACAGAAATGAAAACTACAAATAAACGAGTGTGAACTATGTTACAACAAATGAATTCAAAAGTTAAAACTTCCAAAACGGAACGCAAGAGGCGTAACATGTGGTACTTGCATAGAACAAATACGACGTCTGGAGGTCCCTTCCTTACACCTCGCTGTTGCAAACGGATGTTACACCACGACACAGACAAAATTTTGAATATAGCCAACAGACACGTAAATGACCGGACGGACAGTCCATAATTTTGTGGAAAAAAGGGTAACGAGTGAGATTTGAACACAGATCTTCCCCCTTGCAGTCCAACACCATTACCACGGAACCACAATTCCAAGGCTATTCAGATTCGCTCGATGTAACTTATATTGAGCTTAAACTGTTCACTGTTCCTAATTTGCTTCTTCTTTCGCAGTTCAGTACACCATCTTCCTGTTTTCGTGCTTGATCTGTGTTTAGTTTTTGACGGACTATTCACTGGGCCATATTGCCACTAAATATGAGGGAGTGCGATGGGGAGTTCCCTTGTAAGTACAAAGATGTTCTTCGTCACAGAGTGGATTTTAATGGGTTTTTCTCATGAGATAAAGTGTACAGTTTAGGCAATGTGCCAACAAACTATTTCTGCAATTATTGGCGTAACCTCTCACTCATTTTGTTTCTCGAAGACTCGGTTCTATTGTAAGCAGAGAAATCGTCTGCACCAATCGCAGTATATGAAGCCATTTAGCTGCACGCATATATTTTTCGCAAAGAAAAGAAAACTGTGATTACCTTTATTGAGACACTTATTTCGGCGGTTGATTTCGACGCCTGCTGTGCGTATGATAACTTTTTGTGAAATATTAATTCTGAGCCGGCCGCAGTAGCCGAGCGGTTCTGGGCGCTTCAGTCCGGAGCACGCGGCTGCTACGGTCGCAGGTTCGGATCCTGCCTCGGGCATGGATGTGTGTGATGTCCTTAGGTTAGTTAGGTTTAAGTAGTTCTAAGTTCTAGGGGACTGATGACCTCAGCTGTTAAATCCCATAGTGCTTAGAGCCATTTGAACCATTTATTAATTCTGATAACCGATAATTTACAAGGTTTCGAGGCTTCATGACATCAGTTGCATAACACAGTTCTCGAAATGGTATGCAACGGTTTCCCTTAATTTAGTAAATTTGTGTTAATACGGTGTCTTTTATCTGTTATGATCTCCGAAAAACGATCGTTAACACTCTATTCATTACGTAACACTTTTTTTTCACTTTTTCGTCGCCACATTGCCTAAAAATTCATAGTATTTTTACGACGAAAAATTCGTAAAGCATAAAATCTGCACAAAAGGTGTAACAACTATATGTAGTTCTCGCAACAGGTCCATTCTCTTGTCAAAGAGTAAAAATTTTGGAATAGGTGTGATTCGGACCCATACGCACAATGAGATTTCTGTGATCCAAATACAGTTTGTGAATAAAGTCCAGGAGCACTTTCAATTATTTATTGCACAATAACTAAACATTGTACAGATGTCATACATATTGCATTTTGAAGAGAAACTTTGAATTTTTTTTTTTTTTTTACAAACATTATTCGATATGCGAACCATGAGTGACCCGGCAGACGTCAGTACGGCAATCGAATTCTTGCCATACCCGTCCCAGCATGGCATCGTCGACTGTGGCAGTCGCTTCTCGTACTCTCTGCCGGAGCTCTGTTGCATCACGTGGTAGAGGCGATACATACACCAGATCTTTAATGTGTTCTCACAGAAGTAGTCACCCGGATCCGTCTGGTGAACGGGGAGGCCATTTCATGGAAACAGCTGTCCCCTTTCAGTAGCACGACTGAACCACGCTCCTTCAGTAGCACGACCGAACCACGCTTCTGTACTGGATCCAGTTCGAGTGGTTTCATAGACAACTTCTGTCGGAGGACTATCCAGCTGTCATTGGAGCCATTTCGAGTTCACGGGATGCACGACGCACCGATTTCTTTGGACTCCTTATGAATGTATCTTGTACGCGCTCCACATTCATTTCACTCACACTGGGACGTCGGTTTCTTCTTGCCGGGCACAGGCAACCCGTCGTAACGAATTTGTTGTGCCAGTGGTAAATTGCCTTCCTTGTTGGTGACTTCTTACCGTACTTGGCTCTAAACAGCCGTTGAACAACTGTAGCACACTTATTTTGTCGATCTCCAACACACAAAAAGCTCGCTCCACACCTGAACTCGTCATGTTTGCGACTAGCGCTGACTATCGGCAAATTACCAAACTACGCTGTGGCGGTATACATGAAAAAAAATCTTTCAGGGGTTCTCTTAAAAATGACATATGTATGATATCTGTATAATTTTTGGCCGTGCGGTTATAGGCGCTGCAGTCTGGAACCGCGAGACCGCTACGGTCGCAGGTTCGAATCCTGCCTCGGGCATGGATGTGTGTGATGTCCTTAGGTTAGTTAGTTTTGACTAGTTCTAAGTTCTAGGGGACTAATGACCTTAGAAGTTGAGTCCCATAGTGCTCGGAGCCATTTTTTGTATAATTTTTGTTCAATAAATAATTGAAACTGTTCCTGAACTTTCTGTAAACCCTGTAGAAGCGTTACGCCACGTCACCACCGCTCCATGTAGTACGGGGTTGACCCCCAAATATAGTTGCAGCGAATCGAATTAATTTATTCTTCGATTTCTCAGAAACTGTTAGCTTGCGAGCCTGAATAGTTTCGTTGCTTGGTTCCACAGCTTTGATACGTCGTAGAAATGACACGTGAAACTGCTAAATGATTTGTTTGGAATTGTACGACCGGCTCCAGTCAGAGAAATTTTCCAGTACGTTTGTATTAGTAAAAGGTGTCGCATATATCTCGTAAAACAGTTGTCAAAATGCAACATTTATGTAAAGGTAAGAGCATCTACCATTGGCTGAAACTTGTCGTACAATTAAAAATAAATTATTAAGCCACTTCACGTTCTATAATATGTCATTTCCGCGACGTAAAATAAAATTTCCTGATTTTCTAATGTCAAAACGATTCTACCTGACCCGAAACGAATATTTGCTCCTGACCTTTAAATTGATCATCTTCGGAAAGGAAGGGTTCGTTACGTAAACCAGTCACAGGAGCCACCGACTCGCAGAATGAAGTGCGTCAAAATTGTTGTTTGGTTAGTGTCTGGCGTTTCCTTGTTGAAACAATCGCGTCCAGCTTCAATGCGTCGCAGTTACCCTAACCTGCATAACTCAACACTTACGTCTATACATACTGATAAGCCAAAACGTTATGACTACTGCCCGCAACGATACGGAATGCCGCCTAGTGGTGCTGCAGTTACGTGAGGCGGCAAGGGATGAGTGTAAGCGAAGCAGAGACAAATGCGGAGTCGGTCTACCGACGATACGGGTCGCAGATGGGGAAGACAACTGACATAAGGTATTGTACGTCCACGCCTCGTCGCAATGGATGTCCGAGGCTAGCCCACTGTAAATCGGGAAAGAAGGCAACGTGTGACAGATCTGACTGCAGAAAACAGTGCTGCTGCAGGCACAGGTGTTTCGGAGCACGTTGTTGAACATGGTGCTCCGCAGCACGCCACTCTTACGTGCTCTCATTTTGACGGAAAGACATCGTCAATTGCGACTGCAGTGGGCATCGAGAGTGGAGCGTAGACCAATGGACACGATTCCTCTCAATGGACTCTCTCCTTACACCAGGCCGATGGTTGTGTCTGGATACGTCATTATCCAGGCGAAACGCTGCTCGAAACGTGCAGCAGTGGGGGCACAATTATGTTATTACGCCATGGGGGACATTGGGCTTATGGTATTAATGGAAGTCATACTGACAGCTGTGGTCGATGTGAACATTACTGCGGACCGGTATCAGCACTTGCTTGTCGTCTTCAGGTATGATTAATCCACTAACAGTTTCGTCAAGCTATGTAACAACTATAGTTATGCATTCTGAACTTTATGAAGTCTTACAATAAAATATGTCAGTGGATATATATCATATCGTCCAATATTAAAAGAGATTGAATTTAAAAAAATGCTGTGTGCTATTTATATAGGTATTATGGAAGAGAGGGTTGTAAGAAATGAGGGCGGGGTGAAAACTGAGGCCCTAGGTGAAGCGGGGCGGATAACAGCGCGCTCTATGCCCACTTATATTTCGTATGTGCATTTTGTAATTAATGCCTGAAAAGCACAAATTAAAAATAAAGAAAGTTATAAGATTTGTAATTCTTTTTAAAGGTGTCGGCCGCTGTGGCAGAGCGGTTCTAGGCGCTTCAGTCCGGAACCTCGCTGCTGCTGCTGCGGTCGCAGGTTCGAATCCTGCCTCGGGCATGGATGTGTGTGATGTCCTTAGGTTAGCTAGGTTTAAGTACTTCTAAGTTGTAGGGGACTGATGACCTCAGATGTTTAAGTCCCATAGTGCTTAGAGCCATTTGAACCATTTTTAAAGGTAGAAAATTTTAGAAAATAAGTAATACGAAAAATGTGCACACGTCAGCGGCTGTCACATTGCAAGATTATAACAAACGTAGACTATTTATGTCCAAGCTAAAATTCTCAGTGAAACCGTACATGGTGGACACAAACAGTCTGAGAAGCTTGTAAGAGTTTTGCAGGGTAGGGCGTACTGGCAAATAATTGTTAAGAAAAAATTCGATGCGTTGTGCCGTTTCAAAGTTAATTAGCATTAAAGTTAGCCAATCAGGTCGTTGCGAGCTCAAATTCAAGCGACCCGCCAGAGACGGTTTCCTAAAACCGAACGACAGTGATGCAAAAACTGGACATGAAACGGCAGTAAGGATAGAACCCGAGCCAAAGGCTAAGTAGTCTCGTGCGCAGTCATGGACGCTGTGACGACAACAACACACACTACTCGTATCTGGCAGGGCGCTTGAATTTGCGCGAGCAGCGATCTGATTGGGAAACTTCATTGATAATTAACTCGGAAACGGGCCAACGTATCGAATTTTTTCTTGACAATTCTTTCTCAGCACTACCTACCCTGCAACAGCCTAACAATGTTTTCAGACTGTTTCTGACAAAGCTGTATGAAGCGTGTCGGGGGGACGCGGATCCAGTGCAGTGTTGTCGTATTACGGAGACGGATCGATTTATCTGACGTCCAAAAGGGCCTGATCATTAACTTTCGGGCCAAGGATAGAAGCATTTCAGAAATGGCTAATCTGTAAACTGTTCGCTTGCAGCCGTGTTTAAAGCACACCGTGTATGGCAAAATGGCGCCATCCAAAACCAGCGCCGAGGCAACTGCGGATTCACCACAGGCCATAGTTGACAGGGCTGAACGACGGTTACGGAGCTATATGCGGGCGAATAGAAGTGCAGTTGTTGAGCAACTGACCGCCCAGATGAACCAGGCACTGGCCTCCGCAGCACGCGCCTGATTCAGGCACCCTTCCTGACAGTTCTTCATCGGCGACGAAGGCTGCAATTTTCACGCCAATACCACAGTTGGAATTTCACTGAGTGGCGCTAGGTGGCCTTTTCAGATGAATCACCTTTTGTGCTCTATCGTACAGATGCCCGTAGCCGCGTGGGGCGTGAAATGTCTGAGTGCAACCACTTTGCAACAATCGTCGGAAGGGTTCAGGCCGGAGGAGGGAACGGTAGGGTCTGGAGAATGTTTTCGTGGCATTCGCTGGGTGATAATGTCATTCTGGAAGGCGCAATGGATCAACACATGAACGTGTCTATCACTGGGAGCACTTCGATAGGGCTGTTCGCGCCATGGCTTCTCAGGGTAACATTTGTTAATTGTGTAGTATGTTTACGTTCCGTGTCAGAAACGTCGATCAATGCGACGACCATCAGCATCAACGACAGCCTGGAACTGCACTAGACTGCTCTACTGCTGCCCAAATCGTCTCAGATGGGATGTTGGCATGAAATGTATAACACAGCTCGTGGACTGCTTGAAGATTGCACATTGCGTCCAGCATTCTCAGCTATAGCAACGGTTACTCCTCCAACAATTTGTGGCGCAGCTGGCCGTCGGCCACTCCCAAGAGCAGTTCCCAAATAGCCAGTTAATTCGAATTTGCGAAGGACAGTAGCACTGTTGCTGTTGACTTTATAAAACAGCTTTATGTGTAAAGCTGTGCTTAACTTGTCCAGATCACTTTTGACTGTCTACAACTGTAATGTACACAGATGGTTGCGTTTCAGTCCTAACGGTAAGTCGTCATACTAGCACTACTAACAACGCAAATTCTGCAGTGCACAGTCTGAACGTTATTCCTATAGAGTCGTGTACCGATACGGTTAGTAGTTCCCCGTCTATACTGGTTAAAGTATCGAAAGTTTAATTATAACTACCCTGTTTGAAATCAAGTAGTATGTAGTGCAACTGCATTGCTACGTGAATACAGCGCGTTTGCAGTCTCCTCTTCCCTCCTCCTGCCGCTCAGAGAATGTGGTGTGGCAGTAGGGGAAGTGGAGGAGGAGATTAGTGTTCAACGCCCCATCGACAGAAAGTCATTAGAGACGGAGCACAAGCTCGGATTAGGGAAGGATGGGGAAGGAAATCGACCGCGCCCTTTCAAAGGAATCGTACCGGCATTTGCCTGAAGCTATGTAGGGAAATCACTGAAAACCTATATCAGGATGGCCGGACGCGGATTTGAACCGTCGTCCTCCTGAATGCTAGTCCAGTGTGCTAACCACTGCACCAGGTAGGGGAAGTGTGCAGCCAAACTGAGAGCTATGGCTTGCGAGCCAAAGCACTGCCCATGCGTCAAACTCTTGTCCATACCTGATAATGCACAATATTTTGAACATGTACCGACACTGCTCTCACCTGTCCAGAAAGTCCACCAAACCAAGGCAGCAGTGGAAATGTTGGAGCTGTGTCAAATCGATGCAGATTATGTCTTTAGCTGCTTTATCACCATGGACGAGTGGTGGGTGTATCACTACGAACCCAAGACAAAGGAGAATAGCGAGCAGTGAACAGCTAAGAAGAGCTAAATGTGACATTCAGGCTTTTTTTCCCACTTTCATGGTGTGATGCTAACAGATTGCTCTCGTAAAGGGCAAACTGCCATGGAAACATACTACCAAAATCTCCTGACGAGGTTGTGGGAGTGTCAAGTAGCTGTCCAAGGGGCTGCTTTCGCTCCCAGCATATTCTGCAGTCGGCAGTCACACATGCTGCTCCTTCGGGCTATCTGATTCCGCCTCTCACCCCTTCTCTCCTCCTCCTCCTCCTCCCCCCTCCTTCCCCTACGCTCTCCCGCCCCCCATCACCACAGTATTCTGCTGACAAGGCACCGAGTGACTTATTCCTCTTTTTTAAGATGAAGAACTCCCCGCATAGCAGGCATTTCCAGAATGAAACCGAGGTTATTTTTCTTTCCTTAGCAGTCAAAATGCAGACTTCAACAGCCAAGGTCTCAACCAAAGCAACAGTCATTGAGAAAAAGTGTCGCATTGAAGGGGGTATGCAAGGTGATGCAACAGCCTGCAAACAAATTCAAAGAGCTGATAAAGGAATTAAAATTCGACGACTTTGGAATAGGAATTTACGATCGTGAAAGTAATCCTGAGCCAGTGACGGGTCAACAGAAATGACAAGGACAGTCATTGTACACGCTCATTAGATTAAGCAAAGGTTACTTACTGTCTACTTAAAAACGTTGTACGTTACAGGCTGTGTTCAAAATGGCGACCACCACATTCAGCTCTGGCATAATATTTTCCTAGAACATTCTGACGCACTCTTCAAAGTACTTTAGGCATCGCAAGATCATCATCAGAGGTTGCAAGGATCCTGGCGGAAGTATTTTCTCGTCGGGTACTGGTGTCACGTACACGAGGATTTTGACATGACGCCATAAAAAAAATCAAGAGGCGGTAGAGCATGGGAACGGAATGCCCCTCCCCTACCGATCTAATGCCCTCGATATATGGCACTGTGTAAATGACGCTCTTGCGCAGAAGAGTGTGCAGGTGCTTCTCCTAGTTGCATCCACATCATGGTACTCATGTTAAGTGGTACATCCTGTAGCAGTTGTCAAAGAATTTATTCGGTGTGCACCTTCTATCTCACACCATTTAAACTTGGTGAGAGATGATATGGTCCGAACACGTGTTCGTCGATAATACCTGTACCGGCCCATGCTGTTGGTGGTAGTGTTCGAATGGGACGCGACGATTGTGTCGCGTCCAAATGTGGCTGTTGCGACAATTAAATAACCCAATTCTGTTGAGCCGTGCCTCGTCTGTGAACAACACGCTCTTTAGAAATCTGGACTCATTTTAACAACGGAGAACAGTCTATTCACAAAACCAAACGCTCTGTCGGTAATAATCCACACTCAACCCTTAAGTCGCTAATGACGATAGGGATGCAAGTGGTTCTCATGTTGGACACACCACACAGTATCCTGAGACTTGTCCATGGTATGAGCTATGCCACACGTGCGCGTTTATGGCTTCTCTTCCACATGCGCAAGGACCTTCACTTACACATCGACTATACGGTGAACCACTGGACGTAAGACACCCGTCTCCCGGTGTCAATGGTGAATGGTTTAAAACGTCTGATGCTATGGTTTACGTCTATGCGGATTCTGAGTGCGGTACGGCCGTTGAACTTCGTGTACATGGCCATTGGATCTGCTATACATGAAATGCTTCTCTCATTTCTGCAAATGGGTGCCGTTCCATTTCGAAAAGTACTCTATGTACCACGAACACTGCAGTTAACTTCGGTAATGCCGCAGTTCGTACTACCAATCCACAGCAGTACTGCAATGAAAAGTATTTATCTCAGAACGCACGATTGAAAAGCACGTGTACGTACACAAAAGTCGATACATAAGACCTTAATAGCGTGTCAACAGACGTAACGCGCTTGAATGACAAGCACTTGTATGTACAGGGAAGCAATACGTAGTCTTTGTTTAATTTGCGGCGCGTGTCCGTTTATTATACTGGTTTTTCCTGACGCTCCAAAGCTTTCACTGCTTCAGGATTACTTCCGAGAACGTTAAGTTCCAACTCACAAATTGTATTCGATTCCCTATGAGCTCCTTCATTTCGTGTGCAACCTTTCGAATTGCCTGTGAGTAGAGGAAGACTAACATCATTACTAAGAGCTATGGCCACAGAATTTTTTTTCCGAGGTGATAATTAAAAATTATACTGCCCCTTAGACGATACGATGGTCTGACCGCAGCGTGATTAGCGTGGCTCGTCAAATGATGCAGCTAGATTAGTGATGTCGGATTTTATCTAGGTATTGCGCGCTATGTCTGCTGTTTGTAGCAATTCGTCAAGTAAACTTGATTGTAATGCTGACGGGACGAATTTCCGTCCTATCACGTCCCATACAACATAAAACGGGGCTGGGCCGTCTGGTGAATGTGCTTGCCAATTGAATTAAATATCGTGAGAAGCGGTTTGGGTATTCGAGATGTGTGCTACATCTAAAAATGGTTCAAATGGCTCTGAGCACTATGGGACTTAACATCTATGGTCATCAGTCCCCTAGAACTTAGAACTACTTAAACCTAACTAACCTAAGGACATCACACAACACCCAGCCATCACGAGGCAGAGAAAATCCCTGACCCCGCCGGGAATCGAACCCGGGAACCCGGGCGTGGGAAGCGAGAACGCTACCGCACGACCACGAGATGCGGGCGTGCTACATCTCTCTGGAGTTGTATGAACGAGTGTGTGACAGAGCTTTGGCGCCCCGTAGCCGGTGATCAGTGCCTTATACGTCCTGGATATCGCTGCCGTCTCGAAAGCCCATCCCTGACTTCTGCAGACGTGATTTTCAGTCAGTATTCTGTTGAGTTGTGTGTGTCTCCATTATCGGAGATGGGCCGCATGGTGATGATGTGTGGGAGGTAGTCTAGCTTCCAGCGCAAACGTCCTGTCACTGTGGGTACTGATTTGTGGTGTGTTAACATGCGATACACAGCAGTGCTACACGGCTCACACGTAACGCCCAAAGTGTTGCTCAGTTACTCCGCTGAACCGTACATTTCCCTCTGATCCACTATAAGACCTTTCGGAAATTTAGTTCATTACAGAGATTGCTCTCGTGCAGAACACACATAATCTTAGTTTGACTAACACTATGTTGGCGGGCCACTCGCCTGGAGCTTGTAGATCCCGGTCCTCCGAATATGGTGTATGCACAGTCCGCCGCCTCCCTGCACGTTCGTCTGTCTGAAAGGACACATGATCACACAAACACCCAAAAAGATCTTAAAATGTTGTGTGATGGCCGGCCGGTGTGGCCGAGCGGTTCTAGGCGCTTCAGTCTGGAACCGCGCGACCGCTACGGTCGCAGGTTCGAGTACTGCCTAGCGCATGGATGTGTGTGATGTCCTTAGGGTAGTTAGGTTTAACTAGTTCTAAGTTTTAGGGGACTGATGATCTCAGCTGTTAAGTCCCATAGTACTCAGAGCCATTTTTTGTTGTGTGATGTGGTTGGTGTCTGTGGTGGTACTTGTTTTGGTATAGCCGTGTTGCCTCTCGACCGTTTCCATCTGCTTGAAAGTACACAAACACCATCTTGGCTTGTTGCCAACACGCATACCAGACCATCCTGCTGCTTACAGTATGCTGTGTCAGTCACACAAACTGCAACACACAAGAAACACACGCTACGTGGTAAGAGGAACTGTCTTCGTCAGCGCCATCTACCGTAGCAACGATGCATTCCCGGACACATGTTCATAGGACCTACTCTCCGTCCCTGCAGATTGTCGATTTTATCATTGTTCGCCCTGTATATACCGGATTTCAAGAAATATTGCACGTAAGTATCAAAGTTCTATCCTCAGGAAATGAGCGTTCGGGTCAATTGGGGGAATGACGCATTGTCGTTTTGGCAGGGTCCATTTTTTAAATTATTTTACTGACGTTGACTTTTACAATTATACAGCCATCTAAATTATGTTCTCACGGTATCACGTATGGGAAGGTGTCTGTCGCCGTCCTCCCACCTGCTGCGAAGTGTCGTTTGGATAGGAGTGATGAGTGCTTGTACACAGTAGTCCTGTATTGATTTTGTGGAAGGGAGAGAGTGAAACATGGTGCCGGCACATAGCGTACTGGAAGCATCAAGGGCACCGCCGAGCTCAACATTTCCATCGGACGGACGGATCACAATCGATAGTGTCACGTGCCTTCACTACATGAGACGATGTGGAGACGTTTAAATTTAATCCAGAACGTGAAACCAAAATCTGGTGATCAGGGACATTTTACCCTACCAACTCTCCTCCCTTTGCTAGTCAGAGACATAGTGATGAAAATCTCTTCCACCGCCTGGATTCCTGCTGACTACCACTGTGTCGGACGCCACTGCACAAGCATATGTTACCGTTCTCGGCTGCGGATGTGTGGGGAAAGTATGATACACTAATAATATCCACCCATCTCGTTATTAGCAGAAACGCTTCATGCGTGATCGAACACGCCAGTATTCTTTCTGTATAGCCTTCACAGATATTTATCTGATGTCACAATGGTGCTAGAACACGCAAAGATGTAATTAGTTTATTGACTTGTAATTCATGAATGTATAAAAGGTTTTCAGAAATACCAATTATCTTAAATGTAACTGAAATATAATGTAAAAAAAAAAAAAAATCTAGTTTTTTATATACCTGTTAAAATTGCACAGTTAATTTATAAATAAACATTTTACTAGTTTAAGCTAATTTACATTTATTTTCTATGTAATAAAGACAAATCTCTTGTCAGTGTGTGTGATGACTAATAATGCCTCTGGTCAACTTGAAATCTTTGATACTGTAGTTATATTGCAATCTTTGGCTTGTTTATAATGTGTAAATCCTGTATTCGTATCTGTGGCTAAGTGTGTTCAGCGATGTTTACGAAAAACAAGATATATGTTTCCAACAGTGCCTCATAAAAGTAATATACATCTAGTGAAAGTTTTAACTTGTGAAATTGTGAAAAACAAGACACAATGGTTTCAAAAATACGTCCTAAAAGAGATATATATATACCTGCAGAAAGATTTATCTGTAAGTAACACCTCAAAACGTAAATTAAACTGTAAATATTTCGTGTAACTGTACCACATGTAGTGATTATTTGTTCTTATACGTTAAACATAAATTATGCTGTAAATATTTCGTGTTACTGTACCACATGTAGCGATTATTTGTTCTCGTTTCTGTCTAGCCACAGATACTCAACCACCCACACAATGGGTACAAAAAAAAAGCACTAAATGTATATACCATCTGATGATGAGTTGCTAGGCAGCTCGAAACCGGTCATGGTTAAATAAAATACATCTACATAAAAGGCGACTGGTTGCAGTAATTTCTGAAAACCTTTTCACACCACAGTCGCAGTGTTCCACATCCACAATGGATAAAAGTCTTATTCATGAATGTATATCAGAAAGTTGCCAAGTAAAATCATTTTTAAATGGGTAGGTTCACTTGTTAAGGCCCTTGGAACTTAGCAGTCGGTTGAGGTTACTTGTGAACTTTCTCTGAAACAGAATTCGCAGTTTCAATTTTTAATGTAATAACTTCACATGTACCTGCAGTAACTGTATTCATTTGAGAACCCACGACTAGTGATTGACGATGAGGTATGAGAATGTCTATTTTTGTCATATCTGTTTTTGTAATTGTGTGACAACGTACGTACTGTCATAATGATTCTCTTGAAATGTGTCTCAAGCAAAACAGCCAGTATTGTTACACTTGTCCAACAAAGCTAAATTACTTTGTCTTTGCAGGTAAGAAGCAGATGTCCATGCGTTGTGCAAATGAGACAGTAACTTCACTTTGTGATGACTTCTCCATTATTCTCTAAAGGTAAGGCGTTGAATAATTCTTGTTTCCGTCGCTCTTTAGTTTCCTGCTTTTTTTCAGTTTTTTCTCAATTTTTCGTACATGAAATGTGTTGTGGATTGGCAAGAGAGCCCAACCCACTATGAGAGGAAGCCGAAAGGCACGCGTTTTAGGTCACGCAGGCTTGCGTGAGGTCTGGAACAGGACAAGGAAGTTAGACTTTAGCAAAAAAGGACGTAGTTGGTGGAATACTTAACTTTAATCCGTAAATGGTGAACATCGCTCTTGACGGTACATGTTTTACAGCATCAATAGTAACTGGTAATGGCGCTTTGCTAGGTCGTAGCAAATGACGTAGCTGAAGGCTAACTATCGTCTCGGCAAATGAGAGCGTAATTTGTCAGTGAACCATCGCTAGCAAAGTCGGCTGTACAACTGGGGCGAGTGCTAGGAAGTCTCTCTAGACCTGCCGTGTGGCGGCGCTCGGTCTGCAATCACCGATAGTGGCGACACGCGGGTCCGACGTATACTAACGGACCGCGGCCGATTTAAAGGCTACCACCTAGCAAGTGTGGTGTCTGGCGGTGACACCACAAAATGTATTCCTACTTGCGAATCTGGATAACCACCAGATGTACAATGGAAGGACGACTGTGAAAAATTGCACCGGCCCGGGACTCGAACCCGGATTTCCCGCTTATCGCAAAAGGTCGCCTTGTCATTAGGCTATCGAGTACGCTCCACGGCCAGACCCGAACTTCTACATGTCGTCAACCTTGTGTCTACAACTTGCACTCGTACACCCATTATGTATATTCTCGCACGGGGGAAACATTTTGATTGAAAGTCGCTTGCCAGATGTCGGCGAATAAATACAATATTGCAGTGCCTGTGTTATTCAGAAGTGCATTCATTCATGTCCAAAGGAATATTGCATCGTACTTCTGAAAAACACAGGTGCTGCAATATGGTATTTTCTTTTCATATTTTTCGGACCTGTGTCGCACCTACCGCTAACTGGTTACACTTTAACTTTTGGACGTGTAAGACATGGAAAGGGGGAGGGGGGAAGTCCTCGTTTATTTGCATAATGACGCATTTTTTGCTGCAAACATTGGTTAGGCAACATAACGATGGAAGTGCGTTGCTTTGTAATGAACGGGAATCGAATATCTCCATCCACGCGTTTTTTCACAAAATAAAGTTCTGAGTGTCCGAAAGATTTTTGAAGCCATTTGTGGCTCGTCAACTTTTTCTGTTATCCTGTGTTGCAGTGCCCCCCCCCCCCCCCCCTGCGGGTCTGGGGGTAAGAATAGGCCAGAGGTATTCCTGCCTGTCGTAAGAGGCGACTAAAAGGAGTCTCTCACGTTTCGGCCTTTGTGTAATGGTCCCCTGTGGGGTTTGACCTCTATTTTTCAAAATTTTCCCGAAAAGCGAGCCAATTGGAGAAGGGCGCCTTACATGGTGCATCGTATCCATCGTGCATTGAGATCTTTAGCCCACTTTCTCGTCGTCGCATTGCAGTCCCGCCCATTCTCTATCTCTTGGGTGAGGATACCTTCCTGTGTGCGTTTTCCACCATGCACTATGCAGTGTCACTTTTTGTGCCGACGATGACCATGGCATTCTTTGCACCCCATATTCAGCACAATAGCCAGTCGGTTTTTTTTTTGGGGGGGGGGGCGGCACCATGTGCCCTGTGCCCTGTTGGTTGTAGCACCCTGACAACACAGGGATCGCTCTGCTGATGCCTGCGCCGCTAACTCCCCACGAATGCCCAAGAGTAGATGCCTGTCATTCTGGGGCATCAGAACTCCGGGCAATGGCCATCCTACTAGGTGGCCTTTGCTGCGGCTGGGTGGCGCCCGTGTGGAGGGCCCCTGGTCGTAGTGGGCGGCATCAGGGCGGATGACGCGCGATGAAACGTACCACTTAATCACTTGCAGGTGATCAAACATCAGCAGTCTCTAAGCGTTCTAAGTCTCAGTACAATGCAAGGAAGTACGACCCTAAATCTATCCCGTCCCTGGCCACACCATGGGAGGAATGCCAGGCTAAGGATGGCAGTGAACCTTATTCATCCCGGTACCTCGTATTTACGAGAACTGATGGGGACTCCTTTGTTTCAATGAAGCAACAGTTTTTTTTTTGTAGACAATTTAGAGGACAAGTTTGGGGAGGTGGAGGGCTTGTCCAAAATGCGGTCAGGGTCAGTCTTGATGAAAGCAGCATCCTCTGCCCAGTCACAGGCATTTCTCGCTTGTGACAAGATGGGGGATGTTTCCGTTACCATAACCCCCCATAAGAGCTTAAATATGGTCCAGCGTATTATATTCCACAGGGACGTTCTTTTTCAGTCTGACGACGAGCTGCGCGCCAACTAAGAGCGATGAGGCGTTCATTTTGTCCGGCGCGTCCATCGGGGTCTGAGGGATAATCAGGGTGACGCATTGCCCGAGAAGGTCAAGGTGATGGTCTACACTGTGATTTTAAGCCATATATCCATCCCCCTACGCGGTGCTTTAAGTGCAGGAAGTTCGGTCATTTGTGTTCCTGCTGTACTTACAGCGTCACATGTCGAGATTATGGACGTCCATCACATCCCAGTACTCCATGTGCCCCTCCTTCATCTGTGTCAGCTGCAGAGAGCATCATTCCCCTTGCTCGCCAGACTGCAGGATTTTACAGCGTGAAAGGAAAATCATGGAATAAAAGACCCTGGACCGACTGACCTGCACTGAGGCTAAGAGGAAATTTGAGCGTCTGTATCCTGTGGCTATGACCTCCTCCTTACGCCGCCCCTATGAGAACAGTTGTAGCCCCATCCATTCCGCAAATTCCGGTCGGCTCTCCATGCCGGAAGCCTACACCTGCCCCCTTGATGGTGGGAGGCACTTCCCTCCCTGTTGTTCCCACACCGCCTCCCGAAGTGGCCGTGCGGTTATAGGCGCTACAGTCTGGAACCGCAAGACCGCTATGGTCGCAGGTTCGAATCCTGCCTCGGGCATGGATGTTTGTGATGTCCTTAGGTTAGTTAGGTTTAACTAGTTCTAAGTTCTAGGGGACTAATGACCTCAGCAGTTGAGTCCCATAGTGCTCAGAGCCATTTGAACCATTTGTTCCCACACCACCTACCTCGGGAGCACTGCCCCCTCAACCATCGGGGACACCAGTCCCCACTTCTCAGCTGGAGAAGCGTAACCTTTCTTTGGCACTTCTCGCTAGGAAGGGGTCCCTTGGGTCATTCCCTTCCCAGGTGTCTGCTAATGGGAAAGATGACAACCGCCAATGGCTGAAGAGCCCAAAAGCAGCTGGTCGTACGGCTTCACGATCATCCTCAGTTCAGGAGACTGAATCAGTCAAGCCCTCCCGGCCAGAGAAACCCAAGGAGCAGCGAGAGAAATCCAAAAAGAAGACGGCCAAGACCAAGGGACTTGCAGTGGCACCCATACCACCGCTACCTACGAGCTTTGCTTCTGAGGATGAGGTGGAGATTCTGGCGTCCACTGAGGACCTAGACCTCGGCGGACCCTCACACCATGGATACACCCTGAGGCGTAAACTACTTTATTGAATGTTCCATGACTTCCCAGTCTCACGATGGTGTCATCCTGCAATGGAATTGCGGCGGTTTTTCCCACCGCCGGGCTGAGTTACAACAACTGTTAAGCTTTACACTTGCTTTCTTCATTGCCCTCCAGGAAATCTGGTTCCCAGCAATGCGAAACCCTGTACCCCACAACTGTAAGGGATATTATAGTAACCGTAGCGACTATAATCGAGTGCCAGGTGGAATTAGCGCCCATGTCCTGAACTCAATATGCAGTGAACCTGTGCCCCTTCAAACCTCTCTTGAAGCTGTGGCTGTCAGGATAAGGACGACGCAGGAAATAACTGTCTGCAACGTTTATCTTCCTCCAGATGGTGCAGTACCACTGAACGCATTGATCAACTCCCTAAACCTTTCCTACTTTTGGGAGATTGTAACGCTCATATCCCCTTGTGGGATGGCACCATGCTTACTAACCGAGGCACAGATGTTGAAAATTTACTGTCACAATTTGACCTCTGCTTCTTAAATACAGGTGGCCCCAAACATTTCAGTGTGGCACATGGCACAAATTCGGCCATTGATCTCTCGGTTTGCAGTCCTGGCCTTGTCCCATCTATCCAGTGGAGAACACATGACGAACTGTGTGACAGTGACTACTTCCCCATCTTCCTGTCACTGTCCTGCCGTCAGGCCCACGGACACCTCTCCAGATGGGCTTTAAAAAAGGCAGACTGGGAAGCCTTCACCTCTCCTGTCACTGTTGAATCTCCCATACATGGTAACATCGATGTGGTGGTTGAGCAGGTAACTACAACGATCGTTTCTGCGGCGGAAAATGCGATACCTCGCTATGTAGGGTGCCCGCGGCGAAAGGCAGTCCCTTGGTGGTCGCCGGAAGTCGCTGAAGCAATTAAGGAGCGTCGGCTAGCTCTACAGCGGCATAAGCACCCTTCCCTGGAGCACATCATAGCCTTTAAATGGCCCCGTGCCCGCGTTCGCCATCTTACCAAACGACGGAAGCAGGAGTGTTGGGAGAGATACGTGTCGACCATTGGGTGCCATACATCACCTTCCCAAGTCTGGGCATCGATCAAACGTATTTTCGGGCACCAGACCCCAACAGGTTTTCCCGGTTCAAAATGGTTCAAATGGCTCTGAGCACTATGGGACTCAACTGCTGTGGTCATAAGTCCCCTAGAACTTAGAACTACACTCCTGGAAATGGAAAAAAGAACACATTGACACCGGTGTGTCAGACCCACCATACTTGCTCCGGACACTGCGAGAGGGCTGTACAAGCAATGATCACACGCACGGCACAGCGGACACACCAGGAACCGCGGTGTTGGCCGTCGAATGGCGCTAGCTGCGCAGCATTTGTGCACCGCCGCCGTCAGTGTCAGCCAGTTTGCCGTGGCATACGGAGCTCCATCGCAGTCTTTAACACTGGTAGCATGCCGCGACAGCGTGGACGTGAACCGTATGTGCAGTTGACGGACTTTGAGCGAGGGCGTATAGTGGGCATGCGGGAGGCCGGGTGGACGTACCGCTGAGTTGCTCAACACGTGGGGCGTGAGGTCTCCACAGTACATCGATGTTGTCGCCAGTGGTCGGCGGAAGGTGCACGTGCCCGTCGACCTGGGACCGGACCGCAGCGACGCACGGATGCACGCCAAGACCGTAGGATCCTACGCAGTGCCGTAGGGGACCGCACCGCCACTTCCCAGCAAATTAGGGACACTGTTGCTCCTGGGGTATCGGCGAGGACCATTCGCAACCGTCTCCATGAAGCTGGGCTACGGTCCCACACACCGTTAGGTCGTCTTCCGCTCACGCCCCAACATCGTGCAGCCCGCCTCCAGTGGTGTCGCGACAGGCGTGAATGGAGGGACGAATGGAGACGTGTCGTCTTCAGCGATGAGAGTCGCTTCTGCCTTGGTGCCAATGATGGTCGTATGCGTGTTTGGCGCCGTGCAGGTGAGCGCCACAATCAGGACTGCATACGACCGAGGCACACAGGGCCAACACCCGGCATCATGGTGTGGGGAGCGATCTCCTACACTGGCCGTACACCACTGGTGATCGTCGAGGGGACACTGAATAGTGCACGGCACATCCAAACCGTCATCGAACCCATCGTTCTACCATTCCTAGACCGGCAAGGGAACTTGCTGTTCCAACAGGACAATGCACGTCCGCATGTATCCCGTGCCACCCAACGTGCTCTAGAAGGTGTAAGTCAACTACCCTGGCCAGCAAGATCTCCGGGTCTGTCCCCCATTGAGCATGTTTGGGACTGGATGAAGCGTCGTCTCACGCGGTCTGCACGTCCAGCACGAACGCTGGTCCAACTGAGGCGCCAGGTGGAAATGGCATGGCAAGCCGTTCCACAGGACTACATCCAGCATCTCTACGATCGCCTCCATGGGAGTATAGCAGCCTGCATTGCTGCGAAAGGTGGATATACACTGTACTAGTGCCGACATTGTGCATGCTCTGTTGCCTGTGTCTATGTGCCTGTGGTTCTGTCAGTGTGATCATGTGATGTATCTGACCCCAGGCATGTGTCAATAAAGTTTCCCCTTCCTGGGACAATGAATTCACGGTGTTCTTATTTCAATTTCCAGGAGTGTACTTAAACCTAACTAACCTAAGGACAGCACACAACACCCAGCCATCACGAGGCAGAGAAAATCCCTGACCCCGCCGGGAATCGAACCCGGGAACCCGTGCGTGGGAAGCGAGAACGCTACCGCACGACCACGAGGTGCGGGCAGGTTTTCCCGGTGTTAACATAAATAGCGTGTTATCTACCGACGAAAACTCGATTTCCGAACACTTTGCTGAGCAGTACGCTCGAGCCTCTGCGTCGGAGAATTACCCCCCCCCCCCCCCCTAGCTTTTGGCACTCTCAAACGGTGGCTGGCTGGAAGGGAAAGTCCTCTCGTTTACTATACGCCACAGTGAATTCTATAACGCCCCATTTACAGAGTGGTAGCCCCTTAGCGCTCTGGCAAATTCCCCGACACAGCTCGAAGGCCCATATCTGATTCACAGTCAGATGATTAAACATCTCTCATCTGACTACAAGCGACATCTCCTCGTCATCTTCAACAGGGTTTGGTGCGATGGCGTCTTTCCATCGCAATGGCGAGAGAGCATCATTCCGGTGCTCTAACCCGGTAAAAACCCGCTTTATGTGGATAGCTATCGGCCTATCAGCCTCACCAACGTTCTTTGTAAGCTGCTGGAACGTATGCTGTGTCTGCGGTTGTGTTGTTTCCTGGAGTCACGTGGCCTACCAGCTCTATGTCAGGGCGGCTTCCGCCAGGGTCGCTCGACCACTGATAATCTTGTGTCCCTCGAGTCTGCCATCCGCACAGCCTTTTCCAGACGCCAACACCTGGTTGCCGTCTTTTTTGATTTACGAAAAGCGCATGACACGACCTGGCAACATTATATCCTTGCCACATTATACGAGTGGGTTCTCTGAAGCCCGCTCCCGATTTTTATGCAAAATTTCCTGTCGCTTCGTACTTTGTGTGTCCAAGTTGGTGCCTCCCATAGTTCCATCCATATCCAGGAGAATGGAGTTCCACAGGGCTCCGTATCGAATGTCTATTTTTAGTGGCCATTAACGGTCTAGTGGCAGCTGTAGGGCCATCCGTCTCGCCTTCTCTGTATGCGGATGACTTCCGCATTTCTTACTGCTCCTCTAGTACTGGTGTTGCTGAGCTACGCCTACAGGGAGCCGTTAACAAGGCCGAGTCATGGGATCTAGAGTTTTCAGCCGCGAAGTCGTGTGTCATGCTCTTCTGTCGGCGTTGTACCATTCATCCGGAACCAGAACTTCACCTTCATGACGATATACTCACTGTAGTGGAGGCATATCGATTCTTAGGACTGGTTTTCGATGCCCGATTGACTTGTCTACCTCACCTTCGTCAGCTTAAGCGGAAATGGTGGCAGCACCTCAATGCCCTCCGCTGCCTGAGCAACACCAACTGGGGTGCAGATCGCTCTACGCTGCTGCAGCTCTGCAGAGGCCTTGTTCAATCCCGCCTTGACTATGGGAGTGTGGTTTATGGTTCGGCAGCGCCCTCGGCGTTGCGTTTACTCAACCCATTGCACCACTGTGGCGTTCGCCTATCAACAGGTTCTTTTAGAAAGAGTCCAGTGACCAGTATCCTGGTGGAGGCCAGAGTCCCTCCATTGAAGGTTAGGCATGTACAACCGCTCTCCAGTTATGTTGCACACGTTCGTAGTTCTCCTGCGTATCCGAAATACCGTCTCCTTTTCCCATTCGCGGCAGTTCATCTCCCGCATCGGCAGCCCAGGTCAGGGCTAACGATTGCGGTTCGCGTCCGATCCCCTCTGTCTGAACTGGAGTCCTTCCCTTTACCACCTATACTTGAGGTCCATTCACGTACACCTCCGTGGTGTACACCTAGGCCGCGGCTTCCCCTGGACCTTTCGCATGGTCCTAAGGACTCAGTTAAACCTGCGAGTCTCTGCTGTCACTTCCTCTCGATTCTCAACATCTACTTGGGCCATGAAGTGGTTTACACCGACTCGATGGCTGATGGTCACGTTGGCTTTGCCTATGTTCATGGAGGGCATATAGAACAGCACTCCTTGCCCGATAGCTGCAGTGTTTTCACTGCAGAGCTGGCGGCCATATTTCGTGTTCTTGAGCACATCCGCTCATGCCCAGGCGAGTCATTTCTCCTGTGTACTGACCACTAGAGCCGCCTACAAGCTATCGACCAGTGCTATCCTCGTCATCCTTTGGTAGGGACCATCCAGAAGTCCATCTATGCCCTGGAACGGCCCAGCCGTTCAGTGGTGTTTGTGTGGACCACAGGTCACGTCGGAATCCCAGGGAACGAACTTGCCGACAGGTTGGCGGAACAGGCTATGCGGAAACCGCTTCTTCAGATGGGCATCTCGGAACATGACCTGCGTTCTGACTTAGGCCGCAGGGTTTTTGGCTTTGAAATACGGAATGGCGTAACAGTATGCACAATAAACTGGGTGTCATTAGGGAGACTACGAATGTGTGGAAGTATTCCTCTCGCAGGCAATCAGTTGTGCTCTGCCGGCTCCGCATTGTCCACGCTTGGGCGACCCACGGTTACCTCCTGCGCCTTGAAGAGCCGCCTCAGTGTCGGTGCGCCATCCGGTTGACAGTGGCCCATCTTCTGGTGCACTGTCCCACTTCGACTGCCCAGCGACGGAATCTTGGGTTACCGGACTCGTTGCCGCTAATTTTATCTGACAACACCTCATTGGCTGATTTAGTTTTTCGTTTTAGTCGTGAGGTTGGGTTTTATCATTTGATCTAAGTTTTAGCGCAGTTCCTTTGTCCATCTGTGTCCTCCATCCTAGTGCTTTTAGGGTGGAGGTTTTAATGTGGTGCAGAGTGACTAGCTTCACTTTTTTGCTCTCATGGTAAGCCAGCCATGGTCATCTGCTTTGTTGTTTTACTCTCTTCATCCCGTTTCTTGCGTTTCTGTGGTTTTCTTGTCCCCCTTAAGTCCATTTACACGTTTGTTGCCCTTCATCGTTCTTGTGATTTTTCCTTTCATTCCGTTTTGTGTTGTCAATCTCGTTTGTTTTATCCTCACACTTGTTGCATTGTTTTATTCGGAGCAAGGGACTGATGACCTCGTAGTTTGGTCCCTTGCCCCCTCTTTTAATCCAACCAACCTGTGTTACAGTGCAATCTTCCGGGGGAAGATAAAGTATGTACCTCAGACAGCTATGGGTGTTGACATCGATAATTCAGCAAACGACTGCTCTTTACTGTTGATACAGATTTATCGCATCACGCTGTAGCTGCGGCGCGAAAACAGTTTGATTTTCTTGCCTTAAAGTTTTATGTGGCCGTAAGATTTGTGTATTTATTATGCAGCGAAAACGGAGGAAAAAACAAGAAAGGGGTTTTCACTAAATTCTATGACTAAATGGTGAACACCGGTGCTAATGTCTCCCTGTCTCACTTGTCAGAATGAAAGGCAGATTGAATTTAACGTCCCGTTGACAATCAGATCATTAGAGACGGAGCACAAGTTCAGTTTGTGTCAAGGATGGGGAAGGAAATCGGCCGTGCCCTTTCAAAGGAGCCATCCCGGCATTTGCCTGGAGCAATTTAGGGAAATCACGGAAAATGTACATCTGCATGACCGGACGCGGACTTGAACCGTCTTCCTCAGCATGGAATTGCGAGAAAAATTGATACTTATACAACAATGCTGAGTGTAGGTCGTTACAGTGATGACAAACGGGGGAAGGAAAACTCGTTACATTCCATGCACATGTAGCGACTGCGTACATGGTGCATCAGCTTGCACACGAAGTGCTTTATTTCAGAACAGTATTGGCAGCTTAACTACTTTTGTGTGTCGCTCTAAAACAGTAAAGTACGATTTCTAGGGGAAGATTACAGTTTGACGGCACTTCTTCGGCGAGATCATTAGATATAAAACACTAGGTCGGTTATGAAACCATGAGGAAAAAAACGTTGATACGTCAAATTTGGATAAAATCCCAGGCTTTCAGTGACTAGGTCCATAGTCTGCGTCATTTGCTGTGACTTAAAGTTGTGAAACTGGCGAGGCTCTCACTTTCATGCACAAAGGATGGCATCTGATTGGCTAGATTACGTCATGATGACATCACGGAAATGGCGCGTACGGAAGTTGCGTCCATTATGTCCACACTCCACAGATCATGTTTGCGCTCTCTGTCCAGAGTCGCTAGCATCACTATCGCTTACATCAGACTGTCTGATTCAAGGACAAATTTGTTGTTCTGCTCAATGTCAGCCCTTAACCTATTGCTCTCTTTTGATTGACAGGTCCTTGACCTATTTTTAAAGGCCACTTTTGATACCAAATTAATTCAATTGTGACAGCTGTTTATGACCCCCTCACCACGCTTTAACCAGTTGTTCTTGTGAGTGGTTTATGACTCCATGGGGTTGATGTATGTCTCCCTGGGTATAATGTCCTTCTGGGAAACCCCCACCCAACCCTTCCTCTTGTTTCTCCTCCCCTGCCCTCCTCGCCGCCTACACCCACACCATTACCAACACAATTTGAGGCCCCAGTTATTCGAATCGCTCCCTCGGACTCTCTCAGTTTGATTGACTAATTATTTAAATTGAACAATTAATGAAACTCTCACCTGCTGGGAAATCCCTCAGCCCTCGTCTCCCACCACCCACCTTGAAAATGGCGGATCTGTGCTGAAGAGGAGGCATCTCACCACAGGAAATTCAATTACACAGCTATGGATATACTATTTATTTATAAAATTCAATTTTCAGGGGTTGGCTCTCTCTTGCTTATCATTCTCGGCTGTTTGAAAATATGCAGGACTTGTAAAGTACATCGAAAAGAAGTAATTAAGTTGATAGCTTTTTCTTATTAATGTCACACAAGGAATACTGTCAACATAGCTCACCGCACATAACTGCACTGCTAAAAATCTTTCGCACTGACCGCAGTGCACTGCACGTCCACTTCACGATGCCTTCACCGGGCTGGCCGCTTCGCGTATTCCCGCACGCGCAAGTCACTCTACACCCGATCGAGCCCCAGCCCCCCCCCCCCCCCCCCCCCTCCCCGCAAGTGGATACTTCCTGTTTGTGTGAACCAACGTATGCAGACACGCATAGATCAGGACGTCCTCCCCACCACTCCTCCCTTCCATCCCCCTCTCATACCCCATCACCGCTCATGGAGATTTAGAGTTGGTAATCGGTGCATCGCTTTGCCCCGACGCTACCATTGCCGTGGAAAACTACAGCACACGGAACAAAGACGTTTGAGGAGAATTAGGTACCATTTGTCATGTGCCACAGTAACTCCACCTTTGTCCTGAACAAAGTAGTGGATATCTGGGTAAATCCCTCGCCCCCAGCTGTGGATATTTCAAAATATTTCCTCACTCTTACCAGATAGATTGACTAATTAATTAAATCGATACCCTTCATGTGCAGCCAGTTTTTTCCTTGCATCCTACCGCTGGATACTAGGACTGCTATATTTCACGGGATTCAATCTCCAAATCCTATTGGAATTTTTTTCCCTTTTGCCTCGTATTGGTGGATACTGGCACAGTTAGGTCATTTGGTAGGAAATCCATCACATTGGAGGTAGCTCAAAATTTCAGATTTCATCTCATTTGCATGCTATGCCCTTAAACAATTTACTGGAAGGGCTGGACAGATGTGTACTCAAAGTACAACTGTTCGAAACAATAAGTTGATCAATCAGGAATTTGAAATTGGAATTGGGTTTTTAAAGCACTGTTGAATTCCTAAATTTGTTCTCTCTGCTACATTCAGAAGCAGGCTGAAGGGCCTACTGCGTGACAGGACAACAACAACAAATACCTCTGCAATACAGAGTCCACTGCAATGTATTGAGAAGCACTAAAACAACACACTTAAACCACGACCCTGTCCATAGCAGCAGTTGTCATGATAGATGTTGGAGATCGCTGAAACATTCGCACATCCTGCACGCTCATGTCCTGATGGCCAACTGCAGTGTGCCAATCCCCTCATACACCACCAACGCCAAAGATCGGAGATCGGTGAAAAGAAACAGTAGTAATTCGGATGTTATAAATACGTCCAATGCCAACACTTGACAGTGATTGATAATGAATCGTTCAAATTTCCCTGGAGAATACATGCAATACGGACGATCGCGGAGACTGAGTATTAGTTTGCTATTCAGCTGTCCAGAAGGCGCCGCCACTGGGTCTTGCCCCTGCAGCTGTACTTATAGAAGAACCGATTTGCCAACCAGCCAGAACTTTTTGGTACCCGCCGCTTGCGAGAGCATTATTTAGCCCCGAATGCTCATTCGTTCAGGCCACAGGCTACCTCCGCTACGGATCCCATACGCCATATGGTGTCCTAGGAAATTAGCCATATATTTATCACTATAATTACAATTAAATATTACGATTGCAGCACCAATCTGATGACATTCGGCAATGACAGGAGTATTGGAAATACCGCTTCCTGACGGCTGTGGTAGTGCTGGAAATATCAATATCTGTATCCCTACTGTGAGTGCGAAATTATTCCCACGTAAAATCCTTCATCCCCCTTATGGATATCAGAACGTTGAAATCGCAATCTCCCACGTCAAATCCATACGTCGGGTGCGACAGGACATAGTCATTTTCGTTCCACGTGTTGGAACAATGACCACAGTAACTTTACACCCCAATACAAACTGTATAAGCTTGCCAGTCACAGAGAATGTATCACACATTTCCTTCTAAGTATAATACTTCACCAATAACTAAATGCTGGTGGCACGAAACAATATTGAGTGAAAATCCGCGATGGATGGACATGCCTCATTTGTTTCTCCCTGAGTCGTACCAGTGTCTCTTAGGAAGAGAGACGTAATCGTCTTATAAGTGACCGGATGTTTAAAACACGATCGTAGTAACCATGTTACTATCACTCTGCACAAAAATTGGTCATTGTTCTACCAGCATATACAAGAATCGCTAACGATATCCATGTTAAAAACTATACAGGCTTTATAAATCGATGTATAGTATTGCTTCCGAATGATGTGGTCTTCCTCACAAATATTACGAAATTGAATATAATCGGTGATCGTTGGGGTGTGTATTAACAGAGCGAAAGCGCGAGTGCACATCGCTAGCGGTGTAACCTCTTAATAAGATCACCCTTATCACTGGATTTAGAAAGTGATTCGGCCAAGGAATGTGGTCGTAAACTGATATTTGAAACTCCGTCTTGCCGTTGCTAGATATTTGTCACACTACCAAACAGAAGTTTTAATGCGTTCTATCTTGACACCATGTCGACAGTGTAACAGAGGTTCTGCGACATATCCATGGCATTATATGCGAAGGAGGGTGGTTGGTTTAAATTGATCACACACAATAGATGGTGTGTTATCTCGTATCTAAGACCTTCTCCATCCCATAGAGAAGCAATGATCTGAGTTAATGCGACAGGATCATGTTTTGACCACTCAGCGGAAATGAGAACATGTTGTCATAGCTCCTACCAACCATGTACAATGTGTAAGACCAGCGTCAAACGAAGCTTTCTCCTGCAACAACAGGTAGTAGGAAAGAGAGTACAAGCAGTTACGGTGGTGTTTCTTATCGGGAAAATTAGGATGACTCCACATCATATGGTAACTGGAAGAAGGATGAGGATTTTGCTACTGCTTTACGTTGCGTTTCCAAACTACATACGGATACGGCCGTCCGAAGGAGATCTGCATCCCTCAGGGTGCATTCATGTCTGTAACCCAAACATTCTCTCTATCCTACGTACATTGTACCATATAACAGAGCAAAACTACGAACTATAAAACTCCACTAACGTCACGTGATAGGAACTCTATAAGATGTTACTACATCCTTGTGTTCAATATATCGAAAACAAATACCGTCTGTGCGCTGACATCGAGCGTCTGTGGCAATCCTATTAAATATACAAGTACTGATCCATTCGAACTGGTGGCCAGTGATTGAAGTCTCTTGGACAGACCAGATATAGATATTGATATTTCCAGAGCCACAGCTGTCAGGAGGAGGTATTTCCATTACTTCGCTCATTGTCAGATCTCATTATATTTAATTGTAATTGCAGTGATAAATATGTGGCTCATTTCCTAGGAAGACACCGTTTGTCATGCAGGGCACGTGGCCAAGGTATCCTCTGGCTGGAATGAATGGGCACTTCCGATTTAAAGCTCTCGCGAGTGGCAGGAATGAAGAAAAGTTCAGTGGGATGGCTAGTTTAATAGTGGTGGTAAGGTCTTATGGGACCAAACTGATGTCATCGGTTCCTAGGTTTACACACTACTTACTCTAACTTAAACTAACTTACACGAAGGACAACATACGCGCCCATGCCCGAGGGAGGTGTCGAACCTCCAAAAGGGGGAAGTTGCTTGGCTATTTTGTTCTTGCCCGCAGCTGCAGGGGCAAGTCTTGGTGGCAACGCCAACTGAATAGCTGAATAACGAACTGATACTCAGTAAGCGTTGAGCTGTCTCCGCGATCGCGTGTGCTGCATATATTGTCCGTGGAAAATGGAGCAATTCAATACTGATCACTGCCAAGTGTTGGCACTGGACATAGAGGTAACATCCGAATTCCTACCACTCCGTCATCCGGAGATGCCTCCATGGCCGGGGTGGTGTACCCTACATGCACGCACATCCACAATAAAATTCCGGTTGTGGCAGCAGTTTTTACCGACCTCTGAGCATTGGTGCTGGCGGTGTATGAGGGGATTGGCACGCTGTGTGTGGACATCGGGACTTGAGCATGCAGGATGTGTGAGTGTTTCAGTGATCTCAAACATCTAGCAATAACTAATACTATGGATTGGATTGTGGTTTAAGTGTGTCGTGTTTAGTGCTTCTCAATAGATTGTAGTGGACTCTGTATTGCAGAGGTATTTGTTGTCGTTGTCGTCGTCGTCGTCGTCGTCGTCGTCTCTATCCTATCATGCAGTACGCCCTTGCTGTTCCTTCCGAATGTAGCAGAGAGACCCAATTTAGGAATTCCATAGTGCTTTAAAAATCCAAGCGCAACGTCAAATTCCTGATTGATCCATTTATTGTTTTCGATAGTTGTATTACAAGGACACTTCTGTCTAGCCCCTCCTGCAAATTGTTTAAGGACATATAATGCAACTGAGCTGAAATTTGAAATTTTTATGTACCACCAACGTAATGGACTTCCTACCTAATGACCTCACTGTACCAGAATCCACCAACAGGAGGCAAAGGGGGCAAAAAAGATCTAGTAGAGTTTGGAAACTGGGTGATTCCAGGATCGAATACCGTCAAATGTATCAGTCCCAGTATCCACCAATAGGATGCAAGGAAAAACTGACAGCACACAAAGAGTATCAATTTAATTAATTAGTCTATCAATATAATGGAGTGAGGGAATATTTCCAAGGCACCAGTGCTGAGGGGATTTACCAGGTATCTACTACTTTGTTCGAGACAAATGTGGAGTTAGTGTGGCATATGACAGACGCTACCTACTTCTTTGTGAATGTCTTTGTTCCATCTGCTACAGGTTTCCAAAGCAATGGAAGTGTGAGAACAAAGGAATTTACCGACATCCAGTGCCTGGTCTGCATTAGTGGTGAGGGGGCAGTGGAGGAGGTTGGAAGGGAGTGGTTGGGGGGGGGGGGACATTTTGATCTCTGTGTGTTTGCGTATGTTGGTTCACAAAAACAGGAAGCATCCACTTCAGAGAGAGAGAGAGAGAGAGAGAGAGAGAGAGAGAGAGAGAGAGAGAGAGAGAGAGAGAGAGAGAGAGAGGGGGAGGGGGGGGGGGGGGGAGGGGGGAGAGGGGAGGAGCAGGAGCAGGAGCATGTATTTTGACAGGAATTTCTCAGGTATCAAATAATAAAGGTTTGCCGCTGCCTAAAGCTTTTGTTTGGGGATTAGCGCGGCTGCTAGCACGTGCGGCGAATGAGGCGGGTGGCGGTGTGGCAGCTGATACGACAATCGTCGCGGCTCCCGAGTGGACTTCGTGCGGCTTGCTCGTGCGCGAATGCGTGAAGCGTCTGGGCCAGCGAAGCGGTTGGAGCGTGGCCACGCAATGCCCCGCGGTCGTCGCGAAAGATTTTTAACAGTGTAATTACATGAGGTGAGTTACAATGACGGTATACCTTGTGCGATCAGAATAAGAAAAGCGATCTATTTAATTCTGCGCCTTCCCAAAGAGCATAGAATGATCAGCAAGAGAGATCCAACCCCTGCAAATTGAATTTTATAAGTAATCAGTCTATCTTTTCCTGTTTAATTGAAACTGATAAAGTGCGATGGGGCTGTTCCAACAACTGATGGCTTAAAGTGTGTTTTTTATCGGCGAGGGGGGGGGGGAGGGTTACAAAGGATGGAAGGGGTGGGGGGGGGGGGTTATCAGAAGGGTAGTATCCCCAGGGGTCATAAACCACTTAGCAGAACAGTAGGTTAAGGGTGGGGGAGGGGATCATAAATCAGTCGGGTTAAATGTAAAACATCAATTGGAGAATATATAACGGGAATTATGACCATACATTGGACAACAATTTCGAGAAATAATGAGATAAGGCAACTGAGACAATGGTGGTACAACAAAGTCACTACACGTTATGCCCCTGCTTGCCCAAATATTCATTCCATGTTCTTACGTAGAATAAATAAAAACTACACCAGGATAAAAATTGGCAAGAATTTTTGTAATGTGTCCTCCTCTGTCACAACGATCATATTGCGGATATAAATTCACAAGTCTGAAAATTAAACCCATATATGTGTATTTACTCATTATCATCGCACAAACTCCCATGACATAAACGCACATAATACCCTCACCTTAAGTGTATCAAGCACAGCTAACTTCCATATGGAATGCAGCACACAGCTGTACTATGTTCCGAAGGAAGAATCTGAAAACACACTGTACCCTCTTGTAGGACTGACACACTACTAACATGCTAACATAAAATGGCTGGTAACCCATTCTGTCACTAGAGGGCATGAATGTAATATAGAAACGCACGAAACAGAACAGGACCTACATAATGTACAATAACAGGCGCTAGATGGCACCACTGTCAAGTTTTAACGGAACTTGGCTCTAGTTGAAATATAAACATAAACCGAAGACTGGTATACAAACCAAAACATTTGTATACATTGTTTACAGCTTTAAAATTAGATAGCACAGCATATTCGATAAGGTATGATAAGAAAGAAACGAAGATTCGTCTCCATACAGCATTATAACAACCAAACTATTGTAAACACATTACAAAATGCCAATCCCATGCATTGCATTAAGATGACATTTGTTACAGTCTTTCAAACAATTACAAAAACAAATTACAATCTTATTTACTACATATAATAACTGTGTATCGTGTCAAAACACTATATATCACTAACATAAAGGACTGGATGTGTTGTGTAATTGAAGGGGGGGGGGGGGGAAGAGTGGAGGAAGAATGTGTTTTGTGTTTTTTTTTTTTTTTTATGAGTCACCAATGCATAAGAGAGCAGAAAAGTGGACATCATCATAGCTACAGCAAATCTGAAACTACATTCTAGATACTACATTCCAGCAATCTTAAGTAATGATAAAAAAAACTTATGATAATAGGGATGAAGTAGTCAGTCACAGCATCTAACACAGTAGGCTATACAGTCTGCAAGATCCTTTATCTTATGTTACGGGATAAACACCACAAAAAAGATTAGTATTGAAAGCAACTCAAAGTCCATGCTGTGTGAAAGACTGTAACAAACGTCATCTTAATGGAAAGCATAGGACTGGCATTCGTTTCTTTGTTATCATACCTTATCGACTATGCTGTGCTACCTAATTTTAAAGCTGTAAACAATATATACAAATGTTTTGGTGTGTGTACCAGTGTTTGATTTGTGTTCATATTTCAACTAGACAGTGGTGCCATCTAGCATCTGTTATTGTACATTATGTAGGTCCCGTTTTGTTTCTTGTTTTTCTATACTACGTTCATGCCACCTAGTGACAGAATGGGTTACCAGGCAAATGGAGCAATTTTATGTTAGCAAGTTAGCAGTATGTCAGTCCTACATGAGAGTACAGTGTGTTTTGAGATTCTTTGTTCAGAACATAGCAAAAGGGACTGATGACCTTAGCAGTTAAGTCCCATAAGATTTCACACAACATAGTAAAATTATGTGCTGCATTCCATATGGATGCTTGATACACTTATGGTGAGGTTATTATATGTGTTTATCTCACGCGAGTTTTCGCCATAATAATGATTAAATGTACATATATGTGTTTAATTTTCAGACTCGTGAATTTATATCAGCCATACGATCGTTGTCAGTGCAATACCTTACTGTAGTTTTTATTTATTCTACATGAGGACATGGAATGAATGGTTGGGCAAGCATGGCCATAACTTGAAGTGACTTGGTTGTGCCACCATTGCCTGGGTTGCCTTGTCTCATTATTTCTCATAACTGTTGTCAGATGTATGGTCATAATTCCCATTATATATTCTCCACCTGATGTTGAAACTGGTAATGTAACCCCTTTTTTTTTTAATGAAAAAATTTTGTGTTTTGTGATTATGGCTTCACTATTGTAGTGTCAAATAAACATTTAAGTTACGTTATGGTCACACTCCTTAACGACAGTTATGTCGGAATATAAAATCGATCAGCTGTCACAGTTGAATTAATTTGATGTAAATATGATACCAAAAGTGGCCTACAACAATAGGTTAAGGACCTGTCAATCAAAAGAGAACAATCGGCTACAGGGTGATGTGGAGCATAACAGTAGGTTTGCCTCTGATGTAGGCAACTTGCACTAACAAACCGCACTAGATCGAAGTTTGTCTCATTACTTCTCTGCATAGGTAAGTGCATATCAGGAGTTTCCATTGATGTTTTAATCATATAATATAATCACCATTGCTTCTCTTATCACAGAGTGCCTATAGTTCGAAGTGTGGGCTAGAATTCTTGTATGTTCGAACATAATATTTTGTTTGAAACAGGCTTTGCACTATCACTGCTTTACTTCAAATTACGCTAATGTTAAACACAGCCGTCGGTAATAACATGTATAGACTGAACTACATAACTGCTGCCACACACAAGGAATATTACAAATTCCTGACACTCTCAGGCCGATATTATCAGGTCGCAATATTTCCTTAATTTTCCTGGGTGAGTGAACACCGATCTGATTCCTTGCATGTTTAGGACTTAACGTATCATTTTTGTTGTTTCCCAGAATAGAAGCCATGCTGTGTGTCAGTCCTGGCTTTGTTGAACAGCATCGCGTCTTCGTTTTCGACAGCGTTCAACTAATATCACGGGCTAAATGTCCATTGCTTATGAACATAGTCGTCAGATGATTCATATCGGAGCCAAGGTGCTCCTTGTCTGAAACAGTCGTGGCTCTGTGTATCATGGCGTTCAGCGCACCTATATTCTGAGCTGGATGGTGAAAGCTACACCTGTTTAGATACAGGACTATTTGCGTTCGGTTTTCGATACATAGAATGGCCAAGTCCTCCATCTGTTTCCCGTTCGACCAACACGACTGAAAAGGCATTTTTACGCCCTTCTCCATCTCTGCCATAAATCTTATATTTGGATGCCTATTGTTCACGTTGTCAATGAATTACTGCAGCGCCTTGTTGCCATGCGGCCAGATTCAATTCTTTTGTTTGGCACGTGAAATAAATCAGGGCTGTGTCGCGAAGCAGTTGTGGTTCTTTAATTCCTGCCGATGTAATAGTTGATCGAACAGTCCACAGGCGTACTGGCGATTGGACAGAACGAATTGGCAGTACACCTGTGGACTGTTCGATAACCTGTAGTTAGTAATCATAACGTTGTCAGATAAAGACCAGACTCTACTATTGCACTCATGTTCTTGTGCTCTATAACGAAATTGGCTTAGTCTGTCGGGCTAAGTTTTTCTGGTAAATACTCCTGAATTTCCCTCGGCCCATCTAACTCTTCGAAAACAGTGCAATTTGTTTTTTTTCTGCTGATGCTGAATTTAGTTACGCCAAGGACTTCGTTGACTCAGGATTACTTATGTTGTTGTTGTGGTCTTCAGTCCTGAGACTTGTTTGCTGCAGCTCTCCATGCTACTCTATCGTGAGCAAGCTTCTTCATCTCCCAGTACCTACTGCAACCTACATCCTTCTGAATCTGTTTAGTGTATTCATCTCTTGGTCTCCCTCTACGATTTTTACCCTCCACGCTGCCCTCCAATACTAAATTGGTGATCCCTCGATGTCTCAGAACATGTCCTACCAACCGATCCCTTCTTCTAGTCAAGTTGTGCCAAAGCTCCTCTTCTCCCCAATTCTCTTCAATACCTCCTCATTAGTTCTGTGATCAACCCATGTTATCTTCAGCATTCTTCTGTAGCACCACATTTCGAAAGCTTCTGTTCTCTTCTTGTCTAAGCTATTTATCGTCCATGTTTCACTTCCATACATGGCTACACTCCATACAAATACTTTGAGAAACGACTTCCTGACACTTAAATATATACTCCATGTTAACAAATTTCTCTTCTTTAGAAACGCTTTCCTTGCCATTGCCAGTCTACATTTTATATCCTCTCTACTTCGACCACTGCTGGCTCAGTTTAGAGATTGAATAACATCGGGGAGAGGCTACAACCCTGTCTCACTCCCTTCCCAACTGCTGCTTCCCTTTCATGTCCCTCGACTCTTATTACTGCCATCTGCTTTCTGTACAAATTGTAAATAGCCTTTCGCTCTCTGTATTTTACCCCTGCCACCTTCAGAATTTGAAAGAGAGTATTCCAGTCAACATTGTCAAAAGCTTTCTCTAAGTCTACAAATGCTAGAAACGTAGGTTTGCCTTTCCTAAATCTTTCTTCTAAGATAAGTCGTAGGGTCAGTATTGCCTCACGTGTTCCAACATTTCTAAAGAATCCAAACTGATCTTCCCCGAGGTCGGCTTCTACCAGTTTTTCCATTCGTCTGTAAAGAATTCGCGTTAGTATTTTGCAGCTGTGACTTATTAAACTGATAGTTCGGTAATTTTCACATCTGTCAACACCTGCTTTCTTTGGGATTGGGATTATTATAATGTTCTTGAAGTCTGGGGCTATTTCCCCTGTCTCATACATCTTGCTCACCAGATGGTAGAGTTTCATCAGGACTGGCTCTCCCAAGGCTGTCAGTAGTTCTAATGGAATGTTGTCTACTCCCGGGGCCTTGTTTCGACTCAGGTCTTTCAGTGCTCTGTCAAACTCTTCACGCAATATCATATCTCCCATTTCATCTTCATCTACATCCTCTTCCATTTCCATAATATTATCCTCAAGTACATCGCCCTTGTAATGACCCTCTATATACTCCTTCCACCTTTCTGCTTTCCCTTCTTTACTTAGAACTGGGTTTCCATCTGAGCTCTTGATATTCATGCAAGTGGTTCTCTTTTCTCCAAAGGTCTCTCTAATTTTCCTGTAGGCAGTATCTATCTTACCCCTAGTGAGATAAGCCTCTACATCCTTACATTTGTCCTCTAGCCATCCCTGCTTAGCGATTTTCCACTTCCTGTCGATATCATTTTTGATACGTTTGTATTCATATTTGCCTGCTTCATTTACTACATTTTTATATTTTCTCCTTTCATCAATTAAATTCAATATTTCTTCTGTTACCCAAGGGTTTCTAATAGCCCTCGTCTTTTTACCTATTTGATCCTCTGCTGCCTTCACTATTTCATCCCTCAGAGCTACCCATTCTTCTTCTACTGTATTTCTTTCCCCCATTCCTGTCATTTGTTCCCTTATGCTGTCCCTGAAACTCTGTACAAACTCTGGTTCTTTCAGTTTATCCAGGTCCCATCTCCTTAAATTCCCACCTTTTTGCAGTTTCTTCAGTTTTAATCTACAGTTCATAACCAATAGATTGTGGTCAGAGTCCACATCTGCCGCTGGAAATGTCGTACAATTTAAAACCTGGTTCCTAAATCTCTGTCTTACGATTTTATAATCTATCAGAAACCTTTTAGTATCTCCAGGGTTCTTCCATGTATACAACCTTCTTTTATGATTCTTAAACCAAGTATTAGCTATGATTAAGTTATGCTCTGCGCAAAATTCTACCAGGCGGCTTCCTCTTTCATTTCTTAGCCCCAATCCATATTCACCTACTATGTTTCCTTCTCTCCCTTTTCCTATTGATGAATTCCAGTCACCCATGGCTTAAATTTTCGTCTCCCTTCACTACCTGAATAATTTCTTTTATCTCATCATACATTTCCTCAATTTCTTCGTCATCTGCAGAGCTAGTTCGCATATAAACTTGTACTACTGTAGTAGGTGTGGGCTTCGTGTCTATCTTGGCCACAATAATGCGTTCGCTATGCTGTTTGTAGTAGCTTTACCCGTACACCTATTTTTTTTATTCATTATTAAACCCACTCCTGCATTACCCCTATTTGATTTTGTATTTATAACCCTGTATTCCCCTGACCATAAGTCTTGTTCCTCCTGCCACCGAAGTTCACTAATTCCCTCTATATCTAACTTTAACCTATCCATTTCCCTTTTCAAATTTTCTAACCTACCTGCCCGATTATGGGATCTGACATTCCACGCTCCGATCCGTAGAACGCCAGTTTGCTTTCTCCTGATAACAACGTCCTCTTGAGTAGTCCCCGCCCGGAGATCCGAATGGGGGACTATTTTACCTCCGGAATATTTTACCCAAGAGGACGCCATCATCATGTAATCATACAGTAAAGCTGCATGCCATCGGGAAAAATTACGGCTGTAGTTTCCCCTTGCTTTCAGCCGTTCGCAGTACCAGAACAGCAAGGCCATTATGGTTAATGTTACAGGGCCAAATCAGTCAATCATCCAGACTGTTGCCCCTGCAACTACTGAAAAGGCTGCTGCCCCTCTTCAGGAACCACACGTTTGTCTGGCCTCTCAACAGATACCCCTCCGTTGTGGTTGCACCTACGGTACGGCTATCTGTATCGTTGTGGCACGCAAGCCTCCCCACCAACGGCAAGGTCCACGGTTCCTTCCGGGGGGGTGGGGGGGGGGGGGGCAGGATTGCTTAAAAGACCGTTCCTGTTCCATAGCTGCCTTCAGTTTGTGCGCAACTATCTAAATCGCCCTGTATGTATACAGAAGAAGAGCCGTCCTATCACACTACGTTGGGGCACTCATGACCGTGCCCTTTATCTTCGATTAACATTCGCTTAAAGAGACTTCGAGTCAGTAACACATATGAGGACGTATTCACGGCATAACGCGATCGTGATTTGTAAAGCGAATTTCAGTTTTCATCGATAGTTTCACTGACACAGTTGTTCAGAGTTACTATTCACTCGAATTTATAAC
Organism: Schistocerca americana; assembly: GCF_021461395.2. Lineage (NCBI taxonomy): Eukaryota > Metazoa > Arthropoda > Insecta > Orthoptera > Acrididae > Schistocerca > Schistocerca americana. Next base: position 403,262,474 of record NC_060130.1, read on the forward strand.
CCATTTAATAACCTTAATGATTAGCTAGTGTCTTAGTGGTATCGCTAAGTGTTAACAATAGCGTTAAAACTAAATTAATTTTCTTTATGTTTTCTTCGTGTATACTTGCTAATGGCATCTGCCTTTGTGCAGATTCCAGGTTTAGCAGTAATGTTGAATCCAATTACTGTTTTCAGTCTCTCAAAGATGAAATAAGGAGAACGTGATATACAGTCGAAATCACCTACTTCTTCTGAAGACTTAAAAGAGTGTTATTTATTAGTTAATTTCTTGGACATTCATTCGTATGATGTCGACATTCCGTTCGAAATTGTGGAAACAGAAGAAAGTGGAAGCAACTCTGACGATTCTGTGATTGTGGTTTATACGATGATGGTTGTGTTAATTGAAGTCCACAACATAAATACAGTACCTACTTAGCCCAAAGAAAACATGAGGAACAATAGCTTTCTGTGACAAAAAAGCCTGAAGTTTTATGATTACACGCTCGGAGTTAAGCTGTGTGCAAAGCAGGTTTCGTTTCGTATAATCTGAACGTGAATTGTATAAATGGTAGAAAGACTTCCATGCAATACGAAATATGGACCAAAATGAAACTCGCAAAAGTGTGAAAGGAAAACTATTCCAATGATTTAGAACTACTTATGAGAGTCAGTGCACCTTTGTCGAGGGAAATCTAAGAGACTAGGCGCTGTGAATTGCGAGATGAATAGTATTGATTTCCAGGTTTGTTTGAACCCTTACGAAATTTACTACACGTATGCGTGTAGAGGAGATGTCATTGATAGACAGTACTATAGACAAATTCGTAGCTTGTTATCCCCTAAAATGTTGTGTATAAACCCAGCCAGTCAGGTTTTGTGCGGGAACTGTGTGCAAACCCCACTGTATCATTTCGGACGAAAAAAGACAGAATCGCTTATATAGCCGAGGAATGCGATGACGCAGTCGTGTACAACGATGTCAGAGGTAAGTATAAGTGAATTAGTGTTTTCGCAGTTTCATATCTGTCTTCAGCAACCTCAAGGCACAATGTGGCCAAAAATTAAAAAAAAAAGATGTTTAGTTACAGAAATCTTGTAATCAACGTAGAAAAATCTGGAAAAATGCTGGGGAATAATTTTCTGTACTGCATTCGAAACGGCCTCTTACTAGTTGGAGAAAGTAACTCATTACTTTTGTTGGACTCTTGACCTGGACATGACGACACGTATGTCATTTGGAGGACGAAGCAAAGTCTTAATATAATTTGGATTCCACCGGGATCTAATAGTTCGATTGAGCGCTTCAGTAAAGAAATTTTTCGACAATTCAAGTGATTTTTCAAAGGTTGCCAGGGAATATAATTTCCGATAGCTGTTCATCATTTCTGGTTTATCAGCGTGACGGTGTTGTTAAACTTAAGTCATTTGTGCAGTAGCAGTTTGCATTATCTCGTTTTACGAATTTGATGAAATATCCATGGTACACAGCATACCATGCAGAACAAAGGCCACGATCATTTCTTACTTCATCCGAGTTCTCTCACAATAAAACTATTAATTAATGTGAAGTGCTTGAATGCATTGTCAGGTTTGTATTGTTTAAGGGAAATGTTTTCGTCATCCAATACACACTACACATGTTTGTGAGAAATATAGTGAATCAACAGAATACTACTTCAGGTTTAGTTAAATATGATATATTCAAATATTATGATGAGAACTGTGCTACAGAAATTGTTATAAAATATTTAATGTTAACAAATTAAAGTCCTGATTGATGTAAGTCATCTGTAATGTAACATCATACGGTGCTTGGTTTTGTTTTCTCTGCCTGTCGGTTGTTTGACAATTACATCTGCAACAGTTTAGCTGTCAGTATGAACTACAGTTTATCCAAAATATTAACGATCTGAGGTTTTTTGCTATGGTTTAAGCGCTGAAACTCGCATGTGTGCACTTAAGACCTCTCTACGTTCTCACGGAACAGCTGTGTGTACTAGGTAGGAAGGGCTGTGCAAACATCTGTTATAAGTAGTTCTTCGTGTGGCAAGTCTGCGTAACTTTAATTTTTTAATATATGCCGTGGGCCTTAGCAAATTTTGACAGTGCATTTCTTTCGGTGTGTTCTGCATGTATGAAAAATTTCGCCGGCAGTTGTGACAGAGCGGTTCTAGGCGCTTCAGTCTGGAACCGCGCGACCGCTACGGTCGTAGGTTCGAATCCTGCCTCGGGCATGGATGTGTGTGATGTCCTTAGGTTAGTTATGTTTAAGTAGTTCTAAGTTCTAGGGGACTGATGACCTCAGATGTTAATTCCCATAGTGCTCAGAGACATTTTTTGAAAAATTTCAGGGTAGATTTGGACATTCCGGACTGAACCATACCCTTGTCAATTGTTAAAAGAAGACTACAGAAAAAGCAGTGAATTCTGAAAATGAGAGGTGCTACGCAAGAACGTGTTACTGATTTTGGTCGGTCTTGATCAATTTCCTTGAGATGGGAAGGATGATTTTTTCATTAATAACTATTTTGTGTATCTCTCTTGGACTTCAGTTCATGTTTTCAAGTTCGGATGAGCATACTCGGCATCCTTCCTCATCTTGCGTGATTCAGTAACCCGTTGCAATTCCCGTTTACCCCCTATGATCACCTCTCTCATTCTGTCATGAAGCACTTCACAACAACACACGTTTGCTGGACATAACGTTAGATATTGGGGTCCTAAAAACGAAACGAACTGTGCTAATTGCCGGCCTACCAAAATGCAGTGCAGGTATGTGTGGGATCCCCAATGCTTGAAGAGTAGTCAGTGACAGTGAAATGGATGGCGCCTTCCGAAGTTTGACAGCAAGTGATGCAATCACAGCCTTATATTGCTCACTGTGCGTAACTATTAATCTGACAAGAGTCAAAGGAAAAAATTTATTGTCTGGCAAAACCGCACCTATTTGAAAATGAAATGTGTTTTTCAAAGTGGTTGCAGTAAACCACGGTACCTGTCTTACGGTCTGACGGCCTGAAACCGGTAATTTAGTTCTGAAATTGGTGTGATTGCGCCGAACAATAAATTATTTTCAAAACAGTCAATAAATGTGCATCTCCAAACCGACTGAAATATTGTTTCCAAAGCGTCAAAGGTCAGTAGTAATTATTCCTGTATCTCCTATGATTCACTGCTAAGGAACACAGACGTGTGATGCAGGTTGCCGCCTCTCCAGGCAAGTGGCAATACCACTGCGTGAGATGCAGCAGGATGGTACGACTACAGCATAAGCACACCGTGTTTGTTTTTAACAGCAACCACCACGGTAAAGCGTGGCGCCAGCTTCGCCGGCAGCTATTCGCCCTCCGCAGATCACGTGGCTGCCGTTCGCCTCGGCAGTATTCTTCCGCTGGGCGGCTGCGGAGAACTCCGCCCACTGAGAATGACCAGTTCGTATCTGGACGCACTCCGGGCCAAGCGCCGACCAATTGCCTGTCCCTCAATCCCCCCAGCGCAGTCTTTCTCTCGGAGTCGCGTCCGAGTCTCCTCTCCGCGTGTCGTCCTTACCGGCAAGAATCGTCTTTTGAGTACAAAATTACCTGATAACCCATCTTAATGCGCTGGCTCCATACAACCGACTGGCAAATGCACACCATTTCTTCTGTCTGTAGCGGAGGGTCACACGACCACTCAGTACCAGTTATACGCCATTTAAAAAGCTCCAAAGCGGCCATTGTACTCTTCTAAGCGGACTATCGTTTTTGTGTGGTGAACTATACTTGATAAAGGAAGGAATTACTTGTACGTTTTCATGAGATAGCTATACAATTTCTGTCCTTATTTGATGGAAGCGCAAGCTCCGTGAAATCATCTTCCGCGAACAGTAGAGGAACCGGTCATGACTATAAATTGTCATTCATAATTACGTTCAGCTATAATTAATAAATCACCTCCAGTAAAATTTTGTCCGCCCCGATACCTGAGTGGTCAGCGCGGTGGTCTGTCACGCCGAGGGGCCTGGGTTCGATTGCCGGCTGGGTCGGAGATTTTCTCCATTCAGGAACTGGGTGTTACGTTGTCCTCATTATCATTTCATCATTACCAGTGGAAGGCAACGTGAAACCACCACTGGAATCACTTCCATAGACGCTCATGCGGTGGACCTCTCTGACAAGGCTTCCCCCATGACAAGACCTGCCGTAAGGCAGAACACAAAGTTTAGACTTTAAATTACGTATAATGAAATGACACAAGATATATACATTGCTGTCCGGGGTGGCCGAGAGGTTCTAGGCGCTTCAGTCTGGAACCGCGCAGCTGCTACGGTCGCAGGTTCGAATCCTGCCTCGGGCATGGATGTGTGTGAAGTCCTTAGGTTAGTTAGGTTTAAGTAGTTCTAAGTTCTAGGGGACTGATGACCTCAGAAGTTAAGTCCCATAGTGCTCAGAGCCATTTGAACCACATATACATTGAAGCGCCAAAGAAACTGGTGTAGGCATGCGTATTCAAATGCAGAGAGATGTAAACAGGGAGAATAAGGTGCTGCAGTCGGCAACGCCTATATTAGTACACAAAGTGTCTAGCGCATTTGTTAGCTCGGTTACTGCTGCTACAATGGCAGGTTATCAAGATTTAAGTGAGTTTGAACATGGTGTTATAGTCGCTGCACGAGCGATGGAACACAGTATCTCCGAGGTAGCGATGAAGTTGGTGTTTTCCCGTACGACCATTTCACGACTGTACCGTGAGTATCAGGAATCCGGTAAAACATCAAATCTCCGACATCGCTGCCAACGGGACCAACGACGACTGAAGGGTATCGTTCAACGCGACAGAAGTGCAACCATTTCGCAAATCGCTGCAGATTTCAATGCTGGGTCATCAAGTGTCAGCGTGCGAACCATTCAACGAAACATCATCGATTTGGGCTTTTGGATCCGAAGGCCCACTGGTGTACCCTTGATGACTGTACGAAACAAAGCTTTACGCCTCGCCTGGGCCCGTCAACACAGACATTTGGCTGTTGATGACTGGAAACATGCTACCTGGTCGGACGAGTCTCGTTTCAAATTGTATCGAGTGGATGGACGTGTACGGGTATGGAGACATCATGAATCCATGGACCCTGCATGTCAGCAGTGCACTTTCCATGCTGGTGTAGGCTCTGTAATGGCGTGGACTGTGTGCAGCTGGAGTGATACGGGACCCCTGATATGTGTAGATACGACTCTTGACAGATGACACGTTCATAAGCATCCTGCCTGATCACCTGCATCCCATTCCGACAAACTTGGGTAATTCCAGCAGGACAATGCGACACACCACATGTCCAAAATTGCTACGGAGTGGCTACAGGAACACTCTTCTGAGCTTAAACACTTCCACTGGCCACCATATTCCCCAGACATAAACATTATTGAGCATATCTGGAATGCCTTGCAACGTGCTGTTCAGAAGAGATCTCCACCTCATCGTACTCTTACGGATTTATGGTCAGCCCTGCAGTATTCATGGTGTCAATTCCCCCCAGCACTACTTCAGACATTAGTCGATTCTTATGTCAGGTCGTGTTGCGGCACTTCTGCGTGCTCGCGGGGCCCTACACAATATTGGGCGGGTGTACCAGTTTCTTTGACTCTTCAGTGTAGTAGAACAGCGAAACGCCCGTGTTTCCGTATAAAAGTAGCAGCCTCTACCATAGAATCGCTATTCAGAGCTTTAAAACTGTTTTAAAAAAAGCTACACAAGTAAGCACATGGCGTTCTCAGCTCTCAGCCGTTCAGCTAATTAACATTTCTTCATTGGTTACACTCTGTCTATATTCCCTTACGAACCAGTTCCTGTGTTACATGCTCCTACTCCGAGAGACTTTGCAGATAGTTTTGGAATATATCGTTTGACATTTGCACAAATTCGGTTGATTAGTAAGTCCCATTGTCGGGCAGCCGTCTATACTGCACCGTGTACTCGATAGTGGTATGGAAAGCCATACGGCGTGGAGCTGCCGAGCACTCTCACAGAACAGTGGGCAACTGCCCTGACGTTGGAATATTAGGGTTTAACGTCCCGTCGACATCGCGGTCATTAGAGACGGGGCGTAGACGTATGTGATGGAGGGGGGTTAGTGAACATTGTCGCTTTCGCGTCTTTCAGACACGGCACGGCAGCCGGCCGGAGTGGCCGAATGGTTCTAGGCGCTACAGTCTGGAACAGCGCGACCCTACGGTCGCAGGTTCGAATCCTGCCTCGGGCTGAGTGTGTGTGATGTCCTTAGGTTAGTTAGGTTTAAGTAGTTCCAAGTTCTAGGGGACTGATGACCTCAGATGTGTTACGTCCCATAATGCTCAGAGCCAGAGCCAGGCACGGCAGTCTTCATCCAACAAACACGGATTCATCAGTTCATTAGTTCTGTTGTTTATTATCAGCTTTTTGTTTTGGTTACGTAACTTCTACTCATAGACCTACAGATGGTTTGGTGAGTAAACAGACATTGATCGATTAATTTCTTTAGCGAAAGAATGGCTAGTTTTGTTCGACAGAACTTTAGAAAATTAAAAGGGCGGGATACATATTAAAAGTGTGTGGACCGACGTGTTCAGGGGTTTGGATGGATCATTTCAAAACATTAACGACAAGGAAAAAATGAATACGGTAAGTAAGTTGTTCAGTCACTTACAGAGGTTTCATTTTACCAATTTCAAAGTTGTGTTTACAATAAATGGAGTAATAGCAGTCTTTGCAAAAATTATATTTTAGAAAACTGTCAATGTACAAATCCAACAGAAGTAAGAAAGTAATCCATCATTATGTTCCTCATATTATTTTCGAAGTGTCCCCCACATACGTGTCTCGCAACCTGCAGTCGCTATAATCCATTTTCAGATTACGTGTCTTTAGTTTCATAGCTGTCTCGTGTCACACACAAAGCTATGAAAAATGAGACACATTTTTGCAATATCTACAGAAAAATCAGGATCCAAGTTCAATGATTGTAAAACTTTCCAATTTGTTGCTCCGTTTTCCGAAGGCACAGTCCACACACCTTGAAACTCTGGAAATACAGTAATTGAAAATACTCTTTGCAACTGCCAACTTATTTTCTCCATATTGCCAAAGGTGATGTCTCCGTAGTTCAGAAGCCTCATCCCCCCGTCCGAAAAATATGATGATTGATGTTTTGAGGCAGGAAGGCATTCATTTATCTTCAGGAGTATCTAGTTCTTTACTTACTTGCGATTTCCACACTGAACTTAATCTGAATGTATTTGAGAGCTAGTCCTTCGGGTAACTTCCAGTTGGTACGTATATGAACCGGTAGTATGGATTTGCCACCGCCATCAACATTATGGACGAATATCCTTTGTATATGAAATACATGATATTTCATGGGTCGACAGTTCACGAATGTGTTTACCATCAGTGGCTCCAATGAAGCGTGGATAATTTGCTTTCTGTAAGAAATTGTGAGTAGTGGTTTCCAACTGAGCTTTTGTAGGTGTAGGGATACATTCACAGTGCAGAGACCATACCCTTTTATTCGCATCTCTGACTGTTTTGCTTATAGTATTACTCATAGGTTGCAACTGCTGTGAAGGTCTGTGAATATAGATAACTGAAACAATAAAAACGAAGGAAGATTACTAATTAGTGGCAAAACAAATTTTAAGACCAAGAAACTCTTTCTCCTTGATTTGATAAGTTGGTTTTTGATGTATTTACGGATCTTCTAAAGTGTATGGACACATCTTCGTGTGTGTCTTTTACAGGCGCAGTGCTGCGAAGAAGTGGACAGATACGGGAGAATCTTTTAGTAAAAGCGAAAGTAGTATAAGTCTCCCTTTAGGTCAGGGAATGAAAGACAGATAAATCTAACATTTTAATGGATAGCAATTACAAATTTTGAAGTAACTAGCGGACGCCCTACAGAAGACATGATGCCGGATTGCCGATTGGTAATGAAGAGTCTGTTGATGCTAATTGTGACACTGTCCATCGCAGAAAGGAAGACGATGAATTCGAGAAACCAGTTGAAGACAAGAGAGAGCGTTGAGCTGATAAGTTTTTTTAAACACACTTTTTTAAGAGCCGTTATTCCGCCTTAAAAACATTCGCCGATGATGAGGTAGCGGAATTTCAGCTAAGCTTTCTTCAGTTCTTGGCAAACATTGAAAAACGAAGAAGGGCACAAAGAAATGTTAGTCACACTGTAAATGTTTCTCATCAGGGATAGGCACAAAGCTCATCCATCACTACTCATTCGTCCTAACAGATCTTTCAACCACCCTACAACACTGCCATTGAACAAGTATCTTGTGCAGTAGGAGTCTTATGTACGCCGATACTCTAGGCCAGCAGTGTGAACGAGCACCTACCAGATCTAAACGCCCGACGATTGTTGACCAGTAATTAATAATGAATCGTGTAGATGAACCATCAGGATTGCGTATTACGTGCATACCACTTTTATTGCAATGACGCGATTATTATAGCAGTAGCGGTGGTAGAAACTAGAAAAGAGGATTTCGTCTTATCTTGTTGAGGCGTCAGTGTTCAGGGGCATCTAAATTCCAGTCAGATACTCCAAAAATGAAGCCCAGGCTTGCTACGTCGTGACAAATACTTTACTTAGAACTCCACATTCTTATTACAAGCTTTGCTGCCGTATCCGTGAAGTTCACAACTCTATTTAAACTTGTCAAAATCTTGAAGTAGTGACACTAGTAGCGTACTCTGCTCGTAACAAGTACATTACACTTCGAACACCGTGCGCAACGTAACCATAACCCAGAACAAATATATCTCCCTCTGTCAAACTTGTTTACAACATGGGCCTACTACCGAATACAATGTATCGAAGTTAAGTTTCAAAGATGTTACATTGGTATTAAAATGTAAACTACGATGTTAATTTTTAATACATTAAAAAGGAGGAGTTCAAATGTTATTGCAGAATATTAATATTTGTTGTTATTTTAACCTGTTCTGTTTTAATGGAACATGTAAATCTGTGGATGACTAACATTTTCGGCATCATCATAATTATGTCTTCCGAGTATATAAAAAATGATCAAATAAACTTCAAATAGGTCAAAGGAATGCTAAGAACAAAATAATGTGGATACAATGAGCGTCTCTGCAAAAACAGGTACACGCGTGAATTTACAAAAACCGTACTGGTAATTTCAGTTGAGAAAAGGATATCGACAGGTGAAGTAAAGATTAAGAGCATCGACCTTGGGTCTTTACAAAGTCCATCAAGTTCATAACATATTTCAGAAAATTCACGTCATTCGCGCAATTTTGCTAATTGTGAACAACAAAATCTGCAGTGTGTTTAAAATTTAGTATTTTGATGACTTCTTATGAACAAATTGTTTTAAAGACTTTTGAATTACATATTTCTTTATTCCTCTGTTCCTGCAGTAGTTACCCAGTGTAAGAATTATTTACTCTTTCCCATATGCTAAAGTAGTATTCTTATTTCATTTACCTCAAGGCGACAGCTGAACAGAATAGATTCCCTGAAGAACTGAGGGTTGGGTTGTTTGGGGAAGGAGACCAGACAGCTAGGTCATCGGTCTCATCGAATTAGGGAAGGACGGGGAAGGAAGTCTCCCGTGCCCTTTCAAAGGAACCATACCGGCATTTGCCTGGAGCGATTTAGGAAATCAAGGAAAACCTACAGCAGGATGGCCGGACGCGGGATTGAACCGTCGTCCTCCCGAATGAGAGTCCAATGCCTTCAAGAACGTATCGCATAAAATTTCGTTTGCTTACTCAAGTTTTCTGGGTGTTCCGTTTATGCGGTAGCTGCCCCGTTCTTTCCCAACCTCCAATAGTTGTATTCAAAAGGCGTCGCTCCTGTTTTTCTTGGTCTAGCCTTCAATACTACAGCGACACAGATTTAGTCAGGAGAAATGTTTCCGAAGATTGCATGATAAGCCGCCGCTGATACCACATAGGGAACAATTCCAGCTAATGTACTGTTACTCGGCAGCGCCTCCTTCTTTGCTGGCACGTTTATTAAGTTGGATTCTCCCGAAACAGTGCATAAAGCAGTACGTTGATCATCGCTCCAGTCCCGCTGAGGGTTCGAGGCGATGTGAAGCAAGTATTTCCTCGTTATTCCCGAAAGAATCTGTACGACCCTCTAGTGCACAGTTCCATCGGCATTATGGAAGAAACTGATTCATATTTGGTAATTCTGTATTATAGGAGACCTGTGTTCGTATGGGACTCTAGACTAGGTAGCACTTCCATTCTTTCTTTCATTAGTGTAGGTCTCGATTTCATCTGTTGGGTCTCTTCTTGTTCAGTGTCAGATGACCCCATTAACTCGACAAATACTTCTAATTTTCCGTGTTATGTGCTGATGACATATTTGTCTGTAGTATCACGTGTAGCAAAGCACTTTTGTAGAAAACTCCAAGCACGATGCCAAAACTGTTACGTCGCCTGTGATAGATACAAACGATTGGAAGACTTTTGTAACAAAAGGGCACGTGGTTTGTAAGAAATTTTGTGAATGAGAGAAATATGTTAGCTCAGCAAATACAAGAAACTAGTAGGAAACGACTTGTATCTCTGGGGAAGGAAAGGATGAAGAACCTATGGGACAAATTGCACCATTTACGCTCCATCTTCACAGCTTCACTTTTGCTAGTACGTTTTTCTTCTTTTCACATCTCACAGAGGCTCTTGTGCATACCTTACCACGCTAGCGCTCCTAGTAAGGAGTAGTCCAGCGCACAGATACATTCTGCCGGGGTGCTTGAGGTGTACTGTTGGACACACGGTAAGAAAGCATATGATACTGGTATAATTCACGATGGTTTATAACTGTATTAAAACTTTGCATGAGAAACAGAGAGCGACGTCGAAATATCAAAGGGATCATAGCCTTACTGAAAAGCCATCGAATTGAAATCTAATGCAGATGCGGCTATGAGAAAAAGTGAGTGAACAGGAAAGAAAAATTCAAAAGATCATAAAATAAATGAACGGAATGAAATTCACCAAAATAAAAACTAAGTGGTATGAAATCATTGGAATTCATTGTGCGAGATTTGGATTCGAACTAGACCTCCTGCTTATCGCGAGTAGTCACGTTAACCATTAGGCCTCTAGGCCTACCTCAGACCTTCATTGGCATTGATGTTTGCTCCTATTACTTCCAGAAGTTCTTCCTCGCGTTATATGTGGTAGTACCGCAATCGTGATTAATACTAATTACCAAATTTTTACTGATGTTTTACGAAGTTTTCAGAGACCTTAAATCAGAAATATTAACTAAAATTGAATTTATCTTTACGGCGGAATGTGTTTGTTACTGCCTCACTGTACGTTCAAAAAAGAATTTCTTTAAACTGGAGGAAAACAATTAGTATATGTAGTTGGAGTTTTGGTTTTGGAGGATACATGTATAGGGAACGACTTAAGTTTATTTCGTCGGGCTTGCTGTAGTTTGTTAGGGTTGTGTGTCGGCAGACCGCCACCGTGTTGTGTGGCTCACTTCCCGCCCACGAGTGCCCGTCATTGAACTTGACTAGCCGTTCGGTATCGATCGCCAGCAGGTACAAGACTGCTTCCCTGCGCTGCGCATGCGCATTTCGCTTCTGGTCGCTTCGTACCTATGCAATATCAACGACATCCCTACTTCACCTATTGATTCTTCTCCCTTCCGATTAGGGCATCCACCTACCGCACTCTCAACTCATTTCGTACTGCGCTGTCCTGCACTTTAACGCAGAGTATATCAGGTGATCTCTCTTTATGCGCATCAGTTATTTTTCATGTGTCTGCTCAGTTTCCTTTCCGCTGGTCACGTTTCCACAAGCGAGACTGAACAGCAAATATTTCGTCTTGAAGTGCTAAGGCGGTCAGCCGTCCTGGATTCTGCGGAACCGTCCCACAGTGGTTGTTGTAATTCCGCGTTACAATAATTAAAATAGCTCCGCAAAACGCCTAACGCGTACCGCATTCCTATAATTGGTAAATTGCTAGTCTGCGTGCACAAATCTTATATATTTGAGTATGTTGGGCGACGTGCGAGTCCGTTCACGACAAATGATTGAGAAATGCGGGCAGCAAGGCTTGCTGGACATTTGCGGACACCACCTTTGCTATGTATTTGGGCACTGATGCTTCGGAATGAGGGGGTTTTCACAAATCTCCGCTTTCCAAGCTGTCGTGTCCACATATTTTCCGACATCGGCAGTACATAAGGGGCCTCTACACGTTCGATATTGTTTAATATATTGCCAGTACTTAAATATACTGAAGCCATCAACTGTAAATAGTTATGTCATCATTTCCCTTATGCAACGTGATTTCCAGAACTCAAGATGTCATACGATTACGCCTTTGTGGCTATTTTACTATCTGTCACCGTCAAAAACAATAACAAAAGGAAAAAATGGATACGTGAATGGTTGACAAAAAAAGCGACATAATCGATATTAATTAACTCACTCAAATTGATGTCTCTTGAAAATTAAGAAAATTATTAATGACATCACAGGACAGAATAGAAAGTATGGTAATTAGAGAGGAAATGGCAGTTAAAAATAGGTTAGGAGTAACTAAAAATTCTTGCGACTGAAAGGTCATTAGACTGATAGTTAGTGTTGTGATACCAGCAGTATTGCAGTTGTCATGAAAACTAACGAAACAATTATAGGCCGTATTTATCGTGGAATAATGTTCTTCGTTAATTAAAGAAAAGTAAAGAAGCAATTTTTTGTGTTCTGTGATTATTATTTTGTGTGGTATTAAGATTAGTGTTACTGTAGAGTGATACGCAGATATAAACTATAGGGATAAAAATTTTAAACATATCCAGATTTAGATTTAAATCAGGACGGAACTAAGTATCGCTACTGCCGGACGTCCAGATTCCTTAATCATTTGTGATAATTTCGTGAGAATGGAGTTCATTTTGCAGACTACCAGTGGCGAGATGTTGGCCAGTGGCAGAGAGACAGGAGAGGGGACAAGGACCAGGTAAATCCTTCCGTAAAGTGATTGTGTCTCTTCATGTCCGGTGTTCACAAGTCTCCATGTCCGTCCATCTCCAGAGACCCTCACGACCTGTGCGTGTGCATGTGTGTGCGAGCGAGAGTGCGCAATATCTTTCAGGTGCAAGTGCAAGTGAGGGAAACGTAACGTATAACTGTTAGTAAAGGTCAAAAAGCTCCAGAAGTGGCCATTTTTTGTGGTTTTAAATCGTGTGTGCGGTAACAAGACAATCTTAGCTCCTATTTTATTTCGCCCAGTTTCTCTAGAGCATTTCTTTCTTTTCTTAGCAGTGCCGCCGACTGCGAAAAAGGGAAGTTATAAATTCGTGATGGACTTGCAAAAAGAGTTCTGTTCCTTTGCAGAAGTGTTTCCAACTTTTGAAGTACGATGCAGTATACACCGCGCAAAAGGATTAAAGGGTTACTTTTTTGAAACCCCGTCATTTTCCCCAGTTGTGGCACAGAAGTGGGAAGTTTGGGTCAAAGAAGCCTACAACCTGCCTATGTAATGGTGCAATAGCGTGGCACCCTATGACGTCACCCTCGGACTCTGCGATGCTTCAAACAGCAAAGTGTCGACACATGCTAGAAAAGGTCAGAACTCGGAAGTTAATGTGAGGTGTAACGTGGGTTAATGATATGTTGACAACAAATTTCACCATAATTCGGCCCAACGCCACCGTGGACGTTTCACACGATGGAAAAGTCGTCACATATCCCCGTTACCCTCTTATCTTCTCGCCTCTGCGATGAAGGTCAGAACCACAACGCTCAACGTTAAAATCATGCAGTTTTCCTACGGGTGGCTAAGGAAAACCTTCCAGACACACCGACGCCCAGAGGCAAAACGAAAAGCCTTCAGAATGAGCCATGAAGGGCGTCAATGAAACCAACCCTTCTCTTGGGGGTATTCATTTACACGTATTCCGCAGTCGAAAACGACAGTTTCCTGTGCGGTGTGAAATGCGACGTACTTGACAATCTTTGACACTGCTGACAGCTCCCCGACGCTTCAACCCTTCCCTAAGTACGTTGTGGGGCAGCAATCCCATTGAACGTGACCTGGCGCCTTTGTAGTGTAGCAAGATCGCAGTTTTTGTTCTGGTATACAGGGAGAAACCACGAGGTATCGTTCAAAACCATTCGACGAAATTTGAACGTGATTCGAAGCAGTAAAGTGTGTTTATGCTTTTTCAGCTCTCCTGTTTCGCGCCCTCGTGTGGCGCGATCACGAGGGGAGGGGGGGAGGAGTGGGGGGGGGGGGGGGGGGAGTCGCGACATTGACATGTGCATGAATAAACCGGAAAAGGGTTCCACTACGACCCACTCACCGCTCAGCAACACCCACGGTGCCACCTACGCACCATTGCTGAGTGCTCCAAAAATATACTTGTACAGAGGAACTCTTGACCCACTCGGTAGTGTGAGTGACGCTACATTGCTGCTCTGGTGCCGGTTTGCGGGCATGCGGATCTCGGGGGAGTCGAAGGGTTGTCTGCCCACAAGCTCCAAGTTTCTTTCCGTTCGGAAAGGGCATGCGTAAGTGAAGCCTTATGAAACCTTACGACGACTGTGCAAAAGTTTTCACCATTTTCGAGTTGATGACCTTTAGTGAATAGTCAAGCTATGTTTATGGGAGCTGATACACTACTTCTGTAGTTTGTATAGCATATGGTATGCGCATGAGGGTCTTGTCGGCTAGGCGTAAGTGCCGAGGTACTCTGATGAACACTCGCCAGTCAGTACGTAGCAAGGGAAGTCGGACACTGTTCAAATGTGCGTGAATTCCTAAGGGACCAAACTACTTAGGTCATCGGTCCCTAGACTTACACACTACTTAAACTAACTTATGCTAAGAACAAAACACACACACACACACACACACACACACACACACACACACACACCCATGCCCGAGGGAGGACTCGAACCCCCGGCGGGAGGGGCCGCGCAGTCCGTGACATGACGCCTCAATCCGTGCGGCAGTGGAGACGCTACGACTGTCAAAAGTTTGTCATTAAGTTGTCGGAGTATTCGTAACAAAGTTCCCGAATTTACTTTCCTCCAGGAAAGGTATCTCGCTCAAATTATTCTCGGGATCGAGAGCTGGCTGAAACGCTAAGTGGAAAGCTCCGAGATATTTAGCAAATCATGGAAAGTATATCGGAAAGACAGATTAGAGGCCGTAGGAGGGGGAGTGTTCATTGCAGTAGACAAAAATATTGTCTCTATTGAGGTCGAAGTTGACTGTGACAGTGAAGTAACCTGGTCGCCTCTAACAGTTCTAGGTGAAACCAAGTTAGTTGTTGGTTGTTTTTTATCGGCCACCCGTTTCCGCTGTGACAGTTCTAGAGGCACCCATAGTCTACAGTCAGTAGCGCGTAAATACTCAGATCATGCATTACTGCCGGCCGTAGTGGCCGAACGGTTCTAGGCGCTACAGTCTGGAACCGCGCGACTGCTACGGTCGCAGGTTCGAATCCTGCCTCGGGCATGGATGTGTGTGATGTCCTTAGGTTACTTAGGTTTAAGTAGTTCTAAGTTCTAGGGGACTGATGACCTTAGATGTTAACTCCCATAGTGCTCAGAGCCATTTGAACCAATTTTTTGTTTTTGACCGAATATAGACTAGGATGTCCATGTACTCAGGGGGTATAGACAGACAGTCATGCGAAGTACTTTTGAACATCTGTTCTGAAAACTGTCTTGAGTAGCTACTTCGGCAGACCACACGCATTGCAAATATCGTAGACCTTGTGGCTACAAATAGGGCGGACATTACGGACAACACCAGCATAGAAACTGGGATTAGCTTTCATGATTTCATTACAGCAACGATGTTTACGAAAGTTAGTAAATCAGTTAAGAAGGCAAGGAGTGTGTTTCTGCTAGAAAGAACAGATAAGCAGACGGTGAACTGATATCACTTAGTCCAAGTAAAATCGACGTAGTGGAGTTACGGGTACAATTTAAGCAGATTGTAAATCATAGTCTGGAGATTTAGGTGTCCAGTAAGTAGATTAGGATGGAAAAGACCCACCGTGATTTAATAACGAGTTTCGGGAAATGTTGAAGCTGAGGCTGATTCAGTCTCGGTTCAAAAGAGAAAGCGCAGATAACGACAAGCAAAGGTTTGCAGAGTTCCATGTGTCTTTGAAAAGATATGTGCGCGAAGCACGCAACTACTATCATCACGGTCATACCGTAGCAACAGATCTGGCAGAGAACACGTGAAAATTCTGGTCGTATGTAAAATCACTAAGTGTTTCTAAGGCTTCCACTTAGTCACATGTTGACTTGACTGTTGTGGCAATTGAAGACAGCAAAACGAATCTTTCATTCAGGGAATATCGTCTCGTTTGACCATCGAACAGACTGCCGCATGCATCCAGCCGGCCGGTGTAGCAGAGCGGTTCTAGGCGCTACAGTCTGGAACCGTGCCACCGCTACGGTTGCAGGTTCGAATCCTGCCTCGGGGATGGATATGGATGTGTGTGATGTCCTTAGGTTTAAGTAGTTCTAAGTTCTAGGGGACTGATGACCTCAGCAGTTAAGTCCCATAGTGCTCAGTCATTTGAACCGTTCGATAAGCATCCCTGACGTAGAGAAACAACTGAAGGAGTTGAAAACAAATAAATCACCAGATTTGGATGGAATACCAGTTTGGTTTTTCAAGAGTACTCTACGGCATTAGCTCTTTACTTAACTTACATTTATCGCGAAGCTCTCGTCCAGCTCAAAGGCCCAAGCGACTGTAAAAAAACGCTGGTGTCTCCTGTGTATAAGAATGGCGGAAGAACAGACCCCCAAAGTTAGAGGCCAATAGCCCTAACTTCGGTTTTCTGCAGAATCCTTGAACATAGCCTCAGTTCGAATATAATAAATTTTGTTGACACCGAGAACCGTATCTCCACGAATAAGCATGGTTTTAAAAAGCATCGCTCGTGCGCAACTTAGCTTGCCCTTTTCTTACGTGATATTCTGCAACAGGAGGACAACAGGCAGATTCCAGGTTTATATATTTCCGGAACGCGTTTGATACTGAGCCCCATTGCAGTGTTTTAAATAAGGTAAAAGCAAGGTTCATAGATATGTGACAGAGCCCAATATGATGCCTTCGACAGCGATTGTTCATCAGAGACAAGGGTACCATCAGAAGTGCCAGAGGGAAGTGTGATACGACAGCTATTATTCTCCGTATACATAAATGATTTGGTGGACAGAGTGGGCAGCAATCTGCGGTTTATTGGGAGAATTTTAGGAAAGTGTGGTTCATCTGTAAAGGAGACCGCATATAGGACGCTAGTGAGACCTATTCTTGAGTACTGCTCGAGTGTTTGGGATCCGTACCAGGTCGGATTAAAGGAAGACATCGAAGAAATTCAGAGGCAGGCTCATAAATTTATTACTGGTGGGTTCGAACAATACGGAAGTATTATGGAGATGCTTCGGGAACTCAAATGGGAATCCCCGGAACGAAGGTGACGTTCTTTTCTAGGAAACCTATTGAGAAAACTTAGAGAAGCAACATTTGAAGCTGACTACAGAACGATTCTGTTGCCTCCAACGTACATCGCGCCTAAGGACCACGAAGATAGAATACGAGGAATTAGGCTGATACGGAGGCACATAGGCAGTTTTTCTTCCCTCTCTCTACTTGCAAGTGGAACGGGAAAGGAAATGACTAGTAATGATACAGGGTACCATCCGCCACGCGCCGTAAGGTGGATTGCGGAGCATCGATGTAGATGTAAATGTACAAAAGTTTTAACAATTTCGATGTTGGACCACTCATAGTTATCAATAATTATTTCCCGACGTAATTTTAGTAGAAAGCTCTACTTTTGGGAGTTTCTCCTCTATGGGTTTCTTTATGGGATCTCCGAAATTCCACTTTCAGTAGTGGATGGTTCTTGAGATAACTGGAGGCAAATTTACTCTAGAAATTTCAGTTGTTCAGGATTCTGTGCAAGCTTTTCATTGGGAAAACAGCCATACTGCTGTACATCTTACAGTGTGATATATTTTGCTGGAAATGAACGAATATATTGCAAAAAATATACATTATAAGTGACAGGTGAATGTATGGCACGGTAGCTGTTCCTGTTTTCGTGACAAAGCTGGTCTGCTTCATGAAACAGGCTGGGAATGAATTGCAGATTATTTGTTCTTTAGTGATTGATCAACTACCCCGTACAAACTGAAAAATGAGAGCATTCTCTGCTAAAATCGCCAAGGTGCTGGTATAAAAGATGAGTGGAACTTCTCTGGTACCAGACGCGTAAATCTGCATGCTGTGGGGTTGAAATATCTGTGAAACGACTGGAGCCAAGAACTAACTTGCGGCGTCCAAAAGGGAAAAAAGTTCTAACCCTGTTGTATTTGTACGCATTGACAAAAAGCATCCATGTTTTGTTAAGGCTCAGATAAAGGTATTCGGGTAAGCCAAGAAGAAAGGTTTCCTTCCTCATCCGAAATTGCCGAAAGAAGAGGAAATACCAATTTGTTCCAATTTACCTGCAAACGATTCAAGAGAAAAGAGTTTGTAGATATTTAATGTTATTTATTGCCAAAATTTCGATCCTGCAAAGAATCAATCGGAATTCGAAGTTACAACTTTGCAGAACGGTCAGTATGTTGTCTGCATTTATGCATACGCAATATATAGGATTAAGGTGTTCACATACGACTTTGACTGCGTAAAAAAACAGTAGTGAATTGTAGCAGTTAAAAAAACACCCTGTGTGTATAAGTAACACAGGTTCATAAATAGCGTAAGGTTCAGACACATAGTATGCAGTATCTGTATACTCAGTGGTAAACTATTCCACCTACATACTGATGTGATACTCATTACTGTTTGACCTGTTAAAACAGCAAACGTTTTCCAACATGCTTTCCGCTGGCATTTTATGACTGAAAGAGCCGGATTGTTGGAGCAATTTTTATCAGCTCCCTGAAATACGAACGGACGTGGAGTCATTAAAGATTCCCTGAACTTATATAACATTAGGTATGTTATTTAGCAATATTTCATTCATTACAATTACAACAAAACAAAATACAGCACGTACGTTTGAGAACATCTGCGTCGTGACAATGAGGGTATGCGTAGTACTGAGTAAAATATCGCAGGGATCTGCAGAGGTGAGAATTGATCAGAAGACATGAAGATAACATTTTCCTTACATGAGACAACTTGTTATAAGACAAATTAATGCATTCAGGCACTTCAGAGTAATGAGTACCTTTAGACAGAATTTGGCAACGGCCTTGCCGCAGTGGATACACCGGTTCCTGTGAGATCACCGAAGTTAGCGCTGTCGGGTGTGGTCGGCACTTGGATGGGTGACCATCCAGGCCACCATGCGCTGTTGCCGTTTTCCGGGGTGCACTCAGCCTCGTGATGCCAATTGAGGAGCTGCTCGACCGAATAGTAGCGGCTTCGGTCAAGAATACCATTATAACGACCGGGAGAGCGGTGTGCTGACCCCACGCCTCCACTGAGGATGACACGGCGGGCGGATGGTCCCGGTAGGCCACTTGTGACCTGAAGACGGAGTGCTTTTTTAGACAGAATTTGGTTGGGGTAAGAAATGGCCGTGGCCGTTGTTCTGTATACTGTGCTGCATACCAGGCATACTTGATTAAATTGGTTAAACGTGGTGATGCAAACTGAAAATGGGCAAATGTCTCAAGTGCAACAAAAATGTATCGCTGATAAACTTGAAGTGACAAACAACCATTGGAAATTACATTTTACAATAGTTTTCTGACAAATATTTTCAAGTGTCGAAAAACTTCCTTAACGAGAGATTGAATCATTTCGTGGTCCTCGTAAAAACGAAGTGTCGTTGCGTCTAGGCCAAGAGTCCAACAAAAGAAATGAACTATTTTCTGCAAGTAGTAAGAAGAAGCTTCGGATGTAGTATTGGAAATTATTCTGTCCCATTTTTCCTGATTTTGCTAAGTCGATTACAAGATTTAACAGCCATCCTTTAAATTTTTGGTCCTAGTTTGCGTAGAGGTTCCTGAAGACAGACAGAAAAATCGCTTGTGCTAAAAACTCTACGGGAAGTGAGAAAGCGGTTTAGACGCTGTTCTTGCAGCAACTCTGACTAACTGGCTTTACACACAGCGTTTTAGTTAACAACAAGGAGCATTGATCTACTGCTCCGCGGTTCTTGTTGGAATATTTTATACATTATGATTGAAACACACAAAACACTGCTGCAATATTCTACAATATTTATTGTTGTTACACGAACCGCTTTCCGCTGTTACACCATCGTCAGGTACAAAGATAAGTATGTGGTACAGTGAAATTTTGTTGGATCAAAGATTTTAAATTAGTGCATGTCCAGAGAATCTCAATTTTCAGAGATGGAAAAATGTTAATGTTAGAATCAGGAAGAAAACAAGCTAGCTTATTTCAGTGTAAATGCGATGTAAGATTATTTAACTGATATAAAATACGTGACACATTAACTAATGAACTATAGACAAATTACAACCGTTGCACATAGAAGAAAATAACTGAATAATAAACGTTGGTGACATATACCAAAGATATGGCTGGACTTTCTGTCAACTTCATGTTTAGACATTTCCCATGGCCTACTTTATTTGCTGCATTTTTATATTTTTCCCTCTTGTCAAATTTAATATATCATGTTTTATTTAACGCTTTCTACTGTACCTTCTTCCTGTTCACATACTCTGCTGTTTACACCACTTCTTCTCTCAAAGATATCCATTCGTATTCTAGCGGATTCCTTTCCCTGTTTCAGTCAGTCGTTGCATTATGGTAACTTTAAGATTATCGAAAAACTGTAGGTCTTGACTTATTCAAGTTCCATTTCCTTAATTTGTTATCGTTTACTGTCTCTTTAGTTGTAAACTGCAGCTCGTAACCAATAAAGTATTGTAGGTTTGCGCCTGCACCGGGAAATGTCTTATAATTTAAAATCTGGTTTCGAAAACTTTGTTCCAAATATGTATTATTCTTTCATGATTCTTAAGCAAGGTGCTGGCGATGATTACATTATGCTCTGTGCGAAATTCTATCAGTGGCTTCCACTTTCATCCCTTCCCCCAAGCCTTTGTGTTCTTAGTGTTTTCCTGTACCTGCTACCGTATCAGATTTTAATTTTTTGTCTCGTTTAACTATCTGAATAATCTCTTTTGTCGTACATTGTTTCAATGTGTTAGGAGATAGTGAACAATCATGAACGGTAGTCATGAAACCTGTTTATGGTTAAATGAGAAAACATGAATAATGACATATGTGAAACAGTACGTTCTACAGTAAATGAAAAATTCGTATGTCTTAACCCAACTTCGTCTTTCCTTCATGTAGGTGTAAGATATAGTTAATCAAACGCACCGGGCGTTCAGTGGGTCCCTCCCCGTACCTCAGTGGCTGTCCGTCATTGGCTACCGCTAACGTCTGCCGCTTCCAGATGGGAACGCCAATTCCGCGAGCCGCCGCGTCAACGCGGAAAACGCTTGCCGCTGCCGTTTCCGCACGCCGCGCTGCCGCGCTCTAGTGGGAACCGGCCTTCACGCGCACAACGGAAATGTAATGGCATCCGCAGCAGGCATATTACGATATAAAATGTTTAGCTGCATTATAATTTTTCCAGATCGAAAGACACTGAAAGGTAAGGTTATACTATCTCCCCTCCCAGTTCTGAATACAAGCACTGTGGTTTAGTAAATGTAACGAAAATATTGATGTAAGAAGTCCAGTGTATGTAAATAATGATTAGGGAAAAAGACATGTATTTTGACACCCACTAAACGCTTTGGAATAATATGCCTGTCTCAATAAAATTCCAAGCAAATTTAGGTCATGGTTAACTAATTAACAATTAATAAATGAAAAGCACTAGTTGGCTTTTGTTCTACAGTATTACATTTATTGTGTTGACGGATTTTCAGCTTACAAGGCCATCTTCAGACATTTGCCGAGTACCAAAGCAAACTAGTGCTTTTCATTTATTATAATGTTGTTCTACCAAGAGCAGACAGAAGATTCAGTTAACATAATTAACAATGCATAAAAACTTAATTACAAATCATGTGTTTCAGAGTGTAGATGAGAAGGTGTCAACTATTTCTTATTCATAGATAGTGAACGTGTTACTCGTAGTTTATGTAAGTGTAAGTACCTCGCTCGTAACTTTTGAGTATTGATCTAAATTCAGTACAGTTAACAAAAATGTTATAATTATCACTTTGATGACATGGTTGATAGATGATTGTGTTATTGGTTGTGTAGAATTTCTTTATATGTTATTAAATAACCCGTCTTCAGCTACTGAATAATGTTATTGTGAGCTTATTTAATGAGTTGTAGTAGTAGCAATAGTAGTAGTAGTAGTAGTAGTTGTTGTTGTTGTCTTCAGTCCTGAGACTGATTTGATGCAACTCTCCATGCTACTCTATCCTGTGCAAGCTTCTTCATCTCCCAGTACCTACTGCAACCGACATCCCTCTGATTCTGCTTAGTGTATTCATCTCTTGGTCTCCATCTACGATTTTTACCCTCCATGCTGCCCTCCAACACTAAATTGGTGATCCCTTGATGCCTCAGAACATGTCCTACCAACCGATCCCTTCTTCTAGTCAAGTTGTGCCACAACCTCCTCTTCTCCCCAATTCTATTCAATACCTCCTCATTAGTTGCGTGATCTACCCATCTAATCTTCAGCATTCTTCTGTAGCACCACATTTCAAAAGCTTATATTCTCTTCTTGTCCAAACTATTTATCGTCCATGTTTCACTTCCATACATGGCTACACTCCATACAAATACTTTGAGAAACGACTTCCTGACACTTAAATATATACTCCATGTTAACAAATTTCTCTTCTTTAGAAACGCTTTCCTTGCCATTGCCAGTCTACATTTTATATCCTCTCTACTTCGACCATCATCAGTTATTTTGCTCCTCAAATAGCAAAACTCCTTTACTACTTACTTTAAGTGTCTCATTTCCTAATCTGATTCCCTCAGCATCACCCGACTTAATTCGACTACATTCCATTATCCTCGTTTTGCTTTTGTTGATGTTCATCTTATATCCTCCTTTCAAGACACTATCCATTCCGTTCAACTGCTCTTCCAAGTCCTTTGCTGTCTCTGACAGAATTACAATGTCATCGGCGAACCTCAACATTTTTATTTCTTTTCCATGGATTTTAATACCTACTCCGAATTTTTCTTTTGTTTCTTCCACTGCTTGCTCAGTTTAAAGATTGAATAACATCGGGGAGGGGCTACAACCCTGTCTCACTCTCTTCCCAACCTCTGCTTCACTTTCATGTCCCTCGATTCTTATATCTGCCATCTGGTTTCTGTACAAACTGTAAATAGCCTTTCGCTCCCTGTATTTTACCCCTGCCACCTTCAGAATTTGAAAGAGAGTATTCCAATCAACATTGTCAAAAGCTTTCTCTAAGTCTACAAATGCTAGAAACGTAGGTTTCCTTTTCCTTAATCTAGCTTCTAAGATAAGTCGTAGGGTTGGTATTGCCTCACGTGTTCCAATATTTCTACGGAATCCAAACTGATCTTCTCCGAGGTTGGCTTCTACTAGTTTTTCCATTCGTCTATGAAGAATTCGCGTTAGTATTTTGCAGCCGTGACTTACTAAACTGATAGTTCGGTAATTTTCACATCTGTCAACACCTGCTTCTTTTGGGATTGGAATTACTATATTCTTCTTGAAGTCTGAGGTTTTTTCGCCTGTCTCATACATCTTGCTCACCAGATGGTAGAGTTTTGTCAGGACTGGCTCTCCCAAGGCTGACAGTAGTTCTAGTGGAATGTCGTCTACTCCTGGGGCCTTGTTTCGACTTAGATCTTTCAGTGCTCTGTCAAACTCTTCACGCAGTATCATATCTCACGTGTCATCTTCATCTACATCCTCTTCCATTTCCATGATACTGTCCTCAAGTACATCGCCCTTGTATACAGTGTGTTACAGAAAGGTACGGCCAAACTTTCAGGAAACATTCCTCACACACAAAGAAAGAAAATATGTTATGTGGACATGTGTCCGGAAATGCTTACTTTCCATGTTAGAGCTCATTTTATTACTTCTCTTCAAATCACATTAATCATGGAATGGAAACACACAGCAACAGAACGTACCAGCGTGACTTCAAACACTTTGTTACAGGAAATGTTCAAAATGTCCTCCGTTAGCGAGGATACTTGGATCCACCCTCCGTCGCATGGAATCCCTGATGCAGCCCTGGAGAATGGCGTATTGTATCACAGCCGTCCACAATACGAGCACGAAGAGTCTCTACATTTGGTACCGGAGTTGCGTAGACAGGAGCTTTCAAATGCCCCCATAAATGAAAGTCAAGAGGGTTGAGGTCAGGAGAGCGTGGAGACCATGGAATTGGTCCGCCTCTACCAATCCATTGGTCACCGAATCTGTTGTTGAGAAGCGTACGAACACTTCGACTGAAATGTGCAGGAGCTCCATCGTGCATGAACCACATGTTGTGTCGTACTTGTAAAGGCACATGTTCTAGCAGCACAGGTAGAGTATCCCGTATGAAATCATGATAACGTGCTCCATTGAGCGTAAGTGGAAGAACATGGGGCCCAATCAAGACATCACCAACAATGCCTGCCCAAACGTTCACAGAAAATCTGTGTTGATGACGTGATTGCACAATTGCGTGCGGATTCTCGTCAGCCCACACATGTTGATTGTGCAAATTTACAATTTGATCATGTTGGAATGAATCCTCATCCGTAAAAAGAACATTTGCACTATTTATTTTAATTATCGTATCCAAGACATCACCATTTTGCAAAAAAATTATATTACAATGCAAGAGGAGCAGTTACAATACAATAATACATGGTTATAATGTAAATTAACTACAATAATACAGAAAAGTATGTAACATATAATGATAAGCGCTAAGGATGCGAAACAGAGCGATTTTCATATCCCACGTGAAGCCCAATACACTGCAGCTTGAATAGCCTTGTCATTTGCTTCAAATAGGTCTTGAGTCGAACACGGGTTGTTTAGTTTCCTGCAGACCAGTAGGTGTTGTGGGTCTTGCTGTTCTCCACACTCGCAGGGCTCGTCTGCACTGATGTAGCCCCATTTTTCCAAGTTTGCTCTGCATCTTGATACGCCTGTTCGTAGTCTATGCAGGGCTTTCCAGGTTGTATATGGGAGTTCAGTGCCAGCTGTGGGTTCTTCCCTGGGGCTATTCCCTGGTCTTCCTGGGTCCACATTGTACCACAGCTCTTCTCGTCGTGCTCTAGGCGATGAAAGAGTTGCTTCAGTTGTTCGTAGGAAACTCTTCCTTGATTTAAGTCGGCGAGGCTGAAGATTGTATCCGAACATTGGATGCCTGGGATCTGTCTCCTGTTTGTTTCTCGATTTCTGCGGCAGTCCTTCTTCTGATGTCTGGCGGGGCTATGCCCATGAGGTGGTACAGCTGCTTTGTGGGAGTTGGGCGGAGGCATCCTGTCACGATGCGTCCAGTCTCATTCAATGCTATATTTACTTGTTCAGCGTGGGTGGAATTTTGCCAAACGGGTGCCGAGTACTACTCAGTGGAGAAACATAAAGCTAAAGCTGACGTGCGGAGAACTGTAGGTTGCGCTCCCCATCTGCTATTTGTTAGCTTGCGGGTAGGTGAGAGCACGGTCAAGTTTAATCCCAAGATATTGTGGTGTGTCGCAGTGAGATAGATGTTGTCCCTTCCAGCTTATGTTGAGTTTCCTCCTTGCTTCCTTACTACGTAGGTGAAAAGCACAGACCTGGGTTTTTGCTGGGTTTGGCTTGAGGTGGTTATTATCATAATAGTCACCCAGCTTTTCAATTGCTAAAGTTAATTTACTTTCTACCTCTTCAAAGGTTTTTCCCTGGGTGGCAACGACTTTATCGTCTGCATAGATGAAGGAGCGAGCGTCCATGCTGATCGGTTGGTCATTGGTATAAATATTATACAGCAATGGGGCGAGGACGCTACCTTGAGGTAGGCCGTTTTTCTGGGTCCGCCATCGGCTCTTCTTCGACTGCAGCGTGACATAATACCGTCTATTCTGCAACAGGCACTGGATGAATTGCGCCAATCGGTAGTCTTTTGTGGTGTTATATATTTTTGATATCAACTTACTGTGGTTTATGGTGTCGTAAGCTGCTGTAAGGTCGATAAAGGCTGCACCTGTAATTTGTTTCCGCTCGTATCCATCTTCTATGTACTGTGTAAGGTTGAGGATTTGTCCACAGCATCACCTTCCTGGGCGGAATCCTGCTTGCTCTTTAATTATATTCTTGTCTACATGTTCTGAGATGCGGTTAAGGATCATTCTTTCTAAGACTTTATAGAGCTGACAAAGCAGGGAGATAGGCCGAAAATTTTTAGGGTCTGTGGGGTTTTTTCCAGGTTTTGGTATAGCTACTATATTTGCCTTCCGCCAAGTCTTGGGGATTTTCATTTCAAGAACACATTTGTTCATCATCATCTAGTAAGCACCGTCTCGTAACAGGTCCGAACATTTTTATTTGTTCTGGGCGTAAATCATCTAGGCCAGCGGCTTTATTAATTTTCATTATGGAGATGGAATCTTCTAATTCTTTCAGAGTAAAGGGGGTGCCTAGGTGGTCTTTTTCTTGAGTGCCTCTCTGTAGTTTCTTTCTTGGGTGCTTCCTGTTGGTTTTACCATTAAGTAGAAGTTGATTTGCTATTTGATTTGGTGTGACCTTATAAAAATTTTGTGTATTAGATGAGGGGTCATTATTGATGTTTTTAAGAAGTTGCCAGGCCTTTCTGCTATTCTGTTTCATGTCTAGGTTTGTGATTAGATTACACCATTTCATTGTTCTTGAGCCTGATATGGCCTGGAGGAGTTCTTCTCCCGCCATAGTTGTTTCCTCTGAAAAAGGGTTTTCCTCGAAGAGCTGTTGGTAATGTTCCAGAAGAACCTTTGAATTTCCGTCAAGTCCAGGGATATAACTAGTTCTGCAGCCTCGGGGGATATTTCTTCGGGAGACAGTTTTAACTAATTCAATGAAAGTGTCATATTTTTCCGGGCTAGCATCAAGGTTCTGCACCTCTTTGTCAAGTTCTTCAGAGAATTTGTGCCATAGGGCACGTTTAAAATTAAAACGTCTTTGGAAATGGGTGGTTGCTGGTTTAACAACTGCTTCAACCAGACATAATATAGCTCGGTGCTGTGTATGTGGGAGGGGTTCTCCCACGTCCTTCCTGGTTTGATGTGCTACATTTTCGCTGACAGAGATGTTATCTGGATTGTATCCACGGTTCCACCTGCTGCTGTTGAAGGAGTATGGAAGTTTGGGGTCGTGTATTAATTTAAGGCCAGTTGAGTCTGCCCAGGTTTCTAGGTCGTCCCCACTTTTGTCTGTGTGCCTGTACCCCCCAGGCTGATCCATGACAGTTGAAGTCGCCCATTACTATTTTCGTTGGTTGTGAGTTGAAGTTGGTTGGCTCACTGAATCTGAACTCCCTGCTCGGTGGCTTATATATAGACGTCACAGTGCAGGACTGTAACTCTACCGTCAAGATTTCGATGTCTTCTTGAGATGTCAGTTCTGCAGATATAATACCTAAGCCCATTTTGGCGAAGATTGCGCTGCCATATTGCTCGTGTGGTCTTTCAATTACTAATTTCATTCCGTGGATCTTTGGTCTTCTATTTGTGGGGCCAATGTGGGTCTCTTGGATTAGTAAGAGATCACAGTTGTGAGTTTTACATGCTACAGCAAGTAGCACTTCTTTCTCATGAGAGAGCCCTTCAATGTTTATGGACATTATATTTAGCGCTGGCTTTGATATAAGCCTTTTTGTGGTGTCTTGGTGTTGAAAGGATTGGCCGTTAGGCACAGGCCTAACGTTGCCCAGGGTACGCCCGATCGGTGTCATGATCTTCGGGGAGGCTCCTTTCGTGCACCCCAACATTTGCACTGAAATGAGGATTGACACATTGTTGGATGAACCATTCGCAGAAGTGTACCCGTGGAGGCCGATCAGCTGCTGATAGTGCCTGCACACGCTGCGGAAACAACTGGTTCTCCCGTAGCACTCTCCATACAGTGACGTGGTCAACGTTACCTTGTACAGCAGCAACTTCTCTGACGCTGACATTAGGGTTATCGTCAACTGCACGAAGAATTGCCTCGTCCATTGCAGGTGTCCTCGTCGTTCAAGGTCTTCCCCAGTCGCAAGTCATAGGCTGGAATGTTCCGTGCTCCCTAAGACGCCGATCAATTGCTTCGAACGTCTTCCTGTCGGGACACCTTCGTTCTGGAAATCTGTCTCGATACAAACGTACCGCGCCACGGCTATTGCCTCGTGCCAATCCATACATCAAATGGGCATCTGCCAACTCCGCAATTGTCAACATTGCACTAACTGCAAAACCACGTTCGTGATGAAGACTAACCTGTTGATGCTACGTACTGATGATGTGCTTGTTGCTAATACTGTAGAGCAATGTGTCGCATGTCAACACAAGCACCGAAGTCAACATTACCTTCCTTCAATTGGGCCAACTGGCGGTGAATCGAGGAAGTACAGTACATACTGACGAAACTAAAATGAGCTCTAACATGGAAATTAAGCGTTTCCGGACACACGTCCACATAACATCTTTTCTTTATTTGTGTGTGAGGAATGTTTCCTGAAAGTTTGGCCGTACCTTTTTGTAACACCCTGTAGATCCTCTATATACTCCTTCCACCTTTCTGCTTTCCCTTCTTTGCTTAGAACTGGGTTTCCATCTGAGCTCTTGATATTCATGCAAGTGGTTCTCTTTTCTCCAAAGGTCTCTTTAATTTTTCTGTAGGCAGTATCTATCTTACCCCTAGTGAGATGAGCCTTTATATCCTTACATTTGTCCTCTAACCATCCCTGCTTAGCCATTTTGCACTTCCTGTCGATCTCATCTTTGGGACGTTTGTATTCATTTTTGCCCGCTTCATTTACTGCATTTTTATATTTTCTCCTTTCATCAATTAAATTCAATATTTTTTCTGTTACCCACGGACTTCCACTAGCCCTCGTCTTTTTACCTACTTGATTCTCTGCTGCCTTCACTACTTCATCCCTCAATGCCACCCATTCTTCTTCTACTGTATTTCTTTTCCCCATTCCTGTCAGTTGTTCCCTTATGCTCTCCCTGAAACTCTGTACAACCTCTGGTTCAGTCAGTTTAGCCAGGTCCCATCTCCTTAAATTCCCACCTTTTTGCAGTTTCTTCAGTTTTAATCTACAGTTCATAACCAGTAGATTGTGTTCAGAATCCACATCTGCCCCTGGAAATGTCTTACAATTTAAAACCTGGTTCTTAAGTCTCTGTCTTACGATTATATAATCTATCTGAAACCTGTCAGTATCTCCAGGCTTCTTCCATGTATACAACCTTTTATGATTCTTGTTAGCTATGATTAAGTTGTGCTCTGTGCAAAATTCTACCAGTCGGCTTCCTCTTTCATTTCTTACCCCCACTCCATATTCACGTACTACGTTTCCTTCTCTCCCTTTTCCTACTGCCGAATTCCAGTCACCCATGACTATTAAATTTTCGTCTACCTTCACTATCTGAATAATTTCTTTTATTTCATCGTACATTTCTTCAATTTCTTCGTCATCTGCAGAGCTAGTTGGCATGTAAACTTGTACTTCTGTAGTAGGCGTGGGCTTCGTGTCTATCTTGGCCACAATAATGCGTTTACTATGCTGTTTGTAGTAGCTTACCCGTACACCTACTTTTTTATTCATTATTAAACCTACTACTCCATTACCCCTTTTTGATTTTGTATTTATAACCCTGTATTCACCCGACCAAAAGTCTTGTTCCTCCTGCCACCGAACTTCACTAATTCCCACTATATCTAACTTTAACCTATCCATTTCCTTTTTTAAATTTTCTAATCTACCTGCCCGATTAAGGGATCTGACATTCCTCGCTGTGGTCCGTAGAACGCCAGTTTTCTTTCTCCTGATAACGACATCCTCTTGAGTAGTCCTCGCCCGGAGATCCGAATGGGGGACTATTTTACCTCCGGAATATTTTACCCAACACGACGCCATCATCATTTAACCATACAGTAAAGCTGCATGCCCTCCAGTCGAGTTAGTAAATCATTTTATATTTAAACTTAATTCTTGTTGTGCAAACAAGTAATCCTTACAAAAAGGGCACGGTCATTATAGCTTAGCCAGTTGGGGGTATGATACTAATTGGACGACTCTCTGTAAGTGCATTCACTTTACTGACTGAGCGACAGTGACTCACACACGGCACGTGGCATCACTAGCAATAGAGGGTATATAAAGCGTGTCGGGGAACGCGGAAAATAGTGCAGTAGTTGTTAGTGTGGAAACGGAGCGATGTATCTGACGTTCAAAAGGGCATCATCATTGGCTTCCGGGTCAAGGATGGAAGCATTTCAGAAATGGTTAATCTGTAAACTGTTCGCTTGCCGCCGTGGTTAAAGGATATCATCTATGGCAAAATTGCACTGCCCAAAACAGGCGCCGAGGCAACTGTGGTATCACATGGACCGCAGATGACACGGGTGAACCAAGGCTGCGGAGATGTGCACAGGCGAATAGACGCGCAACTATTGCGCGACTGGCTGGCCAGATGAACCAAGAGGGTACCAAGAGTGTCTGTTCAACGGCTGTTTAGCGTATGGACCTCCGCAACAGGTGCCCGGTTCATGCACCCATGCTGACTGTTGTTGATTGCGATGAAGGCTAGAACTGGCACTCCAATACCGCAACTGGACGTCCACCGAGTGGTTGTCAGATCGCCTTTCCAGGTGAATCATGTTTTATGCTCCATCGGGCGTATGGCCGTTGGCGCGTACGGCCCTGCAACAATCGTCGGAAGGGTCCAGGCGGGAGGAAGGAGCCCTATGGTCTTGGGAATGTTTTCGTGGCATGACCTGGGTGATCTCGTCATTCTTCAAGGCACAGTAGATCGACACAAGTATGCACCTATCGTTGGGACCCACTTGCACCCCTACATGCAGTTTTTTTTCCCTCGGCACTACGGTATCTACCAGCTGGACAGTGCAATGCGACACATTCCCGCGCCCGGGTTCCCGGATTCGATTCCCGGCGGGGTCAGGGATTTTCTCTGCCTCGTGATGACTGGGTGTTGTGTGATGTCCTTAGGTTAGTTAGGTTTAAGTAGTTCTAAGTTCTAGGGGACTGATGACCATAGCTGTTAAGTCCCATAGTGCTCAGAGCCATTTTGCAATGCGACACACAGTGTACGTGTGTACGTGCGTGGTTCGAAGAGCACAGAATGACTTTACCGTACTGCCCTGGCTAGGAAACTCCCCAGATTTAAATCTCGTCGAGAATGTGTGGGACCACTTCGATCGGGCTGTTGGCTGAATGAATCTGTAGCCGAGAAACCTGGCGCAGGTGGCCAAGGCACTGGAGTCATCATAGCTCCACCTTCCAGAACCTCACTGACTATCCAGATTTTTAATAGGGTCCACATAAATGTTACTCGACCGTGTATTATCGATGGTTTACGTAGGGAGATTTTTCCCAATTGCTCATCGAGATATGTCTCTGTTTAGAGTGTTGAACATGACTGCTGTGCGAAGCTTACGGACGAAAGTAATTTTCGCATGCTGTGTCACTGCCAAGTAACGTAGCTCGATCAGTCATGGACCGTACATAGAAAGAAATGCTACAGTGTAGTACAGAAGGTAACTGATAGAAAGTGCCTGTGATGCATTGCTCTCCGACATGCTCCCATGCTGGCCACAAGGTCGGTAAGGAGTTCTTGTAGTAGAGTGTTCCATTCTTCCATCAGCGCGGTTGATAACTCCAAACAGGAGGAAACACATAATGAACTCGCAGTATTTACATCTTTAAAAGTATAGTTTTCGAACAAATATCTATAAATAGTGGAAAAAGAGCAATACTGCACTATCTATAAATAGTGGCAAAATAGTAATAGTACACCACAAAAATAAACATGGTGAACAGTGTGAAGAAAAAGTTCGTAATTTCCAAATGTGCTTAAGTTTCGGAAATGAAGTGGTGGTGCGACTTCCAGACCAGATGAGTGGAAACGCAGCCGTCAAGAATCTGTCCCACTGAAGATGTCTTGGAGTGAAAAAAGGCGAAACGCGTCTGGGAAAAATAAATTACAGTGCAGCAAAATAAGGCGGTTTTATTTACAAAACAATTTGTCGAATATCATTTCCTCTCGTCCAAGAGCTCCTCCACGTGCACTGTTCGATGTGACTGCCCATTGTCATCCATAAAAAAGTCAGGACTGAACGCGCACTTGAAAAGATGCACTTCAGGAAGGAGTACAGTGTAACAGTAGCGGTGAATGTGCTGTGTTCAAAGATTTGGAGGTCAGTGTGTTTATGCAACATTATGCCTCTCCACAGAATAATACGTGAACGCCCACACCGATCATGTTCGACAGTGTTCCTGGGTACATTACGTGATCCCGCCTGTCGCCATGTGAGGATACATCCAGAATCACTGCTCAGACTGAATCTGCTGTAATCTGAGAAGAGAACGCGAATGCATTTCTTTTTGGTCCCGTGTCTGTGCTCTTGGCACCGCCACAAACTGTGCCATTGATGTGCAGTTGTCAACGGAGTACAAGGCACTGGTCGTCGGGCAAAGAGACCACCACCATTCAGTTGTCATGCACTTTGGAGCGTGAGACTGTATGCCTTGCAGTCCTATGACATGTGGTTGCAATGGTACTCCATGTTTGATGCTGAGTACCGTCATGTGCCTGTTGCACAATGTAGCGGTCATTTGCTGCTGCAGTTTACCGTGGTCGACCACCACCACCACCACCACCACCTCCTCTTCCTCTTCCTCTTCCTCTTCCTCTTCCTCTTCCTCCTCCTCCTCCTCCTCCTCCTCCTCCTCCTCCTCCTCCTCCTCCTCCTCCTCTTCTTCTTCTTACTACAGCGTTGCTTGTGGTTGGGAACGATTACTATGCACGTGAAGCACTGCCATAAGCAGTACCAAAGTCCTGGGTTACATTTGCCACGTCTCGTCCTTCGTCCTGTTTCCCGATGACTCTTTCCCATGTAAAGTCATCCACATGTTGCCTCTGGGCCATGTTGTGATGAAGAACACTACAACAATGCACCGTAACTGCTCACTGGTTGCATGTATATATGCAGACCGCAGCAAGCTCAAAGATGTTTGAGACTTGAAAAGGTCTCTGGAACCACGTGGCGCTGTTGTCTCGCTGACCTCCGCCACGTGACGTCCAAGTTTCTGTGCGCGACTGGGAAACATCCAGCAATATGCTTCTGCTCCTTCATTCATTTCAACCGAGTTATTTTCTCTATCTCGTCCATAAGTTATTAGGGTAGTTGCAGTTTGTATTTTTAGTAAGTTTTATTCAACATGTTTTAGATAGAATGTAACACAGTTTATAGAGATAAACATTCATTTATTTTTTCGTTTATTAATCTGAACTAACGGAGTAGGATATACAAATTGAATAAACGTATCTCTGCAGCAGCGTCAAGTAGTGATGATGCTGATACGTTATATATACCGCATATCGAAGCACAACGCATCGAATTAACAGCAAAGACTTCCTCTGAAGTGTTTTGATGGATAAGCCGTGTAAACACATAACATACAATTCTAAAAAATGCGTACACGTACTCCGACCACCCGAGACGCTCATAAAAGGTACAGCTGAGCTGACACACAAAAAGTTGCTGACTGTAGAGTCCTGAAAGTGAATACATTGCATGGTATTCTCGTTGTTGTACGTTTTAAATGTTTTTGGTTGGCCGCATCACTTACGACAATCCAGTAAAACTGCAGGCACACTGAACGTTGCAGTTATTTGCGCTGATTTCTGACGTAATTCATACCGTTCATTGTTTGAAAGCATTACTTGTGTCACTAAATGTGGATTTTCAGAAACTACCGTTATATTGAACTCGGGATCCGAGGAAAAGCCTACAGCGACTCGTTTACTGCCACTCACATTCAGCTTCTGCGTTGCAAAAAATATCACTTTCATTGGTGGCTTTACCATGGTAGCGGCTCGACGAGTGGTACCGACGTTGGTGATAGTGGAAACTCAACGGCCAGAAACAGCTGTTGTCTTTCCTGCTCCAATGTATCAGGGAGCTGTTTTGCTGAGGCAAACATACGTAATAATAATAATAATAATAAATGGAAACAGATATATATACAGTCAATAATAATGAGAAATGAGAGAGCGAGAGAGAGAGAGAGAGAGAGAGAGAGAGAGAGGAGGGAAAGGTTTAGTAATTCTCACGTTCGAATGTGAGAGTAGGTTTCTTAAGTGTTACGTCTGGAGGCAGTGGCTGATCTCTGCTCGCCGCGCGGGGTAGCCGCGCGGTCAGGGCGTCCTGTAACGGTTCGCGCGGCCTCCCCCCCCCTCCTCCCCCTCAGTCGGAGGTTCGAGTCCTGCCTCGGGCATGTGTGTGTGTGTGTGTGTGTGTGTGTGTGTGTGTGTGTGTGTGTTGTCCTTAGCGTAAGTTAGATTAAGTAGTGTGTAAGCTTAGGGACCGATGACCTCAGCAGCTTGGTCCCATAAGATCTTACCACAATTTCCATTTTCTTTGATCTCTGCTCTCACTTCATAGTGGCGGTGGTGGTGGTGATGGTGGTGGTGGTGAGGTGATTGACTAACCTAAAGAAAACAGGTGACAAGTCCTTCTGATGATGGCTAGCATCCGTGGATGAGTGCTGGCGGTAGGCGACTGCAGAGCCATGGAAATTCGAAAAACAATTTTTTTGGAGTGGGGCGAAAATATTAGGCGGTCATTTTGGGTCAACATTATAGCGATAAAGATAATAGGAAATCTGGTAACCATACAGGCTGTGCCAACTGTCTCAAACAATAGGAGAATGACCCATCCCCCATTTTTGAGTATCCCGCCTTTTATACCTCACCCAATTTGCCTAGAAGGGAGGGGAAGATGGGAGAACATCAGGTAACAATGCAGACTGTGCCAGCTCTTCGTTTGTTCTCTAATTCTCCCTGTAGTGTACTTTTTGTTTAATGATGACGCATTCTATAAAATCTGAAAATCGTGCATTGAATTGATGTATCCTCAATAATAATCGGATTACCTCTCGTCGTACCTCTTTATAGACGACGCTTTTTTGAAGAAACAAACACAAATTAGTTACATCCAGCCACCAACATTTCACAGGATACAGACTGCTTGAAAAAGCCCCTATGAGATGAATCTACTACAATATCAATGACTCTGTGAGAAAGAGCAGCTATTGTCTTCAGGTTTGTAAAAGAACGCAGTTGTGTTTCGGAGATCGTTATTCGTTCGAGATTCGAGCAGTATTCGGTATCTAAAATACATTTTTGGCTAATTGTTATAAAAACTGACGTAAAACACTGGTATTACCGTACAGACTTTGCAACGCTTTGTAAGTGTAGATAGGAAGTATGCATTCCTTGACAGGAAGATTTGGTATGTCCACTGAACCACCAAATCTGTGTAGTATAGATAAGTTTTTGGTGATAATAGTAGCCTGGATAAATTATTTTTTGTAGCATAATCATGGTAATTTTCAGAGTCCTTAGGAATTCCGCGTTCTTCGGCATCCTCCTCCTTGTCGAGTTATTGTTTATTGATAAGCACCCGTGCCGGATTAATACTGCGGAAGAGCAGCAACGAATAAAAATGCCGGGGCAGCCATTTTACTCGTTTTTCGCTCTTTAAGCCTCTACGATTGTTTTTGAGCACGCACGGGGAAGGAGAGAGGAGCGACACTCGAGTTGTGTTTTCATTGTTGATCCGAATGTGTTTTTACTGGGTACCGGAGCGCACGCGGATATCAACGGCTTCTTCTTTTTCTCTTCATTGGAGGTGCTGTTTTCTCTGTGCGGCATGCTTAACAACTAATTCTGCGCATTTATGTTCACTGTAGAAGGTAAAACATAGCGCACGTGTTCGAAGGCTCCGCAATTGCCCCAAATCCCTGCAAGCATACGGGATATAATTTAGACGGTTTCTCTGTAAATACCTTCTGTGGTCCCGCTCCATCCCTAGCGAGCGCCGGTCCGTGACGGTACCGTCTGTCGATGGGATGTGGAATGCTTATATCAAATACAGGCAGAATCTGCGAAGGTGGCAGAAGACATAATTCCGTCGGTTTCGTATCGTCTGTGTTGTGCGTGTATTTGTCGAGGGTCCGGCAGTATGAACAGGATATGAGTCACGTTGTACGGCGTCGCTGTTGCATCTGCCCGAAATAAATATGAGCGCGTTACCTTGAGGACTTTTGTTATTATGGCATTGTGGAGTTCAGAGCATCGAGCATTCGCCGTCTATGAGTACTTGAAAAATAATCATTATTGAACAGTTGTGATGTGGTTGCAGCAATTCATGTCTACTGCATCTTGTGCAAAGACGAAAATTGCCGGGCTACGAAGGACACAGCGGACCACACAGCGACTGAAGCCACGTCGAGCACTCGCCGTTCTGCTGGCAGACATGACTTGACCCCAACAATATCAGACCGTTCCCTGTGGCGCGTCATTCCTGATGACCTGCACTTCCACCCGTACAAATTGCAAGTGGTACAGAAACTAGGCGAACAAGATAAAGTTGCCCGACTACCCTTCGTCTTGGGCTTCCTGGAATTTTTAGCAGCCGCAAATGCAAAACAACTGACTGTATCGTGTTCTGTTGAAAATCAAGTAAAGAGCGTATATGACATGTAATGGCTTTCTGTTTTCTTTTTTTTCCGATGTGTGTTTCAATAAATTTGTCGGTACTTTCGAAGTTTTTTCGTTTTTATAACCTATTATTCATTCGAAATTACAATTATATATTAATACCTTCAGCTGCTGACGGGCGTTGATATGTATCAACGGGGACAGGCGAAAATTTGTGCCCCGACTGGGACACGAACCCGGGATCTCCTGCTTACATGGCAGACACACTATCCATCTGAGCCACCGAGGATAGTACGACTGCAGGGACCATCTCGCGCACGCCTCCCGCGAGACCCACATTCTCACCTTATATGTCCACACACTACAAAAATTGTTCAAATGGCTCTGAGCACTATGGGACTTAACTTCTGAGGTCATCAGTCCCCTAGAACTTAGAACTACTTAAACCTGACTAACCTAAGGACATCACACACATCCATGCCCGAGGCAGGATTCGAACCTGCGACCGTAGCAGTCGCGCGGTTCCGGACTGAAGCGCCTGGAACCGCTCGGCCACCGCGGCCGCCTCCACACACTACATTCGTAGTGTTCCTACCCAACACACTCACTATTCGTGGAAAACCTTCTTACCAAGTACCGCAAGAGTTCGAGTAAGATGTGTGCATCAGCACAGAAGAGGAAAGTCGTGGCCGGTATTGCTAGAGCCTGCCGGGGTGGCAGAGCGGTTCTAGGCGCTACAGTCTGGAACCGCGCGACCGCTACGGTCGCAGGTTCGAATCCTGCCTCGGGCATGGATGTGTGTGATGTCCTTAGGTTAGTTAGGTTCAAGTAGTTCTAAGTTCTAGGGGACTGATGACCTCAGAAGTTAAGTCCCATAGTGCTCAGAGCCATTTGAACCATTTGGTATTGCTAGAACTATATACTTCATATGGATGTGGTATCTGTTCTTTCGGACACGTCCGAAGTACTCGTATATTGTTCATGCTGCCCGCCCCTGTGTTTCAGACGACAGTAGCTTTCTTTCTCTTTTTTCATTTCAGGTTACGTATACAGTTTGCAAACATAAAAATGTACATATTTCCCTGTTATATATCAGAATAACCGTGACAGCTTTTAATATTCGAAGAGCTACTGTCATCTTTTCAACTCCATAAGTAATAAAACGAAAAGGAGAAATGTTCCAGTGGCGGTATACGGTAAACGTAGCGAGGTGGCGCTGTGGGAGGACACTGGACTAGCACTAGCACTCAGGAGGATGACTATTCAGATCCCCGTCCGGCCATCCAGATTTAGATTTTTCGTGGTTTGCCCAAGTCGCTTATGGCGAATGCTAGGATTGTTCCTTTCAAGAGGGCATGGACGATTTCCGTACTCAATCCGAACTTATTTTCTGCTTCTGATGGCCTTGATACGTTAGCGGGAAGACTGAGTCGTATTCCACTAGCTTTCTCACGTAAGACATTTTCATAACAGCGAAGAAAGTGTTGCGACACTAATTCAAAATCATCCAGCTGAAAAGTTTCACCAACAATGGTGTTTCCGAATTGTATTATTTTGTGTCGCTAAAGAATCCTACAGAATGCTGTGGTGTACAGGCTTACGCTTCAACTGTTTATAAAATAAGCCTATCCTAACTGCGATCATGGAATACTGTGCGAGTGCATGTGCGCACAGACCTCTGTTCATAACAGCAGCTCGGGTAGTTCATAGGGTTCAACGCGGAAAACTTTTTCGTTTGAGGGGAGCTTTCGGTGCTCTAGAAGTCTAGGCGTCACAGGTAATACTTGTTTATATCCACTCGACCTCCAAATATGACAAAAAGCGATTGTGTATTGGCTGAAAAAATATCATAATCTTCAGGTGCTGAATTTAACAGGAATACGGACCACAAGCAAGCAACTAATTCACACTCAGGTCCTCGACCTGTGGCAGAAGCTATGTGGTGATGCTCAAATAGCGAGGCGCGTATGCGGTTTTCTCCCAAATGGAAAACAGAGACTGGGAATGAGGTGCCTGATTCCCTCAACAAGCCTTACATAGTTTTTGACGGGTCATGGATCTTACGCCACCTACTGACATCGAACTGGTCAAGACGCATCTCCGAATGTGGTGACGGTTCAAAAATGGCTCTGAGCACTATGGGACTCAACTTCTGAGGTCATTAGTCCCCTAGAACTTCGAACTAGTTAAACCTAAGGACATCACAAAGATCAATGCCCGAGGCAGGATTCGAACCTGCGACCGTAGCGGTCTTGCGGTTCCAGACTGCAGCGCCTTTAACCGCACGGCCACTTCAGCCGGCTGAATGTGGTGACACGCCATAACATACTATCTGTCGATGCCCACTGTATGCCGATGTTGTTGATACTGATCGGCAGCAACTGACTTGATTTCCAAGAGATAATACGTTGTGAGACAGAATGGCATATCCTGAAAATGTCGACGCTTTTTTTTTTAAAAAAAAAAAAGGCTTGAGTAGGGCGTTATTTTGTCAATGAACTTCCGACTACTGCACTAAGGGAGGTTGCGATAGAAGATAGAGAAGCAACGCGCTCCAATTGCTCTCATAACCGATAGCTAGTGACTGACACCCGAAGTAGAAACCTCGGAGATATTTAGCGATTCATGTAACGTATACCGAAAAGACAGATTAGACGCCATAGGAGATGGTGTGTTCATTGCAGTTCACAAAAATTTTGGCTCTACTGAGGTGGAATTTGAGTTTGACGGTGAAATCTGATCGCGTATAACAGGTCTAGATGAAATGAAGTTAATTGTTGGATGTTTTCACCTGACACCCGATTCCGCTTTGACGGTTTTAGAGTCACTGACAGAAACTCTACGGCA
This sequence comes from Schistocerca americana, assembly GCF_021461395.2. NCBI lineage: Eukaryota > Metazoa > Arthropoda > Insecta > Orthoptera > Acrididae > Schistocerca > Schistocerca americana. The sequence continues at coordinate 403,302,019 of NC_060130.1, forward strand.
AATAGTGCGGAAATATCCGGATTATGGAGGCGACTTCAGCCTACCGAGTATAGACTGAGACGTCTATGGATTCGTTACAGGGATAGAGACAAACTGTCTTGCCAATTTCTTTTGAGTTCGTTTTCCAAAGACTGAATTGAGTAGCTAGTTTGACAGCCCACATGCAGTGGGAATATTTTAGACCTTACAGTTACAAACAGGCCTGACCTAAACGATGGCGTCAGATAAGACACACAGATTAGTGACCATGATGTCATCATAGCGACAATGGTTACTGAATTTAATTAAACAATCAAGAAGGTTAGGAGAGTATTTCTAATAGAAAGAGCAGATAGACAGTTGCTAGCATCCCTGTTAGAGAATGAAAGTAGTGGGGCAAACTTTGTGCCACCCCATGTTGCATTGTTGCCATATTTATTCAAGATGGCGGCTGTAGATGTGACAACGTCGCAGTGACGTCGTGGACGGGAAATTCAAATTTTGGCGGGAAAATGGGCAGTTTGGCTACCTCCACTAACCTAATGTCCTCCCCTTCCACATCTGGAAAGGAAAAGAACTCAATCTGTGCTGGGCTGCCGGATAGGGCAGACGTAAGTTTGCATTGTTTGTTTAAACAATTTGAGTTTCATAGACGGTAGCTCCATCCAATGTGTTTAATATGAGGTGCAGAGTCCAACTGACCTAGTTCACACTACCACCACCAGAGGGCCCTGTTGCTGGTCATTTAGTCATTTTTTCCGTAGTTCTGTCAGGGTACATGAGTTGTGTTGGATAACCTCCGTTCGACTTGTATAAAACTGTGTATTCTGTGTGTGTGACTTAGAGCACTATCTAGTTGAGATCGTTAACAGCAAATCTCTGTCATCAGAGGACTTACAACTCGTGTGGTGATGATGGTGGTAGTGATGATGATGATGATGATGATGATGATGATGATGATGATGATAATGATGATGAAACGTGTCCATCCTGTTTCGGTACTTTGTCTAGACGAACTGAGATTTATGCAACATACTCCATTCCCCTACCTCATCTTCGGCATAAAATCGAGTCTTCAGATTCATGTCTACTGTGATTCTAAGTTAGCGACAGGTGTTTGTGAGGTACTACAATCCCTGTGTATACATGTGCTTGACAGATGTTCTGTGTACGGAGTTGGTGGCAGCAGGGCGGGAAATTTCACATGTCACACACTGCTGCCATGCGTTTGTCTCTTTCCTTGTAAGAGGAATTCTCCGTTACTAACGATCATTCTATAGGGCTTACGCGAGCGTAGTACAATTTCTGAAACGTGATCGGATGTGAACAGTGGACGCTACACCTGTAGAAAACTGTATTGTGCATGTATCACAAAGAATCGATGTTTTGAGGTGGTAGTTTTTTTTTTATTGTACAGTTCGTCGCCATAGTTTATCGTAGAGAAACTTGCAGGGGGAACGTATGCCATGCGCTGAAAATATATTTCTTACATTGGCATAGTTACACGTTGCATTCCATACAAATATTAGGTCAGAAACCACACTGTGTGACTTAGAGCACTATTTAGTTGCGATCGTTAACAGCAAATCTCTCCATCAGAGGACTTACAACTCGTGTGGTGATGATGAAACGTGCCAATGACAGAACCGTGTACCCTACGGAGTGCGTGTGTTTATGTTCTCTCTTACCAATACCTTCTTGTAAGTGGCCCCAGACACTAGAACAATACTGAAGAATTGATAGCGTAGTTAGTTTACGTAAAGTGCTTCAAGCTCCAAAAACTCCGTCCGTCTAGAGCGCTACCAGACATAGAGACCACACGTTTGCTTCTTCTTAATCGTCTTTTATTTTATCACAATAACACTTTCATATCTACAGTACACCGATAAGAGATTTTATGCTCTTGTATGGGTGCCGTGAGTATGATTGGTGCGGAACAGCAGTTACGGACTCGGCTCGCTGTGCTTCTTCACGAGACGTGGAATGTAGCGGTCTACCTCTGGTCAGCTGCAGATTAGAATTGGTGACTGTGCTGCAGGGAGGGGTCATCAAAGACAATGTAAGGAGATCTTTCAATCTCTAACTTTATCCTAAGGATGCGAAAATGCTCTGTGACTCCATCTGTAATTGGAAAGATGGTCAGTCGTAATCGTAAATTACGCTCTATGATAGAAGTGCTAGAAGTATGTAGATCACTGTGTGGTATACTTCGGTATATGTATGTTCGAGAATTAACAGTGAATAGACGTACTGCACAGTCATGCATCTACATTCGCAATGGTAGTCGCAAAGTAGAGGAGGGGTGGTTTAGCAATGATACAGAAACTGGGAAGCATGCTGCCATGTCATTGGTCGCCATTGAAAACTGGTAAAATTGCTAAAATTGATCGCACTATGAACTTGTATGGTTGTTACAGTATATCGACGGTGTCTTTTCCATCCCATCCGTCAACTGGTACACTGTTGATTACCATATAACGATTGTCTGACGTCACTTGTTTGAGATAAAGTAAGTGTCTTGGTGGAGGGGCAACACCTTATGGTGATGACTAGCACCGAAATAGTTATCTCGTACATGACTGTAGTATGAGGAAGCAGTCGAAACGGAACACTGAGCTATCTACTACTCCGTCGCTGTGAAATACGAGTTTAAATGTAGAGGTCGTCAGTCACATTGGGGCAGCTGTGTGGAAGCGCTCCACAACGCCGCAAAACTCTTCCAGTTTCCATATGTTGTGACTGTCTTTATTTCAATCATCGTGTGTGTAAACAGTTTCTGATGTTGCCGAGCAACAGCCATACAATAATTTTTAAATGAACACACCGCCATTTGAATATATTGTTTGTTGTTTATTTAATTACGAACCAGGTTTCGGCCTTTTATGCCATTTTTAAGTGATTGAGTTTATGTCATTAACATATATTGCAGGACAACGAGCTCAAAATTGGCCATAAATTAAGAAAAATATTCGCTCCCAACGAATTTCCAAGTGCAAAATCGTCGTCTTCTAAAAAGATCAATAAATAATAGTGCGAGCACATATATCTCGGAAGACAGAGATGCTGTAAAAATCTTATCAAGTTCTCTGTCGTATGGCGTTAGCTGAGATTTTTATAGTTCGTAACTTTTTTTTCTCTGTTGGATGTTACAAAATAGCGATGAGAGAGAGAATGTCTGGGTGACTGACGTGAATGCACCCTGAGGGATTCATATCTCCTTCGGACTGCAGTATGTGTATGTAGTTTGGAGACTCATCGCTATGCAATAGCGAAATTCTCGTTCTTCTTCCAGTTCCGGTACTGTCTTTTGTATCACTCTGTGTTACAGGAGAAACCATCGTTTCGGCGCTGTTCTTACACATCGTGCATGCTTGACGGAGCTATGACAGCGTGTTCCCATTTTCCGAGTGGTTAAAACATGGTCCTGTCGTATTAACTCAACTAATCCTGTTTCTACACGGGTTGCAGAAGGTGACAGATATAGTAGTTCTCTCCGACTTCTGCTCAGTTCTGACTTAAATTGGAACGATCATATACACAAAACTGCAGAGACTGGGGAACAGTAACAAGATGCAGAGGAACTGTCGAAAAACCACGCTGGAGTTTTAGTATACCAGATAGGTTCGAAAAGTTTGACTCGCTTCGAGATATGAGAGTGCCACGAATATGATTCACTAGTGGCTGTAATCATTAAGAAACATGTTCATTGGATCCAACGCAAGTGTGTGGTTGAATGGAAAAACTTGATTCCAAATCGCAAACAGCATTTCTACCGGAAAGCATAACGTTGTAGATCTGAAGACCAGTGTACTTCGTACTTTTTCTATGACCTGAATCTAGTGTTGCATTTTTTTCAAAGTGATCATTCTCAACCAGCCATCATCCTCCCTCGCATATATCCCAGTAGATATATCGGAGAACCTCTGAAATGGCATCGGGATAGAATGTGTTGCAAATACTGAAGAAATATCTAGCGGCTGCTTGAGGAGTTGCAAATACCGGCATTATACCACGTTCCTTAGCCGAATCGCTTTCAAAATTCGGTGATTTTTGTTACGAGCTTACACCGCCGGTGACGTGCACTCCCACTTTCGGACTGTTAATACACACTTCAGCGATGACTGTCTATATTCAATGTCGCAGTATTCGTGTGGAAAACCACTTCATTCGAAAGCAATACCATATTTCGATTTCTAAAACTTGTATAGTTTTGAACATGGATATCGTTAGCAATACTTGTGTACACCGGTAGAACCAAGACCGCTTCTGACAGTAACGTAGCCTTTGCGATTGTGTTTCTTTTTTTATTACTGGTCGCTTATGATAAGATGATTACGCCTTTCTTCCTAAGACATACTGGTACCACTCGCAAGAAAAACGAAGAAGACATATCTATTCATCGCAGGTTTCGTTCAGTATTGTTTGGTGTCACCAGCATTCAGTTATTGGCGAAGTATTATACTTAGTAGGGGATGTGTGATAGATTCGCTGTGATCTGCAGGCTTATAAAGTATGTGTGTGTTCTGACATGTGCAAGGAAAATGACTATGTCCTGTCGTAAGGAAGGTGTGGACTTGACGTGGAAAACTGCAGCAGCCGTAAGGGGAACGAAAGATTTTTTTTACGTGCAAAATTAATTCGAGTCATAAGAATGTTACAGACATTTATATTTCCAGACCCAACGTTGTCAGGAGGGGGTATTTCCAATACTTCGCTCATTGTCGAATGTCGTCTGATTGAGGCTGCAATCGTGACATTTAATTGTAAATACAGTGGTAAAATACATGTGGCTGGTTTCCTTGGACGATTCTGTTTGGGGTGCGGGAATGTGCGTTGCGGCGTTAGCTCGTGGCCGGAGCGACTGACACCTCCACCTTATGGTGGGAGCCGTCCGAACTGGACGGGCTGGGATACAGGAATATAGCTGACATGTCGCCCTCTAGGCGGGTGAAAAGCGAACTAATACTCAGTATAGGTTGGCCAGCCGTTGTGATCGCATATGTTCTCCATGGAAATTTGAGAAAATTCAATATGGATATGTGTTTGTGCTGGATAATTTTTCCCTGCCATGTAAATTGTCCGATAGAGTGCTTTTACACATTTCCCGTCTTTATTTGGTTGAGAGAGCATCGATTGTGATCCTTGTAATGTGCATCTAGATGGTGAAAGAGACGTTCGCTGATTCTCTAGACATGAGAAACACCTCAGTTGACTTCGTAAAGTAGAAGGATGATTTTGAATCTGTTGTATCATTGACGTTCGTATTCGTTAAAAAATACAAGTGGAACTAGCAGTTTCCTCTATTTCTAGTTTTTACATGAAGATCTTCGCAGATGAGATAAGTTTCTAGTCACTCAGTGGTTACATCACATTCCACTTCGCTGCATCTCTCTGAAGTTTCTGGTTTCTAGAGAAATAATTTCCACTCTTTATCTTCAGAATTATACTGTGCAAGCGATGGGTAGCACACTGATATGTGCTTGATATCGAGAACTATTACTTAAGTGGTATGATAGTCAGGCAAACCATGTGAGAAATACGTCTGTTCTTTTAATCCCAGAGTCTCGAGATGGTTGTAGAAAGTATGGCAGCAAGCAAGCGAGCATGTCGGGGCCGAAACAGTAACGTCTTTGTGTCGGGGGGGAACCAGCCCAGCCTTTGTACACCAGTTCGAAGAGTGACCGCGGTCCGCTGAGGGCGCTCTTGTTTCGTATCAGGCAAGTGTGTGCAGCGGCGGTTGATTCGTGATCGTTGGCAGTGATGGATGACCGATTGACCTCGCGGGAAATACCTAGTGCTGCGAGGACTATATATGGTTTATGTGCTTATGCTTTTTTTTGGGGATGTGTAGATCTTCTCGGTATATGTAAGAGTGCCTGGTGGTTGATAGCTGTATGCAGGACGCAGAAGTGATGATTTCTTATGGCGCAGGATACAAATTTACTACATCGATATGGTTTGTGATGGTATAGTTGCAGATAGGTTTCACGCCGAAAAATTCGAGCTTTCCTCGACATTAGCGGCGCAGTGTAATTGAGGAAGTGTCTTTTCCGATAGTTTCCGTATTTTATGAGCTGTAGGCCACTCTTGCAGGGCTTAACTGTCAATGCAGTATGACTGCTGTATGTTTATTTCAGGTCTGTACAAAAATAGCATTGTCGCTGAAAGTCTCGTCTGCAGAAAGTGGCGCACAGTGCTCCCACACCGGCAGCAGCAGCGGTAGTTTGGAGGGTAAATTCAGTAAGAACCAATCAGAATGCTCCAGTCACAAGAAATCCCGTCACATCAGAGAGTCACAAGACATCCTTTTGTGGGGCATAGGAACCTCTACAGGCTGGTTTGAACAAGACCGGGGCAGGGTATCCACGGAAAGTCTGTGATGTCTGAGAGTTGCGTGATGACTTCTTTGTTCGAGTGAGAAGGGACAATTCCAAGCAGACCATCCCCCATCTGGTTCGGATAGGCGGTATGCTGCTCCTCGCCCATCATTGTGACCTCAAAGCATCTCCAGACCAGCAGCTGTAGGACATCGAAATTTCACCTTAAATTCCATCCATTTTTCTTGTCTGTAGGACAGTGCTTCGAATTCTGTTTTTGCGTTGTTCTGATTTACCTGTCTATTGTTCGACAGTGCTTCGAGAAGTGAGGAGAATAACGTCCCTGACTCCATCAGCTGCAAATATAAAACTAAGCCCTCTCACAGTTTCAGAAAAGTGATGAATACTACGTCAAATGTAGGATTCAGAAAGTTTACTTTCTCTGGCAGTGCCTTCAAACAAGCTGCTAAAACTCGAAAAACGGTGAGCGTCCCTTTTAGAGTTATAGAGATTTTTATTTCGACTTCCAAATATCATCGTTTTGGCGCGTAAAAATCAGATATTGCAGCTGATATCAGTTTCGGGATCTGTTTCCCACAAAAGCATGTGAGATGTCTCAGGGAGGTTCGCAAGTATGCAGCGATCTTTTTAGAGTGTGTGTTCGAGTGTGGTGGTACTGTTCGGCGATCTGTTTTGAAAGTGTATTTACAGACATATGCAGTTGGATTTAGTAACTCCCGAAGCAGCTCGTGCTCAGTGACAAGGGTATTTCCCACAAAAGCGCGCGAAGTGTCTGGGATGGTTTCACAAGTGTGGTGCCATCTTTTTTTAGAGTCCGTGTTCAAGTGTCGTGGTGGTGGTGGTTGGTGGTATTCCTCGGAATAAAACGTGTAATTGCTTAAATATTCTTTTGTCATCTGCAAAGCTCTCTGTCTCTCCTTGTGCAGTGGTACATTTAATTCCTGTGACATCTTCAAGTTACGTATATGATATTCCGTAACACCAGATGTAATAACTCCTGGAGCAGTTCGTGTTTGATGACAAAGGGTATCTGCGGTCCGGGGATGGGAAGGAGTAAGGACGTGGATATTCCTGCTTAAAAGGCGTGGAGACTTTTGGGATAGGGAGCCCGATGCATGGCCTCTCTTCCAGGGGGGCGAGGAGACTCTGGGGTGAACGTCTTGCCTCTTGTGTTTCAGAAGACTGACTGGACTTCTATCGAATGATATACAGTAGCAACACATGCATTTATCAGCATGAGTTGCGAAGTGTAACTTAGCCCTCCTTGCTGCATCTTCATTATTTGATGAAGCGTAGTCGTCTTCACCAAATATCATTGCTATCGACACAGTCCTCAGGTGCATGGTTACAACTAATAAACCTGTTAAACTACTACTGATTCAGCACAGACATCTCATCCACTGAACACAGTAAACAATTACATCCGTTCACCCAGTCCAGCAGCTAGACACAGACACTTTCACCGCCATTTTTTCCCCAGACCGCCATCTTGGATTACGTCATGAGAGGGGGAGGGCCGACAGCACCCTCTGGTGGCGGTATTGTGAACTAGGTCTGCTGGACTCTAGACCTCATGCTGAACACACTGGATGGAGCTACTGTCTAGGACAACTCAAATTGTTTAAATAAACAAAGCATACTTATATTCATGCTACCCGGCAGCCCAGCACAGACAGAGTCCTTTTCCCCTGCCAGTTTCCAGATGGGGAAGGGGTGAGCTAGGACGTCACTGCGACTTTGCCACATGTATGACCGCTATCTTGGATCCGCCATCTTTTATAAATTTGGCAACAGTGCATCATGGGGTGGCACGAGGTTTGCCGTACTAGTAATGAATGAACATCACTTAGTTCCAGTGTAATGGATGTAAAGGAATTATAGGAAAAGTTTATACGGATTCTAAATCACACTTTCGAGAAGTATGTGCCGAGTAAGTGGATTAAGGACGGGAAAACCCACCGTGGTTTAACAACTAAATTCGAAGAATGATGGTGAAGCAAATATTATGCATTCCCGGTTCAAAATAGAACACGCAAATGACGGCAGGCAAAAGTTAATAGAAATTCGTACATCTGTGAAAAGATGGCTGTGCGAAGCGTACAACGATTACCACTGTCATACCTTAGCAGTAGAACTTGCCGAAAATCCGTGAAAATTATAGCCTTACGTAAAATCGCTAAGTGTGTGTAAGGCATCTATCCAGTCACTCGTTGACCAGTCTGGTGTGGCAGTAGAAGATAGCAAAGTAAAGTCGAAGTTTTAAATTTCGCATTCAAGAAACTATTCACAGAGGAGAATCCTACAAACGTACCGACGATTGACCATCGCACAGACTGCCGAATGGAGGACACAGTAATAAGCAATCAAGGTGTAGAGAAAAAACTAAAAGAGTTCAGATCAAATAAGTCGCCAAGTCCTGATGTAACCCGATTTTGGTTTTACAAAGAATATTCTACAGCATTTGCCCCTTAATTAGCTTGTAGTTATAACGAATCTGTCGCCCAGTGCGAAGTCTCAAGCGACTGGAAAAAAGCTCAAGCAACTCCTGTTGCCACAAATCAGCACGGTTTTAGAAAGCATCGCTCGTGCGAAACTCAGCTTGCCCTTTTTTTCACGTGATATTCTGCAAACTATAGATGAAGTACTTATGTGGATGACCTCACACTTTTCGTTATTTAGGGTCAACTGCCACTTTTCGCATTATTCAGATATTTTTTCTGTATCGTTTTGAAGTTTGTTTTGATCTTCTGATGACTTTATTAGTCGATAAACGACAGCATCATCTGCAAACAACTGAAGAAGGCTGCTCAGATTGTCTCCCAAATCGTTTATATAGAAAAGGAACAGCAAAGGGCCTATAACAATACCTTGGGGAACGCCTCAAATCACTTCTGTTTTACTCGATGACTTTCCGTCAATTACTACGAACTGTGACCTCTCTGACAGGAAATCACAAATCCAGTCACATAACTGAGACGTTATTCCATAAGCACGCAATTTTACTACGAGCCGCTTGTGTGGTACAGTGTCAAAAACCTTCCGGAAATCCAGGAATACGGAACCAGTAACGTCTCTGCACACCATTTCTCCACCTCTGGGTCTATTTACTGTTGTTGAGTCGGCCATAGAGCCGCTTTGATCACCACTGCAGGGGCAGTTTTTGTACATAAGCTTCCGTCTGTATTGTCACACTATGTAACTAGGAAGACAACCCATAAAACTAAATAACCATGACAGATTTGTGTACCTTGCATGTATATTAGTGTAATAAAGTTGTATTCCAAATATGGTTGCCTCATTTCTATAAAACTGTCATGTCAACTGTAATTTTCTTTGTAGGACGGTTTGAAAATCGATATAGGTGTCCGAAACTAGTCACGAGCAAGGAATAAAAAAAAGAAAAACTTCTTGATGCAGTTTATGACGGACGGAACTACAATCAATTATTTTAATGAAAATGTTTCCAATTCGTCTCTCGGGATCTCGCAGCCATCAATGCCTTATGACATAATCCTTTTTTCCGCGTAGAGTAGAAGACGGACAGCTTAACGTGATTTTTTTAAATCTTAACTCGTATAATTGCTTCCTTAAAAACTGATTTTAAATTAAGACAGATTTCATTAAACTGGGAATGCACCACTTAATTAGCGACTCTTAAGTTTCTCCATTGAATTATCATCTATTCAGTTGGAAGCGAAGTGAGAGAACGCAGTTGTTTCTGGGGTTTATAAGCGCCGTAACCCATGTGAGTTTTGGCAGATCTCTTGCAACGAAACATTTGACAACGAAGTCACTTGAAGGGATGGAAGTACCTCGCGTATAAAGTGCGGGTACTTAAACACGACTCCGGCAGGAAACATTCAGCCGTGGTTGCTGCTGAGATGACTTGTCACATGTTTGTGTGAGATTGGTAACAAGCTGTGCTCTTTCAAACTAGCAACACGCCTGGGGCATACTTCTCTCAAGCCAAAAAGACGCGATGAAGTAGTTCTCACAAGACTTATTTTTTTAGCAGGCATTGGCCCAATTAAATGTCAATATTGTAAGATCAAGTGTGTCAATCAATCATAAAACTATGGGGATTTTAATGTACTTAATTTAGTACAGTAAATATAGGACTGTGTTTACCACCATTGGTTGTTCCGTTTCCACCAATCTCTTCAAAGTCACCGTTTAATTCTTTGAATTGCTCTGTCCAAGCATTTATTGTAAATATACTGTCGCGGTAAAGACCTTGAGTCATGCTTGCAGCTGTCCTCCACAGTTCACGGTCTGAAGCTCGAAACATGAGCAGAGGAAATGAAAGTGAAAGCAATGAAATAAAACTACATACCACACTGTGGCACATGCTAATAAGTCTATTCGGAACCTTTGGTTCAGTTGATGTTTTTGTTATTGAACCGCCAAATCGTATTTTCTTGTAAAAAGCGACCCTGATCTAGCTACATACGAAGTGCAAAACTGTTCGGATTTTGTTCAGCGTTTAGCTTCTTGTGCCTTCCAAAATGAATTATGTGACAGCATCATTCGACGTAACTAGGAGGCTTCACATACTATAATAGCACCATTAGCTGTACTTTCTTTTTTCTTTAGGACACCAGTTTAAATTGTCGGAGCAGATACATCCTGTGCCAGCTTGAGGCTCACACCTAAAAACTGACAGCCACGGGCATTCACTGGCATACCTATCTGTCCCATCATTGTCAAACTAGACCTGTAAGTATGTAAATACCTGTATATGTTATGTTTCTTAAACTATAATACCATGATATGCCCAGTGTCCTTGTAAAAGTGATCCGCGGACAAATGAAGCTAAAACAACAACAACAACTACTACTACTACTACTACTATTACTACTACTACTACTACTATTACTACTACTATTACTACATCACCCAGTGTGTGTTCACGATGTACTGAAAACTGCGCCCACTGAAATTTGCGCCCAGAAAGGGTTGAGGAAGGGTCGATTAATCGTCATACATTTTTACTATTTTTCCAACCTTTCATCCTGATTCATGTAGATTGTTTTTTTTTCCATTTTCCTTCCATACTCAGCTCTGCCCACATTAACGCGTGCGCCGAATTTTGTGCTTCTCTTTTCATGCACCAAATCATGTCATTGGTTTTAGGATTTGGTTTAGCAAGCACGTTATTAATTTTGAGGAGCCAGCCAAGCGTTGGTTGTTAGATGACGCTGTTTGAAGCAACTCCAAAGATTGATAGAGTTTCCTTCATTTTCCAACCGTCTGTCTACAAAGTAGTCAAAAAAACTCAGAAAGCCTGGGGGTATCCGGTGCCCCTGAATGTACACTCCTGGAAATGGAAAAAAGAACACATTGACACCGGTGTGTCAGACCCACCATACTTGCTCCGGACACTGCGAAAGGGCTGTACAAGCAATGATCACACGCACGGCACAGCGGACACACCAGGAACCGCGGTGTTGGCCGTCGAATGGCGCTAGCTGCGCAGCATTTGTGCACCGCCGCCGTCAGTGTCAGTCAGTTTGCCGTGGCATACGGAGCTCCATCGCAGTCTTTAACACTGGTAGCATGCCGCGACAGCGTGGACGTGAACCGTATGTGCAGTTGACGGACTTTGAGCGAGGGCGTATAGTGGGCATGCGGGAGGCCGGGTGGACGTACCGCCGAATTGCTCAACACGTGGGGCGTGAGGTCTCCACAGTACATCGATGTTGTCGCCAGTGGTCGGTGGAAGGTGCACGTGCCCGTCGACCTGGGACCGGACCGCAGCGACGCACGGATGCACGCCAAGACCGTAGGATCCTACACAGTGCCGTAGGGGACCGCACCGCCACTTCCCAGCAAATTAGGGACACTGTTGCTCCTGGGGTATCGGCGAGGACCATTCGCAACCGTCTCCATGAAGCTGGGCTACGGTCCCGCACACCGTTAGGCCGTCTTCCGCTCACGCCCCAACATCGTGCAGCCCGCCTCCAGAGGTGTCGCGACAGGCGTGAATGGAGGGACGAATGGAGACGTGTCGTCTTCAGCGATGAGAGTCGCTTCTGCCTTGGTGCCAATGATGGTCGTATGCGTGTTTGGCGCCGTGCAGGTGAGCGCCACAATCAGGACTGCATACGACCGAGGCACACAGGGCCAACACCCGGCATCATGGTGTGGGGAGCGATCTCCTACACTGGCCGTACACCACTGGTGATCGTCGAGGGGACACTGAATAGTGCACGGTACATCCAAACCGTCATCGAACCCATCGTTCTACCATTCCTAGACCGGCAAGGGAACATGCTGTTCCAACAGGACAATGCACGTCCGCATGTATCCCGTGCCACCCAACGTGCTCTAGAAGGTGTAAGTCAACTACCCTGGCCAGCAAGATCTCCGGATCTGTCCCCCATTGAGCATGTTTGGGACTGGATGAAGCGTCGTCTCACGCGGTCTGCACGTCCAGCACGAACGCTGGTCCAACTGAGGCGCCAGGTGGAAATGGCATGGCAAGCCGTTCCACAGGACTACATCCAGCATCTCTGCCATCGTCTCCATGGGAGAATAGCAGCCTGCATTGCTGCGAAAGGTGGATATACACTGTACTAGTGCCGACATTGTGCATGCTCTGTTGCCTGTGTCTATGTGCCTGTGGTCCTGTCAGTGCGATCATGTGATGTATCTGACCCCAGGAATGTGTCAATAAAGTTTCCCCTTCCTGGGACAATGAATTCACGGTGTTCTTATTTCAATTTCCAGGAGTGTATCTCGAGTCAGCCATCACATACATCTTCAGGCGCTAGAAACCGCACGCAGCAAACATGCGAATTTGTTCTTCATTTTCTTTGTGTTCATGAATAAGTCGTAGATCTTGCTCTCCAGAATGAGTTTTTCATGTGGAAGCTCTTCGGCTGTCGGTCGTAAAATTTCAATCGCAGAAATTGCTGCTGATTCGAGATCTACGATCACATTTCCAGGTTTCATTCTGGAATATTTTCCGCTAAATTTCGGAAAAGACGGATATATGCCTTTTCTTTTGTTTGACAGTAATATAAAGTTAACTGGATAGATGCTTGTCTCATTATTTGTACTCCCAAAGTTGGCGTGAATGGTGTATATTTGTAAAGACTGTTTGCTGCAGCACTTGAAAGTACCATCCATAAAAAATTCATGTTTACTTCTTACAGCTTCTCGCCCTTCCTTTCCGCTAAAAACTATTATTCTTTCTCTTAATTTGGCCGGCCTTCTGTGACCGAGCGGTTCTAGGCGCTTCAGTCCCGAACCGCGCTGCTGCTACGGTCGCAGGTTCGAATCCAGCCTCGGACATGTATGTGTGTGATGTCCTTAGGTTAGTTAGGTTTAAGTAGTTCTAAGTCTAGGGGACTGATGACCTCAGATATTAAGTCCCATAGTGCTCAGAACCATTTGAATAATTTTTTCTCTTAATTTGTCGTCACCTAACAGAAAACTGCTGCCATCATAGTTAGTAACTCTGCATTGAAATCAATTTTCTCTCTTGTCCGCCGATCTCTCTCATTTCCTTGTGATTTTGCCCGTTGGTAGCATAAAGTTCTCTTCGTTGCTTGCCACTCTGGAATTTCAGTGACAAAATATATCCTCGGTTATGCAGGCAACCTATCTCCTCGGAATATATTTTGGAAATAAGTCTCTTCCTCTCGTCCGCTTTTCTTTGCCTGGTTCAAAATATTCCAACTGAGCGTCATACGGAGATCCACATTGATGCTCGAGTGAAGAAAGCTGTGCCGAATCCTCCTTTTTAAGCATTCCCGCTAGCGATTTTCTTTCTGTTCTGAGCAGCGCCAAGTCACAATCACGTCTTTTTTCGTTCTCTCCACTATGTAAGAATAACCGTCATAGTGGGAACGTGGCTTACCGCGAACGGTTGTTCATACTTCCATATCGGAACTATTGTGACAGAAATACACAAGTCGCACGATGTCAACTCTACGACAGATAGAGCGGTAGCAAGGCTGTTCGTTCAAACAGTCGGCTGCTGTGGAAGATGTGGTCCGTCGGGTGCAGCTCGGCCGTGTCAGGGAAGTAGGTAGTTTAGAGCAATTGCGACGATCCTGCCGCAGGTAGGTCGTGACACAATGGGAGCAGGCACTAGGTGCAGATTTCACAGATTTCTGGTCGGGCACTAATTTCACCGGGCGCAGTTTTAATCGATTCTGTGTTCACAGTGAGAGCGGGCTCACAAGCATATGATCAACGCTCCTGTAGGTAAACACGAAAACTGTCAGTGGTGTGCCTTAGTAGCTGTATTACTAAAATATTTCATGATTTATATAACAACATATTGTGGAAAACGAAATCAGCGCTCCATATTAAGATAAAATAGTTATGCGAGACCATTTCACAACCACTATGTTCACATATTTATTTATTTATTTTTACACTGCGGAAAATGATTTGTGGCACATCACATGTGAATAAGTTAATCATATGATCTCAACTGACATACCGCTGCTGAAACCGGCCATTGCACCACGATGACTCCACAAGAATTGCAAATTTACGTACTGGTGATGTACCGGTACGTACCACCTCGCATAACAGCTGCTGAGCCACTCGCTGAACTGGAACGTGGGTTTTGATCGACAGCTTTCGAACGTCAGCGTGTCTTGCTGTTTATTAAATTATATTTTTAGTCACTATTACATAATTATGAAAACATATAAACAGACAACCTATTTACAAAAGGATTGTTCACAGGTACTCGGCGGAGCGAAGCTTTCTCGCTTTAAGCGAAAACTTACTTACACTGCTGGCCATTAAAACTGCTACACAAAGAAGAAATGCAGATGATAAACGGGTATTCATTGGACAAATATATTACACTAGAACTGACATGTGATTACATTTTCACGCAATTTGGGTGCATAGATCCTGAGAAATCAGTGCCCAGAACAACCACCTCTGGCCGTAATAACGGGCTTGATATACCTGGGCATTGAGTCGAGCAGAGCTTGGTGGCGTGTACAGGTACAGCTGCCCTTGCAGGTTCAACACGATATCGCAGTTCATCAAGAGTAGTGACTGGCGTATTGTGACGATCCATTAGCTCGGCCACCATTGACCAGACGTTTTCAATTGGTGAGAGATCTGGAGACTGTGCTGGCCAGGGCAGCAGTCGAACATTTTCTGTATCCAGAAAGGCCCGTACAGGACGTGCAACATGCGGTCGTGCATTATCCTGCTGAAATGTAGGGTTTCGCAGGGATCGAATGAAGGGTAGAGTCACGGGTCGTAACACATCTGAAATGTAACGTCCACTGTTCAAAGTGCCGTAAATGCGAACAAGAGGTGACCGAGACGTAAAACCAATGGCACCCCATACCATCACGCCGGGTGATACGCCAGTATGGCGATGACGAATACACGCTTCGAATGTGCGTTCACCGCGATCTCTCCAAACACGGATGCGACTATCATGATGCTGTAAACAGAACCTGGATTCATCCGAAAAAATTACGTTTTTTCCATTCGTGCACCCAGGTTCGTCGTTGAGTACACCATCGCAGGCGCTCCTGTCTGTGATGCAGCGTCAACGGTAACCGCAGCCATGGTCTCCGAGCTGATAGTCCATGCTGCTGCAAACGTCGTCCAACTGTTTGTGCAGATGGTTGTTGTCTTGCAAACGCCCACCTCTGTTGACTCGAGGATCGAGACGTGGCTGCACGATCCGTTACAGCCATGCGGATAAGATGCCCGTCATCTCGACTGCTAGTGATACGAGGCCGTTGGGATCCAGCACGGCTTTCCGTATTATCCTCCTGAACCCGCCGATTCCATATTCTGCTAACAGTCATTGGATCTCGACCAACGCGAGCAGCAATGTCGCGATACGATAAACCGCAATCGCGATAGGCTACAATCCGACCTTTATAAAAGTCGGAAACGTGATGGTAAGCATTTCTCCTCCTTAAACGAGGCATCGCAACGACGTTACACCAGGCAACGTCGGTCAACTGCTGTTTGTGTATGAGAAATTGGTTGGAAACTTTCCTCATGCCAGCACGTTGTAGGTGTCGCCACCGGGCCAACCTTGTGTGAATGCTCTGAAAAGCTAATCATTTGCATATCACAGCATCTACTTCCTGTCGGTTAAATTTCGCGTCTGTAGCACGTCATCTTCGTGATGTAGCAATTTTAATGTCCAGTAGCGTAATTTGGAATACATTATGGTGTGTGTGTATTGTGTGTATTAAACCGGGGACCTAGAAAAGACATGGAGGCCTCATCCCGCCGTAGCCCTCAGTGGTTCACAACCCCACAACAGGCCACAGCAGTCCACCCACACTTCCGCCGGCCCACACCGAACCGAGGGTTATTGTGTGGCGCCCCCCTCCCGAGTTTCGCAGGAGAGCTTCTGTGAAGTTTGGAAGGTATGAGACGAGATACTGGCAGAAGTAAAGCTGTGAGGACGGGGCGTGAGTCGTGCTTGGGTGGCTCAGTTGGTAGAGCACTTGTCTGTGAAAGTCAAAAGTCCCGAGTTCCAGTCTCGATCTGACACACAGTTTTAATCTGCTAGGAAATTAAATAACAGCGCACACTCCGCTGCAGAGTGAAAATCTAATTCTGGAAACTGGAAGTTCTTTTGAATTCCAGCGGTTTCCAGGCACGGTAATAGGTATGATAATGTGTTGTGTATTTGGTGTTTCCGTATTTTTGTCTATCCCGTGTATGTAGATGGTGCAATAGGTTGTGAAAACAGTGAGCTACAGTATATGTGGCTTCACTATGGCGATGGTGCGGCCCAGGCAGACAACCACATCATGACTTTCTTGGATGACTGTTTTCGTGGTCAAGGGATTGCGAAGGGGTGTGGCCCCGTATGTCTTCTGATGTGTCTCCCACCTGACATTTCCTCGTGGGGATAACTTAAGGATGCCGCTTAAAAACTCACTCACTCACCATTCCCGAAGCGTAGAAAGTAGTTGGACAATGTGTTACTGAAATTCCTCAGCTACCTTGTGTTTCGGAACTGGCACCATCCCATCAATTACATGAATCGCATAACACTGCCCACTTTCAACGGGTTCTGCATTCGTTTTTCCATAAGGTAGCTTTACTTAGAAAAGAAAATTGAGGATGTGTTAGATGACGATCAGTTTGGCTTTAGAAAAGGTAAAGGCAATTCTGACGTTGCGGTTGATAATGGAAGCAAGAGTAAAGAAAAATCAAGACACGCTCATAGGATTTGTCGACCTGGAAAAAGCGTTCGACAATGTAAAATAGTATAAGATGTTCGAAATTCTGGGAAAAAGAGGTTTAAGCTTCAGAGAGAGACGGGTAATGTGCAAGAGCCAAGAGGGGATAATAAGAGTGGACAACCATGAACGAAGAGCTCGGATTATAGAGGGTGTAAGACAGGGATGTAGTCTTTCGGCCCTAGTATTGAATCTGTACTTCGAAGAAACAGTTATGGAAATAAAAGAAAGGTTCAGGAGCGGAATTAAAATTCAAGGTGAAATGATATCAGTGATAATACTCTCTTGTGACATTGCTATCATGAGTGAAAGTGAAGAAGAATTACATGATCTAGTGAATGGAATGAACAGTCTAATGAGTACAGAAATTGGATTGAGAGGAAATCGGAGAAAGACGAAAGTAATGAGGAGTAACAGAAATGAGAACGACGAGAAACTTAACATCGTGATTGATGGTCACGAGGTAGATGAAGTTAAGGAGTTCTGCTACCTAGGCAGCAAAATAGCCAATGACGGACGGAGCAAGACGGACATCAATAGCAGACGAGCACTGACAAAAAGGGCATTCCTGGCAAAGAGAACTATACTAGTATCAAATATAGGAGTTAATTTGAGGAAGACATTTCTGAGAACGTACGTTTGGAGCACAAAGTTGTAGTAAACCACTATAGTGAAACATGGACTGTGGAAAAACTGGAACAGAAGAAAATGGAGGCATTTGAGATGTGGTGCTACAGACGGATGTT
Organism: Schistocerca americana; assembly: GCF_021461395.2. Taxonomy (NCBI): domain Eukaryota; kingdom Metazoa; phylum Arthropoda; class Insecta; order Orthoptera; family Acrididae; genus Schistocerca; species Schistocerca americana. The sequence goes on from NC_060130.1 coordinate 403,320,286, forward strand.
GAAAATTAGTTGGGCTGATAAGGCAAGGAATGAGAAGGTTCTGCCGGCCGAAGTGGCCGTGCGGTTAAAGGCGCTGCAGTCTGGAACCGCATGACCGCTACGGTCGCAGGTTCGAATCCTGCCTCGGGCATGGATGTTTGTGATGTCCTTAGGTTAGTTAGGTTTAACTAGTTCTAAGTTCTAGGGGACTAATGACCTCAGCAGTTGAGTCCCATAGTGCTCAGAGCCATTTGAACCATTTTTTTGAGAAGGTTCTGCACAGAATCGGAGTGGAAAGGAATATGTGGAAAGCTCTGACAAGGAAAGGGGACAGGATGATAGGACATTTGTTAGGACATCAGGAGCTGCAGAGCAATAACTGTAGAGGAAGACAGAGATTGGAATATGTCCACCAAATAATTGAGGACACAGGTTGAAAGTGCTACTCTGAGATGGAGAGGTTGGCACAGGAGAGGAATTCTCGACGTGCCGTATCAAACCAGTCAGAAGACTTTCAAATGAAAGAGCACAGGATTTAGTCGTCCTTTTCTTGCACGTTTTATTCGTCAGATCTAGATTTCGGCTAGTGCCTAGCCATTATCAATGCACCATTTCATAGTATCAATTCATGTTCTGGTCCATCAGTCCCAGTTGTTCGGGCTTCTGTCACAGATCTTTCAAGACTACTGTATGATGAAGGTAGGATTTTCGGAGAACATATCGTTCCTTATGGAAGGTAACCTGAGTCAGAAGACTAATGACAAATGTTGATGGTGTTAGGACAGGAACCAGCCACAAATTTACTTTCAGTTCCTTTACTCAAAGGCTACCGTTACCGGTTTCGAATCGTTGTGATTCATCCTCAGACGGTTTACATGCTTTCTTTATGACATGTGGTGTGTTTTTTATAGATTAATTGTCCTAAAATATAAATAATACATAATTATAAACACGCCACACATAGATGGTTGCGTTACAGATTTTCGTTGCATGTGACTTACGTGAAACGTCGGTTTCGAGTGTTTGTTTTCATAAAATTCATCCAGCAGATGTAAATGCATTCCCACTGCATTCTTATTGTTGTACAGTGTTGTTAAGTGAGAACAATTTACGTGTGCAACAATAAGAATGCAGTGGCAATGCATTTACATCTGCTGGATGAATTTTATGAAAACAAACACTCGAAAGCGACGTTTCACGTAAGTCACATGCAACGAAAATCTGTAACGCAACCATCTGTGTGTGGCGTGTTTATAATTATGTATTATTTATATTTTAGGACAATTAATCTATAAAAAACACACCACATGTCATAAAGAAAGCATGTAAACCGTCTGAGGATGAATCACAACGATTCGAAACCGGTAACGGTAGCCTTTGAATAAAGGAACTGAAAGTAAATTTGTGGCTGGTTGCTGTCCTAACACCATCAACATTTGTCTTCAAACAACAGTCACGGACTCCATCATGTCATCATATGACAAAATTGCAAGAAGACTGATGACTCAAAAGCTTTACGTTTTGAACACCCTGTATGTCACTTGAAGATACGTGCTACATTTGTAGAAACAGTATCTGGAATTCGCTTTAAATTCTAGTCCTAGTATATATTCATTCAGAAAGTCACATACTTATTGGTCAGAATGACGTGGAGTTAAAATGTGCAGTTTATTTTGCGTTGATATTCCAGTCGTAGCCGGCACATGCGCCATCCTCACCGTTCCACTCCTTTAAATTCCCTAAAGCCGTGCTCCACGAAGGCGAAGCTGTAAATAATGTTTACTGTCGATAATTTTTTTTTTGTCATTCCCGGAAACTTTACCTATGTGCAACGTGGCCATTATGCGGAATTCGGTACACTACCGGCACTGAGTTACCTGGGCAACGGTGGTCCCGTCGTTGTCTTTGTTCCTAGCGTCGGTGATCTCATCTCCTCAGTTGGACCAGCTTAACGATGGCTTTGTTCACATGGTACTTTATAAACGTCAAGTGGAAGAAGAATGACGCAGTTTCTTGTGTGTTAAACAAAGCCACTTCATGGTTGGATGATTAACTTGTAATTGTCATTTTATCCATGCTGGCTCTCGTGAACTCCGCGGCCTTTAATGATTGTTGGTGAATTACGCAACCAGCCAAAAAGTACTTATAAAATGCTTGATTTCAATGTAATAGCTGGTTTAGGGCTATTTGTCCATCTTCATATTTGAAGATTGTCTCCATGTCTACAGCATTTCGGCCACTCCTGCAGTATGTTCTAGAGGACGGCGATTTGTCCTGCTATGTACCTTACGATTTTCCAGGATAATGGATAAGGCTTTACAGAGCATCACTGTAAATAAATCACTCTGGCATACAAACATAATATTATTCATATCACTTTGAAGCTAAGATATGTTGAGACATTTCTGGCTTTGGGTCATAAGATTCTATTCTAAGATTCACTCTACAGTTTTTTTGAGATTACAGTAGCTGAGGCATGAGGAGGCAGATTTGGTACAATGAGTACCAGTTGCGTTAGCTATTGTGCCAGTTTAACAGGAATAGAATCTGATTGGTTGCCGCCACATGAGACTGCGCGCCAAGTTTCTAAGATTTGTTTATTAATTTCATAAACCATAATTCAGATTTAATTGTCTATCATGGTGAATGCACTTTCAGTAGCAATCTTTAATCTAACTATTTCAGATCTCATTTTTAACCATTTTTATTAACATTAAAAACGATTGTCAGAGGAAGCACTTCGATCTTCGACTGCCGCCAAATGTGCTCTACGAAGCGAAGTGATTCCGGTTATCTAGTCAGTTTGGAGTAAGATGTTGAACGGTATGTTTCGCTGTACACGCCGCACTGTTATTAAGATCTCGAATGTCTGCCGCATAAAACTTTATTCGTATGTCGGAACACTTTATGCAAAGCAGAGAGCACGGAGTAACAATGTGTACCATTTTTGTGAAAATGTTTACTACAAGATTGAATGTAATAGAATTGTGATTGATTCTAAAATGAATAGTGAAAGGTGTGACTCTGTAGGCGCATACATGCATTACGCCTTTAGGAAGTTTATTGCATTATCTGCTTCGTGTGTTGTGAATAAAAAGCTATTGACATCTGAGATTTGGAACTTATCAGATCGTTTAATAGAACTGAGAGCCTTAGCCATCTCACAAGTTATTTTACAGCGTCACGTCAAGAACAACAAACTTGCGGCCTGTGAGCACCACATCTGCGTTGTGACGAAGACATCTATGGATATCAGGTAAGTGGAGTATTACGAAATGTGAGTCCTCTACCTTGAAGTGGCAGAACACAACTAGGCCCCTCCCAAGTCCTGCATTTCCAGTACAAATGGAAAAAGGTACATGTCATTTTTGTTAACACGGAGGCTGGGAAGCGGAGGAGGAATTAACGTGGAAAATGGATGTTTATTTCGAAGCAAACTAAAATCGCCACATTCTATAGTTAACTCGGTTAACACTGGACTTAATATGAATTCCACACTGCCCCTCATATCAGTCTCATCTTGATGAACATTCATTTATTCTGACCACATCAGTCTTTCTCTCTACGTACCGCAGTAATGTGCTACACGATCGTTATAAACAAAAACGTCGAACGTAAAACACGTGTGTGAAGCTGAAACCAACATGAAGAATGTTATGGATTATTTCTGTCTCAATGATTTATTTAAAATCTCTGTGCTTTTTGTACTGCAGAGGATAAGAACCATAGAAAGACAAAGCACTGTCCACTAAAAATACTGCAGGAGGGGATGATATGCTACTGACAAAGACATTAACTTAGCAAGAACGGGAATTGCCTGCAGGGTTAGCGACTGTTAAAACTGTTTTCAAAAACAGCCACAAGTCGCACTTTGTATTTCTTATTTACCGGTTTCGCCCCTCAAATGAACAAGAGCATCGTTAGAATATGCACTGTACAAGATTAAAGATTGTTTAGATTTGTCTAACAGCTGTGAGGGTTAAACTGTCGTATCGTAGCACTTAAACTTACGTTTAAAGTAATTGAGAAACAGTAGTAAATGATGACAGTGACTGCGCCAACTATTAAATTGACTGTACAAAAAAAAAATGGTTCAAATGGCTCTGAGCACTATGGGACTTAACATCTGTGGTCATCAGTCCCCTAGAACTTAGAACTACTTAAACCTAACTAACCTAAGGACATCACACACATCCATGCCCGAGGCAGGATTCGAACCTGCGACCGCAGCAGTCGCGCGGCTCCGGACGGAGCGCCTAGAACCGCGAGACCACCGCGGCCGGCAATTGACTGTACAATAATACTTATAACGCCCATGGTAGAGTGTATCCAAAGAAAATTTAAAACTGTAGAAAACAAAACATTTTAATCGCATCTTTTATGAGAGAGTGTATTGAAATCTCATGTCTGTACATATTTGCTTATCTTTAAAAAAAATACGTGTACATCTGTAAAAATTAAAATAAGTTTCAAAATACACTTCAAGAATACATATTTAAAAAATGTGTGTGCCAAAATGTATTCAAAACTACCGTTTTTAAAATTTTTCTGTTAGGGTAACACGGCAGGCACTGTATTTTGGCTACTTACCAACGGCGCTTCTTCAAATAACTGGAAGAACCCCAGATAAAGGTCTCCGTAGTACCCTCAGAAAAGTGACAGAGCTTGGCGAGACATTAGAGTTTGGTGTTGATCCCGTGACGTAGTGAATGCAGCATTATTGGGGAAGTTTGTGAGCGATTGGTATACAGTAAATATTTCCAGTGCTAAGGTACTCTTGTAACTTGGATAATTTGGCAGCGCTGGCGCTATTTATTGTTAGAAAGCGATGAAGCGAGCAGAGCTGCGGGAGAAGCAGCGCTTGGGTGGGACGGGCGCAACAGGTAGCAGCTAGCAGGCCGCGGCTGTTGAAGTGCTCTCATCCTCTTCGCTTTATCGGAGCTCCGCCGCTGTTTAACAGCTGCCTTCTCTTTCTGCAAAATACCGCATCTCACGTGCAAATTTGGTTTCTCGCTTTTGTCCATAGACATTACTTCTTTCGTTTGAAAGGAATGGCCAAAGAGGTTGTAGGACGACCATCAGTGGAACGAGTGTAATAAAGTGCAATCCAGTTAAGTCAGGTGAAGTCGGGAGATTGAGATTAGGGAATAAGACTCTGAAAGTAGACGACGACACAAGTAATGAGAGTTGAAGTGTAGTGTGACAGCAGCGAGAAAAACTTTCCTGATAAATATGTTAAAGTCGAATAACTTCAAGTGTTGGTATTTTCTGGGTATAGCCTTGTACGGAAGTGAAACGTGAAAGATAAATAGTAGAGGCAAAAAGGAAATTTATAGCATTTGAAATGTAGTTGGGTTGGGTTGTTTTGGGGAAGGAGACCAGACAGCGAGGTCATCGGTCTCATCGGATTGGGGAAGGACAGGGAAGGAAGTCGGCCGTGCCCTTTGAAAGGAACCATCCCGGCATTCGCCTGGAGCGATTTAGGGAAATCACGGAAAACCTAAATCAGGATGGCCGGACGCGGGATCGAACCGTCGTCCTCCCGAATGCGAGTCCAGTGTTTAACCTCGGAAATGTAGTACTACAGAAGAATGTTGAAGTTGAGGTGAGAGGGTCGAGTAACTAATAAATAGATGCTTAATCGAACTGGGGAGAAAACAGCTTTACGGCACAAATTCTTGAACAAGGTGAGGTCCCCAGCGATGGAATCAACTTTTTGAAATCATCCATACGGTGACAATTATTTAACTATATGAAAAAACGTAAATTAAACTTTATTCAACTTGTAAACGTCGCTACAAATATTCGAGTTTAGGTTATGACATGTTCGCTATGCCTGCCATCATTGGCGATGACGTGGTGCAGACGAATAGCGAAATTCTGCATGACCCGGTGAAGTGTCTGAACATCGATGCTGTCGGTGACCTCGTGAATGGAATGGCTATTTTCAGCTCAGCAGTGGTTTTGGGGTTGTTGCTGTGCACCTTGTCCTTAATATAGCCCCACAAAAAGGAGTCGCATGCGTTCAGATCTGGAAAACTTGGCGGCCAATCGAAGCCTATGCCAGTGGGCTCTGGTTACTCCAGAGTGCTGTCGCCAGAGTGCTTCTCCAGGACATCAAACACTCTCCTGCTTCGATTGGGTAGAGCTCCTAGAACACTATTCCCTGATCACTGAACCTTTAGTTCTGTCACGGGAAACGCAACGTATGACACTAACGTGCCGTGAAACACGCTAATGTAACCTTCTGAGAGGATTTCAAAGTTCGATCGTGCGTGTCTCTAATGGAAAAGTGTACCGGACTATAATTTCGAATTTTGTGAAGTTAACGGTAAAACCAAACGGGCCTTAGACTTGGGAATTAACAGAAGTGGTAAAATTATAAGTGAATGGAAAAAAATTGAGCGGTCGCCAGCCTGATTACACTCATTAATTAGACACATTAATTTGAAAATATATATTTGAGAAAATTGGATACTAATTATTGAAGTTACTTTAGTTGAGATTTCCCTTTGAATATCAAACAGGATTCAAACTGTCACAGTGCACTCTGTACTGTGTGTAGCAGCAGTTACCACACCAGTGCCGGCCGCGGTGGTCTAGCGGTTGTAGGCGCTCAGTCCGGAACCGCGCGACTGCTACGGTCGCAGGTTCGAATCCTGCCTCGGGCATGGGTGTGTGTGATGTCCTTAGGTTAGTTAGGTTTAAGTAGTTCTAAGTTCTGGGGGACTGATGACCACAGATGTTAAGTCCCATAGTGCTCAGAGCCATTTGAACCATTTGAACCACACCAGTAAATCATGGGGAGCAAAATTGCACCGAGCTCATACTAATGGCGGCCACAATCAATAGCATTACTTAATCAAAATACTGAAACATCACTACATGAAGTACAGAACTGATTTTGGACACGAGGGGCTTCTATCTTGGCTGACACGAATAACACAAATAAAGATAAATAATAACTTAAATACATTTCTTAAGCTCCTCTGCATATAGCAGTTTTCCTTAGTAACAGTAACAGTAATTGATGATTTCTTTTTCTTAATAGGAGGACAATATGATGGGACTCATAACCTGGTATAGTTTCACTAGCCAAGATTCTTTGATTACTGCAAAAGTAAAAACTATCTCTAAAGTTAATCATTCACTTAAATTACCTTGCAAGGTAATAAAATGCAACACTGGGCTTAACTTCAAAAGGAACCATTCATGTTGGGTACCAAAACTACCCTATCTTTGAAAATGTGAGTAACTTCACTTGTATCAGTACTACCGCAAATCGGTTCATTAAAGATTTATATGTACTTCAATCACCTGTGAAGCAGGTATTCTTGGCAATAATATTTACACAATCTTGCAGTGTAATCGTACAAAACTATATTTTATAATAAACTAAGGATACTTTATCAAAAGCCTATCAAACTTCACTTTTATCGTTTTTAGCCATTAAATAATTAAGGTTTTCACTTTCCTATTTATTGATCTTTAAATTTTTGTACTTAAAATTCCTACCTTAACAATTTCACTTGGAGTATTCCATAAACAAAACATCCAAATTTTGCTATTACTTTAACTTTCACTACTCCTTTTACTTTGGGCAAAAAACCGCTTTTAAACACACGAATGCCAGAATTATTCATTTAAATCAGGATACTCGGGTTTTAGTAGCACTTACGTGAGGACCGTGCGTAGGTTCGTGATCAGGATTGAAGTTATGGTTTGGAACACGAATTGACGTTTTATGTGATTATTATTGAAACAACACGCAAATTAAATGGTCCATGCGAATATACATTACGTAACTGAATGTATACCCCGCGCGGTCTGAGGCGCCTTGCCGCGGTCCTTGCGGCTCCCCACGTCGGACGTTCGAGTCCTCCGTCGGGCATGGGTGTGTCTGTTGTCCATAGCGTAAGTTACTTTAAGTTAGATTAAGTAGTGTATAGGCTTAGGGACTGATGAACTCAGCAGTTTGGTCCCTTAAGATCTTATCACAAATTTACAATTTTTGTGAAGCATTGGCGAAGATTAGTGGCAGGCATAATGGCGGCTAACTTTACTCAAGGCTGTTGATGTGCGAATGCTCTATAAAATTTCTTCTTGGCGTCGGATTTTCAACATATTAGAGCCATTCCATTATTCCGTGAATACCAAATAATAGCCAGATCCAGATCCACATCTACATCCAAGGCAAATCCCCGGGGAGCCACTTGTTAGCAGCAGACGCAGTGGCTGCGCCAAAGACTGAGACGGTGTGCAGTTTTACAATTATTTATTGAACTTTCTTTACAATTTCTCCCTCGTCGTCGCTGCCCAGCCCTGCGGATCCCTCCGCCTGGCTTCTGCTGTGTAGATTCTCCGACAATGCGCGCAACGCGCGCCGCTGATCGCACTCGGGAACCTCAGGCCACCAGCACTCTGCTGAAGCCAGGATGCCCTGTGGTTGAGATGAACTCGCTGCCGCTCGGCGCCCCAGTACTGGCACGCCCACGGAGTCGCGATGTCCGCGAGGTCCTGTCATGGACGGACCACGCGCCGTGGGGCCGGGTTGCCGTGAAGTTCGTGCGTCAGTCCCCGGCGGCGCCTGTGACCATGACCACACTGCGGCCGCTCCTGCTGGAAGTTCTCACTGTAGTTAGTCAGCCATGGTGCCGACCGAAATCGGGCCGACCTCTAGAGCTGAAGTTGACATCTGGCGGCGAACGGATGACTCCTGCGAGCTGGAACAGACTTCCGGAATCGTCACCTACGAAGATTGAACATTCGGACACGGACCACGTCCATCCTCAGATCCGAACTGCTTCCTAATGGCTTCTGTCTGTGCTGCCTGCGCTCCACTATTTATATCCGGCAGGAGGACTTTTTTTACCCTCGGTAGTAGCTTTTTGTTATTATTCCCGCAGTATATTGCAGCGTAACTTAACGTGCTGGCCTCACTTCCCCTTACTCAGCACTCTCCAGGCTGCGCTCGGTCTGTGTGCGTCCTTGCGTCAGCCTGCTGGTAGACTGCTGCTGTCAGCAAGGCTATCTGTGCTTGCCTACTTCGCAACGCCTCGGTCGCCGGCGTGCCCCTGTTTTGCCATTTTCCAGTGCGTGAACAATACTGATCGCAAAAATGAACATTTGATCCTGTCTGACTACCCCCTGAAGCAGATCTTATGATCTCTTAATGGTGATATTATTTCCTCCTCCTTGCTGTTTAACATATAAATTACAACATAAACATAAATGAATGATTAAGGGAACTAGTGACTACTAAATGATAAATGTTGTTTCTGCTTATACATTTATCGTAGATTTAAACCCATTTATATATTACAAATGTTTATATATCAATGTCCAATGGACATATAGGGATACAAATGAATTTCCTAACTAATATTACTGATCAGTTGTCCAAATCTGCCCCTTTATATAGCTACCCGATCTAATATAAATACTGCAATATGACTGTCATCATCTATGTACCAAACACTAGAAGACACTACTTTCGAAGATTCTCTGCAGTGGTGTGCAACCTCAGTGGAAATAAAACTTACGTGATCACAGCTGTTTAGCTTTGTAGCCCTAATAAGCCCAAGCAATTAGCAATATCACCGTATGTATTCCATCCGGTGCATCGGAGTGATGGTTCTCGTACACGTCTGCGACGATGGAAGAACTCCAGCCACAAAATAAAAAACGAACTCATTCAAACACTAGGACGGCAGAAGGCGGTCCTCTGACTAGTATAATCTAATACATTCTCCTCCTCTCTGTGTTATACAGACAAGAAACGCGAACTCCCAGCCACAAGAACGGAATTCAGATAACGTCTCAACGTGAGTATAGACAGAAGTAGTGCTCTCAGTCACTGAACACTGCGTACTCAACGACGACTCCCTACACGGAGGCGAAGTCCAGAATCGTATAAGTTCGCAACAGTGCAGTGCCTAACCGTTCTAACTCTAAAATCTCCTGAGAGCAAAGACAGCAAGTCCGTCTGTACCAAAAAAGCTGATAATGAGCGACCGTCAAACACGGGCGCTCAAAACGGAGGACCTCATTCTCTCCACCGCTGGCTTCCCAGCAAAGTCCCTCGTAACTGCATAAGGCGAATCATATTATCGAAACCACGGAATATTCTCCCTCTCTACAGATTCTTGCAAACGCCGACCAACCATATTTTTGTCTTTTGTCGTCCGGCGCGGAAAGTTTGCGAGAAAACACCTATCCTCGTTAATTAGGAATACATACAACGGTACGCTTCTCAGAGTAAAAACTCCTCTGAAATAGCCCAGCCTGCGTCATTTCCGAGGTAACGCTTCCTCGTTCCTCTCTGCTGCGTCCAAGCTTTTCAGAGTTTCTGAAATATTATCCGGTTATACTTCCGGCCGCGCTACAACTACTAGCCGGCCGCCGCTGTATTGTGCTTCAGTGCTCAGGTGACCCGGTTGTCCGTCTTGTCTACTTCCTGTGTTAAGCAGGACCAACACGCCTGTGCGGGCTTTTTCACCCAGGGCTTGAGTTACGCCTGCTGTTTCATTTCCACTGGCGTTCCAACCTCTACTAGTATACGCAATCATTCATTACGCCGTTTTGATAACAAAGACACTCCGTCACCTTTCATACAATAAGCGTTAATAACCATTTACAAGGTGTGCGTGACAATGTCAGTTTTCTTTGAATATTCATATACACGATGTACAACCTATCAAATGATACCCAATTCTTGTTGTAAATCACGGCAAAGTATGTAGATGAGTACTTGTAAGGTGCGAAATTATAGCCACCTTACACCGTTACTGGAGGATGAAGACTGCTCGATCGCAGAAATGCGGATTCTCAGTCCCCCCAAATGCACCAGTTTTGCTTATTGACGAACCCATCCAAATGGATGTGGGCTTCGTCGCTAAACCAAGCCATAGGCGTGCGCATACTAATTCCCATCATGCCCGGCGGCCAACCGTGTAGTTTGAACGTCGTAGCTCAAACCGTTCAGAAGTTATGATGATTTTATTTCATATAAATCAGCAATTGTCATCTAGTAGGTTAAGGCCTAAAGTTTCAAACCCTTCAGCCATTTATCCTAGTGGGCCGTCGTTTGCGAGTAACCGAAAAAAAAGTCTGAATTTTGCGTGATACTTTTCATCTTTATAGCATGGAGACATAACAGACAGATTGCGCAGCGCAAAAATCAAGATGCAGCACTCATGTGAAAAAGGTCGTAAGCTCATATATTGTCAAGTTCTCTGAAATTTACTATTTTTTAAATCTTCATCGAAATTACTTTAATCGTTATTTTTATTCAATTCATTGGCGTAAATGTATTTATTTTATTTCTCCTCCTTTGTCACATCATTGTAATCAATGTATTAATTTATGTCAAATTACTCTCCTTTTTTTCTTTCCATCTTGCATTTCCCACTTGGAATCTTTGTGCATGTGGTTTCAGTTACTTTTATGTATTAACTTATATTTAATTTCTTCCGTTTTACAATCCTACATTTTTGTTCATGTTATTGCATTCATTATTTCTGTTCCACGTTTTGCTTGAATTTCATTTTATTTATGAACCCCTCTTTCACTGAAATCTTCATCTGCTTTACTTTGTCCATCGTGAGATAATTATTAATGTTTTAAATGCTTTTTGGCGTTAACTATCCAGAAAATGTGCATCCTGCAACGAAAAATATATTTTGACGCAACGGCACAATCAATGTAAACAGTTCATTGCGTCTTTTGTTTTTTAACCGATACATCGACAGTTTTTAATACTTAAATATTATGATAGATAAATAAGGTAATTTAATTAACATGCACTAAGATCTCATGTGGAAAAAAGTATGATAGCAAGAAAATATGAGAGAAATTTCGGAAAATTAATATGTAGTATATAATATGATAAAGGAATAGGAAGATACAAAATACATTTAACCCAGTAAATTGAATAAAAATAATGATTAAAATCATTTTCGATAAAGATTCAAAAATGAAAAATTTTCATTTTCTAACGACATTCGAACTCTCGACCTCTTGCACACGTAGTCTGCACCTTCACGGTTACACTGCTGAACCAATCTACTAAATACGTGTATGCCATTTGCGAAAGCTAAAGAACATCACGCGAAATTCCGAACTGTTTTTCGTCGATTACTTCACAAGGGTGAATACCACCAGAGTTTGATACCAGGGACCTTAAGCTATATCATCGTACAGAAGATTTCAAAAAGTAGATTCCATCACTGGAAACCTCCCTTTGCAAGAGGAGGTATCGATTATAAGACACATCCTGAGGAATCAGGGAACAGTTAATTTGGTAATCGAGCAAGTGTAGATGTAGAAATTACTGAGCGAAGCTAAGGCTCGAATACAAATCGCTCTGAGCACTATGGGACTTAACATCTGAGGTCATCAGTCCCCTAGAACTTAAAACTGACTAACCTAAGGACATCACACACATCCATGCCCGAGGCAGGATTCGAACCTGCGACCGTAGCGGTCGCGCGGTTCCAGACTGTAGCGCCTAGAACCGCTCGGCCACCCCGGCCGGCGGTTCTAATACAGTAAACATATGAAAATGCATGTAGGGTGCAATAGTTATGCACATATAAAAGCACAAAAGATAAACAAGCGCGAAAGGCTGCAGCAATTAAGTCTTCAGAGTGATGAATACAACAATAGTAATTGAAGGTGTATTTATTGTAGATGCTGGTATCTTCTGCCTGCCGTGTTATCTTCAGCAATGTAATACGCGGCTAGGTATTAAAATTATTCTAAGATAGCAAATAATGAAATGTCATTCACTTTGCATATACAGTGAATTAGGTAGAATACACGATCAAATTTTTAAAGTGGTTTGCTGTACACAGTGTGCAACTTCCTGCAGCAACAGTGGCTGTAACCCTGCTGAATATCGAGTCGAACTGATGTTGGATGACAGACAGTGGTACATCATTCCATGCCTCTTCCGCGCTGTGCCTGAGTTCCTCGCTGAGGATGGCGAGGAGTGGTTTGCCAGTTTTTCGGCCACCCGTGGTCGGATGCTTCCAGTGTGTGCTAGATGTGGAGAACGCGCTGCCCACGGCAACAATCCAATATCCTCTTTACTAAGGCAGGTAAGGGCAGCTGCGCGGGGTGGCTGCGTGGTTTGAGGCGTCATGCACGGGCTGCGCCATCCCTCCCGCCGGAGTCCTTCCTCTGGCATGGGTGTGTGTGTTGTTCTTACAAGGGAACATCCCCATCGCACCCCCCTCAGATTCAGTTATAAGTTGGCACAGTGGGTAGGCCTTGAAAAACTGAACACAGATCGATCGAGAAAACAGGAAGAAGTTGTGTGGAACTATGAAAAAATAAGCAAAATATACAAACTGGGTCGTCCATGTGTAATATAGGCACTATTAAGGGCAGTATGAGACTAGGAGCGCCGTGGTGCCGCGGTTAGTGTGAACAGGTGCAGAACGAGAGCTCTTCAGTTCAAATCTTCCCTCGACCGAAAATTTTAACTTTTTATTTTCAGTTTATGTGAAAAACTCTTATGTTTTCATCACTTTTTTTGGAGTGATTATTACATCCACAAGAAAACCTAAATCGGGCAAGGTAGAAGAATCTTTTCACTCATTCGCCAAGTGTACTAGTTAGGTGGGTCGACAACATATTCCTGTCATGTGACGCACATGCTGTCACCAGTGTCGTATACAAAATATCAGACGTGTTTTCCTGTGGAGGAATCGGTTGACCTATGACCTTGCGATCAAATGTTTTCGGTTCCCATTGGAGAGGCACGTCCTTTCGTCAACTAATCACACGGTTTTGCGGTGCGGTCGCAAAACACAGGCACTAAACTTATTACAGTGAACAGAGACGTCAATGAACGAACGGACAGATCATATCTTTGCGAAAATAAAGAAAGCAAAATCTTCAGCCGAGGGCAGAATTGAACCAAGGACCTCTCGTTCCGCAGCTGTCCACGCTAACCACGGGACCACGGCGCTCGTCGCCTCACATTGCCCTTAATATTGCCTATCTTACGCATGGACGACCCAGTTTGTATATTTTGCTTATTTTTTCATAGTTCCATACAACTTCTTCCTGTTTTCTCGATTGATCTGTGTTCAGTTTTTCAAGGCCTATCCACTGTGCCAACTTATAACTAAATCTGAGGGGGGTGTGATGGGGATGTTCCCTTGTTAGTATAAGTTAGTTTAAGTGGTGTGTAAGTCTAGGGAACCGATTACTTAAGCAGTTTGGTCCATTAGGAATTCACACACATTTGAACATTTTGAACAGCGCGGGCAACATCCACTCCTGCGTTATCGCTATGATACGAACCTTTTCAGTCTTTATAATTATGGCCCTAAAGGTTTCGAACACTTTATATTTCTCTTGATCATATGAAACTTGTTGCAACCTTCGTCATCAAATGGCTTGTATTTTTTTGTGGTTTCCCTAAATCTCAAATTACTTTTGTGAGGCAGAGTGATTCCTCCTACGGGATCGTTGCCGAATATTTCCTGATATTTCATAAGAAAATTACATTTACGTCTGTCTTTAATGATTACACCGTCTTCAGAGTTCTAAAAAGTCTAGTTTTTAAAAATTCTTACTAAAAATAAATAGTCTACCTCCATTGCTGATGTTCAGCACTGCTGACGGGGCACCCGGGTTCGATCTATTGCCAGAGGATGACACGGCGGTAGGTCGGGTGCAATTGGCCCGTCTAGGTCCTGAACGCGGAACTTTAGTAAGAACAAATAATGAACTGTGTCGAGATATACTTCCTTCGTTTTTGTACAGTAAATAAAATTAACTTTTATTGCTACGTCTTTTACTAAAGGCTGCTGGTTTCGGAAGTGAAACTTCTGTCAGCAGACATCTGTTGAACATAACTTAATTATTCAAATATAGCCTTGTAATTATGCTATTATCCTCTGAATTACTGTGCTTATTGAGATGGAAGGTTTAATGGCACAGTAATCATTCTTAACATGCGCCGAATCCCGTGTAATTTTAGACTGCTTAGTCGTCTTAACGCTTTATGGCTCTAACTGCACACGGTTAAGTGTGCTGTAACTTAATGAAAAATGTTCCACTACATTACTTTAAACATTTATATCTTTTGCCCGCATCTCGTGGTCGTGCGGTAGCGTTCTCGCTTCCCACACCCGGGTTCGATTCCCGGCGGGGTCAGGGATTTTCTCTGCCTCGTGATGGCGGGGTGTTGTGTGATGTCCTTAGGTTAGTTACCGAGCGAGGTGGCGCAGTGGTTAGCACACTGGACTCGCATTCGGGAGGACGACGGTTCAATCCCGTCTCCAGCCATCCTGATTTAGGTTTTCCGTGATTTCCCTAAATCGTTTCAGGCAAATGCCGGGATGGTTCCTTTGAAAGGGCACGGCAGATTTCCTTCCCCATCCTTCCCTAACCCCGAGCTTGCGCTCCCTCTCTAATGACCTCGTTGTCGACGGGACGTTAAAAAAAACACTATCCTAACCTTAGGTTAGTTAGGTTTAAGTAGTTCTATGTTCTAGGGGACTGATGACCATAGATGTTCAGTCCCATAGTGCTCAGAGCCATTTGAATCATTTTTGAACCATTTATATCTTTTACATTGTGACTCTACTTTTAATACTGTAGCTGGCCGGAGGGGCCGAGCGGTTCTAGGTGCTACAGTTTGGAACCGCGCGACCGCAACGGTCGCAGGTTCGAATCCTGCCTCGGGCATGGATGTGTGTGATGTCCTTAGGTTAGTTAGGTTTAAGTAGTTCTAAGTCTAGGGGACTGATGACCTCAGATGTTAAGTCCCATAGTACTCAGAGCTATTTGTTGTTTACACGCCGTTACGCGAAATAACACACTCGCGTATAATACTGAGAGTCCGTTAGCAATAATGTAGTGAGTTACAACGTATCACCCGTGTTGTGCTTTTGCTGAACTCCCGTTCTTTGCTGTTACTATGTTCGAGGTAAAATTCTCATACATAAATAATGTGTGTGTGTGTGTGTGTGTGTGTGTGTGTGTGTGTGTGTGTGTGTGTGTGTGTCTGCGGATTAGTTCTCAATTTAATTGGACTACTTGAGTGTTGCCTTTTACGTGAGACGTTCAGTAAGTAAAGTAACACATTTTTCTGAAATTAGGTTAGTTTTATTCAAAATTCCAATACACCACATTATTCCTCACACTCTTGGTTACAAAATCTATTTTTCAACATTGTCTCCGTTCCGAGCTGTCGCCGCACGCCATCTTACCTGATCGCCTGTATTCACACATGGCACCACTCCGTTGGCCGACGTCTTGCTGCATCAGTAACCTCTCCATTATCCACGTTCTGCTTCCTGTGGAGGGCATCCTTCTTTGGGCCATAAAAATGAAGTCGAAAGGTGCGAGATCTGGACTGTAGTGAGGATGACGAAGAACAGTCGAATTAAGCTTTGTGAGCTGCCCTGGGGTGCGCGAACTTGGGTGAGGCCTTGCGTTTCATGGAGAAGGGGAAGTTCGATGCATTACCTCGAATAATAGCGTCTGTACTTTCCAACATTGGAGACGCGGTTGTTTGCGGTAGACTGGCACGCGGGAAAACTGACAGGTTTGCGCGATCTTTTTGCGATGATGACAGACGCGTCGCCCAACAACCCGCCATGCTTTTGTTCACTGCCATGTTTCCGTAGACGTTCTGAAAGCGTCCATGAATATCTGCGATGCTCTGGCTTTCTGCCAAAAGAAACTCGGCGACATCTCTCTACTTGGATAGCACCTTCGTTACAAACGCTATTTTGAAGGCTACATTTAGCTGTGCCACCTATTGGAACTTCATGAAACTCTAGGGGCTGAAGCGGGAATATTCCACGATGCCCTACAAGAAATTCTGCTTTTCTTAACCGAAAATGACCGAGGAAAAAATATGTTGTGTTACTTACTGAACGCCCTTGCATATTATCTGGCTTACAGCAGTAAGGCCATTATTTGTGATTGGACTGCAGTAACTTGTAACAGGGCTTCCTTAATTTGTGTTCTCTATTCGTTACACTATATTATCAATTAACGTGTAAAACGGCCATTCACTGACTATAACTTTCCTTACTAACTCTGTCAACGTATAGACAATCAACCCGTCTGCCAATAGTAGAAGAATCCAAGTGCCTACGCGATCAAAGGACGGAAGATCAGCAGGTGAATGACGGTCTCTGTCTGATATGTAAATGGTATGAGGACATTTAGCAATCTTTAATATCAGTCGCCGCAGACACGTCGGTTGCCTCGATCACAGTAATACTCAGTTACGTTAAAGTGATTAACAGTTCTCCACTCGCTCGACATTGAACGTTTGACATACTCTCTTCCAAGCGAAACAAAGACATCTAATAAATTTTATTTATCTCATCCAACTGGCATTATCCCGACAATGCTACTCCAATTATTCTATGTGTGCATGTTGCCTTGGGAAACAACAAAAACGTGATCAGTACACTGTACTTGGATAGCTTCGTTAAGTTGTAAGGGTATTGAGTATTAACGTCACGCCTTGTCGAATGTGTCACGTGTTCTTCTGATAAAGTAACTGTTTACACAAGATATCCAGCGCGTGCTTCCTGTTAAATAGCAAAAGTCACTCGCTGTTCCACGGCTCGGATCACTCGGGTCTACTTCATCATACACGTTCTAAATGTCATCACAGTCTGTTTTGGTCGATTACGACTCTTAAGTACAAGCAAGGCAGGTCTCGCCCATGGAAAAGCCGTAATTTATCATATAAGTTTTTGTAAAAGTGATGACTCGTTTTGGGAACTCGAAACAAACAAGATTTATACCTCGAAAATCCTCCTCAGTCCAGGTAGAGGTATCCCATGGAGAGGGACACTCTTCATTACGCCTCGGTGGCGTTTCTGGAAAAATGATAAAAGTACTGACAAAAAGGAAAGTTCACCTTATATGAAGTTGTACAAAATACTGGTGTACAGATTCAATTCGAAAATACAGAATACATATTTTTCAAATAAAAAATACGAATATCGAAAACATTTTCTTACAAACAAGTCCACAAATTTAAGTAATGGAGTGACATTTAAAAATTAATTTGAAAAACGGGGAAAGCTAATGTGATGGACGTGATGGCTAAAACTATTTCTAACAGTAGGTGCATTTTGAAATATATGAGTTGAAAATTGTTAGACCGTCATAAAAGTAGAATACTTAATTTTGACCGAGTGAAGTGAAGTGGCGCAGTGGAGTAGGAGGGGTGGGGGGTGTTCAGACTCCCATCAGATAACCTCCATGGCTTCCCTAACTGGTTTATTTCCTCACTCATCGTTGTTGGCCTACTTGCCTCTAATAACGTCGTCGTGGTCAGTGAGAGGTGAAACTGTACTTCTTTCCTTTGTTTCTAAATTTTGAACAGAAAATATTACATTGAAATAATTACGAATAGGAGTAGCAGTAAAAAACCAACATAAATAAATTGGCGAGCAGTTCGGTGTAAGAAGTATCTACATCAAACCATGAAATTCAGACACATGAAAAAGTGTAGGTTAAAAATTCGTGTATACATGAATAGAACTAAAGTGAAGGTGTTAAACAGGCAGCTCAATGGAAACTTCGTCAGATTAGACCGGGACTGAAACAGCAATTTAGGCTTTTCCCTTAAAACTTTCCAGAAAGAGACAGGTATAGATAAACTGGAGCGGTGATTGGATAGTGAGGGATTCTCGGGACTCACCTGGTAAGAACGTTGCCCACAGCGGTCCTAGTTTCAGTTTAATGTACAGTCAGCTGCAGACTGAAAGTTTTCATCCTGAAAGGGATCGAATTCTAAGAACACAGAAGTAGAGCAAGTGATAAGGACATTGAATGTAAAAGAAAATATATAAAACCAGCGACGTACAATAATATAGCCAAAACACGAATGTTACATCTAAAATCCAAGAGTGGCAAGTTGTACTGGAGTAGGAAGTAAAGTAAATGCGGTGCTATTTGATCTTACAAATGGAAACTAATTTCACAGAGAAAATTGGTGTTACAGGAGCAGCATCAATTTCGAAGTAGTTGTATTGTAAAGAGAAGAAGGTGTAACCTACTTAAATTGCAAGCTATATGCATAAATAGCTGACAGGAAACCTAAAACAAATAATATAATTTTGAAACGTTCTATAGAATATTCCCAGAATTTGTGAGTGATTATAACTTTCCGCTTTTATAAACTTGAAACGTGAAGTCTAATTGTCGCTGTTAGTGTTGTACCATTGAGTGTCAGAATGCAGCCCAAAACATACGTGACACTTAAAGTCGTCCAATTTCCTTTATCTGCCTGGCATTCAAAATCAAGGGGAGGTCCTCATTTGAATGATGCTATTGTTTGCTGATGACACTATAGTATAGGGAAGGTATATTTGTTTAGAGACAGTAGGAATATATACTACGAGTTAGACAGAATTTCTGTTTGGTGTTGTGAATGGCAGCTTGCTATAAATATAGAATAATGTAAGTTAATGCAAATGGCTCTGAGCACTATGGGACTTAACATCTATGGTCATCAGTCCTAAGTTAATGCAGATGAGTAGGAAATACAATCCAGTAATTCATCGTATGTCCTCCTTTATTTATACACATGATTGCAGGACATCGGCTGTTCGGTATTGAATGTCGAATCAAAACACCTTTCCCAGTTGTTACTTTATTGACCTACAAGTTTCGGCGATATATTAACGCCATCTTCAGACCCCTCGACCGACGTACAGGAAGATTCCCAGAGATGAGAATTTTCCTACACTTCGGTCAGGGAGCCTGAAGATAGCGTAATGTATCGACAAAACTGGTTGCTCAATAAAACAATTTGGAAATTTAGACTGCAGAAAGGTGTTTTGATTCTACATTTTCTACAATCCAATAATGTTCAAATATAGCATTAGTAGTGTGCTGCATGACACAGTCATGTTGATTAAATACCTAGGGGTAATGTAGCAGAGCGATGTGAAATGGAACGAGCACGTATGGTCGAGTTCCGTTTATAGAGAGAATTTTAAGAAGTGTATCTCATCTGTAAAGGTGGCGACGCATAGAACACTAGTGCGACCAGTTCTTTAGTATTGCTTGAGTGTTTGGGATCTTCACCAGGTAGGAATGGGATAAACTGGTCAGTTAAAACTGATACCGGTATTTTAGTCTGGAATAACCGGTACTATTGGGTATTTTTTTGGTCTCAGTTATAGCAAGTGTTTATTATTTGTTACTAATAACCGAGGGAAAAAACCGAAATATCAATTAGCCATAACAGCAGTGCTAAAATTTTTCTTTTGTAAATAAACCTCTTTCAAAAAAGGCAATAATTTTGGTTTGTAAAATTTGCGTTGGTTTGAAATATTGCATTATTATTGAAAATGGGTAAAAGCGATCAGTGCTGTTCAATAATAATGCCAACATAAACGAGTAACAGACACATGGCGTACGAACTGGTACAGCATTGCTGAGACAGTAATGTCTCTGTCGCCGTGTTTTGTTGCTTAATGTATGCCTGTACATGGAGTGTGCTAGTCTTGCCCCACTTGGTCTATACGGCAATTTCTCGCTGTCGTCGACGGACATCCATTGTACTGCAGAATGGCACTAACCCTAGTTTGGAAATATTTTTTACGACGTGACGTAGCCGTGAAGTACAATTCATTTGCTTTAAAGGGCTAAAGATTTGTCTGCCATTTCTATGAAGTAATAAAAGAGAAGGAAAATTATGGTGACCGCAATAAATTAAAAACTTAACAATTCGTTCATAGTATACAATAAAAATAGAAGGTAGCTGATCTGCTGCATGTTTATACATGTTGTGCCTTTTTCTGCTTGTAGTTCTTGAAAGGACAAATTAACACGAAGAACTGATCTCCAATCTTAGTTTTCACCCTTTACCACCGATTATTCGTAGTGCCCAGATATTGGTACAATCCCCGATTACGACGTGATTCTTGAACAGAGTTTCAAAAAAGTTGGAATCAGTTGAACACTGGTGACTTAACATAGTATTCAACCACTAATCACTTTTCGAGAAAAGCAGTGAACAGTGGATGGACTTTCTTATTTCTAGAGGAAATAAAATAACCGAAAATCGGTTATTTCAAAAATGGGTTGTTTTCAGCGGTTTCAACAGCAAGGTTAAACCGGCTTGGAGAAAAGGCGATAACCGAAAGCCAGTTGTTTCAGCGGTAACCGCCATTCTTATCACCAGGTCGGATTAAAGGAAGACGTGCTGCTACAGTTGTTACTGGTGGGTTTTTTCATCACGCGAGTGTTATAGAGATGCATCGTAAACTCAAATGGGAATCCACGGATTGTCTTTTCCCAAGCCACTGTTGCGGAAATTTGGAGAACCTGCATTTGAGGCCGACTGCAGAACGATTCTACTGCCACCAAAGTACATCTCACCGTATGTTGGCTAGTAGAGTATGTATGTAAATGGAGATAGAGATGCAGGACTAGCATACCTCAGAGGAAGCATACGGTAATGAACAATTCTTTTCTGACCTCTGGCTGGGACTGGTAGATTCGGCGTTAGCTAGAGGAGGAATTTAATATCGACGCCAGTCTTTTAGCTGCAGCCGTTTTAGTCGCTCATATTGCAGATGTGAATTGTGACGCTGCGGGGTGAAGGGGCGACGGGAAATTTATTCGTCCAGGCCATTTACACCGGCACACATTTTTGCCATCATCTGGGCGTTTCCGGTGACCGCTACCGGCAGCGATGAATCCCATTGACAACTTGCAGCCGTACCTTTTGCCTAGCATGGCTACGTCGCTGTTCTGCTTTCACGTGGACTCCACTCAATTGCTGCACCAGATATTTTTAGTCGCCTTATCTGGTATTGTGATTTCAGATACTTCACTGAATACGCTTTGTTGGAAGTCTATTATGCGACCTATAACATGTAATTTGTCTGACGCAGTTATGTGTCTATTATGGGTCGCGTTCAGCCAAAACTTAGTATGACGACAGGGCTTTCTAAAGTAACTATTACTGAAAAGAAGTTTAACGTGTACCTTTTTCTATTCTCAATTGATAATTTAATACGTTTATACTACGTAGATATTTTATGGTGTATGAGGACAATCTCAAAGTTACTATAGTAAGTTATAACGTGTTTATAATATCAATATGGAATGAGTTCCAGCATTTAAATTCGGGACGTATTCATTTGTTTTACTTAAAGAATTCTTACTAGGAAAATCATGTCTGCACTTCGTAAAATTATTATTACTCGCTGTTACCCAATCTAGACTAAGATATATTAAATAATGTCCGGATTATCGAATATTATTCTGTATATAACTAAAGTCGTGGGGACCCAGTTTTAATTTTGTGGGAAAAGCTTCCAGAGGATAATAGCTGCTGGAAATTGCGTGGAACGATATTTCATATTTTCTAAACCCAAGACCAACGAAGTAGTTCTTGCAGACTATTCCACTGTCATGAGAAGCTTATTTTAGCACTCACGAAATAACCACATTGGTACTTCCGTGCAAAAGCTGTTTGATCAGCTTTCATTCTTTGTATACCAGTTTAGTGAATTACGTAGTAATTAGCTGAGTGGCTTGGTTCTTCGGCTTTTAGTCGTTTTTGGACATTGAATCGACCCTCGCTTTCATTTTCAAATCTTTCTGCTGTTGGTATGAGATATTTTGTGGAAATAACGACAGCACAAATCTCCACTCACCAAAAGGTAACGTTCAGGAGTATCACTGTATGATAATCTTCTGTCGTAATACTTTCACGTTAAAATTGGGTGCGTTCATTTTCTAAGGTTCCCATCGGCCAAAATACCAGATGTGCAAGTTACCAAAATAATTAGCGAGATTCGGTAAATAATATAGTCACCCTGATAATAAGAACGTTATTCTTGACGACGATTCGTGAATTATCTATAAAGCACTGATATTTTCTATGTTGCCGATTACTTCATATGCCTGAAATTGAAACTTCCCGGTTGCTTAAAATCGCGTGTTAGACCGGAAAATAATTTTAATGTGCTAGAAGTTTAAGAAAGACTTTACATTTCACTACAGGGTTAGAGATTGTTTCCTGATCCCTCGAAATCAATATTTAGGTGTACATGGTTGCGAAGCTTAATATACGGCTAACAGTGTCGCAACAGAAACAGTCCGAAATGAACTGCACAAGCGTAACATTCAGGGACGAACTACTTACAAAAGAGGCGAATGTAAAGAAGAGGCATTTACATTTGCGCAGGAAAATAACTTTTTATAAGTGAACGCGACACTGTCTTTCGACCGTGCTCCTCCATCCAGGGACAGCTGTGCCATCCGGAAGAAGATCTCAGCACAGGAATCGAAAGGTCGAACAGTAAAGAAGTTTGAAGAGGAATTTGACGCGACCTAACGGAAAGATTTCATCATCAGTGACAACGGCCACGGAAGCGTGAGGACTTGTACGCTGAGGTGACAATCATACGATACCTACTAATATCGTGTCGCATCTCCTTTTGCCCCGCGTAGTTCAGTAACTCGACGTGGCATCGACTCGACGTGTCACTGGAAGTCACCTGCAGGAACATTAGGCCATGCTTTCTCTATAGCCGTACATAACTGCGAAAGTGTTGCCGATGCAGGATATTGTGCACGAACATATCTCTCGATTATGTCCCATAAATGTTCGATGTTATTCACGTCGGGAGATCTGGATGGCCAAATCATTCGCTCGAATTGTCCAAAATGTCCTTCAAACCAATCACGAACAGGGGTAGACCAGTGACATGGCGCATTGTCATTCATAAAAATGCCATCGTTGTTTGGGAACCGCTACGGTCGCAGGTTCGAATCCTGCCTCGGGCATGGGTGTGTGTGATGTCCTTAGGTTAGTTAGGTTTAAGTAGTTCTAAGTTCTAGGGGACTGATGAACATAGATGTTACGTCCCATAGTGCTCAGAGCCAAAACGTATCATTTGAAAAATACGTATTTATAACACATTCACCTTTCGTTCGTGCACCTTAGACATCGTCCTACCCCATAAACAAATGTCTAACGGCATAGGGTCTGGCGATAATGGTGACCATTTAATTGTACTACCACGACCAATCCAGCGATCAGGCTAAGTGCGGGTCAGATGTTGCCTCACACGCATGTGGGGTCTCCGTCATGTGCAGAGTAGATTGCAGTACGCGTGGCCACAGGTACGCCCTCACGGTGTCCAACAAACAAATTTTCCAAAAATGCCAGCAGTTCTTTCCCATAAGTCGCTCTACTAAAATGACTGGATTTAGCAACATATTACCGATTATATCGCCAAATAACACTAATCGAAAAACGAAGTTAGAAATTCGCTTCCCCTGTAGCATCTGGATTTTCCTGCGACCATACATAATTATTACGTATGTTACTGATTCTGTTCTGTTATGTGTAAACGTGGCTTTAATAGTGAATAGTATTTACTGACGATTGTCATTTAACGAGCGACGAAATTCAAGTTCGACACGCTGTATGTGAGAAGGGTCCAAGTTTTTCTCATGCACTGTTCGCCGTACACGTGTTCCTGAGACACTGATACGTGCAGCAAGTCTGCGTGTGCTGCAAGTAGGACTAAGCTGCACCATATGAACAAGGTTTTGCTGTTCCTGCATAGGTTGTTGAAGTGTACGTTCAGAATAAAAGCTGGAATTTGGAAGAATGCATGTTTCACTTAATGCACTGAAAACTCTAGTTCACACTCTACGATCTGGAATTCGACGTATTGGAAAGCGCCGATAATATTATTAGACAGCAGCGGGTCCAGTACCATCGCAGAAGCTGTAAACACGCACAAGATCTGGATATTCATTAGTGTAGATGTGTGGCATTTTAGTCAGCGCGTATCCGAACACTGTTTACCCATTCTTCTCTCTCATAACGCGCTCAAGCCCTCGCACTACTTCACTCACAACACACTCTGGAGAACAGCGCGTTCAACGGGCTAATTTAATGACAGGAAGACATCCGAGCAAAGAGGTTAAAACAACGAGATAGGTTGTGCTAGAATTAGAATAAGTTATCAAAGATTAAGCGTATCCATTACGGATATTTTAGAATCCGTGACTGTTAATTGAATGTAAATACATAAAATTGCAAACAGTCACTTTTTTGAATAGTTATTTATTATTCTATGACTCTGTTTTCGAACCTTTTCAGTTTCATCTTCAGATGGTCTTCTGGATATTACATCATTATTTCTAGGATAATGCTGGGTACTGGCTTGCCAGCATCCAGCATGTGCTATACAATAGTTGTATTGACATGTTGTGAAGCCAATGTTGTAATGTTTACTTACTACGGTTCATGTGACAATTTATTGAATTATGAGAAAATAAGTAACAGAATGCATTAAATGTCTTCTATCCCGGAAGCCATTCGGAATGGGGGCGTAAACCATATGAATTGTTTTGCTTCAAGTGATCGTTCCTGAAATATCCCCGAATATCGACCGTTCCTCCTGCGACAGCTTGTATACAATGAAGTGGCAAAAGTCATGGGATAGTTACTAAATATCATTTTCTGACATTCCTTCACCAAAAAAAGACGAAGTAAATATTCCAGAATTCGACTCACGAACAACTGCCAAGATGAATAACTCAGAAGTAGATATCCTCGGTGTAGCGAAACACCTTAAATCACTTAACAGAGGCAAGCCATTCAGTTCGGATAGTATACAAATTAGCTTCCTTCCAGATTTTCCTAATACAACCGCTCGCTCTTCGAAAGATCTGTATCTAAACACTGGAAAGTTGCGTAGGTCATACTAATACTAAAGAAAAGAAATATCAGTAATCCGCTGTATTAAAGACATATTTCACTAACGTCAATTAGCAGTAAGATTTTGGAACATGTGCTGTGTTCGAACATTATGAATTACCTCGAAGCAAACAATTTATTGATAAATAGCCAACAGGGATTCAGAAAATCTTGTTCTTTTGAATCAGAAGTAACTCTTCATTCTCACAAAGGAATGAGTGCTATCGACAGGGATCGAAAATTGATTACATATTTTTAGATTTCCAGAAGGCTTTTGGTTTTGTTCCTTGCAAGGGGCTTCCAATATGGGTACCTACGGAGTATCATCTCACAAGGGTAATTCCCATTCCGATATGTCGAAACTACCCTGAAATTTTTATACAGCGAAAGAAACATTGTCAAAACTTTAGCTGCTAAGACACACCGCAAGTGTTTAAAAAAAGTTGAAATTTGACGATTTCGTAGCTCACCAGGCATCTGGAGAAATGTACACTCCTGTTGTAGCTGTAGCAGACTGAGCATGCTCACCACAGCAGGCACATATCCTTGGTTGACGGCACACCGGTAAACAGGTAACATGGCACAACGCGATCGAATTTGTAAAGCGAATTTCAGTTTTCGGTGGAGTGTCTCTGACATAGCTTTTCACTTACTCGTCGCTTGAATTAAGCAACTCATTTAATATCCACAATAATTAGGAGTTATAATCGTAATATCATTAAGTGTTAACAATGGAGATAAAACTGAATTAATTTTCTTTGCGGTTTCTTGGTATACGATTATTAATAGCATGTAGCCTTGTGCAGGTTCCAGAGTTTGACAGTTGTGTGGAACCCATTTAATGTTTTCAACCTTGCAAAGATGAATTATGAAGAATGTGGTATGCAGTCGAGATCACTTGCCTTTCCTGAACACCTACGTATGTGTAGATTATTAGTTAACTTCATGGACTTTGATCCCAGTGACGTCGATATTTCGTTAGAAATTGTGGAAACGTTGGAAGAAACAGGAAATAACACGAACGATTCTGTAAATTGCGGTCCAAAGAATGATTGTTGTGCTAAGATCCAGGGCAAAAATTCAGTACCTTCCTAGCACAAAGAAAAAATGGACAGTAATAGATTTCAGTGACTAATAACAGCCTGTAATTTTTTTAGTTAAATGAAGGAGAGAGGAAGGTCGTACAGTTAAGCAGTGTGCAATGCCGGTTTCGTTTCGTAAAATCTGAAAAGGAATTGTACAGGATGGAGCAAATAAAGATGGCCCGGACGAGCATATACGATTGGACGCGAATGTGTGCGTTCAAATGGTTCTGAGCACTATGGGACTTACCAAATGGTTCAAATGGCTCTGAGCACTATGCGACTTAACTTCTGAGGTCATCAGTCCCCTAGAACTTAGAACTACTTAAACCTAACTAACCTAAGGACATCACACACATCCACGCCCGAGGCAGGATTCGAACCTGCGGCCTTAGCGGTCGCGCGGTTCCAGACTGAAGCGCCCAGAACCGCTCGGCCACCCCGGCCGGCAATGTGTGCGTATAACCACACACTGTGACGCGCACACCACGTGTACGCCCGCCACGTGATCCACACTGGTTAAAAGCATACTGCGGACTGTCTGAGTGAGTGGAGCAGTGCAAAACGATCGATGGTACTCTCAGTACAGCAGCGGGTGTTCGTTGTGGAAAGTTACGTGATAACAAAGTCGTGGAATCGGTCTGGTCAATTGTGTTCTGAGAATTTTTTTTCATCAGTCTGCTGACTGGTTTGATGCGGCCCGCCACGAATTCCTTTCCTGTGCTAACCTCTTCATCTCAGAGTAGCACTTGCAACCTACGTCCTCAATTATTTGCTTGACGTATTCCGATCTTTGTCTTCCTCTACAGATTTTGCCCTCTACAGCTCCCTCTACTACCATGGAAGTCATTCCCTCATGTCTTAGCAGATGTCCTATCATCCTGTCCCTTCTCCTTATCAGTGTTTTCCACATATTCCTTTCCTCTCCGTTTCTGCGTAGAACCTCCTCATTCCTTACCTTATCAGTCCACCTAATTTTCAACATTCGTCTATAGCACCACATCTCAAATGCTTCGATTCTCTTCTGTTCCGGTTTTCCCACAGTCCATGTTTCACTACCATACAATGCTGTACTCCAGACGTACATCCTCAGAAATTTCTTCCTCAAATTAAGGCCGGTATTTGATACTAGTAGACTTCTCTTGGCCAGAAATGCCTTTTTTGCCATAGCGAGTCTGCTTTTGATGTCCTCCTTGCTCCGTCCGTCATTGGTTATTTTACTGCCTAGGTAGCAGAATTCCTTAATTTCTTTGACTTCGTGACCATCAATCCTGATACGTTTCTCGCTGTTCTCATTTCTACTACTTCTCATTACCTTCGTCTTTCTCCGATTTACTCTCAAACCATACTGTGCACTCATTAGACTGTTCATTCCGTTCAGTCTTCTTCACTTTCACTCAGGATAGCAATGTCATCAGCGAATCGTATCATTGATATCCTTTCACCTTGTATTTTAATTCCACTCCTGAACCTTTCTTTTATTTCCATAATTGCTTCCTCGATGTACAGATTGATGAGTAGGGGCGAAAGGCTACAGCCTTGTCTTACACCCTTCTTGATACGAGCACTTCGTTCTTGATCGTCCACTCTTATTATTCCCTCTTGGTTGTTGTACATATTGTATGTGACCCGTCTCTCCCTATAGCTTACCCCTACTTTTTTCAGAATCTCGAACAGCTTGCACCATTTTATATTGTCGAACGCTTTTTCCAGGTCGACAAATCCTATGAAAGTGTCTTGACTTTTGTTTAGCCTTGCTTCCATTTTTAGCCGTAACGTCAGAATTGCCTCTCTCGTGCCTTTACGTTTCCTAAAACCAAACTGATCGTCACCTAGCGCATTCTCAATTTTCTTTTCCATTCTTCTGTATATTATTCTTGTAAGCAGCTTCGATGCATGAACTCCTCTTGTGATTCTTGAACAGGGTATTCGCTATTACTAGCTGAAACTTGTTACAGAACTCAATTAGTCTTTCTCCTCTTTCATTCCTTGTCCCAAGCACATATTCTCCTGTAACCTTTTCTTCTACTCCTTCCCCTACAACTGCATTCCAGTCGCCCATGACTATTAGATTTTCGTCCACCTTTACATACTGCATTACCCTTTCAATATCCTCATACACTTTCTCTATCTGCTCATCTTCAGCTTGCGACGTCGGCATGTATACCTGAACTATCGTTGTCGGTGTTGGTCTGCTGTCGATTCTGATTAGAACAACTCGGTCACTGAACTGTTCACAGTAACACACCCTCTGCCCTACTTTCCTATTCATAACGAATCCTACACCTGTTATACCATTTTCTGCTGCTGTTGATATTACCCGATACTCATCTGACCAGAAATCCTTGTCTTCCTTCCACTTCACGTCACTGACCCCTACTATGTCAAGATTGAGCCTTTGCATTTCCCTTTTCAGATTTTCTAGTTTCCCTATCACGTTCAAGCTTCTGCCATTCCACGCCCCTGCTCGTAGAACGTTATCCTTTCGTTGATTATTCAATGTTTTTCTCATGGTAACCTCTCCCTTGGCAGTCGCCTCCCGGAGATCCGAATGGGGGACTATTCCGGAATCTTTTGCCAATGGAGAGATCATCATGACACGTCTTCAAATACAGGCCACATGTCCTGTGGATACACGTTACGTGTCTTTAATGCAGTGGTTTCCATTGCCTTCTGCATCCTCATGTCGTTGATCATTGCTGATTTTTCCGCCTTTACGGGCAATTTCCCACCCCTAGGACAAGAGAGGGCCCTGAACCTCTATCCGCTCCTCCGCCCTCTTTGACAAGGCCGTTGGCAGAATGAGGCGGACTTCTTATGCCGTAGGTCTTCGGCCGCCAATGCTGATTATTTATCAAAATTTAGGCAGTGGCGGGGATCGAACCCGGGACCGAAGACGTTTTTGATTATGAATCAAAGACGCTACCTCTAGACCACGGGTAGCACTGAGAGGTTTAATGGTGTCAAAGTGCCATGCAACGCCTAGTCCGAAAATAGCGTCAGGCAGGATCTGTTTTCAACATGTGAAGAAACATTCCGGAACGTGTCCGCACACTAGAAAATGTGGCTGCAGTCCTCCAGAAAATTCTTCAGAGTCCTATCAAATCAACCCGACGCCTGTCGCAAGAGACTGGCATATCATGTCGATCATGCGGACGAATATTGCTCCTTGACCTGCATATGGATCCCTACCTGTTGTCTGCTGTTCATGCATTATAATCAGCAGATGCTCTAGAGCGCCTCCAGTTTTGAGAGTGGCTGTTCACTGAGATAAAAACAAATGCCTTGGACATGGATCTGTCCTTTATGTCTAATGTTTCACCTAAGTGGTTATGTCAGCTCACAGAATCACAGATTCTGGGCAGCAGAAAATCCGCATAGCTTCAATGAAACACTGTTGCACGATCAGAAAGTTTGCAGTGTCTGCACGCCGAATTGTGGTCTCATCTTCTTTCATCAGACGCTGATTTCGACACGTTACATTGCCAACATTTTGAAACCATTTATGGCAGTATTTACGAAGGAGGAAAATACCTACAGTTACTTCCGAGAGGAAGGAGCAACTGCCCATACAGCTGGCCGAACCTACAAACACATTAGCACAGTCTTCACGCCTGACGGAGTTGTTAGCACAGGTCAGTCTGTTCGCGGCCCTAGCTGGCCACCCAGGTCATTAGATCTGTCAGTGTGCGGCTACTTTGTGTAGGGACTCCTCAACAGCATTTCCAGCAGTGTAGCTTCGACCCACCTTCAGCAGCTTGCTGACCAGGTCCCAAAAGTGCCAAGAGATGAATGGTGATCACTTTCAACATGTGCTGTGCTCAGGTTAGTACTGTGTTTCCTTCTCTCTGCTGTGTTCCTTTCTCTCTGCTGTGTTCCTTTGTGCCCTGGACCTGTCTTCTCTGGGCGTCTTTTAATTGCCCCACCTTATATACATAAAGAGAATAAAGATTTACACGAAGTACGAAGTAAGTGCCAGAATGAAGCTCGAAAAGTGTAAAAGAAAAACTGTTCGAAAGATTTAGAATTACTCTTGAGAATCAATGCCCGTTACCGAGGGAGATGTACGAACCTGGACCCCCTGAATTTCATGGGAGATGAACAGTACTGATTTCCAGATTTCTTCGACCTGGTAAAACAGATTCAAAAAATTACTCGGAAAAAGAAGTCGAAAAATTACGAAGTTTACCTCAAATAAGCATGTAGAGGAGATATGATCAATAGATAATACTACAGAGAATTTCGTAGCTAACGCGAAAACGAAGCTTCTTGTTACTCTCTAAGAGTAGCGTATAAAGTCAGATAATTAGCTTTTATGCAAACGCACTTTATCATTTCGAGCGAAGAAAAGACAGAGTCGCTTGTGCAGTCGATGAATGCTGTGACACATTTGCCTACAGCAATGCCTGTGATAAAGTATCAGGGGATTACTGTTTCCGCAGCTTACTCTCTGTCTTCAGGAATATGAAGGGAAACTAGGAACAAATTTTTAAAAAAAAGGACTGTTTCCAGAATGAGATTTTCACTCTGCAGCGGATTGTGCGCTGATATTAAACTTCTTGGCAGATTAAAACTGTGTGCCGGACCGAGTTCGAGTCTCGGTCCGGCACACAGTTTTAATCTGCCAGGAAGTTTCAAAAGGACTGTTTGCTTGCAAAAATCTTGTCATCGATACAGCAAAATATGCCAAAATAAGAGTGTAATTTTCAATACTACATCCGAAACGTCCTCTTACCATTTGCAATAAATAAATAAATAAACGTGAGTCTATAGGACGACGACGAAAGGATTGTTAATATAGTTCGTATTCTACCTGGAACTAATAGTGGATTCAGCTTCTCGATAAATATGTTTTGAACAGTGTAAGACATTTTTGAGACAATTGTGGAAGAATACAATTTCCGACAGCTCTTCGTCATTTCATGTTTACCAGTGGAACGGTATACTTAAATCTCAGTCATTTCTACGTTGTCAGTTTTCATCACCATGTTTTACGAATTTGACCAGATATGCCTGGCTTACACCGCAACATTCAGAACAACTGCCACCCCAGTAAGGAAAATGTTCGTTTTCGTAATACAGTAGAAACTTTGCATTTTCGTGACCTCTTAAGGCATAAAGAAGTTAGTAAAATACACATTATTCAAAAATTATCATAAGACCCGTGTTACAGGAATTGTTATAATTATATCAGCAAATCGAAGTACTGATCGATGGAAGTCGTCTGTAAAGTAACACGTTACACTGCCTTCATTTTCTTTCCTCTGCTAGTCACTTCTGCAGCAGTTTAGCTGTCGATATGAACTGCAAGTTGCTCAAAAAAATTAATGATCTCAGACATTTTTGGTGAGGTTTAAGTGCTTAAAATACACGTGAGTGCACTTTGGACATTGCGCTGCGCGACGCTAAACCATCTTCTCACGAGTGCGTCTGCTTGTTGCGCGACTCGCGAGCGGGGCAGCAATGCTGTACATACCGCTGTTGTAAGCGGTCCATCGTGCATCAGAAATGAGTAACTTTAAGATTTTTTAAAAAATTCTTACAATGTGTTTCAGCAGCTGAAATTTTGACTGCATTTCTGTCGGTATATTGTAAAATTTCAGGGCAGGTTTCGACATGTCGGATTGGCTCATTATCTTGTCAGTTGTGCGACTGGATTCGTGATTTCTTGTCAGAAAGGTCAAAGTTCGTAGTAATAGACCGAAAGTCATATACTAAAACAAAAGTTGTATCGGGCGTACCCAAGGATGCGTAATATACACTGACGGGGAGAAAAAAATCGTAACACCAAGAAGGAGTTGTGCGACGTAAACGAAAGTTGCTAGGCGTGTTTCTAAACACGAAATATGATGTCCATTCAGATTTAGTGTCCATCGCATAAGACTGGCGCCAGTAGCACAACTGTGAGGATGCAGATCAGGTTTGCATTAATATACGCTGTAATGGTCGTGAGCGTTAGTTTCCTTTGAGATTGGATATGGTGAGTTGACGTAAGTCAAGAAAACCTTTAAGGCGACCAAGATATTATCAACACCTAATCGAGTTTGAACGAAGTCGGGTAATGGGGCTATGGGGTATCGGATTTTTCTTCTGTGATACTGTAAAAAGACTTGGCAGGAATGTAGCCACTGTGCATGATTGCTGGCAATGGTGGACAAGAGAATATACAGTCCCAATAAGAGGAGGCTTCAGACGGCCAAGTGGCACTACCGAGAGGGAAGACCATGGAGTTCAGGGTATGGCTCTGGTGTGTCATACAGCATCTGCAGCAACAATCTGAGCAGCTTTCGTTGTCACAGTGACACAACTAACTGTTACAAATCGGTTACTTCAAGGACATCTCTGAGGGCGACGGAACGTAGCGTGCATTCCACTGACCGCCTTTGCGAGACCTAACTGGAGAGCAGTTGTGTTTTCTGATGAAAGCTGGTTCTGTCTCGATGCCAGTGACGGCCGTGTGTTAGTTAGGCCGTTGATGGCTGTTTCCGTGCTAGACACACTGGAACTACGCCTGGAGTTATGGTCTGGGTTGTAATTTCGTATGACAGCGGGAGCACACTCGTATTTATCCCACGCATCCTGAATTTAAATTTGTAAGCCAGTCTGTCGATTCGACCTGTTGTGCTGCCATTCATGAACAGCAGTCCATTGGGTGTTTTTCAACACGATAACGCTCGCCCACTTACCCCTCTTGTAACCCAACATGCTCTACAGAGTGTCAACACGTTGCCTTGGCCTGGTTGATCACCAGATCTGTCTCCAATCGCGAACATACGGCACATCATCGTGCAACAACTCCAGTGACATCCACAAACAGCAAAAAAATGGTTCAAATGGCTCTGAGCACTATGGGACTCAACTGCTGAGGTCATTAGTCCCCTAGAACGTAGAACTAGTTAAACCTAACTAACCTAAGGACATCACAAACATCCATGCCCGAGGCAGGATTCGAACCTGCGACCGTAGCGGTCTTGCGGTTCCAGACTGCAGCGCCTTTAACCGCACGGCCACTTCGGCCGGCACACAAACAGCATTAACCTTCCCTGTATTGACCGACCAAGTGCAAGAAGCATTGAACTCCATCCCACAACCTGA
Organism: Schistocerca americana; assembly: GCF_021461395.2. NCBI lineage: Eukaryota > Metazoa > Arthropoda > Insecta > Orthoptera > Acrididae > Schistocerca > Schistocerca americana. The sequence goes on from NC_060130.1 coordinate 403,354,177, forward strand.
CATCTGGCTTCTGTAAAACACAATGCATGCACATTTGCGTGCTTGTATTCAACATTTTGTTGGTTATACCGGTTACTAACGTACCAGCATTTCACATTTGCAATGGCTTATCTCGCGCATACATTAACCTGGGATCCTTCAGTGTTAATAACTTGAGTATGTTACCTCCACTAATGCATTCCCGAAATTTAATTACTCTACATTAATTAATTTTTGATGGTGCGACTTTTTTTCCGTCAGTATATACAAACACTTTAGGAGACGAAGGAGCCCTATTAGATTATTTATAGATGATCTTGTCGTTTAGCATCTTGTAGACATCAGAAGTCCAAAATCAACTGCCACATGATTCAGACAAGAAATCTGTATGGTGTTAAAAGTGGCATTTATCTGTAAATAATGAAAAGTTTGAGGTCATACCCCCTCGTAGAAAAAGTTTCCGTTGAATTTTGATTACACCATAAAAAAAATTACACGATAGATCATACGCATATAAAGGCTGTCAATTCAATTGAATACTTAAAGATAACAATTACGAACAATCTAAGTTGGAACGGTCACACCGAAAATGTTGTGGGGGGGAAGGCGAACCATAGACGGCGTTTTATTTTCAGAACACTCACAAGGGGCACTTTTGAACTCGAACGCTCGGACCTAACGAAATCATAATTAGAATAAAACTCCATCATTAAAATTAGAATATTTTGTGTCCTTTTTATGCAAAACATTGCATTCCACTAAAACTGACATCGTAATACAGAGAAACAAAGTAACCAGATATCAGTACCGTAGGAGGGAAATTGTGCGTAATTCAGTGACGAAAATGTATCTTACATTTTCAGTCAACAGTGCCATAAACCCTCTGCTTGATGGTGTTATAACAGCGCAAAACACGAGCATCCCACACACCCGATTGTGCTTCTGTTAGTTCTGATAGAGCAGATACGAGATTTCAATTAAGCAGTTAAAACAAAGTGGAAGAGAACAGTGTGCACACTTCAGTGAAGCCACCTTTTTACATTCAAACTCACTTTCGTATTCAAGCAGTTCAATAATTAAGTTTTTAGATGATGATCTGAGTATATCATTGTCATAACCTGCCTTTCGCCAAGCATATTGCAACATAGGCGTATATTGTCCTGCATTGATCGTAAATGACAAAGTGAAGTTTGATGCTGAAATGACGATCATGTATCTTTGTGGTTTGACACATTATAGTCTTACAAAATCAGTAATCCTTGTGATATAGACCTTGTATTACCGAAAGAAGTTAAAATCAGTTGGTCAGCAATATTTTGTTGTTTTCGGTGGCGATACCTCCAGAATAACATCTTCATTTGGAAAACCTACATCTAGATGAATACGATCTGTATGACCTGACCAGGAACCAGGTATTACACAGCAATAGGCTCTTTTCATTAAATACGTGCTCGCCAAGGAATGAAGTTAGAAAACGTTTCATGTGTTCTTTAGTCATTTTTCCACTTTTGCTTGCCTCCACATGAATTTTTCGTGGGCAGGTTCTTTTAGGTTTTGTGGAAGTATTTAGGCCGAAAGTGCCTGGTGTCTCGTGAAAATAATTTTACAACTTGTTTGCTAGTCTGCCTATCGTTGATAAACCCACATAAAATGTGTAGCTGTGGGTAGGGCTACGTACAGGCTGCAGCACCCTAGCTGTAGTTTTCTCTCCTCTTTGAGACAGTGTTGTTGATGAAGACACGTCGTATTGGAATTGACTCTGGGCACTGTTCCAAACATTTCCATTCACCACACACTACTTTGCCATAAACATAAAATTGTTGTGTTTTCTGACGTATGCCATTATCGTCTTCTATATCCTTCCGTGTGACAGATGTAGTAGTATGTCTGGATGAAATGCTGTATTCAGTCTTAATATTGTCGATAAAAAATCGAAGCTTTTGAATTGTCTAAACCAACCATTGTAGATATTATACGCGACTTGGATGACAATCTTTAAATCAATGACGTTTTTCGTTGCTGCGAGATATTTTGTACGAAATTTCATTCATCAATCTCCTTCTCCGAATTCGAAAATGTTTGTTGACAGCCATCTACATAGGTAGGAAATGATCATTGTAATAAAATGAGAGATATCAGCATTTTTACCAAAAGATTCAAGTGTTTGTTTTTCCCGCGCGCTGTTCGTGAGTGAAGCTCTAGACACACAGTCTGTAGGTGGTAGGATGAACCGTCTGCCAGGTACTTGACGTGAGTTGATGAGTTCAAATGGCTCTGAGCACTATGGAACTTAACATCTGTGGTCATCAGTCCCCTAGAACTTAGAACTACCTAAACCTAACTAACCTAAGGACATCACACACATCCATGCCCGAGGCAGGATTCGAACCTGCGACCGTAGCAGTCGCGCGGTTCCGGACTGAGCGCCTAGAACCGCATGGCCACCGCGGCCGGCAATTGATGAGTAATCATGTACTTGTAGATTAATAATAATAATAATAATAATAATAATAAACTGAAATATCTAAAATTCTTAAGATGGGCACATATTTCTATTAGTCGATTTCGTTAGAAATTGTGGAAACGTCGGAAGAAACAGGAAATAACACGAACGACTCTGTAAATTGCGGTTCGAAGAATAGGCAAAGAAAAGAAATTTAGAGATGTAGTAGGACAATACCCAGCTCATAGATGAACCGACGTAAATAGTATGAGGGTAATCAGTTTATGTCAAAGTTCTCACCTTAAAGTAATGTCAACCTTGTTTAGGAAACTCTCAAGAAAAGCAAACACGTGTATATCTCCCAACCTAATGTTAGGAGAGTTTCAGTTAGATCATGTGGCTATTTCGCAAACAAGTACACTGGAAATTATGAATGAGAAAGTAGTAAGGAATGACTAATTTGATTCTGATCATTACATCTCCAACATTGAATTCAAACTCCTACCTAACAAAGAACAAAGAAAATCACAGAAGTTAATAAAATATAATACAGACAGACTTACCATAACACGAGTATCATTTAAAAACTATCAAGACGAAATTAAAGTGCCTAAACGTGTCAACTGGCAAGAAATATCCAAAGCAATTAATAATGCTGCACAGAAAACATTTGGGTTAGTAAAAAATAAAAGAAAAATGTGGTGGAATGAATTATGCGGAGAATCCATAGCAGAGACGGCTAAGAAATAGGAAATTTGGAAATACTCAAATAAATTTGAAGATTATGATCAATTTAAACAATAAAGAGAGGAAACAGCCAGGTTAATCAGAAATACCAAACGAGCCTTTGAAAAGGAGAAACTTTTGGAAATAGACAAAACTATGTAGAAAAATAATACCCGTAACTTCTATCAAGCTTCTAAGAACAAATTAGAGTGGTACCAAACTCCAGATGTCAGTTTCAAAAGTGAAAACGTAAACATTGGGTTAAGCAATACTGAAAATTATGAAATACTGGCAAGATATTTTCACCAACGTATGAACTGCCCTGAACCAAGTCAGAAATTGGAATTCCTCAGATATTAATGAAAATTTGGAAGGAGATATACCACCAGCTATTGAAGAAATTGAAGTAGTAGTTAAAACCCTCGAAAACAACAAAGCTAGTGTAGAAGATTCTATCACAGCTGAACATTTGAAATTTTTCTTCCCAGGTATGGCAAAGGAGCTAAATTTACTCTTTGAAGAAATATGGAAAACAGAAAAAAAACCCAGAGGAATGGAAAGTTGCCTGGAAGAAAAGAAAAGAAAAGAAAAGAACAAACAATGAAGAATAGAAATTGTAACGTGGTCCTCAGATGGCCTATTCGCAGTAAAAATAATAATAATAATAATAATAATTAACCCTCACTAAATCAGGCAAATTAAAGCAACTCACCAACGCAATGGGAAAATTTAACCTGAAAATCACTGCACTGCAGGAGACAAGATTCACAGATGAAGGACACTTTAACACAGAGAATTACAGGATCTAAAAGGGCAAACCTGCCGTAAGAGTAAGAGACAAACTACCACTTTTCGGAACAGGATTCGCCGTACACACTTCCGTACTCGACTCAGTTATTGACTTCATGTCTCCCAATGAAAGAGTCTCCCTGTTATCAGTAAAATCAGCTAATAAAGCATACACTCTGATCAATGTGCAGGCCCCCACAAATCACCACAATAAAATCTACCCTGAAACAGTGGACAATTTCTGGGAAACACTAGAAGAAACAACAAATAAAGTACCTAGGCACCATGTGAAAATCTTAGTAGGCGATTTTAATGCACAATTAGGGAAGGAAAAAAATTCAGAGATACCACTAGACCCCACACCAAACACAAACGTACCAACAAGAATGGTGAAAAACTAATCGACTTCTGCAGAAACTTTGGACTTAAAATAATGAGTACCCAGTTTCAAAAACCTGCACATAAATTAGCCACATGGAGATCACCCAGTCTTAGACACGGTGAATACCAAATAGACCATGTCGCAATTTCCAAAGAAAACATAAAAGAAATTCAAAACATCAGAACCCGCAAAGGTGTCTTTGAATCAGATCATCATCTTCTCCAAATAAAAACAAAATTCCAACCCAACAGAATGCTAAAAAGGCCACCCAAAAGTACCAAACCAGATCCGGAATATCTGCAACTGAACAAAGAAAAAATCATCATGCAAATTAATCAGGAAAAATCAACCGACTGGAAGAAACCAACAGAGAAAATTCAGGAAGCCCTCAAATTAGGACAACCCCCTCGCAACAGAAAACATCGCTGGTGGAATGCAACCTGTGATGAGGCAGTTGACAACCGAATAACTGCATGGAAAAAATATAGCAGTCACAAAACTGAAGAAAACTGGGAGAACTTTCTTAAAACCCAAAAACAGACCTAAAAAATAATTAGAAAAGAAAAACGGGGATATGACAACAACAGACTCTCTTAAATCCAGCAGGATTTCATCAAAAATAATACAAGAAATTTTTATAAGACTTTCAGAGAAAACTTACAGGGATACCAAGCGCCTAGCTTGTGCTTCAAGAAACCCGATGGCTCTTTGGAAACCAACACAAAAAATAACTGCAAAATCTTAGCCCAATATTTCAGTTCCCTCCTCAACTGCGAACCACCCCAAGAAAAACTTTTCTTCTCTTTTCCAGTATTCACACACCCAGACTCACATGCCCCGGATCTTGAAGAAATTATGGAGATAGTCAAGCAGTTGAAAAATAACAAAGCACCAGGAGAAGATGGGATCATTGCTGAGTTCTGGAAACTAAACGATCCTATACTTATGCAGAAATTACACCATATAATATGAGACATATGGATAACGGAGCAGATACCAGAGGACTGGAAATGCGCTCTAATTCACCCGCTACACAAAAAGGGCGACAAGACAGACATGAACAATTACAGAGGAGTTTCCCTGCTCCCAGTCGCTTACAAAATCCTTTCCAAAGCGCTTTTTAACAGGATAGAATCCCAAGCAGATACACTAATTGGTGAATACCAGGCCGGATTCAGAAAAGGACGGTCATGTGCGGAACAGATCTGGTGCTTAAAGACAATATTACAAATGAGGAAATGCAGAAACACAGTAGTTACATTCATCGACTTCAGGAAAGCATATGATTCAGTGGACCGTGGAACCCTGTTTAAAATCATGGAAGAATTTGGGATTGACCGAAAGACACGAAAAATCACAGAACAGACACTTACAGGGACAACTGCCAAAGTGAAATTCATGGGCGAAGTATCAGAACCCTTCGAAATCAAATCTGGAGTCCGACAGGGGGACGGGCTATCCCCAATCCTTTTCAATATTGTTCTAGAAAAGATAATCAGGGAATGGGAACCTCACGTAAAGGGTATCCAAATTGGTATCAAGAAAGAGAACCGAATTAAAGTCAAGTGCCTTGCTTTCGCTGACGATATTGCAATTATCACCAATAACAGAACAGAAGCAATTCACGCAGTGGAAAAACTACATGAAATTTCACAAAAAACCGGACTACAGATATCTTATGAAAGAACCCAATATATGGAAAGGCAGCCAGAAAATAAATCCCCTTTAATAACTAAATATGGTAAAATTGCACAAGTCTGCCATTTTAAATACCTCGGTGAAACTATACAGTCCTCAGGATTAAACCGAATTGCCAATGAACAAAGAATCACCAAGCTCCAGAAAGCCTACAAGCTAACATGGACGCATTACAACAAGAAGTGCATTTCGACAGACGCAAAATTAAGGCACTATACAACAGTGATTCTTCCAGAAGCAATCTATGCAGCTGAAACAATGGTGATTGATGGTCATTCTAAAATTAAGGAAATAGAAAAGCAGGAAAGAAAAATTCTCAGGAAGATTTACGGTCCAATCAACAAAAATGGCATTTGGATGAAGAGACCACAAAACGAGCTCTATAGAAAGATCAACATAGTAACAGATGAAATCAGAAAGCGCCGAGCCAAATTTTATACACACATCTACAGGATGGAAGACTCCAGAACAGCAAAGAAATTATTCAATATTATAACAAGGAGTAAATGTGGCACGGAATGGCTGAAAGAAGTCCAGAGGGATCTACAGCAGATCAACATAAAAAATCTCGAAGATCGCACCGAGTGCCGGCATAAAATCACAAGTGTGAAGTTTGGGGAAAGAACATCGCGTCAGCCTGGTAAAAAATGGACAGAGGAACGGAAGAAGGAGCATTCTGAGAGGATGAGGAGGTTTTGGGAAGCAAAGAAGAAAAACATCCGAAGATGAAATTATGAATTCAAGTTCAATCGCTCTCCTAAAGGGGAACAATCGTTATAATAATAATAATAATAATAATAATAATAATAATAATAATAATACAAACAACAGAAACGAGAAACCTCGTGCGCCATCTTTGAGGTTACCGTTTGTGCCTAGAGTAACAGACGGCACACGCAAAATTCTTCGGTCGAGTGGTTTAAAGACTTCGTGTTTTACTCTACGCAAGATGGAAGGTTTCATCCGACCTGCAACGACCGTGCCTGATCGCCTCCGTACTATGGATGATGTGACATGGTGTTGTGTCTAAGTATACTTCGATGAAACTGGTAGGACAGGAAAAGAAAGCGTTAGAGAGCATGAACGCTACGCAAATTTGAGACAACAGGTAAAATCAGCGGTAGCGGACAACCGGAAGCATATCACCAGGTTATGGATTTTAAAATATACGCTGTCTAGCCCGACACTTCTCGGAGGTGTCGGCTAACCGCAGAACGTAACATTTATAGAAGGGAATTCAGTGAATGAATGAGACGGATTATAGAAGAATGAGAAAAATTTCCACATCTAAATACATTCTGCAAACCAGCGTATAAGGTATGGCGGAGTGTAGCATGTACCACTTGTAGTCACTTCCTTTCGTACTGCTGTTGCGAAGGGAGCGGGGGAAAAACGACTGTCTGCATGCCTCCACACGATCCCTGATTTCTCTGATCTTAACTTGGTAAAAAAAATAAGAAAAAAATAAAAAAGTGGGGTCGTCTTCCTTTCATGGATTCCCATTTGATATCACGAAGCATTTGCGTAATACTCGTGTGTTGATTCAACCTAGCGGTGACAAATTTAGCAGCCCGCCTCAAATTTATTTTGATGGCTTCCATTAATCCAATCTGGTGAGCATCCCAACCACTCGAGCAGTACTTAACAATGTGTCGCACTAGTGTTACATGGGCAGTCTCCTTTACAAATGAGCTACACATTCCTAAATTTTTCTCAGTAAGCCGAAGCCGACCATTCGTTCTTCCTACTACCGTTCAAAATGGTTCAAATGGCTCTGAGCACTATGGGACTTAACATCTATGGTCATCAGTCCCCTAGAACTTAGAACTACTTAAACCTAACTAACCTAAGGACATCACACAACACCCAGTCATCACGAGGCGGAGAAACCTACTACCGTCCTTTCATGCTCATTCCATTTCAATCACTTCGTAACGTTACGCGCTTACATATTTAATCGACGTGACTATGTCAAGCAACGTATTACTAATGCTGTATTTGAACATCACTGGGTTGTTTTTCCTACTCATCCTCATTAACTTACAGTTTTCTACATTTAGAGCAAGCTGCCATTCATCACACGAACTAGAAATTTTGTCTAAATCATCTTGTATCCTCCTACAGTCATTTACCGACAATACCTTCCAGTATACCATAGCGTCATGAGCAGTCGCAGATTGCTACTCATCCTGTCCGTCAGGTCACTTACGTATGGAGAACAAGGGAAGTCCTGTCACACTTCGCTGGAGAACTCCTGACTATACCATTCTCTCTGATAAACACCGAGGACAGCGCGTTGGCTTCATTTACTTAAAAAGTCATCGAGCCACTCACATATATGGGAATATATTCGCATGCTTGCTTCGTTAACATGCTGCAGTGGGGCACACAGAGAAATGCTACCTGGAAATCTAAGAATACGGTATTCGTCTGTTGCCCTTCATCCATAGTTCTCAGAACGTCGTGCAAAAAAAGGCAAGCTGAGTTTTGCATTAGCCATACTTTTTTCTAAATCCGTGCTGTTGACAAGATCTGTCATGTCGCGACGTAATTTATTACATTCGAACATATAATGCGCTCAAGGATTCAGGAGCAAAGCGATATTAAGGGTTTGAAATTTTGCGGGTCCGCTCTTTCACCCTTTTCATACACGGTAGCAAAATGTCGGTACAGGACAATGATTCTCTGAGGAAGGCTCCAAAAAGAAGACGACGAAAGAATTAGAAAAAAATACGGGGGACCAAATTTTATCAGGTTATTGAGTGGTGTGGGCCAAAAAAAGGTGAGCACATAACTAGCCCAGGCTGGCAAAAGTTCGGAGAGATATTCGAAAAGAGCACATAGAACTACTGGTGTTTTCCACAGTGTTTCTCATGTTCCAATATAAAAATTTTCAAAAATGCATGAATCCCTCGCTGACAAAAAATAAGTGTGCCAGTGCAAACACGCATGTGGACACAACCTCAACGAAAGTTATTTCCGAAATGATTATAACGCTTAGGGGAATGCTTGTGCGATCGTGCAACAGTTTCGCATGCACTTACATCACGTGCTAATGCTGCTAAAGACGATGTACTGCCAGAAGTTTTATAAGTGTTACAGAGTGAACGTGTCGCGGTTACATCCGACTTTTGGTCTGAGAATGTCACAAAAAATTATTATTTGACCCTAATGGTCCCTTATATACTCCAGAACTGGGATATTATCAATAGGGTTCTGTTTACCAGAAAATTTTCTCATGAATCTGAGACAGCGTAAAATATTAATAAGGAAATACTAGAGGAGAGTGAAAAAAGACAGGGCTAATACCTGTAATGTTGAGACCTGTAACATTTGTGACAGACGGTACTGTCAACATGGTAAAAGCATTGTCCCCTGCGAAAGTACAGCGACTGTATTGTTCCGATCATTGCCTTAATGTTGTTCTGAGAACCACGTTTACTCTCAAACTGTCATCTAAATCTTCGTAGTGAAGCTGGGCAGGAGAGAGTAGTACTGCGTCGCCTTGCTGTCGTTCTTGCAAGAAATTCGGCAAGTGCTCAAAGGACACAGTGGCAGAAGTTCCATCACAAACGATAAGAGCTCGACGTAGTTTTCAACCAGTTTAGTAGTAAATTAACTCCATATATTTTTTTATGATATGAAAATGTACTGTTTATTGTGCAGGTATGTCAAGTATTAAAACAGAGTGATTAGAAGAAGCTTGCGAAAGGTCTGCGGGATGACGTCAGTGACCTAAAAGAATTGATAAATTTCGTGCAACCAGTTTAGAGTGCAGCAAAACTGTGTGGGAACGCTCTGGAATGCAGTGATTTGAACTGGTTGCCTCTGCACACTGAAGATAAAATTCAAGAATCCTCGTTTCTGAAAGTAATAATTGCGCATGTCAGAGCAGAATTGACAGTTTTAGATTGTTTACAGCTAATTCATTAGTGTTAGCCGACCGGTCAGATGTCAGGGGGACCAACTTGAAACTATCTAAAAACAAGAAACACAGTGGGATTCAAAGTTGCTGATGTTGTTTTCATTTCCGCGCAGCTTTGAACACGTGCCGTTATTGAGACAGGTCACATCGCTGGATTCAGCGTTGTTAATTACTATACCATTACTGTACTGATTTGTTCTTTTTTGCTCACCAATCGTATTTTGGAGAGTAATTCCAAGCACCATATAATTCTGTGATCGTCAGAACAACAGACTGTTCTTGAATTAGTTAATTTTGATTATTTTGAAGGATGAAACAGATAAAATGGAACCTGAAAGAGCACTGACAGCTAATTATGTTTTGCGGTCATTCGCTAGGCGGCTGAAACATTGCGCGCCCAAGGGAACGAAAGTGCGGCAATGAGAAATCTCAAATGCAAACCCCGAACTTTGCTGCATGAGAAATTTGTGCCACAAGATACTCCAAAAAGTAGCGGTGTTTTCATGGCCACAATTCCGACGTTTTAAAATGCTCACACAAGTCTAGAGGAACGTGGTCTGCAAGTTTTTTCGTCGTATGTCTTGTATGAACCAAAGGACAACAAAGTAAAAGGAGACTTAATTCTTTGCCAGGTCCACTCTGAAATTAGAAAACTTCTGACCATGATTCCGCCCAAAAATAATGTATCGAAACAACTGTCAAATCATTCCCGAGGAGATCTCGTGATGACGGCTGTGACAAATGGCATGCAACGACGAAGAAGAGGATGAAATTGAAGCCTACCACGGGGGCGGTCCATGAGATGACCAAACTCTACTTCAGTGGTGGCAATCTAAGGTAAATATCCAAACTTTTGTTTGGACGAGAAGTTTATTCTTCGAAATATTGCCTGTTTTCGGCAGTGACTGGTTTTCACAGGAACATGGATACCGAAAACTGGCGAACGTGACCCGAAAAATCTTGGGGATACCAGCTACAAGCGCTTCATCTGAACGCGTGTTCGGCACTAGCGTAAAGGACTTTTTCCCCCCACAAATGTCGACAAAATCCTGTTTCTGAACTGTTATTTGCGAAACCTCCAATACAGGAAATCTGACATAAAGTATTGTAACTGCTGGAGACTAGCGTGTAGCTAGATATAGGTATTTTGTTCATTATAAATAAATTTGGCATTTATATAAGTTGTCACTTTCCGCACCGTAAATCTTTTGCATTAGTTTTGTGCGAAATTTGCAGTCCCACAGCTACACTATGTGATCAAAATTATCCGGAGACCCCCGAAAATATTAGGTGCCGTGTGCTACAACCTATTGCCAGGTATTCCATATCAGCGACCTCAGTAGTCATTAGAGAGCAGAATGGGGCGCTCCGCGGAACTTACGGAGTTCAAACATGGTCAGGTGATTGGGTGTCACTTCTGTCATGCATCTGTACGCTAGATTTCCACACTCGTAAACATCCCTAGTCCACTGTTTCCGATGTGATAGTGAACTGAAAACGTGAAGGGACATGTACAGCACAAAAGCGTACCGTCCGACTTCGTTTGTTGACTGACAGAGACCGCCGACAGTTCATGAGTGTCGTAATGTGTATCTATCCAGACCATCACACAGAAATTCCGAACTGCATCAGGAGCCACTGGAAGTACTATGACAGTCAGGCGGGAGGTGACAAAACTTGGATTTCATGGTCGAGCGGCTGTTTATAAGCCACACATCACGCCGGTAAATACCAAACGACGCGTAGTTTGGTGTAAGGTGCGTAGACACTGGACGATTGAACAGTGGAAAAACTTTGTATGGAGTGACGAATGACGGTACACAATGTGACTATCCGATGGCAGGGTGTGGGTATGGCGAATGCCCGTTGAACGTCATCAGCCAGCGTGTGTAGTGCCAACAGTAAAAACCGGAGGCGGTAGTGGTACCGTGTGGTCGTGTTTTTCATGGAGGAGATTTGCACCCTTTGTTGTATTGCGTGGCACTATCATAGCACGGCCCTACATTGATGTTTTAAGCACCTTCTTGCTTCCCACTGTTGAAGAGCAACTGGGGGATGACGTTGAATCTTTCAACACGATCGAGCAGCTGTTCACAATGCACGGCCTGTGGCGGAGTGGTTACACGACAATAACATCCCTGTACTGGACTGGCCTGTACAGAGTCCTGGCCTGAATCCTATACAACACCTCTGGGATTTTTTGGAACGCCGACTTCGCGCCAGGCCTCACCGACCGACATCGATACCTCTCCTCAGTGTAGCACTCCGTTAAGAATGGGCTGCCATTCCCCAAGAAACCTCCCAGCACCGGATTGAACGTATGCCTGCGAGAGTGGAAGCTGTCATAAAGGCTAAGGGTGGGCCAACACCATATTGATTTCCAACATTACCGATGGAGGGCGGCACGAACTTGTAAGTCATTTTCAGCCAGGTGTCCGGATACTTTTGATTACATAGTGTAAATCAGTGCTCTTCAACAATATTCAGAATTCGATTATCACTTTAATGACTGTCGTTATACGTAATCATATGCAGTCGTTGTGGTAATACTTCGTGAATCTCAGGGATACAGCATACACTTTCTTCATAGAAAACATGGTAACTCCACAAGTAAAAGGAATCTGGAATTCTACATGTATTCCATCGCGCACGCGGCCATTAGGGTCACTGTGTTACGACTAAGCTTAAGGCCAATTTCCCACTTGAAAAACGTTATCACATTGAAATTATATTCTGCTCTTCCTCTGTCTTTCCCAGATTAGGCCGTTCGACCTGTTTCGCCTTCAGTTCCCGTTTTTAAGTGGCCATCCTAAGTTCATATTGGCTTTTGGTTTTTATTGAAAACTCATCTTTGGAATCCCCGTTTCTTTCATTCGTTCCAGATGTTCCTTCCGGTTTTGTATGTGTTTTTCTGTTTTGCGAATTACTGAAACAGTATTCCCTTCTTCTTTGATGTTTTCGTTTGGAATCATGTCCAACATAGTGAACCACTTCAGAATGGTTCAAATGGCTCTGAGCACTATGGGACTTAATATCTGAGGTCATCAGTCCCCTAGAATCTCTCGGCCACTCCGGCTCGGCCGGCAACAACCATTTCATTTCAGTCTCCTGACGGTGGCTAGAATTTTCCTCTTCGTAATCCAGGTTTCACTGCCATAGAGTGGAACAGATACGGCCATCAATTTACAGAACTTCAGTTTTGTGTTTCTTCATGTATTTTTTAATATTCTACTTACAGTGCCACATTCACTCTATCTATGTAATTTAACCCATACATCCTTATCTTTGTTAAAAGTGATATAGCTCCTTTGGTAATTACAGTGTTGAACTGGTCCCAAAATGTTATCTTCTATTAGAACTCTCTTTCGTACTAGATATTTCCCATGGACTGCCATTGCGTTAGTTATATGTAGTGCTATGTTAAAATTATGGTCTCTTCCAATAAAGAGTAAAAAGTGGACTGATTTTTGTGGCTCATCTCCAGAATTTGCCATCAATGCAATGTTTTCAGAATATAATGTAAGTTAATATATTAATTATTGTTTATATTTATTTCTTCTGGTGCTCTTTCTTTCCGTTTTTGGGTGGCTTCGCCTATATAAATATTAAAATGAGTATGCAGTAAACGACACACTTCTCCTCTCTTTGTTTATTCAAATCTCTTCCACGTGTAATCATTTATAAAATTGTATTTTAGACAGTAACTAGTTTATGGACACAGCTGAAGTCAAAAGTAATCCGTTACTAAGTTCTTCACATTATTTTTTGAAATTACTCAACCTATCCCTCCAACTGCCTGCACTTGTTCGAGCCCAATTACCGGTAATGTTACGGAGCTACCTGTTGTGCGGCTGGCAACAGCAGCCGCATAACGAATGTTAAACCCCCGCAGCGGCCTGACGTGTGTATGATGTCGCTTAAAAGGACAGCTGCCGAACGAGTGTGGCACTTGACTTGGTACGTACTTTTTAAGCTTCCAGTTGAAACGCACATGGTCGAATGATGTAGCTACTACTTGGCTGACGTGACGTTACCTTGTCGTCTGGGACCCCACATTGCTGCCACACGGACGTCGTGAGATGCACGTAGGCACGCTACACGTCAGTGCTATACGATGACCCTGTGTTTACGAGACTTTCTCCATTTTTTTTGTGCGATTGTCTCTGCACCTAGAAGAGTAATGAATGATTCTTGGTTCAGCAACTACTTCCCATTGTTAAACTATAATTAAATATGCATCTTTCATTAGTTAAGTTTCTTTGAGGATATGACCCCATTATGTGCAGTTTTCTTGCGGCAGAGGCGTAGAATCCGGACGCGGGAGCTCGCATCTAAGCTGCGTTTTCCCAAAAGAATTTTTTGTCAGTACGGACAGTGTGACGCACAATTTGTATGCTGTATTTAATTTAAAATCACAACATGCTTCAGGAAGACATGATTCCATTACGATTATCGCATAGAATAATATTTTTAAGAACTTTATAATGGAATCGTGTCTTGGAAGAACATATTGCGCTTTATTTAATTTAAAGGCGCACATCTGGAAAACTGGCGTGTCATATTTTCCGTTCTGATGCCGTAATACAGATAGATGTAGTACAGCTTCACAACAAATTTCTTTTAATGCAGCTATCACTGTTGCAGCCATACTCCCCAACATCAGTAAATAGATGCACCCAACAACGCATTTTAGACATCTGTTTATAAATGTTAATTAAGTCGACTAAAGCCAGAAAAGCTTCTCCGGCCGAAGAAGTGTTAGTAAAGATTGCCAGTCTTCCTTGCCAGATGAAGGCAGCGTTCAGAACGGACTGTGGTCCTTTCGTACACAGCCGAAAGTAGTAAGGCAAGGAGAGTATCACCCCAAGTACCGTTATCCAAGATGGTGGTCGTCAGCCCAAGGGCCGCCCTCACCCCGAAGTAGGTCACTCCAAGAACCGTTATCCAAGATGGCGGCCATGACGAAACTACGTGACGTCAGCTGATGACGCGAGTACCGTTATCCAAGACGGTGGCTATTGGTGGGAAGATAACTGAATTGTGCTACCTCTACTAACCTTATAATGGCGGGAAAGAAAGGGCTACCTCTACTAACGTAAGTCACCTCTTCCTAGGAACTGGGCATAAGTCTCTATTTAAACAATTATAGGCAGTACCACCATCAAGTGCGTTCGCCATGCTCTTGGAAAATGTTCACGAATTTTGCTTCAAGAGCTCACTCCTGCAGCTGAGGCAAGCTAGTATGGTATTATCGTTCAATTCTAATATAATTTTTATAAATTTCTTTAAATTTGCTTACATTTCTTTAACTTAGTTTAAATTTATTATCTACCTACAGCATTAGTGTTGTATTACCACCACATTAACACCATCTCTCACAGAAAACCAGATCACGCACAGTGACGCGATTGACAGCTGTGACGCGAGTACCGCTACCCAATATCGCGGGAGAGTGCCGCGCCGCCCTGCTAAGCCCCCTTTTGCGGGAAGTTTGAATTTTGGAGGTGAGATAGGTCAATTGGGACACCTCTAGACTTCGCACGGTGTAAATATATTTGTTGCTGATGTTACTATAACACACACTCGATAATTTTACATAAAATTCAGTTCCAAGATAATGAAATTGGAATAGTTGTGCCTCGTTCGCGTCGGTTTCCAAACTATAGTCTGAGTCTTATTGCTACACGATATGTTTCGACTGATTCCTCTTATTGCAGTCATGTGGTGCAGTGTGGTATACTTTATTTCCCAAACAGGATAACACGAGTTGTCAGTTTTTGCGGAATATTGCCGTTCTTGTGCAGTGCTATGCTTATAGTTGTGTAATTAAAGCAGGATAAGGTGAGTTGTATAGTTAGTTTTTGCGATTTTAAGCCATCCGTATGCAGCGATATGCATATAGTTGCGTAATTAGGACCGATCTTTGTGATTAATTATGTAATTAGGATGGATGTTTGGGTCAGTTTCCCGAGAAAAATAAAGTACACTAACCTAACGTTCCTCTCCTGCATCTGGAGAGTTTCCATACGTGAGGGGGGTGCACTTAAGCTCTCCATCCAGTAGAATCAGTTGTTGATAAGTTGGGCTTTTTACTTGACGTGAGTGTTTGTGCATTGAATTATTTTCGGGTGATTAAGCGTTGAGAGCGTGTTTGTATGCATTATTTTGGTGATCTAAGAGTAGATTGCACGTCTGCTAGATTATTTCGATAATTTAGGGGTTGGGTTGTTTGAGGGAGGAGACCAGACAGCAAGGTAGTTGATCTCATCGAATTAGGGAAGTCGGCTGTGCCCTTTCAAGGAACCATCTCGGCATTTGCCTGGAGCGATTTAGGGAAATCATCGAAAACCTAAATCAGGTTGGGGCCGAACGCGGGATTGAACTGTCGACCTCCCGAATGCGAGTCCAGTATGCTAGCCACTGCGCGACGTTGTAATTTTCGAGTTGTTTGCGTCTCGGCACATCAGTGTAATTTATTATTATTTAGGAGTAGTTTCGAGGTCTGTAAACCGTATTTTGTGACTCTAAGCGCGTTAGGGTGTTTTGCGTCAGCGTAATAAATAAATTACGTGAAATATGTAGCTAAATATATTGTTCAAAAAAAAAAAAAAATCAAGTACACTTCCTCCTCTCTCCAGCAGCCCAGAACAGGCTGATTTCTTTTTTCGCACCAATTTTCCTCCCCTACAGACCGCTGGCATGGTGAGTGTTTTGTATCAGCTTAGTAAACTAGTTGAGACCCGTAATTCGATGTATGTAGGAAATGTGGTTGGATGACCTTGAAAAGTAGTTGAAACTAAGTATTTAGAAGCATAGCGAACACCTTTTCTTGCCTATATGAATGAGCAGCCTATAGTGGGGGCGATACCATACGAACCCCCCTCAGGCAAAATTCATGCACATTTTCCAAGAGGATGGCAAACACATTTGATGGTGGTTGTGGCTTTAATTGTTTAAATAAAGACTTATGTCCAGTGCATTTAATACAACTATCGGTGTATCAGCCTACTAGTGGCGGTAACGTGAAACTAATGTTGTAGATAGATAATAAATTTATACAAATTTAAACAAATTAGATTAGAATTGAATGGAAAATACCATTCTAACTCCCATCAGCTGCAGGAGTAAGCTGTTAGAGCAAATTTCGTGAACATTCTCAAATATGGTGGCGAATACACTTGATGGTTGTAGTGGCTCTAATTGCCTAAATAAGGACTTCTGTCCAGTGCAAGTAATACAGCTATCGATATCTCAGCCTGTTATGGCAATGACACGACACTAATGCTGTAGATGGATAATAAATTTAAACAAATTATATTCCAATTGAATGAGCAGGCTCTAGTGGAGGCAACACAATACTAATTCTGGTCAGCTGTGGGAGTATGCTCTTAGAGCAAAATTAATGTCCATTTTCGAAGAGGAATGTGGTACTGCCTCCAACTGCTTAAATAAAGATTTGTGTGTAGAGCTGAATGAATGCATGTGATATACTGACAACCGATGTCTTAGCCTCTTGTGGCGGTAACACGACATTAATTCTGTATATAGATAATAAATTTAATCCAATTTTAAGAAATTTATCAAATTTAAACAAATTTATAAAAATTATATTCGAATTGAACGATAATACCATACTAACGTGCCTCAGCTGCAGGCGTAAGCTCTTAGAGCAAAATTCGTGAACATTTTCCAAGAGCATGGTGAACACACTTGATGGTGGTATTGCTTCTAATTGTTTAAATAAAGGATTATGCCCAGTTCCTAGGAAGAGGTGACTGATGATAGTGGAGGTAGCCCTTTCTTTCCCGCCATTTTGTTAGGTTAGTAGAGGTAGCACAATTGAGCTATCTTCCCACTAAAAGCCGCCATCTTGGATAACGGTACTCGCCTCATCAGCTGACGTCAATCGCGTCATCAGCTGACGTCATCTGACGTCACGTACTTGCGTCACGGCCGCCATCTTGGATAATGGCACATGGGGTGACCTACTATGGTGTGAGGGCGGCCGCCGGCCTGGGTGGCCGAGCGGTTCTAGGCGCTACAGTCTGGAACCGCGTGGCAACTATGGTCACAGGTTCGAATCCTGCCTCAGGCATGGATGTGTGTGATTTCCTTTGGTTAGTTAGGTTTAAGTAGTTCTAAGTTCTAGGGGACTGATGACTGCAGATGTTACGTCCCATAGTGCTCAGAGCCATTTGAACCTTTTTTTTTTTTTTTTTTTAGAATGGCAGGATGGCCCTTGGGGTGGGGTGACGCTCTCCTTGCCCTACTACTGCCGAAAGGAGTGTGTGAATCAGGGGCCCAGGCGGTTCTGCGACCCTTTGGGTTGCAGATTTGTCGAGTTGGGTCATGGGAGGTTGGGTTTCCGGATTCCGCTAAATAGGTCCGGAGTCTACTGCATGCAGAAGGTGGCTGCAGAGGCAGCAGGGGCTACTTGGAGGGCAGTCGGCGGCTTTGCAGGTAAGAGGGTCTCTGGAAAGTGCAGGAGGGACTTCAAAGGGTGCAGGACGAACATAAGAACAGGGTAGACATAGGAACAATCGATATTGTAGTTGTGAACCGTCGTTTCTATGTTGGAAAAGAACCAGACCTCCAAGTGGTAATAGAAAGCACGGAAGCTCCATCGTTGTAGGCAGTAAAGCTTGCTAATGCCGGAAATAAGGTCAGACGAAATTTTTACAAAGCACCTAACCATGTTCAGAAATGATTGACTAAATACAGTTGGTGGTGGAATGTTTATTGCTGTCAGAAGTAGTTTGCCTTGTAGTGCAACTGAAGTAGATAGTTCCTCTGTGTAGTATGGGTAGAGGTTATACTTGACAACTGGGATAAATTAATAACTAGTTCCTTTTACTGACTCTCTGATTCATATGATGCATTTGCTCAACGGTTCAAAGAAAACTTGAATGTCATATGAAATACGTATCCCACTCATACAACTATAGTTGGTGGTGGCTTCAATTTACCCTCGATAAGTTGGCGAAAATACATGTTTAAAATCGGTGGTAGGCATAAAACGGAGTCCGAAATCGTACTGAATGCCTTCTCAAAAAATTATTCCGATCAACTAATTCAGGAGCCCATTCGAAGTGTAAATGATTGCAAAAACATACTTGACCTCTTTGCAACAGATAATCCTGACCAGATAAGGAATATAATTACAGATACAGCGATTAGTGACCACAGAGTTGTTTTGGCTAAACTGAATATCGTAACATCCAAATCCACCAAAAATAAAAGAAAAATACCTCTATTTAAAAAAGAAGATAAAAATTCGCTTGGGACCTTTCTAAGAGACAGTCTCCACTCCTTTCAATCCAGCTATGTAAGCTTAGACGAGATTTGGTTTACATCCAAAGAAATAGTATCGAAAGCAACTGAGAGATATACGAGGGTCGTTCAATAAGTAATGCCCCATTAATATACATAGACAAACGTCCTTGTTGGTTCTTCACAGTCGGTGTTTGTTCTGTGCACCGGTGAAGTCTGGAACCGTTCTGGCAGATGGAAGAGCTATACTACAGCGTCAAAATGGCGTCTACATACGTCTCACGTTACAAACAGCGTGCTGTTATTGAATTCTTGTGTGCAGAAAAAGAAACTGTGGTGAACATCCACAAACGTTTGTGTACAGTGTAAGACGATGCTGCAGTTGATAGGAATAGAGTAGGGCGATGGGTAAAGAAAGTTTCAGCCTCTGGAAATGTAGAAACAGAGCTCCATGATCAGCCACGCTCTGGACGTCCTGTCACAGCCGCTGCTCCCGACGAGCTGAATCGTGCGCATGCCATAATTGCATCTCTTTGGGTCTCTTAAATATTCTCTACAGGGAATACACTTTGAAGATGAGGAGAGTGTCAGTAATGCAGTGAATACATAGCTATCCCTACAGGACAAGAGCTTTTACCAGCATGGAGTACATGTTTTTCCACAACGTTGGCTTACGGCCATAGAACGTGATGGGGACAACGCAGAAAAATGGGACATGGACAAAACATGTTGATGTATATTGTCAGCAAATTTTAACTCGTAACTACAAATATGTTATGAGGAAAAATTGTGGGGATTACTTATTGAATGACCCTTGTACCCCAAATAAATTAATCAAAGATGGTACTTATCTCCCATGGTACACAATACAGGTCAGAAAGCTATTGTAGAAGCAACGAAAAAAGCATGCTAAAATTAAAAGAATGCAAAATCCCCAAGATTGGGAAGTTTTAAAGAACCTCGAAATCCAGTGTGAACTTCAACGAGAGATGTTTTTAATACTTTCCTGGAAATGGAAAAAAGAACACATTGACACCGGTGTGTCAGACCCACCATACTTGCTCCGGACACTGCGAGAGGGCTGTACAAGCAATGATCACACGCACGGCACAGCGGACACACCAGGAACCGCGGTGTTGGCCGTCGAATGGCGCTAGCTGCGCAGCATTTGTGCACCGCCGCCGTCAGTGTCAGCCAGTTTGCCGTGGCATACGGAGCTCCATCGCAGTCTTTAACACTGGTAGCATGCCACGACATCGTGGACGTGAACCTTATGTGCAGTTGACGGACTTTGAGCGAGGGCGTATAGTGGGCATGCGGGAGGCCGGGTGGACGTACCGCCGAATTGCTCAACACGTGGGGCGTGAGGTCTCCACAGTACATCATCGATGTTGTCGCCAGTGGTCGGCGGAAGGTGCACGTGCCCGTCGACCTGGGACCGGACCGCAGCGACGCGCGGATGCACGCCAAGACCGTAGGATCCTACGCAGTGCCGTAGGGGACCGCACCGCCACTTCCCAGCAAATTAGGGACACTGTTGCTCCTGGGGTATCGGCGAGGACCATTCGCAACCGTCTCCATGAAGCTGGGCTACGGTCCCGCACACCGTTAGGCCGTCTTCCGCTCACGCCCCAACATCGTGCAGCCCGCCTCCAGTGGTGTCGCGACAGGCGTGAATGGAGGGACGAATGGAGACGTGTCGTCTTCAGCGATGAGAGTCGCTTCTGCCTTGGTGCCAATGATGGTCGTATGCGTGTTTGGCGCCGTGCAGGTGAGCGCCACAATCAGGACTGCATACGACCGAGGCACACAGGGCCAACACCCGGCATCATGGTGTGGGGAGCGATCTCCTACACTGGCCGTACACCACTGGTGATCGTCGAGGGGACACTGAATAGTGCACGGTACATCCAAACCGTCATCGAACCCATCGTTCTACCATTCCTAGACCGGCAAGGGAACTTGCTGTTCCAACAGGACAATGCACGTCCGCATGTATCCCGTGCCACCCAACGTGCTCTAGAAGGTGTAAGTCAACTACCCTGGCCAGCAAGATCTCCGGATCTGTCCCCCATTGAGCATGTTTGGGACTGGATGAAGCGTCGTCTCACGCGGTCTGCACGTCCAGCACGAACGCTGGTCCAACTGAGGCGCCAGGTGGAAATGGCATGGCAAGCCGTTCCACAGGACTACATCCAGCATCTCTACAATCGTCTCCATGGGAGAATAGCAGCCTGCATTGCTGCGAAAGGTGGATATACACTGTACTAGTGCCGACATTGTGCATGCTCTGTTGCCTGTGTCTATGTGCCTGTGGTTCTGTCAGTGTGATCATGTGATGTATCTGACCCCAGGAATGTGTCAATAAAGTTTCCCCTTCCTGGGACAATGAATTCACGGTGTTCTTATTTCAATTTCCAGGAGTGTAGTTTCCACAATGAAACTTTATCTCGAAACATGGTAGAAAACGCAAAGATGTTGTGGTTGTATATAAAGTGCACTGCTCAGTAACAATGGTGACATTACTGATGACAGCGCCGCTAAAGAAAAATTGCGAAACACGGTTTCCCGAAGTTCCATCACAAAGCAAGACGAAGTAAAGTCTACAGAATTCGAATTAAGAACAGCTGCCAACGTGAGTAACTTAGAAGTATCCTCAGTATAGCGAAGCAGCTTAAGAAAGACAAGGCTTGCAATCCAGATTGTGTATCAGTCAGGTTCCTTTCAGAGTTTGCCGATAACCAGTAACTCCATACTCTTGAACGATATACAACCGCTCGCTTGTACAAAGATACATATCCAAAGACTGGAAAGTTGGACAAGTCACAACAAGAAAGGAAATAGGAATAATCCGCTGAATCACAGACCCATATCACAAACGTCGGTTTGCAGTAGTATCTTCCGACGTATACTGTGTTTCATAGTGTTCATACACCTCGAAGAAAACGATTTATTGACAAATAGTCAACACGGATTTAGAAAATATCGTTCTTGTGAAACACAACTAGCTCTGTATTCTCCGAAGTATTGAGTGCCATCGACAGGGGACGTCAAACTGATTCCGTATTTTTATGTTTCCAGAAGTCTTTTGACACTGTTCCTCACAAGCGACTTCCAGTTAAATTCCGTGCCTATGGAATATCGTGTCAGTTGTGTGACTGGATTCCCGATTTCCTGTCAGAAAGATCACAGTTTGTAATAACTGACAGAAAGTCGTCGAGTAAAACAGAAGTAACATCAACAATTTAGGAGACAATATGAGCAGTCCTTTTAGATTATTTGCAATGATTCTGTCATTTACCATCATGTAAAGTCATCAGATGATCAAAACGAATTGCGAAATTATTTAGACAAAATACCTATGGGGTGCAGAAAGTGACAATTGACTGTAAATCATGAAAAGTGTGAAGACATCCACAGCAGCACTAAAAAGAATCCGCTACATTTCAGTTTCATGATAAATCACACAAATCTGAAGGCTGTTAACTCAACTAAATACTTACGGATTACAGTTACGAATAACTTAAATGGAAACAATCACATAGATAATGTTGTGGGGAAAGCAAATCCAAGACTGCGACTTACTGGCAGAACAATAAGAAAATGCAACAGTTCTACTAAAGAGATTGCTTACACCACACTAGTCCTCTGTTTTGGAGTACTGCTGTGCGATGTGTGATCCGCGTCATATAGGATTGACGGAGGATATCAAAAAAATTCGGAGAAGGGCAGCTCATTTTGTAGTATCGCGAAACGGAGGATAGTGGGCCACAGATATAATACACGAATTGGGTAGCAGTCATTGAAACAAAGCCGTTTTTCGCTGCGGCAGGAGCTTCTCATGAAATTTCTTCACCAACTTTCTCCTCAAGGGTGTGAAAATATATTTTTGGCGTCTGCCTACATAGCCAGAAATCATCGTCATAATAAAACAAGAGAAATCAGAACTCGCATGGAGTTATTCATGTGTTCGTTTTTCCCTCTTGCTGTTCAAGAGTGGAATGGTAGAGAAATAGATTAAAGATAGTTCGATGAACCGTCTGTGAGGCACTTATTCTAAATCGTGAATATAGATAGTGCCACATTACTAACTATTTTTGCTTCTGTTAGCATAAGGTCTACACCTACATCTACGTCTACATTTATACTCCGCAAGCCACCCAACGGTGTGTGGCGGAGGGCACTTTACGTGCCACTGTCATTAACTCCCTTCCCTGTTCCAGTCGCGTATGGTTCGCGGGAACAACGACTGTCTGAAAGCCTCCGTGCGCGCTCTAATCTCTCTAATTTTACATTCGTCATCTCCTCGGGAGGTATAAGTAGGGGGAAGCAATATATTCGATACCTCATCCAGAAACGCACACTCCCGAAACCTGGCGAGCAAGCTACACCGCGATGCAGAGCGCCTCTCTTGCAGAGTCTGCCACTTGAGTTTGTTAAATATCTCCGTAACGCTATCGCGGTTACCAAATATCCCTGTGACGAAACGCGCCGCTCTTCTTTGGATCTTCTCTATCTCCTCCGTCAACCCGATCTGGTACGGATCGCACACTGACGAGCAATACTCAAGTATAGGTCGAACGAGTGTTTTGTAAGCCACCTCCTTTGTTGATGGACTACATTTTCTCAGGATTCTCCCAATGAATCTCAACCTGGTACCCGCCTTACCAACAATTAATTTTGTATGGTCATTCCACTTCAAATCCTTCCGCACGCATACTCTCAGATAATTTACAGAAGTAACTGCTACCAGTTTTTGTTCCCCTATCATATAATCATACAATAAAGAATCCTTCTTTCTATGTATTCGCAATACATTACATTTGTGTATGTTAAGGGTCAGTTGCCACTCCCTGCACCAAGTGCCTATCCGCTGCAGATCTTCCTGCATTTCGCTGCATTTTTCTAATGCTGCAACTTCTCTGTATACTACAGCATCATCCGCGAAAAGGCGCATGGAACTTCCGACACTATCTACTAGGTCATTTATATATATTGTGAAAAGTAATGGTCCCATAACTCTCTCCTGTGGCACGCCAGAGGTTACTTTAACGTCTGTAGACGTCTCTCCATTGATAACAACATGCTGTGTTCTGTTTGCTAAAAACTCTTCAATCCAGCCACACAGCTGGTCTGATATTCCGTAGGCTCTTACTTTGTTTATCAGGCGACAGTACGGAACTCTATCGAACGCCTTCCGGAAGTCAAGAAAAATAGCATCTACCTGGGAGCCTGTATCTAATATTTTCTGGGCCTCATGAACAAGTAAAGCGAGTTGGGCCTCACACGATCGCTGTTTCCGGAATCCATGTTGATTCCTACATGGTAGATTCTGGGTTTCCAAAAACGACGTGATACTCGAGCAAAAAACATGTTCTAAAATTCTACAACAGATCGACGTCAGAGATATAGGTCTATAGTTTTGCGCATCTGCTCGACGACCCTTCTTGAAGGCTGGGACTACCTGTGCTCTTTTCCAATCATTTGGAACCTTCCGTTCCTCTAGAGACTTGCGGTACACGGCTGTTAGAAGGGGGCCAATTTCTTTCGCGTACTCTGTGTAGAATCGAATTGGTATCCCGTCAGGTCCAGTGGACTTTCCTCTGTTGAGTGATTCCAGTTGCTTTTCTATTCCTTGGACACTTATTTCGATGTCAGCCATTTTTTCGTTTGTGCGAGGATTTAGAGAAGGAACTGCAGTGCGGTCTTCCTCTGTGAAACAGCTTTGGAAAAAGGTGTTTAGTATTTCAGCTTTACGCGTGTCATCCTCTGTTTCAATGCCATCATCATCCTGGAGTGTCTGGATATGTTGTTTCGAGCCACTTACTGATTTAACGTAAGACCAGAACTTTTTAGGATTTTCTGTCAAGTCGGTACATAAAATTTTACTTTCGAATTCACTGAACGCTTCACGCATAGCCCTCCTTACGCTAACTTTGGCATCGTTTAGCTTCTGTTTGTCTGAGAGGTTTTGGCTGCGTTTAAACTTGGAGTGAAGCTCTCTTTGCTTTCGCAGTAGTTTCCTAACTTTGTTGTTGTACCACGGTGGGTTTTCCCCGTCCCTCACAGTTTTACTCGGCACGTACCTGTCTAAAACGCATTTTACGATTGCCTTGAACTTTTTCCATAAACACTCAACATTGTCAGTGTCGGAACAGAAATTTTCGTTTTGATCTGTTAGGTAGTCTGAAATCTGCCTTCTATTACTCTTGCTAAACAGATAAACCTTCCTCCCTTTTTTTATATTCCTATTAACTTCCATATTCAGGGATGCTGCAACGGCCTTATGATCACTGATTCCCTGTTCTGCACATAAAGAGTCGAAAAGTTCGGGTCTGTTTGTTATCAGTAGGTCCAAGATGTTATCTCCACGAGTCGGCTCTCTGTTTAATTGCTCGAGGTAATTTTCGGATAGTGCACTCAGTATAATGTCACTCGATGCTCTGTCCCTACCACCCGTCCTAAACATCTGAGTGTCCCAGTCTATATCTGGTAAATTGAAATCTCCACCTAAGACTATAACATGCTGAGAAAATTTATGTGAAATGTATTCCAAATTTTTTCTCAGTTGTTCTGCCACTAATGCTGCTGAGTCGGGAGGTCGGTAAAAGGAGCCAATTATTAACCTAGCTCGGTTGTTGAGTGTAACCTCCACCCATAATAATTCACAGAAACTATCCACTTCTACTTCACTACAGGATAAACTACTACTAACAGCGACGAACACTCCACCACCGGTTGCATGCAATCTGTCCTTTCTAAACACCGTGTGTACCTTTGTAAAAATTTCGGCAGAATTTATCTCTGGCTTAAGCCAGCTTTCTGTACCTATAACGATTTCAGCTTCGGTGCTTTCTATCAGCGCTTGAAGTTCCGATACTTTACCAATGCAGCTCCGACAGTTTACAATTACAATACCGATTGCTGCTTGGTCCCCGCATGTCCTCACTTTGCCCCGCACCCGTTGAGGCTGTTGCCCTTTCTGTACTTGCCCAAGGCCATCTAACCTAAAAAAACCGCCCAGCCCACGCCACACAACCACTGCTACCCGTGTAGCCGCTTGTTGCGTGTAGTGGACTCTTGACGTATCCAGCGGAACCCGAAACACCACCACCCTATGGCGCAAGTCGAGGAATCTGCAGCCCACACGGTCGCAGAACCGTCTCAGCCTCTGATTCAGACCCTCCACTCGGCTCTGTACCAAAGGTCCACAGTCAGTCCTGTCGACGATGCTGCAGATGGTGAGCTCTGCTTTCATCCCACTAGCGAGACTGGCAGTCTTCACCAAATCAGATAGCCGCCGGAAACCAGAGAGGATTTCCTCCGATCCATAGCGACACACATCATTGGTGCCGACATGAGCGACCACCTGCAGATGGGTGCACCCTGTACCCTTCATGGCATCCGGAAGGACCCTTTCCACATCTGGAATGACTCCCCCCCCCGGTATGCACACGGAGTGCACATTGGTTTTCTTCCCCTCTCTTGCTGCCATATCCGTAAGGGGCCCCTTTACGCGCCTGGCGTTGGAGCTCCCAACTACCAGTAAGCCCACCCTCTGCGACCACCCGGATCTTGCAGACTGAGGGGGCAACCTCTGGAAGAGGACAAGCAGCCATGTCAGGCCGAAGATCAGTATCAGCCTGAGACAGAGCCTGAAACCGGTTCGTCAGACAAACTGGAGAGGCCTTCCGTTCAGCCCTCCGGAATGTCTTTCGCCCCCTGCCACACCTTGAGAAGACCTCCCACTCTGCCGCAGGTGAGGGATCAGCCTCAATGTGGGCAGTATCCCGGGCAACTACAGTCGTAGTCCGATCGGGGGATGCGTGGGACGAGCTGGCCGTCCCCGACAAAGCCCCATCCGGACCTCCACAGTGATGCCCATTGGCAACATCCTCAAGCTCTGTGACCGAAGCCAACACTGCCTGAAGCTGGGAGCGAAGGGATGCCAACTCAGCCTGCATCCGAACACAGCAGTTGCAGTCACACACGTGACACGCGAGGGCCACGTATTGTATCTTTTAAACCACGTGTCACATCGCACACCTGTCACGCCAAGTGTGTCAGCCGCGTGGCAGGCCCAGACGATTCTTACCCCGCCCTCGGATAATGAGCGCCGCGTGGTGGCGCCTGTGGCATCTACAGGCTGCGTGCTTCGGCGTGCGCGTGCGTAGCGAGTGATGGGTACCGAGTGCTGCTCACGCGGGTTCAGGACTCTTGTGGAGGGCTTGGTAATGGGGAATAAATACGAAATAGCAGTGCCAATGTTATTAAGAAGTATGATGCAATTCTTCTTTGGACATGCATGCATCTGTAAATTAAGAAATCCGGGTTCGAGTCCCTTTCCGGCACAAATTTTTTATGTCGTCGTTCCAGTATACAGTAGATCGTAGTTCCTATTAGCAATTGCGGTTACATTTCCTGTAAAATATTTCCATTTTGTGTTAGCTGTCGAACTAAGTGCTCAAAACACGTTTTCGGAAAACGTTCTCGTAACTACTTAATAAGTGTGCAAGTCCGTACCACCTGCAGTGAAACTATGAACGTCCATGTTTTAAAGTCGCTTCCAACTATTGCACGATAGAGGTACTTTTCCACTACTGAGCATAGACATTCCTTCAATGATTTGACACATGGTACAGTGGAATCAGTCCGCAGCTCGTGGTCGTGCGGTAGCGTTCTTGCTTCCCACGCCCGGGTTTCCGGGTTCGATTCCCGGCGGGGTCAGGGATTTTCTCTGCCTCGTGATGACTGGGTGTTGTGTGATGTCCTTAGGTTAGTTGGGTTTAAGTGTTTCTAAGTTCTACGGGACTTATGACCATAGATGTTGAGTCCCATAGTGCTCAGAGCCATTTGAACCATTTTTTCCAGTGGAATCGGTTGATCGGTAAAAACATGCAATGATTTACTTTAGTTCACAAAGGTTGGTTACTCGTATCCAATTAACTTCAGTTAGACTTGATTTGAACCTCAGTAGGGACAATGTTTTTGTCAACTGCAATGACTGCCCCCCTTCCTATGACGGTCTAACCTATCACCCCAATATATGTTCCGTGCTTCAATAAATACTTTGGAGCTTTGTTCCTTTTTCATCCAGCTCTCCGTTCGATGAATGGTTGTAGCACGAAAACTTACCTGGATGGTAGTAAATTCAGGAACTTTGTTGTGAATGCTTGTGTAATTTTCTGTTGTTATTTTGACCGCCGATTGTCTTTACCTTGTAAGCGATTTGATTTTACTCTGTGTGTCAACTGACGAACGCTAATCAGAGGACCTCAAAACTATCACTTAGCCTAAGGAAAAAATTGTGCACTCAACAAGTACTCTGTTCCCCAAGTAGCTGCTTCCTGTGTGAAGTGCACCCCTGACCTATGAAGGGGAATCATAAAATTCTCCAATCCATAAAGCAGTTACAGAAACCTGTTGTTAGGACTGTCCCAGAATCGATGACTTGTCTGGTTACGACCTTCGACTCGGCTCCAGACCCAATGACCCTGATCAAATCTGGGTACGATACCACAGATGGTGAACTCTGCTTGCACCCTGCGAGCTAGTCTAGCATCCTTCACCAATTCCACCAAACACCCGTGGGAACTCGGGTTGGATTCAAAATCAGGCATCATTGATGCTGACATGAGGCAAAACCTGCAGATGACTACACTCTGCACACTCGATAGCCGCAGACAGAGCCTTCTCCACATCTCGGACGAGGAATCCCTGGCAGACATACCAAGCCCACAGTGGATATCTTTCCAAAAAAATGGTTAAAATGGCTCTGAGCACTATGCGACTTAACTTCTGAGGTCCTCAGTCGCCTAGAACTTAGAACTAATTAAACCTAACTAACCTAAGGACATCACACACATCCATGCCCGAGGCAGGATTCGAACCTGCGACCGTAGCGGTCGCCCGGCTGCAGACTGTAGCGCCTAGAACCGCACGGGATATCTTTCCAGCCCTGGACGCTATTGTCCTAAGGGACACCATAACGTGCCTAACGTTGGAGCTCCCGATAATCAGTAAAGTCTTCTCCCAGTGTGCCTGCTGAGACACTGCTGAAGGTACGGCCATCTGTCTATTCACAGGATGAACAGCAGCAGCCAGATGGCCAGTCGTCACATGGACACTCAACAATGAGCGACGCAAACGCATTACAACCCGCTGCGGTGTGGGCGGATCTCCCCCGCCGGGTAGGCTGTAAGGTTCCTCAGTGGTAGAACCCGTGGCCGAAACAAGCGACACCGGAAGTTCGTGACTACTCGCTATCACAGAAGCAAACACCCAGCCACGGCGAGCGAGGAACATTACCAGCTACAAGTAAACGACCGAGACGGCACAGTAAAAATATTATTTTGGATTCCCCATCTCGTAGTATCTTCTTTCAGAATTTACGCAATGACAGCAGTCCACCAGTAGCAGTCTGAAGTTTAATACTCAGTAATTCCACTTCTCCGAAAAACGCGAAAAAATAATCGTTTATAAGTGAATGCGACACTAGCCTTTCGATGGTGTTCAGCTATCCAGACACACTATTGGAATCCTTAAGAGGATCCCCGCAGAGGGATTGCAAAGTATAGCAGTGAAGACGTTTGAAGAGGAAACTCAGAAGTTTTTATCATCGATGACAACGGCCCGAAAGCCTGCAAACTTAAATAAGCGTTGCATTTTGTTTGTCTTTGTAATCTGAGTATTGTATTGTGTTTCGTTTGCCTTTCTTGACCAAAGGTTAACGATTAACCACCGAAACCGATATCTGTATTACTTTTTTCGATGAAAACGGATATATAAAAGACCCAGCTGAAAGCAGAACTTCGTCGAAGTATTCGTGCATATCAAATGTGATTTATATGTGTGCAAGCCACTTGCATGTTCTGCACAAAATATAGTGAATAATTTTTTTTTTTTTTTTTGTAAACCGGCTGTGTCGTCAGGTTACTTCTACTTCGATCGTAACACAACACTGACACAAGCCGTCAGTACGAGAATGAGTGTAGCGAGTTCCGACAGGTACTGCCGGTCACGGTGTTGTCAGTGGCTCGCACTGCGCAGGTCAATTAACTAATCTAATATATCGCGTCGCCCTAGTTCTATAAACTCCTAAAAGCCGTCTGTGTTCCACGAAAGGCTAAGCTGCGAGCTGTCGTACTCTCCATGATATTATTTGACATTCCCCGAAACGTTAACATGTGCAGTGATAGCGTCGTTGACGTAATGCGGCCCTCCCACCGGAGGTTCGAGTCCTCCCTCGGGCGTGGGTGTGTGTGTGTTGTTCTTAGCGTACGTTGGTTTAAGTAGTGTGTAAGTTTAGGGACCGATGACCTAAGCAGTTTGGTACCTTAGAAATTCACATACTTTTGAACATTTGTAATGCGGCAGTTGTTTCGGTTCGATGCAGTCTTTGTTAAAAATGATTTCCTGTAACAACTATCTAGTGGGTGAAGGAAAATAATTCAATGATACGATTTTGTATGAAAGGATGCGGCTTGTTAACTTGATCATAACGCAAATGCGTACTTGCTAGAATGCGGTTTTTATGACATTAAATGCCGCATTGAATTTTCTGTGGTTGTGATACCCTCGTAAAAGTGACAGAGCTTGACGAACACATTAGAGTTTGTTGTTCATCACATGACAATATAACTGCAGCTGCATTTGGGAAGTGTGTAAGCATTTTGTTCACAGAAAGTAGTTCCAGTGCTGACATAGCTGACTTAGATAACGTCACAGTAAGAAATGAAACAATTATTTGACAGATAATAGATGTAAATGCAGCACGGAATGATGTTCTACTTCCTGAAGCGACCGTCTCTCGATATCCTGACATTAACGCAAAACTGACCCTTCCTGTGCAGCAGAGTTAATTTTGTGGCTGCAACGGTTGTTAGGAATTGTCCAGGCAGGTAAATAATGAAATTAGTGGCAGTTACTTCAGCGAGCGTTCGCGAGAATAATTCTCATATTTATCTGTCAACGAAACAATAAATCAGAGAACTCTTTAATTTAAATCAAAATGTTATGAAAATGTTTGGTTCAGTCCATTTATCGCATTATGTGGTATGAATACGAAATTTACCCACAAAATTTCGAAGGATATTTTGGTCTCACGTGGCTCGTTACAGAGTACTTTTATTCCGTGTAATTTATGTGTGTGTGTGTTGCACAGAAAATATCAGCACATCAATTTAAATGTTGCATTCAGTGCCGCTCGGTACTGTGTCTGTCTTTTCCCACGAGTGTTAGTTGAACGTTAAGAGTGATACACAGATGAAGAAGAATGCCGTGATTGCAATGGAAGGGCGGCACAACGCGCTATACTGAGCTGTTTGCGCAGCCACGGCAACCACATCACAGAACTTTTGTACCTACACGTAGGCGTATACCAAAAACCGGATGCTTCGTTTCAGAATGGAAGTCCATATTGGCTGTATGAAGTTCGCCAGAGCATCCCATCGAGAAGAAAATGTGTTTCGCGTGATTGATGACAGTTGCGGCACCAGTAGCAGGCGCGTTGCACGATCTCTCAACACGAGCCAAATAGCAATTTTACATAGCGTTCGTATCATCCGAGGAAGGTTGCCGTTGTAGTTCGCGGATTTACCTTGCCCAGTAGGTTTAGTAAGTTGGTTCGTGAGCAGTGTACAGAATAGCACAAGTTTTTGCATTCGTGTTGTTTACAGATGAGTCATTGTTTAAAAGAGACGGTTAACAAAAAATGGCTCAAATGGCTCTGAGCACTATGGGACTTAACAGCTGTGGTCATCAGTCCCCTAGGACTTAGAACTACTTAAACCTAACTAACCTAAGGACATTACACACATCCATGCCCGAGGCAGGATTCGAACCTGCGACCGTAGCAGTCGCACGGTTCCGGACTGCGCGCGTAGAACCGCGAGACCACCGCGGCCGGCGACGGTTAACATGTTAGTTAATATTTTTGATAGAATATCTTATACGCAGCTGATCGAGTAGCCGCACAAGTTGTTATTAGCGAGGGGAGAATCATTTCTGCGTCGCTCCTTCCCTATTCAAGGTCATCGTGCGTCAGTACCAGGATACCTTCTTAAGCAAGTCTACTGTTGCTTCATGTTACCATCCGTCCCAAACTGACCAATTTATCCCGCTCTGAACAGGAGACTGACAATGGCAGTAAATGTTCTCTGTTTGCTTTTGACTTTCTTGCTGCTCTTAGTAATCCTTGGTGGCTGCAATATTTATATGAGGAATTTTCTTTTTTTGCAGGTACGGAACTGCTAGCCATTTTCAGTATTTTAGAGTTATCCTTCTTTATTGTGTTCAGTTATCACGTACGACCTTAAACTCTGCTGTAGAAATATTAGATTCATTTTAGTGTTTCGCTGTTAGACTTCTAAAATGTCGTTCATGTATTGTACACCTAAAACATTTACCGCCCCAATCTCTTCACAGGTCATTTGGTTTATCTTATCCAGTATTCAACTTGAATGTTGTCTGTAATCTTGTATTTCAACTTTTACTCCCCATTCTGCCGAATTTAATAATTTTAGTGATTTTTTTTGATAATTTTTTTGATGTATTCGATCTACGATGAATATAAAATGGGCGGAATATATACACTGACAGCTTCGTCTTGCCCAACTGCTCTGTTACTTGAGAAGCCACTAGTCGACTGTGTAGTGCACCCTAGCACATGTAATGAAAACCCCGTGTATGTTAATGCACAAATGGAATCCGCTTGCTAATGACTGTCTAACACGCTCAAAACAACCAGTTGTTGCAGCTTGAGCCAAACTGGGAACCATCTCTTCTGGAGTGTCTGTCGGTGTCTCATTATACTGTGCGCTACATCTCTCCCCACAAGAGGAAATCCATCCTTTGTGAAGGTCGCCCCGCCAGCTCTCGAAGCACACGTTTGGAAGTCAGGGATATTTGCAATTTGGTGTGACATTCCACATGTTGGTGGTGGAAGTATTTAGTCCCTTGTTTATGGATCGTGTGCTGATGCTGAAGGTGTCGTAAATTCGCTGTAACGTCGCTTCCTCAGACTTTACTCTTCGCACAATGTTAGGGCCCCCAGTTTTCCGTCGTCTAGTCTAAGGTATAATTTTTCACGGAGATGGCCATAAATTTTTAGAGATGTGACGAAAAATTGGGAATTGCCTCCCTGGACATCGTTCTGCATACAGGCGCCTTGATACTACACCGTTGCGCCGAGCCGCCTCATAAATGAGATGCACATCAGTTGACTCTAATAGAGAGTAACCTGCCACCAAGCGCCTGAGGACGTCAGTAGAAGCTTTCATGTAAACACAACGTAACATAAACAATAATCATTTATTTGTTTATCCAGGGACGTGAAAACTTCTAGCAGTAATGAAATTGTCACCTTACCAACATTGTGTTGCAAAAAAATGGCTCTGAGCACTATGGGACTTAACATCTATGGTCATCAGTCCCCTAGAACTTAGAACTAATTAAACCTAACTAACCTAAGGACAGCACAGAACACCCAGTCATCTCGAGGCAGAGAAAATCCCTGACCCCGTCGGGAATCGAACCCGGGAACCCGGGCGTGGGAAGCGAGAACGCTACCGCACGACCACGACCTGCGGACATTGTGTTGCAAATCGGATTCCAGTCTCAAAGTGTTGCATACGAAGTCGTCAAAACAACTATCGACGTTAGCCTAATGGAAGTCTAGCGTCAAACGCTTGAAGTATTGCGAAAACATTCACCTGTGCAATTTTTGGTCACATACAGAAAGAATCAGTTAGTGAACTTTGTCTGTCTGGGAACACTGGTAACATCACAGAACGATATTAATACGGAAACAAAGCAACGCATCCGTTTAGCTAATAAATACGATTTTGAGCTCTGTGCAAGAGAACGAAGTGTCAACTGTATAAAAATTTTATATGTCCAATGTTAATATAAGGCTCAGATACCTGGACATTGACGCAAGTGTGAACAGCTAATAGGATGTTTTGAACGGAATGTGTTACATAAAATCTATGGATCGGGTAATCAAGGTAGAGTATGATGAAGACCACGAGTTGGCTATCCGGCCCGCGATTGTTTTCAGTTTGGCCTCGGGAGAAAGTTGCGGGAGAGCGAGCGAGGCGCTCGCTTTGTACTGTGCCCAGGACGCATTTTCCGATGTTCCCGCCGACGCTCGGACCGGCTTGGGCTTGCAGCTCATAACACAGACCAGTGAAAGTTACGCGTAATCCGCGTATGCGCAGTGCAACGAATTATTCATAATGGATGTACGAGAGCAGGTTGTAGACACACGATTGACGACATGCAGAAGTCTGGATCTGGTCCTGAGTCGTCCTGGGATAGCCCAGTGCTGAGGCGACCGCTGCGATAACCGGGAAATCCAGCTTCAGGTCCCGGTCCGGCACAAATTTACTATGTCGTCATTACATCATACAGCTGATGGTTGTTCGTATTGTTAACTGAAAATACATTTCATGTATTACATACCTGTAGTAGTCGCCGCAGTGTCTCATAACAAGAAAAGCTTGTCTGAAAGAGAAGAATGTGTTAAGACATAACATAAATGTCAGTGCTATTAAGCCTTTTCCGAAGACATTTGGAGTGCGGAAATGAAAATGAACCATAAGTAGTTAGGGAAAAAAGTGAATAGTAGCTTTTGAAATGTAGAGGTACGGAAGAAAGCTGAAATCGATGAATACTTGATTTGGTAATTACGGAGTGTGATCTGGTGGTAATTGCAGAGCCAGAATACGGGGAGCAGGTACA
Organism: Schistocerca americana; assembly: GCF_021461395.2. NCBI lineage: Eukaryota > Metazoa > Arthropoda > Insecta > Orthoptera > Acrididae > Schistocerca > Schistocerca americana. The sequence goes on from NC_060130.1 coordinate 403,389,130, forward strand.
AATACAATTAGAGTGCAGTGCTCATATTAGAGTGCAGTGCTCATGCAGATGTGGAAAGACTGACACAGAATATATTTCTATGCAGTGATAGAAACGAAGGCGCAGCTTTTCTGCTCTGACGCAGGCTCTCAGGTTTGTTCTAAAAGGTGAGGTGTGGATCGGGAGCAAACAGGTAGTGCACATACAGGTGCGGATCGATAGGCGGACAGTGGAACAAAGTGGTGCTCTCACAAGAGGCTACCTGTTGCGTCCTCTCACGACGTAGCCTGCTTATCCATCCGTCTACGTCCTACTGTTCCACGTATTCAGTTCTATGCAGCAAAATAATCGTTGCACCCCATTCAGTGCCGTCTGTAATAGTGCTAGGCGGCACTAAAGGCGTTGTAGCTGTCGTCTAATGCTCCCGTGCAGCGGAGGTAGGAGCAATGTGAAGCCGGTCGCTCATTAGAATCAACTTTTTTTTTTAAAGTAATATGCTTAAAAAGTGTTTCGAACCCCCGCATGTAAGAGAATGTGTGTCGGCATAGACTCCAGAGATCAGGGAATGGAAGTGTTAGTTTTATGGAAATAAACATTAGTATTGTGAAATGAAAAATAAAGCAGTGTCCTAAATAAAGGCTGTTTGTTCAGAAGTGGAAGTATTTGCACATTCGTATAATATCTGCCGCTGGGGAACATTAAGTGCCGTGGTGGTCAACCTCAAAAAATGTAACGTAGTTGGATCCTCCGCTTGCATGCTGTCAACAAGGTGGTCGGTCGGTTGCCGCTCAACCCTATCTCTTTTATCTATCTCATTGAATGTGTGAGTCGAGTCCCTGCGATGACGCACTGCAAGGTTACTTGGTCCTAAGCATCTTGAATTGGGTTCATGTCAGCAGACACAACAGGCCATCCTATTCGGTTGTTTCCCGTCTCCTGAGGGAGGTATTAGCGAGGTGGGTGCGGAGTGCTCATACATTGTCGTCTTGGGAAACCTACCCATCGCTGAAATGTTGTCTGTAGGACTGGCTAATAGGTTTGAAGATTCTGTCTCGATACTGCACAGCCTTCAAATTATACTACTGAGCAAGGTGACGCAATGGTTAGCACAGTGTATTCGCAATCACGAGGACGATGGTTCAAGTCCGAATCGGGCCATCCATATTTAGGTTTTCCTTGATTTCCCGAAATAGCTGCTGGCAAATGCCTGGAATCGTTTCTTTAGAAAGGGTATGGCCCATTTCCTTCCCCATCGTATCGTAATCCATACTTGTGATCAGTTTCTAATGACCCTGCTGTCGATGTGACATTGTTCTAATCTCCCCCCCCCTCTCTCCACCCCCCCTCTCTCCACCCCCCCTCTCTCCACCCCCCCTCTCTCCACCCCCCCTCTCTCTCCACCCCCCCCCCTCTCTCCACCCCCCCTCTCTCCATCCCCCATCTCTCCACCCCCCCCCCCTCTCTCCACCCCCACTCTCTCCACCCACCCTCTCTCCACCCACCCTCTCTCCACCCACCCTCTCTCCACCCACCCTCTCTTCCTCCTTTTCTGTATACCTGACCACAGGAATGGGGGAATCTCTGTGGCCAAACCTTTATGGTCTCTCAAGGGTTCAGTTTCCCCAGGGTGCTCATTTGGCAAATATAAGATTGCTATTGCGAAATAAATTATGTCCTCATTTTCTTGAGGCCTAATTCCCGCTGCAATGCGAGGTCGGCCTTGTTACTATTAATTTGGCAGTGTTAGTCGCAGAGGGTGACCGGATGGCCTTCCTGCCGCCACTCCGAACCCCTCAGGATGGAATTAGTGTACCCCCACTGTATGCGTTTAGTATAAGGCATGGAATAGTGCGAACGTGTCTCAAATGTTTGCGAATCGTGTAACTGAGGCTGAACTTGGGGACAAATATTCACATAGCGGGATGTGGAAAACGGCCTAAAAACCACATCCAGGCTGGCCCACATACCAGCCCTCGTCGTTAATTCGATCCGGGGCCGGCGCGCCTACCCGAGTCCAGGAAGCAGCGCATTAGCGCTCTCGGCTACTCTGGCGGGTTGCAAAATAAATTATGTATCATAAGTAAATAAAATAACAATACCCCAAAGCCAACGTAGCCAGTCTTTGCTTCTCACAGAAGTTATTCACTTTTATGAGTTTCGTACATATCAATTTCCTGTTGAATCTTGAATGCACAATGTTTTCTCCAGATATCGCACACCAATGCCGCCTTGTGATGCAGTCGAAAATGCGTTTTTTTAATGTTGTTGGAAATCCCACCAAAAATTTTCCACAAGAAATGTACACGGCAATAGCCGTGGAACATTTTTACAGTGTTGTGGGGATAGCCAACATTAAAAAATAAGGGACTTCAGATCCCATCAGTGCCCTGGATGAGTGGTAAACGTGAAGAAATAAAATGACGTGACATGAAAGAGGTACACAGACCGTGCTGATGCTTGGAAGTAAAAAGGCAGTGTTGTTCTTTTGTTTGCTCGTAGAATAGGCAAATTACATGCGAACTCTCGTGTTACTTGATGTGACATTATTTCTTGGTGAGAAAGGCTTGGACTTCAGAGGTTCATCTCAGAAAATTGGAGAGCCAAATAATGGAAATTTCCTCGGAATAATAGAGCTCTCAAGTGTGTATGATCCAGTTCTTGGAAAACACTTTAGCGAGGTCAGAAAATAACAAGAAGTTTGAAAGCGTTTACAAGTGCATTATCTGTAAAGTGGTACAATAGATTTATTTCTAGTTGTGCCCATCACGCCAGGATTGCCATCATGGAACAGAGAGAAAGTTAGAAGTATTACTCAATTATTGTTGATGCAACTCCTGATTCAAGTGATGTTGGACAGGCAACATTCTTCCTACATTATGTTAACTTCCGTAAGGAAATTGACCTTTATGAAACAAGTCAACCGTTTTTGGAATTGGTAGATTGTAATCAGAAAACAGGAGTTACTATTTCACATGTAGTTCTATCATTACTTATGAAGCACTGAATTCCTATCTGTGAACGCCGCGGGAAAGAGTATGATAACGGAAGTAATATGAGAGGGACTTATAAATGTACTCGGGCAAAATTTTCTCTGTATGCTTCTCACAGCCTTATGCGGAGTACATGCAGCAGCTGAGAGTTGACCATAAACACATACTTTTTTCGGAGTGATTCAGCTTCTTTAAAACCTGTTAACATGTTCAGTCGCAGTCCACAACAATGCGAAATTTTGAAACAGTGTGTAGGAAGTACTTTATATATTCCATGTCTGATACATGTTGGTGTACTCGGGTTGACGCTGTAAGACCAATTGCAACTCACTTGGATAAGAGTGCCATTGCTGTTGAAAGTCAGAAAAATTTGTCAGTTGTAACACTTTCTCTGGTATCGGGTGTTTTGCATTATGTGAGGTCTTTCAAGTTTTTAATCATGGCATCAGTTTGGCTGAAGTTGTTGTGCAAATTTACTACAGAAGCAAATTACTACAAGCTCGAAATACTTACCATTCGTGCTGAGGTGAGACGCTTTGAAAGCTTATTAAATGACGTAAAATATGTTCTCAAAAACTGGGGCACCGTTCTCCTTGAATGTAAAGCTTTTGCCAATACAATTATTATTGATCCTGAATTTCTGGAGGTGTTCACTAGGAGGAAATCATTTCGTGATGAAACCAGGAATGAAGTGACAGATGTGAATTCGAAAGATGTATTAAAGATAAATGTTTTTATGTCATCATTGACCAGCTTGTATCTAATTTGAAAACCTAATATGAAACAGTGATTTTTCCAGTTGAAACATTTGAGTTTGTAAGCAAATATCCAAAGATGACCGACAATCAGGTCGCTGAGGCATGCAAGTTATTTGTCAGTGAATACTATAGGGTCATTCCATGCCATATCGCCTAATTTCGGGACCTTTTCCGACTCGAGCATCTCGGATTTCGATGACATTTTTATGTGAACGTTCACACACGTCCCCGATGAAAATTGGTAAAGTTTAACATTTGTCGAAGCAATACTGGCGGAGCTATAGTTACTTGGTTACCTCCATGCGTGACTTTGCGCAGAACGAGCGTGAATTTCTGGCAACTTTGAGCTGTTATATCACAGGAAACATTTTGTTGAAAGAAATTAAGTTCGGCCATCTTGTACAACTATAAGTGTTGTCTTAAGAATAATAATGAAAAGAACTTCAGGAGCTACACTCGTCCAGAAACTTTTAGACAAAATCACCCCAAAAAATCGGCGCCCAAAAAAATATAGAAGTTTTAATTCTTATACACTGAAGAGCCAAAGAAACTGGTACACACGAACTTGAAACGTGGCATATAGTAACCTAAAGACACAAGGTTCTCAAATATAAAGTTTCATTCATGAACTAAGTGGAAAGTTGAAGATTTTGTAAAAAGGTCAAAAATGCGCTATTTTCTACCAGAGTCTGCAAAAAATTATGTTATACAAAACTCTGCAAATTGGGCTCATTAGAAGCACTATGGTTTAAACCACTTAAAAAAGAAACAGATATTTAGAATCAAATTTGTGCCCGAAAATCTCTGCTTGCATTTTTTTTTTTACCCTCAGTTAGGCCTCAGTCAAAGTTTTGGAACATCAGCATTTATAAGAAAGAGATTTTCACTCTGCAGCGGAGTGTCAGCTGAAATGAAACTTCCTGGTAGATTAAAACTGTGTACCGGACCGAGACTCGAACTCGGGATCTTTGCCTTTCGCGGGCAAGTGCTCTACCATCTGAGCTACCCAAGCACGACTCACGCCCCGTCTTCGCCGCTTTACTTCTGCCAGTAGCTCGTCTCCTACCTTCCAAACTTTGCATAAGCTCTCCTGCGAACCTTACAGAACTAGCACTCCTGAAAGAAAGGATATTGAGGAGACATGGCTTAGCCACAGCCTGGGGGATGTTTCCCGAATGAGATTTTCACTCTGCAGCGGTGTGTGCGCTGATATGAAACTTTCTTGCAGATTAAGGCTGTGTGCCAAACCGAGAGTCGAACTCGGGACCTTTACCTTTCGTGGGAAAGCATTTATATTCCCATCCTATTCCATCCCACTCAGAGGTGTGGTAGCACGTCTAACCATCAGTCTTTGACAGCTCGAACGCTGTTGGTGACACTTTCAGTGAGGTGTCTGAACGTCTGTGGAGGAATGGCAGCCCATTCTTCTTCGAGAGCCGAAACCAGAGAAGGTAGTGTTGGTGGACACTGGGCTCTGGAGAAAATTCGATATTATAAGAACCATTGTCTCACACGAGTTGCTTTATGATAGGGTGTATTGTCATTTTGATACGGACAGTCATCGTCTCTGAACAGTTTCTCTACTGTACTGCACTACCAAATGCTGTAAAATCTGTTTACATCCTGAAACTGCCTGGCAAATCAAAACTGTGTGGCAGACCGAGACTCGAACTCGGTGCCTTTGTCTCTCGCGAGTAAGTGCTTTACCATGTGAGCTACCCAAGCACGACTCACGACCCATCGTCACAGATCTTATTCCGCCAGTACCTCGTCTCCTACCTTCCGAACTTCACAGAAGCCCTACTACCAACCTTTCAGAAATAGCACTCCCTGAAGAAAGGATATTGCGGAAGCATGGCTTAGCCACAGCCTAGGGTATGTTTCCAGAATGAGATCCTCTAGGCTGTGGCTAAGCGATGTCTTCGCAATATCCTTTCTTCCGGGAGTGCTATTTCTGCAAGATTGGCAGTAGGGATTCTGTGAAGTTTGGAAGGTAGGAGAAGAGGTACTGGCGAAATTAGAGCTCTGACGACTGGTCGTGAGTGGTGCTTGGGTAGCTCAGATGGAAGAGCACTTGCCCGCGAAAGGCAAAGATCCCGAGTTCGAGTCTCCGTGTGGCACACAGTTTTCATTTGCCAGGAAGTTTCATATCAACGCACACTCCGCTGCTGAGTGAAAAATATCGTTCTGTTTATATCCTTCCGCATTTTGCGTTTGATTAAGTGCAATCATGTTACCACACCCTAATCACGAAAAATACCCCCATACCGTGATACTACCTCCTCCATACTTCACTGCTGGCACTGCAACGTTCTCCATGCATTTGCCAAACCCAAACCTTTCTCCCATCCGATTGCCATAGCGTATAGCGTGATTCAGCATTGCAAATAACTCGTTTACAGTCAACGTTTATCCAGTGACGTCGCTCTTTACACCATCTAGAGCGTCGCTTAGCGTTGACTGAAGAAATTTGTGGCTCGTAAAGAACTGCTCGACCATTGTACCCCATTCTTTTTAACTCCCAACGTACAGTCATTGTCCTAGATGCATGCTGGTTGCACTTCGGAATTCACGAGTGAGACTTTCCGCTGATCTCATGCGACTGTTTGCAACCATCCTCCGCAATGTCGACAGTCTCTTGCCTTGGTTTAGCTGCGGTGGTTCCTTCACATTCTCACCTCACAGTCAAATAAACAGCAGTCGACTTGTACAGTTTCAGATGGGTTGAAATGTCCCTCATGGATTCGCTACTCATGCGACAGCCAGTGATAAGTCCACATCCGATGTCACTGAGCTCTCGTGACAAAACCAGTTCTACTTTTGCTGTTTCTCTACTGAAAATGCAATATTGCCCGCGTCCTTTTATACTAACGGCTCCACATATGATGGATTTGTTACTTATGTGACATCCGATCCCTAGTCCACGTTCCAAGTCATTGCGTTCTCCTCACCGACCCGTTCTGCTGTTGCTGTGTGACAGCACAGTAATCTGCGGTGGGTCCGCCTCTCTTTACATCTAGTGCTCAATTCGGCATTATATACGCGTGTCCAGATACTTTTGATTAGGCACTCTACAGCGTTAGTGAATTACATGTAATTCATAAAATAGTCGCTAAATGTGGAGATTTTCGTACCTGGGTGTTATTTTTTACAATCCCTGTACGTCCCTGCAACATCAACAACGAGAGTAAACGAATCGCTGCTCGTGCTATCACAGAAATTATTAATACGGCGTATCTCTGAAGTTTTATCAAATGCAAGAGCGAGGTACTAGATATAAAAGCTTTTCACTGGAATATACATCCTCAAAACGATACCTTTTTTACATTACTACAAGAAACAAAATTAATTCTTGCGCTAGATATCAACGTTCGCATTGTCACAACATGTCCTCCGTTTACAAGAGTCTTTTTGGAATTAAACATCACATGCCATTCAGTCGCCAAGGAACAGGTTCACTACTGCGGCTAGTATGCCAGGATAAGCGTAAAAGAACCTGTAATGTTCTCAATATACATGAACAATTAATCTGACAGCAAGAGCATCAAAAATAGATAGTTCGCTAACGATGCTATGAAGTACAAAACAGTCTAGTCGTCTAATTATATATATATATATATATATATATATATATATATATATATATATATATATATATATATACTGACAAAATTTTGCGCTTGGTGTAATTATTGGCAGCTGTCTTTGAAAGCGGGTATATGCAAGACAGAGTCTGTAACAATGAGAAAGGACCCTATAGTATGGTATTACAAAATTAATGGTAAAGTTCTAGAGCACGTCATGTGAGTAATTAGGGGTGACAACAAGATTTGAAGCGAGACGATAACGTAAAATCGGCGCTAGGAAGGCGAAAGAAAGGCTTGGATGTTTTGGAAGGGTTCTGGGAAAGTGCGGTATATCTGTAAAGGAAGTCGTATACAAGACGCAGTGCGACCATTTTTTGCAGTCCTTACAAAGTAGTATGACTACAGACATGGAAAGAATCAGATACGCATTTCCAGGGTAGTAACTGGTCGGTATACAGAAGTGTAGTAATAATGCTCGGGGACTTACATGGAAATCAGCGAAAGAAAGACAACACTGTAATTTCTTAGACTTCCTCTGGGATTCGGTGTCGACCAGTCGCAGGAAACATCTGATGAAATGCCGAGTTATGACGTCGAAATATTGTGTTAGGAAGTCGCAGACCACCGGCAGTACACCTGCTTCCACGAGCTGGCAAACATAAAGCTGTTCTCAAGAAACTCCGTTGGCTAATTTTAGAGAACCGGTATTCGAGGAAGACTGCCTTACAATTCTACTGCCTTCACCGCATATCCAGCGCAGAGATTACGAAAATAACATGAGACACATCAGACGCGTAAAGCGGCACGGGGACAACCATTTTGCCGTCAGTTATCACGCGAGTGGTATAGGACAGAAAACCATTAATATTAATACGGAATACCCTCCACCATGAAATGTACAGTGGCTTGCCGAGTGTGGATATACATGTAGACGTAGATTTAGTTCTGAAATTGCTGTGAAACGCAACGTAATTGGAAATAAGCTCACCAGTACCCACAGTGCGCAACGTTGTTTCATTCAATTTCTGCCAGAATACAACACCAGCTATAGGACATATGGACAAACTGTAGTGTGCCGAAGGTCGACTTTCAGTTGGACGTATTTCATAGACTTGAAGAGAACCCGAGTGCGAGGACTAGACACAATGATGTGTTTCATAACACTCTGTAGTGTGTTACACTTGAGCAGCACTAGAAGGTACGCGCCCATAGTCCGACAGATTTTGTGTCCTTCTAATACCAATCTATGAATGTTCCCCAGTCTCCTGGATGAATGTTTTTCAATTTTCAGAACACCGTCGCCATCAATGTATGGGGCAAATATCAACTATGGTGGCTTGATTGGGGTGTTCAACAACCCCCCCACCACCACCACACACACACACACACACACACACACACACACACACACTCCTCTTTGAGTCAGCGGTACAATTTTTTTTTTCTCCAAGAAGTACTGGTGGTGGTCTTGGAAAACGTGCCACTGAACATTGGCGAAGATATGCCGATGCACAATTGTGTTGAAGCCACATATTTTGCGCTTTCCGTCTGTGACCCTCTCGATGCATCAAGAGAAAATGTGCATTTGTCGAGATGGGCCAGATACTGGCGTCCTTGATTTGCGTTGTTTAGACTTTATCATGGGGAGGCTACGCGAATATTCTTATTTACTTTTCGTCTTTACCACCGGAGATAGACTTGTATGCACGGCAGAAATGATTCGACGTACACGAGTTATTTGTGACTAAGAGAATCAAAACTTGTTGCATAGATGCAACGTGTACAATTAAAAAAGTGGTCGAGGCTCGAGCAGCTTTTCTATTAAATTGAGTAAAAAACATCATTATTAGGGCGAAGATTAATAGTTAGAGGTTTTGGTTATGAAAGGGAACGGACTTTTTCCAGACGTAACAAACGTATTGAAGTACAGAGATATGTAAAAAGGCAGAATACGGTACTGCGGTCAGCCTGTATAAGACAGGTGTCTGGCTCAATTGTTAGATCGGTTGCTGCTGCTGCAGTGGCAGGTTATCAAGATTGAAGTGAGCTTGAACGTGGCGTTATGCCGGCGCACGAGCGATGGGGGACAGCATCTCCGAAGTAGCGATGAAGTGGCGATTTTCCCGTACGACCATGTCACGAGTGTACCGTAAATATCAGGAATCCGTTAAATAACCAATTTCCGATATCGCTACGGCTGGAAAAAGATCCTGCAATAACGGAACCAACGACGACAGAAGTGCAACCTATCCGCAAATTGTTACAGGTTTTAAAACTGGGCCATCAACTAGTGTCAGCGTGCGAACCATTCAACGAAACATATCATCGATATGGGCTTTCGGAGCCAAAGGCTCACTCGTGTATCCTTGATGACTGCAGGACACAAAACTTTACACCTCGCCTGGGCCTGTCAACACCGACGTTGGACTGTTGATGACTGGAAACATGTTCCCTCGTCGGACTAGTCTCGTTTCAAATTCTGTGGAATGGATGGACGTGTACGGGTAAGGAGACAACCTCACGAATGTATGGACCCTGCATGTCAGCAGGGGAATCTTCAAGCTGGTGGAGGTTCTGTAATCGTGTGGGGCGTGTGCAGTTGGAGTGATATGGGACCCCTGACATGTGTAGATACGACTCTGACAGGTGACACGTACGTAAGCATCCTGTGTGATCAGCTGTATCCATTCATGTCCGTTGTGCATTCCTACAGACTTGGGCAATTCCAGTGTGGTACCCCACACATCCAGAATTGCTACAGAGTGGCTCCAGGAACACTCTTCCGATTTTAAACACTTCCGCTGGCCACCAAACTCCCCAGACATGAACATTATTGAACATATCTGGGATGCCTTACAACTTGCTGTTCAGAAAAAATATCCACCCCCTCGTACTCTAACGGATTTATGGAGAGCCCTGCAGGATTCATGATGTTAATTCCCTCCAACACTACTTCAGACATTAGTCGAGTCCATGCCACGTCGTGTTGCGGCACGTCTGCGCGGGGGCCAGGTGTACCAGTTTGTTTGGGTCTTCAGTGTATAGTGACCAGAAAAATTTACACGTAAATGTTCCCCGACTATTGTTCCTGATATAGGCTGTCTATAGAAACATCAGATTACCATGTTTGACACACATTTAAGACTTAGCGTAAATTATTTTTTGGTCGGATTCTGTACTAATCTCACTAGATACCATGATCTGCAGTCTGTCTCGAGTTAGGCGGTTTATGAACTGGTGTGCAAAACGTAAGAACAAAAGTAACTTTCGCATGATGTGTCATTGCCAAGTAGGATAGCTCGATGAAAGTTGGACCATATGTAGAAAGAAATGCTACAGTATAGTACAGAAGCTAACTGAAAGAAATACTCAACGAGACGAACAGAAACGTCACTTTTATTCAAAGATATTTATTATGCTGAAGGCACCTCGATCTATAATAGTCCCTTGGACATTACAGACTGTGTGACACGGTTCTTAGTAGGGTGTGTGATTCATGCTCTGTGACGTGTTTCCATCCTGGCCGCAAGACTGATTAGGTATTCTTGTGGTCGGGCATTCCATCCCTTCACCAGCGCGGTAGTCAACTGCTGGCTGGCAGTCCGTGCGTGTGGATGTGCTGAAATATCTCTCCTCAACGCATCTTACACGAGTTCGGTGGGATTTAAGGGGGAGGAAAGGGCAGGCCAGTCCATTAACCGAATATCCTCTCGTTCCAAGAGCTCCTGGACAAGCCGTGTTCGATGCGGCCGCGTATTGTCCATTAAAATGAAGGAAGGAAGGAAGATTGGGTTTAACGTCCCGTCGACATCGAGGTCATTAGAGACTGAGTACAGCTCGGATTGTGTCAAGGATGGGGAAGAAAATCGGCCGTGCCCTTTCAAAGGAACCATCCCGGCATTTGCCTGGAGCGATTTAGGGAAATCACGGAAAACCTAAATCTGGATGGCCGGACGCGAATTTGAACCGTCGTCCTCTCGAATGCGAGTCCAATGTGCTAACCGCTGCGGGCTCCTCGCTTGATCATAAAAATGTAGTTAAGGCGGAATGCGCCCCTGAAAAGATGTACACGGGGTCACAATAACGTCGACCGATTAGTATACCGTGTTCAACGGTTTGGAGGTCAGTCGGACAATGTTCCGGGTGCATTACATACCCTCAAATGACGAGAGCTGGGAACACGTTGATGTGGCATTCAAGACGCCTTCTGTGTACTTTAATTAGCTAATCATACAGCTTTAACCCATGTTTCACTAGTGTGTGATGATGACGGGCGAGGAGGTACTGCATAACCGAAATTCGGCCTTCTCCTTTTTCCTGAAGGAGTGGGGCAAGGAAAAATAATAAGCCTTCGCTGTCGTTATGTTTGTTTTTGATTAGAATTTATCTTGCAATCTGTCTGTGATGGAAGAATCCTGGTATCAAATCGATAGACCTGGACAAATATCTCATACGAAACTGTTTTATTTAATATGTGGTTACCTTCTTCAGTATCAGAAGAGCTCCCAAATTCCTATGGCTCTTCCGTCGAGATTCTTACAGTTGCATTACAGTCAAATGAAAAACGAAAGGGATGGAAAAAGCAAGTAAACTGTTTATTATTTCAAAAATAATCACTGTAACTGTTAATACATTTATGTAACTGTGGGAAAATACGGCCAATGCTTTCATGAAAAAATGCTTGCGTTTGTCTACGGATCTATGATTGTACTCTTGCGTGGATCGCATGGACCGAAGGAAACGGCCACAAATTGTCGTCAGTAGAAAACGAGCTCCAGGATCAGTTACACCATTCATTGTGATGGATAATTTACCTTGGATACCAGTTATAACAATACAATTATTTTCTTCTTCAAATTCTGAAATTTCGTCTTCGCCATAAGTAACGTAGCTGTGGCTCTTCTGACACTAACGTACGAAGGCGTGCTGAAAACAATTGCCTTCGATTTTTTTGTGTAAACTCTTAAAGCATTTTAAATAAAACAAACGTTATTAACATTCGTCATCTTTATTCTTCATGTCTACATACTTATTTCTAAACTTACACGCCCTGGCGACGAACACAATATTCCCAACGAGAGGCCAGTTTGTTAACACCGTCACTACAGCATGCTGGATTTTCTTGACGGAGCCACCTCTGCTTACACTGCTTCATACTATCAAAGTGGAGTCCCTGAAGATGTTGTTTGCGTTTTGGAAATAGATGAAAATCGGATGGCACCAGGTTATGACTGTATGAAGGATGATCGATGACAGTGACCCCAAGGCGTCGGATTGTTGCAGATGTAGCGGTCGTGTGTGGTGTGTTATTTTCATGCTGAAGGAGAGGGTGCTCCATGTGTGGACAAACTCTTCGAATCCGAAACTCGATTACAGAACGCTGTTCCTCACGCACCAGCAAAAAAAAATGGCTCTGAGCACTATGGGACTGAACAGCTGAGGTCATCAGCCCCCTAGAACTTAGAACTACTTAAACCTAACTAACCTAAGGACATCACACACATCCATGCCCGAGGCAGGATTCGAACCTGCGACCGTAGCAGTCACACGGTTCCGGACTGCGCGCCTAGAACCGTGAGACCACCGCGGCCGGCCGCACCAGCATAATTACGTTACACACCGCCATGTTACACGCTACAATTCTTATCCCTGTAGCGGCAGAAGGCTGCAGATGTGTAGACGCTAAGAGTAAAGATGTAGAATGTTAATAAAGTTTTTTTTTATTCAAATAGCTTTGAGTTTCACATAAAGAATTCGGAGGCATTACTTTTCAACAATCTCTCGTATATACGTTGACACACTTAAAAGAGGAAAGGACGTTTGCTAAAATTGCAACACTCAGAAGCACTGGTCCTATTGAATTCGAAGTCGAAGGATGTGTAGAACCGTGTTCCAGCAGTAACTTACTGACGTGGCATAGAGAGCCCAGTATTGTCATGTGTCACTGTGACACCAAGGTCAGATCCCCAAGTCCAAGTCCTTGTCCAAGTCAAATTCAGCGGTCGTCAGGAGATGAGTTGCTCATACAGAAATGTATAGGCCAGCGTTAGATAGAAAAAAGGGCATCTGCTTAGATCGCGCAATGTTGGCCCGAGTTGTGCATCTACAAGTACCTCCGTCGACGGTTCAATGCTTTCTAGTGTGTGCAGGACGACGTTCGATTGAACGTCGTCGCAGGCCTGCCGAGTGGCTAAATGTGTTTCCATACAAAGATCGTTTCAGATTTTTCCACGGGGATTGCCACATTCGTATTGGGCGCTATGGTGGGGATGTCAAATTGGCGGGCTACATTGCTGATCGTAATAGCGGAAAAAATCAAGTGTCGGGTTTGGAGCATCACAGGACACACCGTCGACTACGACGCCAGACTAAATAGTAGCCGCTACACAAGTTATAACATACAGATAACGCGGCATGCCCTGTTTGAGCAGGACAACTACGCCAAGAGCGCAATATGCATCTACAGGTGCACTCCGCAAACTGCGTTACTACGTGTGGCGGAGACAACTTGTGGAGCACCTGCCTTTTCCTGTCGTTTCTTTTCCATTCGTGAACGTTGAGTGGAAACGACTGTTCATGAAGACGACACATGAGCTAGAATTTGCCCAACTTCCGCATCGTGGTAACTATGCGAGATGTATCTGGGAGGACGCAATATGTTTTCTCACCCTTCTCCGAATTCCTTGACATGCAAGGCTCTCTTGTAGCGTCCGTCACTCGAGTTTGACTGGCAGCTACCTTGCGCTCTTGTGCTAACTAAACAAACGCGTTACCAAATGTGCCGCTCTTCTTCGGGTCTTATTTATCTCCCCTGTTAATCCTCCAAGATAACGGTTCCATCCTTTGACCTTACGTAGAACAAACATACAACTAATTTTATTTGTGGTGTCTGTTCTTTCGGACATGTCCGAAACAGCGGACACCATTTGGATCCTGCAGCCACTATGAATCAAGACAGAAAGAAGTTAATGACATTCGCTGCCCGTAGGCATCGTTTAAATCAATGTGATAAGTTGAAAATTTGTGTCGGACTGGGATTCCAACCCGGATCTCCTGCTTACTAGGCAGATTTGCTGAACACTGCGCCATCTGGGCACAGAGGTGACCGCAACAGCACGGACTACGTCAGCACACCTTCCGTCGGCCCCAAATTCTCAACTTATTGACACACTACTAATGTAGTGGCTCTTGCACATTATCTTCATTACTTGCGGAATTTCGGCGATTTCCGTAAGAGTTTGAGCCTGGTGCGCATCTGCACTGATTACATCACTGGCCACCCTCGACTTGTGTGTGTATATGCAGTGACTGTTCTTTCGGGCATGTACGAAAGAACAAGCTTCACATACATAATTAAGGTGAGGACGACCAATTGATCACTTCAGTGCGGATGGCCGCCAGGCTCGAACTCTTACGGAAATCGGGGAAATTCTGCGAGTAATGAGGATAATGGGCAAGAGCCACTACATTAGTAGTGTGCCGATAAGTTGAGATTTTGGGTCCGACGGAAGGTGTTCTGAAGTAATCCGTGCAGTCGCGATCACCTGCGTGTCCGGATGGCGCTGTGTTCAGCAGACTGCCTAGTAAGCAGGAAATTCGGGTTCGACTCCCGGTCCGTCACAAATTATCAACTTGGCCTATTGATTTAATCAACGGCCACTGGCAGCTAATGCCATTAATTCCTCGGAGTCTCGATACAACTGACTGCAGGAAAATCAGATGCCACGATCACTCAAATATTCCCTAAAAATATATAATTCGTCCGCTGAAGAAGTGGCGTATAAAACATTTGTTAGACCGATTCTTGAAAGCTCTGTAGCCTGAGACACTTACTAGGTCGGATTAATAGAGAGAGTGAAATCCTAAGAAGATGTGCGCGAAATGACCACGACGTGAAATTCAGATTAATTAGAGCTCATAAGAATGATTATCCGACGGTCGTTCATTCGGCGCACTGTTCGCGAATGAAACAGGGCAGGGGGGGAAACTATAGTGGTACGAGAAATACCCTCTGCCACACACTCACGGAGTATACATCTAGCTACGGACTTGCGCAATTCCAAATGAAAGAAATGATTGTTTGCAATGAAAATAGAGCTGTGGCGCTCTGAAAGTAGTATGCAAAATAACATTTAGTGCAGCACGATAATTGTTTTTGACAGCTTCAGTGTGGAAAAACGTGGAGCCCTGTTCTTCTTCTTTTGTGTATTACGATGTAGCAAATATTAGTTAGGAAGTTGATTTCAGTGGCATACGTGGTTGTTAGTGTTGCAATGTGCACAAGCAACTGACAGGAACGAAGGCGACGGCGCGGCGGTGGTCCATGTGACGCGACGCGACGCGACGCTTGCGCGAACCAAGTGCGCACGCGCCTCTCCGCGCCGCCGCCGGCAGCCTCCGGTTTCCACGGTGACGGCAACAGTAGCTCTTCGTCCTGTCTGCGCCGCGGAATAGTCTCGCTATGACTAGTGGTGGCCAGTACCGAATGGCACTCGACTCCGCGCACAGTACCCACTCCCAGGCTGGAGATGAACCCGCAGAGGGCAACTTGCCTCGGACGCGCTACAGCTCGTGGCTAGATCGCGTATTGCATTCCACCTGCGAACGCAGTGCACCCGATTCGTTGCCGATGCGGGAGACAGCATTAACAACCCGCTTCTCTCAGTGGCTGGATTGTGTGTACCGAGCGGTCCTACCGACCACGGTCCACCAGTCCGGAAGCGAGCCGCAGCTCGATGTCGTTTCGATTGCCGAGAACAGTACCCAGACGGAAGCCGGCGGCAGATATATGGAGTGGCGCGAGAACCCTTGGTACGTGCGCGTATTCGGCACTAAGACGCCGTCGACATCTTCGACTAGCAGCGAGGACGAGGTGTCGGAGGCGGCGGCAGCGCACCAGCGGCAGCGGGAGTCGCTCCGAAGCGCCTCTCCGCTGCCCTCCCCGCGCCCGCCGCCAGGGGGCACGGCTCTCTTCCAGAGTTTTAGGGCCACACTCAACCGCCCTTTCTTCTTGGAGGTGAGTCAATTTGTATACCCTTTCCAGGAAACTATTATTTACCCCACAGTTAAAAATCCGTGTCTGCATGGCTGCGTTACTAGAATGTACATTATGGCTATTTCTCTCAAGCAGTGAAGCACTCTCTCACATCTTCTCCCACTTACGATTTTCTTTGTTTCCGTGTGTTACTTTCTTTCCCCTTCCCTTCATTATTGTGTTCTGTCGCGTTCCTCGTTCTCTCCTCGTGCCGTTCCTTCCCTCCCGCCCGCTGCTGCCATTGCCTTCCTCCTCTGTAATATGACATTATCAATCGATGTTTCACAAACAAATACAAACTGTTTTTTCTCTACTATAACTAGTACTGTTTTCACACTTTGTCAAAACCGTACGAAATTTTTGGATTCCATCTTAAGTGCAAAAGCTCTTACAGCTAATGTGTCTTACTCAATGCAGTATGTATATGAAGAACGACTTGTTCTATGTAAGACAAAATGTTATGACCCTGAAGTTGCCGAAACAAATAACTCTACGAATAAAATAAATAAAAAGGAAATACAGATGGAAATGAAAATATAAATATATCGCATTCGAACGTTGTTACATGCCATATACCACCTAGTAGCGTCCCGAAATACTATCTTTAAAAAGGAAAATAGAATATATTGGAATTTAACGGGCTTGTTAGTTTTCGAACGTTCGGTTAATTCAGCCAGAACCTCTTGTAGCTTCAGACGCTGATTGTGTACACACACGTTGATCTATGTACTGTACACAGCAGCTTTATCATTATTTAGTAAATTGTAATTGTTAGTTAATTTCTTAGTTACATATTCCGTAGGTCATCTGAACGATTCTGTTTTCGAAATGACGTGGGACAAGCAGTTTACAGGATATGTTTACATGATTCGTATTAACGTTAATGAACACAGAATTATTTTAACTCCTAGTCGTGCAAATACTTTTTTTTTAAACTGGGTATAAATTTTTAAGTAGAAATTCGTCAGTGGAATAAAAGGAGTTGTTCAGGAGAAATGATATTACATTAGATTTAAAACTTGCCTCGCCATCTGTCCGACATTTTATGTTATTTGGCAAATGATCAAAACTTTTCGTTGCTGCATATTGAACTCATCTCTGAGCCACTGACAGTTTTAACATTGGGTAATAAATGTCATTTTCCCCTTGTGTTGTAAGTATGTGTATCACTGTTATTCTCCAACTGTGATAGATTATTTATGATTCATTTCATTAGCGAGTAGGTCACTTTAATTACTGCGAAACTGAATTGCAATGTGATAAACGTGTTTCGGCGTTATCAACAACTCATATCACTATTTTTGATTTCTACTATCATTGGAAACACAAACACATCCGGCAAGGTTCACGTATTAAATAATTGTTAACGCAGAGTTGTATGATTACAATAACGTCTGTAGGAAAAGCAGTGACACTTTCCAGATACATATCGTCACGCAACATACTAAAAATATAAATTTGTGAAGTAACCTTGTGTCTCACTTGAATTGTATTTTTACCGATTTGCAAAATCATTTGTTTCTCGTTGTTGTTGACGGGTAGCGCGTTCTGTGATTTCGTTTAGAATTTTTCTGGCTGATGTATCGAATTGAGAATCAAATAAATCTTGCAAAGTATGAGTAGTCTGGTATCTTAAAATATCTGAAGATTATAAGCAGCATGTCTAAGAGCACAAGAAAAATAAATAAAGGGTAAGTTGCCTCCTTACTTGGTATATAAGGCAGCAATGTCGAAAATTATCTCGGTTTTCTTGGAGTGTGTTCTTCTGGTTAATACTACGTCTCTCGATGGTATTCTTTGTTCATTCTGAATCACATTACGAAATAATAATAGTTGCCGAATGAACCTGCTCTGTTGAGCAAAAATAGACTGTTGGAAAAAAATCGCAATACCAAAAAATAATCAATGCAGAGTAATGAAAATTCGGGTGTATATTCATCTAGGTAGCATATTCAAGTGATTAACATTGAAGGATCCCAGGTTAATGTACTCGCGATGTAAGTCGTTGCAAATGTGAAATGCTGGTACTTTAGTAACCGGTGTAACCGCCAGAATGTTGAATGCAAGCATGTAAATGTGCATGCATTGTGTTGTACAGAAGCCAGATGTCAGTTTGTGGGATGAAGTTCAATGCTTCTTGCACTTGGTCGGTCAATACAGGGAAGGTTAATGCTGTTAGTGGATGTCACTGGATTTTTGCGCGATGATGCGCCGTATGTTCTCGATTGGAGACAGACGTGGTGATCAAGCAGGCCAAGGCAACGTGTCGACACTCTGTAGAGCATGTTGGGTTACAAGAGCGGTTAGTGGGCGACCGTTATCGTGTTGGAAAACACCACCTGGAATGCTGTTCATGAATGACAGTACACGAGGTCGAATCATCAGATTGATGTAGAAAATTGCAGTCAGGATGTGTGGAATAACCACAGAAGTGTTCCTACCATCATACAATATCGCAGCCCTCACCATAACTCCAGGTGTAAACTCAGTGTGTCTAGCACGCAGACAGGTTGGTTGCAGGCCCTCAACTGGTCTCCTCGTAACCTACACATGGTCATCATGGGCTCCAAGGCAGAACCGACTTTCATCAGAAAACACAACAGACCTCCACTCTGCCCTCCAACGCAGTGATGTCGCAAAAGAAACCAGTGGAGTGAACGCTACAGGCCGTCTGGATCAGAGATATCCTTGAAGTATCCGATTTGTAACATTTAGCTCTCACTGTGATGCCCTGTCTTCTTGGGACCGTGCAGTCTCGTGACCACCGTTGCCAGCAGTCATGTACAGTGGCCACATTCCTTCCAAGTCTTCCTGCAATACCGCAGAAGGAACATCCAGCTTCTCATAGCCCTTACACGATCTTGTTCAAACTTAGTGAGAAGTTGATAATGTCGTCTTTTTCGCCTTAAAGGCATTCTCGGCTAACATCATCTCACCCTTTTCAATCTCAAAGCTAACGAAAACTGACGACCGTTACAGCGTATATTTGAAGCTAACTTTATTTGCGTCCTCACAGTGGCGCTACTAGCCCGACTCTTATGCGACTGGTGCGATTATTTGAATAGTCATCATCTTTCAGATGTAGAGAGACACCAATTAACTTTCGTTTATGTCGCACAACTCCTCCTTGCTGGTTTTTTCCTGTCTGTGTAATGACGACTTGCTTGACAGCGCGTTGGCCCATCTCTGCAAAGGAGTGCAGCAGCGATGGCATGGTTTCGACAATTCCTTGGTATGTTTCATGTGAGGCAAGTGGCACCAGATGTCTACGCACAAGTCGCACTATTTCCGTAAATTACGGACCGGTGGTTTGTGGGGTTGGAGATGACGCCCGATAGTGTGTCAGGTGTATTCTGTCGGTTCTTATAAGTAGAATTTGGTTGCCGAAGACATCAGTAGGCGTTCACTACCGTGCTCCTCAAAGCGCTTTAGCACTATCCTGGCCTTATAACATGGACAGTTACATTGCTGAGAGGTACTAGCACCGTCTGGGAAGAAATCAAACATGAAGGGATGCACGCAGTTCACAGCAATGTTCACATGGTCGACAGCTGTCATGGTGCCTCCCATGGAAGCCCCGGTATATGTCTTCCACCGGCCTGCGTCTGTGGCGCGGTGCTTATTTCGAGCAACCGTTTGCCTGAATGACAGCACATCCAGTCACGATCATCAACCTGGTGTAACGAGAAGCGTCGTTTATACGACCAGGTGGCACATTTCCGTAGATCCGAGGTCCAACTTCGATGATTACGTGCCCACTGCAGTCGTAATTGACGATATTGTGGGCTGAACATTGGAACAAGTAGGTGTGTCTGCTGCGGAACCCCGTGTTCAACAACGTGTATTCAGTGGTGTGCTTCAAACTCTTGTATCCCGCATCAGCATTGTACTCTTTAGTCAGATCTACCACAGATGCCGCATATCCTTCTTTTGAGAGCGGGCAAGACTGGGACCACGTTCTGTGGTGAGGCGAGGACGTGTCTGAGTAACGAGATACCTCGGGCCGATCCTAATCGTGTATCAGCAGCACCTGAGCACTAGGCCAACTTGACGTTGCACCCCTGCCCTCCAGTCGATAATTTTCAAAGCTATGAATAAGTCACTAATGAAAAGTTAATCCAGACCGAGCCTCGAACTCTTCTGTTCTTTTCAGGAGCAGTCACCCTTTCTGTGGGAACATCAGTGTGGCCTACTCACATAGCCTAAGGCTCATGGCGACTACTTGCGAAAAGCAGGATGTTTGCGTTTATATCCTAGTGTGTCGCAAATTTTCGTTAGTCTGTTGTGGGTTTATCACTTCTGACTAGGTTTCGCTGGTATCTTCTCATGTCGTTGTATTTTTAGTGTTCTAATTTCGTCCTGTTATTTTTTTTTCATTTAAGGAAATCTAATTCAGTTGGTAAAGTTACCTTCAATTAGGGACGTGGGTGCACTCAACGACTGTGATATGACTTTCAAATGATAGAGCACAGCAGTCAGTCGTCTTTTCTTTCAAGTTTTTATTGGACAGATCTAGATTTCGGTTAGTTCCTAGCCATTATCAATGCACTATTTCGTGGTATAAATGCATGCTGTAGTACTTCAGTTTCCCGTTGCTCGGGCTGCTGTCACAGTTCCTTGATATTTTCAAAGCTATTACCAACTCTGCATGGCCTGGAGGTAACTCATCCACGAAGGACCTGTAACGGTCCAAGATGTTAGAAATGTCTAAAAGCCAATCAGAAATATTCGCTTTAAACAGAAATAAAGAAGAAACAGTTTGAATAAAATCATTTTGGGTATTAGGCCGCGTCATTATGAAACACTAAAACAAGTAAAATACCGACGTCGGTCCTCTTCAGGGCGACTTGAAGAGACTGCTGCACAGTCAGTCAAAACGTCGAGATTTTAGTTTTTTTAGTGTTGCATAATGTCTCGGCCTAATAGCCAAAATGACATCATGCAAATTGACACTGGCTGTGGAAGCTTACGAACTTACTATAAAAACAATTGCTTAGCATGTTACCCAAACATTTCAAGTGGCAAATTTTCGCATATACGCATCTGGTTAATGGTTGAAGGTATTAGTCCTACGGCCGTCGCATAATTAAAGATAATTTTTTTCCTTGCCATTAGTATTCAAATGGCACTGACTACTGTCTTCCCTGAACTTGGCTTTGACAGCTCTGTTGCCGCAGGACGTATTGGTTACATACGTTAATTAACCTATAATTTATGTATAAGTATTATGTCTGACTTTCGAGCGTTTGCTTTCTTTGCCTTTTATGATTTTGCGTTTGTTTGGCATATTCTTTTTTTTCTGATAGGGCTCAGACGCTTTTCTGGGGGGGGGGGGGGGGGGGGGGAGATGGACTTCCTGTCACTACAGTCTGTGCATAGTCTCTTCTGAAGAATAGTCTGGTAACCTGCACGTCATTTTCTAGACCAGTGTAAAGGACCAACGGTCGTTAATTGGACTTGCGCTCTTAATCTGTATCTAGCTCACTTCCCTCCCTCGTTAACTAGCGCGCTGCACCTTAGACAAGTCGATGAACAAACCACAATGACTTGATAATATTCAAATTTGGCGATTGACGAGACCAGAGACGACATGTTGTTTCATCCTCACGTTCTTCAAACCATTTCTTCTATATTTTTGGACTTGTGAACGAGGTTATCATCATTCTGACAAGGTAATCCAACATAGATCGCTCTCTGACTCAGTCGAAACATCGCACGGTGCAAGGCCTAATTTGGGTTATACATGAAATATATTCGCAGTTGCGAATACGGAGAAACATCATTTGTATAATGGAATGACGACATGAAAATTTGTGCCAGACCGGGACTCGAACCTCGATTTATCCGAGCACGACTCACAGCCCCACCGAATCTTCCATATGTCGTCAACCTTGTGTCTACAACATGCACTCCTACATCCATTTGCGTGTTATACGTGTACGAGTACAGGTTGTCGACACATGGTTGACGACTTACGGAAGTTTTAGTCTGGCTGTGAGTCATGCTCCGATAGCCAAATGATAAGTCGACCGCTCGCGATAACCAGAAAATCCGGGTTCGAATCCCGGTCCGACACCGATTTGCATTGTCGTCATTCCGTTATACAGCTGATGGTTGTCATATTCGCAAGTGCGAATATATTTCTTGTATTTCATAACGGCTGTAGTCACCCCAGTGCCTGTTCCTTCGGACATGTGTGCATGTCCAAAGGGACATCGCATCGCAATTCGGAATATCACAGACACTGCAGTATCGTTATTTTGCTTAGGTGCCGACACTCAGTAGTTTCCGAGAAAATATCGTTCGAAGTTTCGACGCCATTTCTCGAGTCCGCTCGCACTGCGTAGAACCAAGTGCGTCGGTTATTTAGTGGCTAAGAGCACAGTTGGGAACATTTACGCCCCATGTTCAGATCCTATCTTATGGTTTTTTTATTTCTTTTGTTGTCGTGGAACAGTGTAACATCAATATTTTTTTGTAAATCTTGAAATTCAATGGAATTATTGACTTAAGAAATAAGCACTCTAAATCTTATTAAAAATAGATTTTATCATTATAAATATTGTATAATCTTATATAATTAAACTCAATTGAAAATGATAAACATACATGTTCTAGTACTTCATTTTTTGGTTTCTCACGGACAAATATGTGGCTGTCACATTTTTAGTGTGTGTATCATTAGGAAAAGCAGCCTCGTTAACGTTGCTAAATACCTCGCAATATGGCCATAATTCCGCGTCAAACCACCCACATTGAAGCATTTTATCGAAAGCAGGAGCCTGTAATTGATAGTGGACCAACGCGTGTATTTTAATTGCATGGCTTCTACTTATAGTTTCCCTTTGCCCTATGATAATAGGGCACTTCTTTACCTTCGCGCGCCGCTCGTGGTGCACATAATTTGTAAGCTTTAAATGTTTTTGTGATAGTTATCATGCTGGGAATGCAGTGGCTGTTTTAAAGAATAAAATTAAAAATCTTTTTCGTTTTCTATTACTGTTAATTGTGTAAAATTATATAAAATTTGTGAAGATAAAGTTTGTTTTTAATAAAATATGAATTCGTTGTTTCTTTAGTCAGTAATTCCATTTTATTTCATAATGCGAGAAAAAAATATTTTCACATGATTCCGCCGCACCAAAAGGAAAAAAAACCATAAGAATAGATTTGAACTCTGGGCGCAGATACCGGAAACTGCGCATAGCCACTACGCTACACTCACTACGCTACACTCACTCCGTTTTACGCCGCGCTAACGTCGAAACTTTACCGTTATTTTCATGCTAGCTATTGAGTGTCGGCACCTAAGCCAAAACGAATCTCTCTTCATTTCGCACTTCTTTCACCCTGCGAAAATTCGGCTGCATCAGAGAGCGACTTACGGTTGGTTCCCCTTGTGAGAAATGTAGACTGCTGGGAACAACGTCTGCCCAGTTTGACACGCCCATGTAAAATCGTTGATGACGCGTGATACGATTAATGACTAGTGTTTACGCCTAGTAAAAATACTGTCTGACTTTAGTGTTCACTGTGCATAAACACGTCCTGCGGCTAGGAGCAATGTTAGAAAAAAAATGGTTCAAATGGCTCTGAGCACTATGGGACTTAACTTCTGTGGTCATCAGTCCCCTGGAACTTAGAACTACTTCAACCTAACTAACCTAAGTACATCACACACACCCATGCCCGAGGCAGGATTCGAACCTGCGACCGTAGCGATCGCGCGGTTCCAGACTGTAGCGCCTAGAACAGCTCGGCCACCTCGACCGGCAGCAATGTTAGACTGGACTCTTGGTTGTCCAAATGGTGAACCCATATAGCTTCGTCTTTGCATTTGGATGGTTTGCATCAGGTTTGGTTATAGTTTTTCTCGATAGTTAGTTTTTCTCGATTGTTTCATTTATTTAGTACAGACTGCATTTTCTTCGTTGACACTGCGTTGTCTAGGATTCTCGACCCTTAGTGAGAGTTAAGTCATTCCGTGTGCGTGATCATCCCAATAGACTTACGAATCATTTTTAATGCGCTGCTGCCTCTCTCAGTATATTCAGTTTTTCGTAACCTATTCTGTCATGTGACTCTAGATATTGTTAACATGTTTTCAACTGTTCTTTCGGATGCACCAACTGGCACGGATTGCGTGTTGTAATGAAATGACAGAAATTTTAGTTTGCGGTCAGGGGAATACACGTTTGCAGTCAGACATGTCCATTGCTCCAGAAAGACAGCGCTTGGAACATTTAACAAAATAAATGCATTATACACGAGTTCCAACGTATATTTACATGTCACCTCCAAATAAACTTAATTTTTTAGAAAGATTTTCATGACACGTAATTTTTCTTTAAATTGTGTAATAGGTAATATACTTAAATTAAACGTATAAGACGGCGTTCAAAATCAACGTGGCATGGGTAAAATGGGGACTCAACCATCTTTTCACAATGCAGTTTGTACAACACAGATTCATTAATGGCTCTTTCTGTTTTAAAATACTTATCCAAAATTTGTAGTATACACCGTATGATATTTTCATCGTACATGCCAGTATTCGCAGGTTGTGGAAACATCAGAAGAAATTAGTGCACAAAAAAAATGGCTCAAATGGCTCTGAGCACTTTGTGACTTAACATCGGAGGTCATCAGTCACTTAGAACTACTTAAACCTAACTAACCTAAGGACATCACACACATCCATGCCCGAGGCAGGATTCGAACCTGCGACCGTAGCGGTCGCGCAGTTCTAGACTGAAGCGCCTAGAACCGCTCGGCCACTCCGGCCGGCATTAGTGCACAGATGAAGCTATGTATTACGAATTTGAAATTTTTCGGCACGAGATAAAAGCATTGGTAACATGCCCACATTTCAGGGACTAGTTGCTCGGAGCACGGTGTAAAGTTGGCGCTGTGTGAGCTCCTCACCACATTCGCGTGGATCGCACGAGACTTCACTTGATTTTCATTATAGGGCGATCGCGAGTTGATGACAACTACCGCACGGGCTGTAATGTTGAAAGCTATCACATTTCGGGGTATAATGCCACCCAAATTATAAGAGCGACCAGGAGACCAGCTCGTAACGAGCTTAGTGTGCCCTATATCAGAAGATAATTAGTTGGCATACAAATCAGTTTTCTACGAAGCTAAACGAAAACTCTTGGTTCGTATAGTCGATGATGAGTGTTGGCCGTTTCCACTTCACCTATTTGATCAGAAGTTTTCTCTCGTACAGTGGGTACTTAACAAACTTTTCTTTATTTATTTAGAAATGCAAGAATACCACTTACACTTAACTAGAACGCCTAAATATTTACAATATTGCAGTGCCTATGTTGTTCAGAAATAAGATTCAATATTTCTTCGGACATGCATGTAGGCACTGTGGCGACTGCACCCGTTATGAAACTGCATGAAATGTTTTCGCAGTTGCGGCTATGGACAACTGTCACCTCCATAATGGAATGACGAGAATGAAAACTTGTGCCGTACCGGGACACGAACCAGGATTTCCCGCTTATCGCGATCGATCGCCTTACCATTAGGGCTCGACTCACAACCAGACTTAAACTTCCATGTGTCGTCAACCATGTGTCTGCAACCTGCACTCGTACATCTATTATGTAGACCATAGTATAGCTGGCCGGAGTGTCCTAGCGGTTCTAGGCGCTACAGTCTGGTACCACGCGACCGCTATGGTCGCAGGTTCGAATCCTGCCTCGGGCATGGATGTGTGTGATGTCCTTAGGTTAGTTAGGTTTAAGTAGTTCTAACTTCTAGGCGACTGATGACTTCAGAAGTTAACTCCCATAGTGCTCAATCATTTGAACCATATTGAAGACCAATGTATACGTATAATACGTAATGATGTACGAGTGCAGGATGTAGACAAATGATTGACAACATTTGGAAGTTTGAGTCTGGCTGTGAGGCGTGCTCGGATGGCAAAATGGTAAGGCGACCGCTCGCGATAAGCAGGAAATCAGGGTTCGAGTCCCGGTCCGGCAGAAATTTTCACTCTCATCATTCCATTATATAGCCGATGGTTGTCCACATTCGCAACTGCGAATACATTTCATGACTGAATATTCATTAAAGTGAATAATGCTAACACCCATTTTTAGAACAACATTAATATATATTTTTTGTAGCGCCTGCTGTTTCATTTCTACATTTCTGTTTAGTTTTTAATCGTGAACAAAATAACCTCCAGTTATCTTCCTTTTGTTACATATTTGTTTTGTTTTCGTAAACCAACAAATTACTCTTGTGGAATAGTAGCGAAAGTTTAAACCCACAGAACCATTCCAGAATTACAGTTCGATTAGTGATTCACGCGCTCCCCTACTGACAGGAGGTATTGGTACAAAGTTCATTGACTGTAATAAAAACATGACACAAGCTGAACGCTTTAAAATGCACGCGTATGTTATCGTAACAGCATTTCGAGTTACATAAGTAATAAATGTTGTCGTGTCCGGTTATGACGTTAATGAAAAGCAGACGCAACAGATTGTCTACCCCGCCAATGCTATTTACCCGAACAGGGCTAAATGGCACGAGAGCCCCAGCAGAATCTCGACTATTTGTACAAAAAACAATGGTTCAAATGGCTCTGAGGACTATGGGACTTAACTTCTGAGGTCATCAGTGACCTAGAACTTAGAACTACTTAAACGTAACTAACCTAGGACAGCACACACATCCATGCCCGAGGCAGGATTCGAACCTGCGACCGTAGCGGTCGCGTGGTTCCAGACGGCAGCGCCTAGAACCGCTCGGCCACACCGGCCGGCCGACTATTTGTACACACTTACGTCTTTTTCTCCGCTATTCGATTTAGATGAGCTTTTATTTCTATCCAGCCCCAAACAGATAGTGACATGCTCTTCTCTCTCTTCGTAATACTATTCTTCCTTGCAGTTATATACAATGCAACCTTTTAAAGGCTACGTAAAAATCCTGTTATATCAGTGGTTTTTGTAATACTACTGCAGTGAGAAGTAGCGCTCTTAATTCTTTCCTTTGCACTGATTTCATTGTCAGACTGAAGGGCGACTGAGATATTGTAAATTGCGTATTATATAATCAAAACAGTTCTGGTGTAATTCATGTTGTCCCAAAACTTTACTTGAACTCGTCTTGGCGAGCTACAGTTGTGGTCGAGTGGATGAATTGGCTGGAAGAATAATGCCACAAGCTTCAGTTGGTCAGACATACGATCAAATCATGGGAAAAACATTTCGCTCGCACGGAACAGAGTCAAACCCAGTCTGATCTCGTGTTATTTGATTGATTTACTTGTTCCTCTAAGATGCACATTACGTAATCGTGCTTGATATTTCGTACAATGGCTGACGCTGACCAAAAATTTAACTAAACAGTTGTTTGTCGTTGTAGATGCAATCATGTTATTGTGAACTTAATATCTCAGGGAACGTTTCCTTTTTGCTAGTCATATTATTCAGTTTCAGTTTTATTAATGCAACTCTTTCAAAAATTAGTTACTTTTGTATTTCACATTTTTGTAATTTTCTAAAAACTTGGAAGACGTAGCGTAACTGAAAACGCTGGGAATAAATTCCATCATTATGAAAGTAGATACTGTGTGTTTCCGCAGTGTTATCGAATGGCTCTCTGTGTTCGAAAATTGAATACGAATTCTGACAGAAAGCAAAAAGGTCCTGTCACTTTCTAAATGGTATCCAGTATGTTAGGAAAAAGAAAAACAGCAAATACTGAGTGAGACAGCTTTTGATTCCCATAAGAAATTATGGAGTACGTGTTTGAACTAGCGATTGATTTAGGCTAATAACGCTACAGAAGAGTGTGGAGGTCAGTATAGTCTGTGTTTTATGCAACGACATGAAGTGGATAAGGGACGGGCGGTGGAAGAGGGAGCTGATTGATTACATAAAGAGTGGTCTTGGTGGAGAAAAGGCGTGGTTGTGATGAAGCCTTTAGTCAGACGAATTGCAGAGAAGTCTGTGTGATTTGGGCTATCGCATGATGCTGCTGTTGAAAGATGCAGTAAGTGAAAATAGACTGCACGTTCTGTTTCCACTTTGAAACATAGTTTTTTTCCAGTAATTTTCTGTGGGTAAGCTACTATGGCACACGCCAGAGCGCTACGGAAGCTCTAGTTGTATTCTAAAGATCAATTGAGTCCTGTGATGCAATCTTTTATTACGTATTCTGCTTTTTTGATGTTTCGCGTATATACTAGGATGGTTTGTAACAAATACTATCAGGATCAGTTACGTGGTGTGCGTCTGTTCACTATTTGTAATGTTTTTGGTATTGTTAGTCAGAAACACAGTCAAAAATGTCTCCCTCTTGACAAATACATGTAAGGCAATGATAATTATTTTAGCCATTGCCTTTAGAATGAACGCAGCGGAATTAAAATAGATGGCCCTGCTGCTTAAGCGACAAATAAATACTTACCGTGTCTTATCCAAGACTGCTCAATTACAGCACGTGTCTTAGGTAGTAAAGCTTCCTTGAATATGTAATTTAACTCTCCTTGCGGTTTTGATAGGGAAGAAATAATGAGAACAACTATGCGAGATACTTTCACGAAGAAACGCGTGGTGCAATTAAAACATAAATCGCCTTCAATAGAGATGAGGAAGCTGTTAAGCCACCTGAATGTTGAGTTCTGAGAACGAAAACTCAACCCAACATTGTTTCACTTGTGTGTAACGCATCTTGGGTTTTTATGCGAGTCACTAATCATTCATCGCCCAGTCACGCTTCTCCGATTATTAGTTTCAGTGGTGCAGTTCCGTGTGGCTGTTAATAGTATACCAATGGTAATGACAGTCGGCCGCAAAAACAGAAAGGAATTAACGACAGTACTCTTCTCCATTTTAGATATGCCTTACTTATGCCAGCGCTGGACCAGTACAAAGCAATGGTCAGTAGGAAAAACCAAATGGTGATGACTGAACTTTCTGTGCAGTACGAAAACAGAAATGGAAATCCACCTCGTTATCTCTGCGCTGTCGTTTCACGTTTTAAAAGTTTCAGTTTTACAATTGAGTCGTTGATATGGAAAAGCATGGAAGTGACAATAAAATTATCAGTTTTTTGGCGGGTAACATAGTAAGATGCAATGCTAGTGGCCTGGTAAAGCAAAAATGGCCTTCACGAAATAAACCAAATATTGAATGGTGAGTTTCCAGTGGAAATATTTGTGCTCTTTGTATTACATCAAGTACTTCCATTTTTGTATAGAGCCCACGATGTTCCGGAATTTTTCTAAAACTTAATAGCTCAAACAAAAGCAGTTTATCTGGATTAGATTCTTGATCCAGTTCACAGTCGTCTGTCGTGGGGTTTCTCTGTCTTGATACTTCACTCAAACTTTTGTCATTAGCCTTCTTTTCTCACAGGTGAGCGAATTTGATCGCCAACACGCGGCTCTCACTCATCGAGTGCGGGGCAAGCTGCGCCTGGACCTGCCACGCAGCTGACACATGTGGCGTGGCACTAACGTGTCGCGCATCTGACTGTAGTTGAAGGAAGTTGAAGGAAGACTAGTTAGTAACATGGCACCACTTCTTATTCGGCTGGTGGAGTTTTGCTGGCTTTAGTTAACTCAATTAACATGTTTCAACAGATGTCTAAAATGCATAGTTAGGTACATTATTTTGCATACATTGAGGAGTAAGGATGCAACAGTGAGGGGAGAGTATTAAAAGAAATCTGTTGTGAAGCTATAGTACATCTATTAGTATTACGGTATCTGTTTGTAAAATATGACACACCAGTTTTCCAGATGTGTGTTTTATTTAATTTGAAAAGGCTAAATGTTCTTCAAGGACATGGTCCCATTATCAAGTTCTTAAAAATGTTATGCTATGCTATAACTATAAAGGAATCACGTCTTTCAAAAACATATTGTGTATTTAAATTAAGTGCAGTACAAATCTAGACAAGTTGTGCATGACATCCATATTGATAAAAGTTCTTTTGGTAAAGCATTGTTTAGATTCGAGCTCCCGCTTCTGGATACTCCTCCTTTGCCGCAAGAAAGCTGCAAATTTCCTTGTGTTACGCTGCATATGAAGCTTTTGATCTCACAAAACTCATAATGAGATATGATCCTCATGATGGAAGGTGCATATTCAATTATAGATTAGCTACGAGAAGGAAGTAGTGTCCTAGTGCCGAAGTTTCAGGTGTTGGCTCTCACGTATGTCTGTTTAGTTCTATATCTTTTCCACAAATTCCATGAAATAATTTCGATCACTGCACCTGTCTGTGACATTTCATGTGCAATAATTTCTCAATTTTTACGTTCTGTATTCCCGTTGCTTTATTCAGCACGTCTGTGATAGTAAATAAATACTCCACTAAAGACCAACAAAATGAGTAGTGAACCCAGGATCATTTGTTATTATTCTGGGTACACAGACAATCACACAACAAAAGGAGAAAGTCTCGTAAATAGTGATCGTATAGCAGAGTCGTGTAGCGTGTCAACATGTCCTGCACGTCACGTTCGTCTGGCAGCGATGTGGAGTCCCAGCCGACGCGGTTACGTCACATCGGCGCGATAGGAGCTACCTCATTAGACTGTGTGCGTTCTACATGAAGCTTAAACGTACGTACCACGCCACTTGCCACACTTGGTGGGGAGCTGTCTTTTTAAGCGGCATCGTGCACACGTCACGCCGCTGCGACTCATTCACATTATTTATGCAGCTGCTGTTGTGAGTGGCACGTCACGGTAGCTCCCTTCGTTTCATTCCTCCTCAGTCGCTCAGCAGGGTTCCAACGAAATGAAACATGGAACATTAATCCTCGTATGAGTTTTAACTTAACAAGAGTTTGTTTTGGGCTTCGCTGCCAGCGTATGGGCGCCTCGCCTTAGACTAGACAGCTACAGAACAGTACTGCGACGAATTTAGCGGAGCGGAGCGTTCTTCTGAGGCTCACCGGTGCCTTCCGCACTACACCTGTAGGGGGCTTACTGGTGATCCTCAGGATATGTCCGATGGATATCGTAGTATATTACAGGGTAGCGCTGTATTGGCTGGTGTATGAACAATATGATCGTGTGTATGAGATCACAGGAACGCATATTATTGATAAAAGACATATGAGCCTGATAGATGCATCGCAGTCTGACTGGCACTCTAGGAGCACTGCCGCACGGGATTAGCCGAGCGGTCTATGGCGCTGCAGTCATGGACTGTGCGGCTGGTCCCGGCGGAGGTTCGAGTCCTCCCTCGGCCATGGGTGTGTGTGTTTGTCCTTAGAACAATTTAGGTTAAGTAGTGTGTAAGCTTAGGGATTGATGACCTTAGCAGTTAAGTCCCATAAGATTTCACACTCTTTTTTTCTAGGAGCACTGCAAGGCATGTTTACAGCATATTCCCATGCATCAGGAAGAGGCTGATCATGTTGTTCTCAGATGCCCTTCCTTTTTTTCAGAGACTGCAGACAATTAGACTGCGATCTGCGAACAGTTGTAAGTGACGAAAACTTGCGGACTAAAGTCAGTATGATAGCACACCAGGTATCTATAAGGCAACTGCTTAACTTTCAGTCTATAACGTCAAGTAGAATCAAAACAATGTCAACAGATCACCAGAAATGTTTCTTTAATTATAGATAATGATAGGCACATATACGTTTTATTAAGAGAAACTTAAAAAATGCTATGACAACACAGGTATTGTAGACTCATGGATTACCAAGGCACGCGCATACCATTTTGGGTGATGTACAATAGTTTAGGAAAAATAGGCTTAGAAGTAGGTGTAGTTGTAGATTGTTGGCAAACCTCGAGTTCTTCTGAGGATGCCAGTTGCATTTAGTAATGTACAATGGAAGTTATTCCTTCGAACTTCAGTTAATTCCCTTTATTTTATGTTATTTTTTAATTGATTCTTATTTTTCAAATGTTCTGTTTTATTTCTACATATTACCAGTTATTGCTCTTAACATGATTTACTACTACATATGTAATATAAAACCTTGTACGATGTGGGGCAAAGAAAAGTGACCCAGACGTGTGGATACGACTTGACGTGAATTTATGCGTATAACCGCACCGCCACCACGTGATCCTCATCGGTTCAGAGTTGCTACCTTTGGATCACGCGGTCCTGGGTTCGGTTCCCTGCCGAGTTGGGACTGGGTGTTTGTGTTGTCATCATATCCTCATCATATTCGTGACTGTGGTTTAGATTGGACTGTGAAAAAATTGGGACTTTGTACGGGCGCTGATGATCGCGCAGTTGAGCGCCCCACAAACCAATCATCATCATCATCATCATCATCACTGGTTCAGAGCGTAGTGTGGTCTGTGTCAGTGTGAGTAGAGCAATGCAAAAGGGACGATGGTACTCGCAGTGGGGCAGCGGGTGTTTGTTGTGGAAAGTTATGTGACAACAAAGTCGTGGAAATGGTGTGGTCAGTTGGTTGCTGAGAAGTTTAATGGTGTCAAAGTGCCAGCAAAGAGTCCCTTGGAACACTTAGCCTGAAAATGGCGTTAGTCAGGATCTGTTTTGAACATGTCAATGAATATACCGAAACGTGCCCGCACACCAGAAAATGTGGCTGCAGTCTACGAGAAAATACTTGAGTCCTACTAAATGAACCCGGCGCCTGCCACAAGAGACCTGCATAATACGTCGTTCATACTGACGTATACTCCACCTGGGCGTACTAAAGAATCCCTACCCAGTGTCTGTTGATCATCCATTGAAACCAGAACTCCAGAGCGCCTCCAGTTTTGTGAGTGGCTGTTCACTGAGATAACAATGAATGGCTGGGACATGGATCTGTTCTTTCTGTCTGATGAAGCCTGGTTTCTCCCGAGTGGGTATGACAGCTCACAGAATCACAGGTCCTGGGCAACAGATAATCCGCATAACTTCCAAGAAATAACATAGCACGATCAGAAGGTTGGGGTCTGGTGTGCAGTGTCTCCACGCCGCATTACTAGTCCCATCTCCTTTCATCAGATTCTGACTTCGGCGCATTACATTGCTAACATTTTGAAACCATTTGTGGCAGAATTAACGGAGGAGGAAGAGACCTACAGTTACTTTCAAGGGGATGGGGAATCAGCCCATACAGCTGGTCGAACCCTACATGCCTGACAGAGTTTTTAGCAGAGGTCAATCTGGTCGCGGCCCTAGCTAGCCACCCAGCTCATCTGATCGCTCACTGTGCGATTACGTTGTGTGCGGAGCCCTTAAGTCTAAGGTGTGTCGCAACGACTATTCAGTCTTCTAGAACTGTAGCATAACATTTCAGTACGGCAATTCCAGCAGTCCGGCTTCCACCCGCCTTCGGCAACTTGCTGAACACGGCCCAAACATCTGCTACCGTCGTATTAGTACTGTATTTCTTTTCATCTGCTGTGATTCTGTGTACCCTGGTACTCTGTTCTCTGGGCCACTCTTATTTGGCCCACCCTGTATGTCACCATGATTAACGAATATATACGACCTTTTTATAGTTCGAGATAACAGGTATAAATTCTTCAATAAAATTCTTCAGGGTATCAGACCGCATCGTCATAATTTAAAATGCGCCAACGTTTCGGCCAGCGTTGCAGCTAGCCTTCATCGGGGTCTTACGTTAACTGCTGAATGAACACACTTGATTCCTTAAATGGCTGCACGAGAAAACCGTGTCATTACTTGATTGGCTGTAAAAGGAGGAGGAGGAGGGGTGAAAGGTATGCTTTATTGGTGTTTCCTTTATTATCTGTCATTGGCTGAAATAGCTGTTTTCTATTGGTCTTTATATTAATCCACCCCATTGGAGGAGACGGACGAATAGCGAACAGGTGATGGCTGTGACGTCACACTGTTTCCATGCTGTCCAGAGGCCGGCTGCGGCGTGCCATTGCTTTGTGTGCTCGCGACCACTACTGCGGCTCTCCGCGTGTCTGCATGGGCCGCCACGGCTCTGCCGCCGCTCCGTAGCCCTGCTATTGCAGGCAGCCAAGACCTCGGAAGCTTGTACCCGTCCTCTCTATTCATGTTGGCGGGTCTTTTGGCTATTTCTATCGCCTCTCTAATCTTTCTTTTGAAAGTGAGAGGCTGTTTCGCCAGGACGCGGGCTTCTTGAAAAAATATTGGTTTCCCGCACTCGTCTCGGTGTTCCGCCACTGCTGACTTAGTGTGTTGTTTCAGGCGGATATATCTTTCATGTTCCGAGAGCCTTGTGCTAATCGGACGTCCCGTCTCACCTATGTAGACTAATCCACACGCACAACCAATTTCATACACGCCAGCTGTGTGTAGTTTGTCAACTGCATCCTTGGTAGAACCGAGCATGTCTGATATTTCGTTTCTGCTTCGGAAAATTGGTTTGATGTCGGCTTTTCGTAGAATTTTGCCAATACGTTCGGTGACCCCTTGTACATATGGTAACACAGCAATGCTCTGTGCCTCCTTCTCCTCTTCCCTATTAGTCTTCTCCCTTGTCGACATGGTGCTGTCTATCATCTGCTTCCCATAGCCATTAGTTCCGAAGATGGACCTGAGGCGTTCAAGTTCTGTCTTCAGATGTTCTTCGTCGCTTATCCTGTACGCTCTCTTCGTTAACGTGTGCAGGGCGGACTTCTTCTGCGTGGGGTGATGGTGGGAGGAGGCGTGAAGGTACCTGTCCGTATTGGTTGGTTTCCTGTACACTTTGTGGCCAAGTTTACCATCAGGTTTTCGATAAACTTCCACGTCGAGAAAAGGCAGCACCCCATTCTTCTCTGTTTCCATTGTAAACTGAATTTTCCTATGCTGTTGGTTAAGATGCTTGTGGAAGTTCTGTAACTCCTCTTCTCCGTGGGGCCAGATGACGAAAGTATTATCGACATAGCGAAGCCAACAATTTGGGCGTAATGGTGCGGACTGGAGGGCTGTTTCCTCAAATGCCTCCATGAAAATTTCTGCTGCGATAGGCGATGGGGGTGAGCCCATAGCTACACCGTCAGTTTGTTCATAAAATTGACCTCTCCACTTGAAATAGGTGGTCGTCAGACAGTGGCGCTCAAGCTCACATATACCAGGTGCCACGCGTTCTTCTAGGATGTTCACAGTATCTGACACTGGGACATTCGTGAATGGGGATTTGACGTCGAAACCAACCATCAGATCTTGGTCCGTAACACGCATTTCCTTTAGGAGAGACACGAAGGGAGTGGAATCCTTAACGTAGGACTCGGTTTGGTGCACTAGGTGTCGGAGCCTAGGTGCCAGTTCTTTCGCTAGGTAGTAGGTCGGCGAATTTATACTGTTTACTATGGGCCTTAAGGGAAAGTCGGTTTTGTGTACCTTCGGTACACCATATATCCTTGGTGCCTGTGTCACTTGCGGGATGAATCTCCTGGCCTTGTCGAAGTTGATTCTAGAGTGCTTGAGCAGTGCCTGCGTCGTTTTGATTACCTTGGCCGTCGGATCGCCCTGAAGTTTCTTGTAGATAGGTTCTGCGAGAATATCTTCCATTCGTTTGTTGTAATCAGTTGTGTCCAAGACTACAGTGGCGTTACCCTTATCTGCCTGTACTACTACTAAGTGGGGGTTGTCCCTGAGTTCCTTGATGGCATGGTATTCCTCAGCGTTGATGTTTTGCTTCGGTGGCTTTGCTTTATTCAGAACTCTGACCGTTTCCTGCCGGATCTTCTCCGCCTCGGCCTATTCACGGGTACAAGCTTCCGAGGTCTTGGCTGCCTGCAATAGCAGGGCTACGGAGCGGCGGCAGAGCCGTGGCGGCCCATGCAGACACGCGGAGAGCCGCAGTAGTGGTCGCGAGCACACAAAGCAATGGCACGCCGCAGCCGGCCTCTGGACAGCATGGAAACAGTGTGACGTCACAGCCATCACCTGTTCGCTATTCGTCCGTCTCCTCCAATGGGGTGGATTAATATAAAGACCAATAGAAAACAGCTATTTCAGCCAATGACAGATAATAAAGGAAACACCAATAAAGCATACCTTTCACCCCTCCTCCTCCTCCTTTTACAGCCAATCAAGTAATGACACGGTTTTCTCGTGCAGC
The DNA here is from genome assembly GCF_021461395.2 of Schistocerca americana. Taxonomy (NCBI): domain Eukaryota; kingdom Metazoa; phylum Arthropoda; class Insecta; order Orthoptera; family Acrididae; genus Schistocerca; species Schistocerca americana. The sequence goes on from NC_060130.1 coordinate 403,425,503, forward strand.
CATTTAAGGAATCAAGTGTGTTCATTCAGCAGTTAACGTAAGACCCCGATGAAGGCTAGCTGCAACGCTGGCCGAAACGTTGGCGCATTTTAAATTATGACGATGCGGTCTGATACCCTGAAGAATTTTATTGAAGAAGACAACGGCCGCGGAAGCCTACGCTTACAACAGGTATAAAATTCGCAGCAATAAATTGAATTAACGTAGTTTCAAAAGGGGGAGAAAACTTCATCTCTTTTCTGAGGTCATTTAAAAGCATTAAGTTATTTTGCATAACTTTGTGCTTGACAGGGGCAGCTACGAAACTGAAGATACATTATCAATAATTGGGCTGGAGCAAATGCAGGCAGCAGGAGAGATACGTCGAGAAATTTCTGAAAATAATGTGAAAAATTTATTAATGGAATACCTTTCACTTCAGCTACGTCTAAAAGCTAGTAGCTCTCAAAAATATAGTCGTATAGGATTGCACCGGGGAAAAGATTTGAATAAACCAAGGTGTGAGACAAGCGTGTACTTCAGCGCCTACTGTCTTTAATATTTCCTTGGCGACACCACCGAAAATGGAAAAGAGCGTCAGTTGCGACCTACACTATGTGATCAAAAGTATCCGCACACCGGGCTGAAAATGACTTCCAAGTTCGTGGCGCCCTTCATTGGTAATGCTGGAATTCAATATGCTGTTGACCCACCCTTAGACTTGATGACAGCTTCCACTCTCGCAGGCATACGTTCAGTCAGGTGCTGGTAGTTTTCTTGGGGAGTGCTGCACTGAGGAGAGGTATCGATGTCGGTCGGTGAGGCCTGGCGTGAAGTCGGCGTTCCAAAACATCCCTAAAGTGTTGTATAGGATTTAATTGCGGAATTCCCATTGTTCCCTTAATGTTACCACCCTTGCTTTCAGTTTCACCGAAGGTTAATGTGACTTTTCTGTATGCTGATTAGTCCTTCGGAGTCATTTCTTCTCTTTCAGTGAAGATAAGGATGCAGGTGTTATATTATAGAGATAGAAGAGTGAATGTGGCGCGCTAAGCAGTACATTAAAAAATTCCATAAACTGGTGCCCATACCTGTTCTAGTCTATGGTAGTGAAGTCTGGATTATGAAGAGGAAAGATTCTAACCACGTTCGGGAGGCTGACATGAAATTTTTACGACCAGTCAATGGTTGCACTTTGTTGGACATGAATCCAAACGAAAACATTAACAACACAGACAAAACTGGAAGGAACATCTGGAACGAATGAAAGAAACACGGATTTCAATGATGAGTTTACAATACAAACCCAGAGAAAACACGGACATCGGATAGCCAGTTAAGAGGGAACTGAATGCAGAACAGGTCGATAGGCGTTATCTGGGAAAGGCAGAGGAAGAGGAGAAGATAATTTCAATGTAATAACGTTTTTCAAGTGTGAAATGGGACAGTAAGCTTAGACCTAACACAATGACTCTAATTGCCTCGTCGCGATGGAATACAATTAGAATTCCAGTTTCGTTTTAGCTGCGGAGTTCCCATGTTTTCTATGAAGAAAGTGTGTGTTGTATCCCTGAGATTCACGAAATACTACCACAGCGACTGCGTATGATTACGTACAACGACAATTATTAAAGTGTTAATACTTAATATTGTTGAAGGGAGTGATTTAGCTGTGGAACTGTAAATTTTGCAGAGAATGAATGCAAAAGATTTACGTTGAGGAAAGTGGCAACTGATCATAATTGTCAAATTTATTTGTAGTGAACAAATACTTATATCTAACTACGCGCTAGTCTCCAGCAGTTACAATACTTTGTCTTATTTCTCCTGTGTTGCAGACAACTGTTCAGAAACAGGATATTGACGATATGTGTGGGGGAAATACTTTATTTGCCGAAAGTTCTTGTCCACTTGTGCTGAACACACGTTCAGATGAAGCGCTTTAGTTGGTATTCCCAAGGTTTTTTCGGGCGAAAGTCGCCAGTTTAGGGTAACGATGTTCCTGTAAAAACAAATAATTGCCGAAAGTAGATAATATTTTAAGGAATAAATTTTCTGGTCCTACCAAAAGTTGAAAGATTAACGTTAGATTGCCAATACTCAAGTAGACCTTGGTCATCTCCTGGACCGTCCCCGTGGTAGGCTTCAATTTCATCCTCCTCTTCGTCGTTGTCATGCCATTTGTCACAGCAGTCATCACGAGACCGCCTCGGGAATGATTGGACAGTTGTTTCGGTACAGTATCCTTGGACAGAATCATGGTCAGAAGTTTTCTAATTTCAGAGTGGTTCTGTCGAAGAATTAAGTCTCCTTTTACTTTGTTGGCCTTTGGTTCATAAAGGACATATGATGAGTAAACATGCAGGCCTCATTACCCTCTACTTGGGTCAGCAGTCAGAAAGAGTAAAAAAAACTGGCTAATCCAAGAATAGTTTCTTGTTCCAATGACGACAGAACTTCATGGTGTTTGGAATGAGTCTTCAAAATAAGATTTATGTGCAGAAAAGAACAGATTGTTACAGATTAAAAACAGTAATTTACAATGATGAATCCAGCGAATGAAGTGTCTTTACTATTTTACCACTTCAACGTTGCGCGGAAATGAAACCAACATAAAAAATTTCGAATTCTGTCGTTTTTCTATGTCTTTTTTTTAAGGTAATTTCAAGTCGATCCCCAACTCCAAGACGTTTTGAAAGTGTAGCGATCTGTTACACTTCCAAATAAGCTGTATACAATTTAAAACTACCAGTTATGCTCTGACATGTGCCTTTATTATTTTCAGAAATCAGGATTCTTGAATTTTATCTTCAATGGGCAGAGACAACCGGTTCACATCGCTGAATTCCAGATCGTTTCCACACGCTCTTGCTGCCTTCTCAGTTCGTTACATGAAATTTGTCACTATATCTTGCAAAAGCAACAGCAAGGCGAGCCAGTACTACACTCTTCTGCCAAGTTTCGCCATAAAGATTTCGATCTGTCAGTTTCAGAGTAAATTTGGTTTTCAGAACAACATTAAGGCAATAATCGGAACAATACAGTCGCTGTACTTGGGAAAGGGTCAATCCTTTTACAATGTCGGCACCACTATCTGTCACAAATGATACTGTTCTCAACCTTTCAAATGTTAACCCTTTTTTCACGTTCCTGAAGTATATCCTTATCATAATTTGATTGTTTCACATTAATGAGAGAATATGCTGGTGAATAGAATCATATTGACAAGATCCCAGTTCTGGTCTATGTAATAGTCAAATAACTATTTTTTTGTGAAATTCTCAAAAAAAAAATGGTTCAAATGGCTCTGAGCACTATGGGACTTAACATCTGTGGTCATCAGTCCCCTAGAACTTCGAACTGCTTAAACCTAACTAACCTAAGGACATCACACACATCCATGCCCGAGGCAGGATTCGTACCTGCGACCGTAGCGGTCACGCGGTTCCAGACTGAAGCGCCTAGAACCGCACGGCGTGTGAAATTCTCAGACCAAAAGTCGGTTGTAGCTGCGACACGTTCATTCTGTAAAGCTTTTCACTACTTCTGGCTGTACCTTGTCTTTAGCTGCATTGAACTTGATGCAACGCAAGCGAAATTGTTGTAGGACCACAAAGTAACTCGCATGAATTGATATACCCCATGCTTTCCTCCCAGCTCAATGTGTAATTGGACTAGATCCGTAAAATATGGACCTGAGACGTGGTCAACGGCCAGTCTTCACCTATACTCATATTAACACAGGCATCCGTAAACCAGATCTTCATTTCGGAAGTAACTTTCGTTGATGTTGTGTCCATATGTGTGTTTGTACTGGCACACTTATTTCTTGACAGCCAGGAGTGACTCCAGTATTTTTGAAAATTTTAATGTTGGTACATGAAAAACATTGTAGAAACCCCGTGTACCTAGTTGTGCTCCTTTCGAATAACACTCCAAATTTTGCCAGCCTGGCATCGGTATGTGCCCACCTGTTTTGGCCTGTGCCATCAGATCTTCTGCTAAATTATTTTTCTAGCCATTTTGTGTCTCTCATTCTTCCAGCGTCTTCTTTTTGGGGCCTTTCACACAGAATGATTTTCGTGCATTGACATTCTGCTGCTGTTCACTCATCTTGTGACGAAATAGAGCAAATTAACTAATGTAACACATTACAGTCGATAATGTTGACGGGACTGACGAGAAAGAGGAAGGAATCGTAAGGTGTAGTGTTAAGCGTAGCGCATTGCGCATGCATACTCTTCAAATTCACAGCTGATATGCAAACCAGTACAAGTGCGTGGCATCCCCGTGACACTAGCCAAGCGCATGACATGTGTGGTTGTTGGAAAGCGCTCACGCCGTTGCGTTATCAGGCGAGATAGCATCGGTCACCATCGACAGTTTCCGCCAACGTTCGCGAAACCTCTCTGTCTTCTCTCTCGCACGCCGTAGCCGCGCCTGCAGAGCTCTAGTCTCCCCAGAACATTACAAAAAGCGGGAAATGGTTCATAACAGGAGGTGTGATCGCCATGGACTGCAACGCATGCTCTGCACCGTGCTCCCGTGTTGGCCACATGGTTGGTAACATTTTGTGATAGAACCTCGTATTCCTCCACCAGTGAGAGAGAAAACTGATAGTTGCTCGTTGGTGCATGTGGATGTGCTGCAATTAGGGCTGTTCATAACATATCGATACATTGTTAAATTTTCTATAAAGTATCGATTGATACCGACGAATTTTTATCGATATATCTATATCGAAGCGGCAATATTGAGTGTCGATGCTTTTGTTTTATATTACATTTTTTCCGCAATTTTCGGTAGGACCTTGAAATTGTTCCTTGGAAATTGTAGTAGAACATAATTTGACTTTCATGTGTGAAGGAGTCTTACTACTTTTTTTAAGTTTCGTTACGTCCAGTCTCTCTCTCTGACTGCGTGAAGGAAGTATAGATGGCACAAACAAGTAGTGTGATTGCACTGGAGGTATGGCGGTGTGAATGGAATATCAAGATATCCGATGTGAAGAAGCAACTAGTGTGCTATTTCTTCACATCAGCATTCTTCAAAAACAGTTGCTGAAACTGATGACCAAATACCTAACTGACAAGATTGGTCTTTGCGGTGTGAGGGAAATGCTGACGTAATCGACGCTCGGCGCTACCAACAGAAACTGCAGCGTTTAACTTCACCACGCAATTTTGACACTGCGACTGCTAGTTCGCTGGCGTTTGCAGAAATGAAACAACAGAAGTCGACATGAAGTGTTCCCGACAAATCCGATATTTGACGAAACCGAACGATGGACCCATCGGACACATTTTATTGTGTCACTTATTTGCAGTTACCATTGGTTATCGCCAAGCATGATCGTGCTTCGTTTTCCTTCTAGTTCTTGCTCTAAGGGGGATAGGCTTGCTGCAAGCTTGTTGATATACACAATATCTAATAGTAAATCAGTACTTAAATATACAGTTCTAAAACTCTCAGTATATTTACAATGCGTAGCCTTTTTTTCCGGTACGTTGCGAGGGCTGATAATGTTATTTTTAAAAATATCGAACAGTCTTAGCTAGAGTACGCCTCTCTATAGCATCCCACACGTGTTCAAAGGAATTTATATCTAGAGAAAGTTCAGGCCAGTCCATTCCTCTCTTGGAAGGGGAGGATATTCCGTGAAGAAAACAGCCTGCCCGTTCCCGCGACTCAAATCCCGTCGATCACGTGTTGAGTGCGTTGGGGAAAGGTATTGCAACACGTCCACATGCACCAACTACCATCCAACAGTTTGCCAACCGCGCCAGCGAAGGAATGGAACGCCCACCACAAGAACTCCTTACGCATTGTAGAACATGAATAACACATCCTAAAATCGCGGTGACTTCACTGTCTACATCTACATCTACATTTATACTCCGAAAGCCACCCATCGGTGTGTGGCGGAGGGCACTTTACGTGCCACTGTCATTACCTCCCTTTTCTGTTCCAGTCGCGTATGGTTCGCGGGAACAACGACTGTCTGAAAGCCTCCGTGCGCGCTAGAATCTCTCTAATTTTACATTCGTGATCTCCTCGGGAGGTATAAGCAGGGGGAAGCAATATATTCGATACCTCATCCTGAAACGCACCCTCTCGAAACCTGGCGGGCAAGCTACACCGCGATGCAGAGCGCCTCTCTCGCAGAGTTTGCCACTTGAGTTTGCTAAACATCTCCGTAACGCTATCACGGTTACCAAATATCCCTGTTACGAAACGCGCCGCTCTTCTTTGGATCTTCTCTATCTCCTCCGTCAACCCGATCTGGTACGGATCCCACACTGATGAGCAATACTCAAGTATAGGTCGAACGAGTGTTTTGTAAGCCACCTCCTTTGCTGATGGACTGCATTTTCTAAGGACTCTCCCAATGAATCTCAACCTGGTACCCGCCTTACCAACAATTAATTTTATATGATCATTCCACTTCAAATCGTTCCGCACGCATACTCCCAGATATGTTACAGAAGTAACTGCTGCCAGTGTTTGTTCCGCTATCATGTAATCATACAATAAAGGATCCTTCTTTCTATGTATTCGCAATACATTACATTTGTGTATGTTAAGGGTCAGTTGCCACTCCCTGCACCAAGTGCCTATCCGCTGCAGATCTTCCTGCATTTCCCTACAATTTTCTAATGCTGCAACTTCTCTGTATACTACAGCATCATCCGCGAAAAGGCGCATGGAACTTCCGACACTATCTACTAGGTCATTTATATATATTGTGAAAAGTAATGGTCCCATAACACTCTCCTGTGGCACGCCAGAGGTTACTTTAACGTCTGTAGACGTCTCTCCATTGATAACAACATGCTGTGTTCTGTTTGCTAAAAATCCTTCAATCCAGCCACACAGCTGGTCTGATATTCCGTAGGATCTTACTTTATCAGGCGACAGTGCGGAACTGTATCGAACGCCTTCCGGAAGTCAAGGAAAATAGCATCTACCTGGGAGCCTGTATCTAATATTTTCTGGGTCTCATGAACTAATAAAGCGAGTTGGGTCTCACACGATCGCTGTTTCCGGAATCCATGTTGATTCCTACAGAGTAGGAACACTGTAATTGTTCTTTGAATAAAAGTGTCGTTTCTGTTCGTCTCATTGCTTATTTCTTTCAATTACCTTGTTTGCTGTACTGTAACAGTTATTTTTATGTATCGTTCAGTTTTCATCTAGGTGTGCTACTTGGCAATGACACATCGTGCGAAAGTTACTTTCGTCCTTCAGTTTTGCAGACCAGTGTATAATGCATCTATGACGTTCTGGCAAATAAGTGGAGAATTTTTCACCGCACAGTTGATGATAGAAAAGAATTTGCAACTGCCGTAAGAAAAGTGTTGCGTGCGAGAATAAGATGGCTATAGATTCAAAGATAACTAAGACTCTCCAGGACTGGAGTTTCCACGTGGGTCTTCAGCCAGAGGGAGTCGAATGCATTTCTCTTGTCCGCCTGCTAATTGCTTGTTGGCGGCGTCCTAGGAGCTGAGGTGTCGGTGAGGTATTCGGTGCTTAGCGCGCGCCAGTGATATCTCTCTTAATATTGTAGACCACAACATTTTGCACATGACTCCGCGTGACGTGAATTGTGCCAGTTTGGAAATAATGGTTCAGCCGGTAGCATCTTTCTAATCCCATAATGTTACTCATGGTACAGACTAAAATGGAAATCGGTAGTGTTCAAGAAAACATGCCACAAAATGTGCTTCCAGTCTTTCGTTTTGAGTGTAGCGGCAACAGTGAATTTTTTCCGACGGTCCTTAGTTTTTATCCGTGCGCTGCTTCTCTGACGCGTGTGTTTTGCGCTAGTATGATAGGCCGCGTCGTTAAGCAACTTCGTGTAATGAATAGCGGCGCTGGCCGACTAAGATAGGTGTAAATAAACTTACCGCTTTCAGAGTTCTTTGCTATCCAGTGGGTCTGTAGCCAAGCCATATACAGCATCTTTGGAGAGGCAGTCACGGGACACACCCATGTTTACTAGTGGACAATTTTCGAAGCAGAAAAATTAATCTTTTTCAGAAACAGGCGGAACCGAGCCATATAATTTTTCTACCTACATATCTACTTTTAGAGCATTACAGACCAAACTGCTACTTAACAATGTTTTGAACTTACTTCCAGTTACATCTCTCCGTGCAGGTCACTAAACTTCGTGCTTTATGTTATGATTCATAGATACGAACTGTCACATATTTTAAAGAGGCAGATGGTTGACATTTTATTTGTTTCGCATGTATTGAAAGAGATATCATTTCCTTTAAAACGCTTCCACGGAGATTTAAAGTTCTTACATATTTTTAAAGTATTTTCAGTTTATTTAAATGGCCCGTGATGTCAACAACGAAAAAACAATAGCCGTACGGCTTTGGAAAACCAGAAAATTCGGCGACTGAGTTTGTTTCTTCTTTTATTCTCAAAAACAGAACAACTTTTTCTTTCAATTTCGACTCTCGCTTAAAAAGTTCTAAGATGCTGATACGACGAGCATTTGTAAGATATGTAATACCTTTATGGCAGCCTTCAATGTCCTCGAAAAACGAGATGAATTGCGGATAGTTGAATCTCTTTGCTCTAATAAAGTTCACAGTTTTCATTGCAGTATCCATAACATGGTGCATGTTAACATGGTTACACAATACTTCCAGGTATATGATCTTCTTTGTCGCCTTGCGTTTATAACCGTCTAGTACGGAGCCCACTTTTTCAGGATTTGTGAATTTTTTGTTTATTAGTCACGGCCGGGTGCCCTTCCTGGCGCCACAGTCGCCAAGCTAGCCCGCCGTCGGCACACGCGGCTATCAGGTTAAAGTGATTTTGCGCTCTCTGCGCCCGACAGCAGTAGCTGTCGGCTTTTATTAGGCTCGCACCTCGGGGTTTCGCCCTCTCCAACGCCAGCTGTCAGCTGTATTTGGCCCGCAATCAATACATTACGTTCACCAAGATAGACGTGCGTAGAATTCGTACATTAGCTCTATTAAAACGCACATTTTCCTCGCTTGTCCACATACTACTCATGTTGTTTTCTATGTTGTAAATAAATCAACACTTCACCATCCTTGAACATTTAATAAGACAAAAATGATAGATGTACCTCCAGGACATCAGCTTATAAAAGTTCACCAGATCGAACAAACTCGGTCCTGACAAAGAACGCATTTGTAACGTCAAGTATTGCAGCAATTATTTCTTCTTAATTCACAAGGAAGTACCACAGCATGTTGGAAAACGCGAAGGTGGAAAAAATTAGATCCAACAGGACTGGGACCTTACACACACTGAACATCTGTTCCGTAACATGGTGGCCCCTACTCTTTACACTAGGCTATGGCTTGGTTATAACCGTCTTTATGTTTGATTTTATAGTCTGCTGTAGGCTTTAATCGCCAAAGTGTTATTAATTTACATTTAATTAAAACAAATCCTAACAAAACGACACGTTTTTATTGAATCTTCAATTTGTCATTACCTTAAAACGGGTTACTCTGATAACACGCGAGTTGTAACGCGGTAGTAACTAAATAGAAAAGTTTCGTTAACTACTAGTATGACGTTTCACTTCATTTTATTACAACAAATCGTACCAATAACGAATCGCTCTTCAATGTGCTAGTGCTTGTATTCATAGGGTGTAAGATATAACGTAAAACTCACTTCTACTGAACACGACGAGTACAAAAAAAATGGCTCTGAGCACTATGGGACTTATCATCTATGGTCATCAGTCCCCTAGAACTTAGAACTACTTAAACCTAACTAACCTAAGGACATCACACAACACCCAGTCATCACGAGGCAGAGAAAATCTCTGACCCCGCCGGGAATCGAACACTGGAACCCGGGCGTGGGAAGCGAGAACGCTACCGCACGACCACGAGCTGCGGACACGACGAGTACAGTATGGTGTCTTGCATTCTGCGGACCTCAAGCTTTCTCCTGGTGCTTTCTGCTGGTGACGTACTGGAGTGTTCTTGCTTACTTCTGGTTCTACTTTACGTGACACATCGCCGAAATATCGTACATTTTTTTTTTCACGTAGTGAAATGATTCCTTAATGTGATATAGCAGGAAGTGACGTCACAAAATTCGTAGAGCGCCACGTCAACGTTAGCTAACTCGTCCCGTGTTTCGACCACTTAAGGGAGGGAGGTTGTGTGTGCCATCTGTCTATGAATCTTGTAAATGTTCTTTGTGTTGCATTTTAACTGTTTTCTGATGCGGAGATTGGGGACCAGCGCAACTGTTGCTTAAACGAATGTGGGAAACTGGCGAGAAATCACTCTCAGGCTAACAGGTGCACCAGCCCACGATCGTTAATCCGCTGCTTGTATTCGATCAGCGTTTGACTCACCTCCCTTCGCGTTATGCTATACGAGCAGGTCGCTTCCTGAGGTATAATAAACTGAATGAATGTGACTTCGGGGCGAGACATATTTCATTAACAGATTGCTGAAATTTGTTCGGGAGGTCAGTATTCTTTCGGGTGAAATTTGGAGATACATCACTGGTAGCAGCGACTCGTAGCTTTAATCACGGAAGACCACCCTTCGCGCTGCAGACTTTGATTTTCATTACCGAATCTCCTATTACAGATTCAACCGGAATCACTTCCTGGGCCAATACCAACGTCGTCATTAACGCGGCAGATTACTTTTTTTTTTAAAAAAAAAAGGGGGGGTGGGGAAATGGCAGTGTTTGTACCATCTAATGCGAGAGGATACCAGTCAGACTGTTCAAAATGACGCATCACACAAATTTTCTTCTATGTCCTCTGTTCAGCACACGTCGTTGATCTAGATACGCTGATACTTTCCGAAAATCTTTTACTGTCTGGAAAGACGATTTCGGTCACATCAGGCATGCAATACGTGACCAGGTCACTTTTCACATACGACCTGTTCTCATTTTCAATATTATATTCCTCAGTAACACTAGCTTTTGTGGGCACGTGATTGGTTTTTTTTTTCCGTTGGCAAAAATATTTTGTTGATTTTGACTACCATCGTTTGACAGTATTTATGCGTTCTTTTAAGTAAAGAGATTCTCTGCACCGGAATATTGTGTGTTAAAATGTCGCTGGATGTAGTGCTCCTTTGGAACTGCGATGTCTTCATTGCATATTAAACGCACGTCTTAATCACCAACGCCTGCATAAAAATGTCGAGTTATCGCAATTCTCCCAAATTTTAGTCGACCATTTCACGAGTGTACTGTGAATATCAGGAATCCGGTAAAACATCAAATCTCCGACATCCCTGCGGCCGGGAAAAGATCGTGCAAGAGCGGGACCAACGACGACTGAAGAGAACCGTTACAGAAGTGCAACTCTTCCGCAAAGTGCAGGGCCATCAATAAGTGTCAGCGTGCGAACCATTCAATGAAACACTATCGATATGGCCTTTCTGGAACCGCGCGATCGTTACGGTCGCAGGTTCGAATCCTGCCTCGGGCATGGATGTGTGTGATGTCCTGAGGTTAGTTAGGTTTAAGTAGTTCTAAGGTCTAGGGGACTGATGTCCTCAGCAGTTAAGTCCCATAGTGCTCAGAGCCATTTGAACCATTTTTTGATATGGCCTTTCGGAGCCGAAGTCCCACCCGTGTAACCTTGATGACTGCGTGACACACAGCTTTATGCCTCGCCTGTGCCGTCAACACCGACATTAGACTGTTGATGACTGGAAACATGTTGCCCAGTCGGACGAGTCTCGTTTCAAATTGTATCAAAAGATGAATGTGTATGTGCATGGCGACAACCTCATGAATCCATGGGCCCTGCATGTCAGCAGGGGACTTTTGAAGCTGCTGGATGCTCTGTAAAGGTGTGAGGTGTGAGGTGTGTGCAGTTGTGGTGGTATGGGATCCCTGATACATCTAGATACGACTCTAACAGATGACACGTACATAAGCGTCTTGTCTATTCACCTGCATCCATTGATGTCCATTGCGCATTCCGACGGACTTCGACAATTCCAGCATGACAATGCGACACCCCACACGTCCAGGATTGCCACAGAGTGGTCCCAGAAACACTCTTCTGAGTTTAAACACTTCCGCTGGCCACCAAACTCCCCAGGCATGAACGTTATTGAGCAACGTCGTGTTGCGGCACTTCTGTGTCCTCACAGGGGCCCCACACGACATGAAGCAACTATACCATTCGCTTTGGCTCTTCAGTGTATATACACATCAGCAAACCCGGCAATGCTCTGCAACTGCTAAATGTGTGTTGGAACTAGATATACACCCTGATGTTCTTCTCCCCCCTCTCTCAGTTCATCTCCTCCTACTCCACCTCTCCCACCCCTTCCCTCTGTCCCCCTTCCTTCCCTCTGTCCCCCTTCCTTCCCTCTGTCCCCCTTCCTTCCCTCTGTCCCCCTTCCTTCCCTCTGTCCCCCTTCCTTCCCTCTGTCCCCCTTCCTTCCCTCTGTCCCCCTTCCTTCCCTCTGTCCCCCTTCCTTCCCTCTGTCCCCCTTCCTTCCCTCTGTCCCCCTTCCTTCCCTCTGTCCCCCTTCCTTCCCTCTGTCCCCACATTCCCCTCTACCCCCCCCCCCTCATTCTCTCTGTCCCCCCCCCACATTCCCCCACATTCCCACTCCTTCCCACTCCCTTTGTCTATTTCCTCTTCCCCTCTCTCTGCCCTTCAGCCTTGTTAATAATTATTGCAAACAAAACCTTTGTTGGAAATTGAAATCGCTTGAAGTTTGGAAGTTGGTGGTAAGGTCTTATGGGACCAAACTACGTAATCTGACTTGAACTAACTTACGCTAAGGACAACACACACACACACACACACACACACACACCCATGCCCGAGGGAGGACTCGAACCTCCGACAGGTCGAGCCGCCCGGGCCGTGACAAGACGCCTCAGACCGGAAATCGCTTGAAATGAATGGGCAAATCGGTTGGGTCATTGGTATATAGAGTATAAGAGAGATCTCTTCAGCTGCTGGATCTGTGAGGACAGTAGCTTCAATGACAAGTCTTTCACATAGTTTTAATCTGCGGATGGGTAGAGATACAAAATTTTCGAACGATTCAGACTCTGTTATAGTATTCTAATCGTAAGTCGATAAGCCATAAATATAACTTTCCTGTTTTGTGTTAAAACCGTTTGCGAGAAAGAAAACTTACAAAGTAGATTTTCAGAGCATAGCATTTTCTTTCTCGCACTTGGTTTTAACAGAAAACCAGTATCTTGTTATTTACAAAAATGTGTAGCCTATGTCGGCCCAAATGTTCATTAGACTATTGTGGAAAAATCTGAAGTAGATCGGTCTGGAACTTTTCGAGCTTTCGGTAACAACGTTAAAAGACGACTCGTTTTTATATAGTAGTAGCTATAGATACAGATGTACGAAGCGGTACTGGGAAGTAATGTCTCCGAATTTTTAATGTGACAAACTCTTACAGCTTTTTAAATAAAACAAACTTTATTAAAATTCTACGTCTTTATTCTTCATGTCTGCATATTTGCAGTCCTCTGCCGCTAGAGGGCTCCGAATTGTGGCGTGTAACATGACGACGTGTAATGTAAACTATGTCAGTGGGTGAGACTCAGCGTGCTGTCATCGAGTTTCGAATTCGAACAGTTAATACACACATGGAGCAGCCTCTTCTTGAGCATGACAGTGCCAGACCACACACGGGTGCTGCGACATTTGCAACGTGCTGACGCCCTGTTTTCGCTGTCCTTCCAGTCTCAGTCCGATCCATCCGATTTACATCTGTTTCGAAAACGTAAAGAATGAAACCTTGCAACCAGTGGGATGGTTGTTGGTTCGTCAACAAAGCCAAATATCCTACAATGACGGTATCAACAAACTGGTCTCTCGCTCGGAAAATGTGTTCGTCGCCAGTGTGACTATGTTGAGAAATAAATATGTAGACATAATGAACAAAGATGTAGAATGTTAATAAAATTTGTGTATTTAAAAAGCTTTAAGAGCTTTCCTGTAAAGAATTCCGGGGCATTACTTTTCAGCTTCACTTTTTACTTTGTTCAACTAGCTATTTACTTACTGATGTTGATGTCCCAAGCGGCGTCTTCTCCGTGAAACCGAATGTAGTGGTGTACGTGTTAAGACATTGCGCTGTTGTTCGGGAGACTGGATGTTGAGATTGCGTCAAGTCAGCGATATTTAAGTTCCTTTGACTAGACGAAGGCAGGAGTCTTGTAGTATAGTTGTGCTATCCGAACATTCCCTTCTTCATCAGTGAGGACGTCGTAGACGGGACGTTAAATTCTAAAATTGCTTTCTCAGTGAGAATAAAGTATTGCTATTTGTGACGAGTCCTGAACCTAAGGTGTAAGGAAAATGTTGGCTCTCAAAGTGCTACAAAAGTTTTGCACAGCTTTCATGACTTGATCCTCTCCATCTCTCCATTGACCACAAGAAATTGCTACTGTGAAATGGAGGTAAAAACGAGTCTGCATTCTCAGCTCATATCAATAGATGTCTCTCGAGTCGTGAATGGGATGTCAGCATCCCTCAAGTGCCGTTTGATGCTTAGACTGGCGCGCACCCCAAGAACTGAACAGAAACTACAAATTATGGCTCGTAGGTATCCTGAAGACATGTAACAGACATGTCTGCTCTTTGGAGGCAACTGAGATGGCAGTGTCGATACAAAATACACAACGGTCTCCACACGGTCGGTTTGCCGTGTAGGCGTCCAATTTGAACAACAGTAAAAACGCTCCTCTCGGAGCACCTTGGGGGCGCGAACAAGTGGCGAAGGAATAGAATCTAGATCAATGGCGTCTGGTTCTATGCATCGAAGATTGCAGAATTTCTGTGACCCATAACGATCGCCGTAGGGAATTTTTGAGGGGCCTGGGTAACCATGGATGTCTGAGGCGTGCACTCGAACAGGTTCCGCAGAAAGGACGGTCAGTCATATTTTTGGCTTGATACCATACACATTCGGCCGCATCTCGTCACGATCGAACGTACTTTGAGAGCAGTGCAGTATCGGGACAGGATCCTCGAGCAGTCCAACCCATCAGCTCGTGTGGGTCAGTAGTACAGTGCCAGACTACGGACCCGATGGTACTGGTTTCGATCACTGGTCGGTCCATGGATTTTTATCTGTCACTTTTCAGTTCTGTCACCTGTGGCAGTGTTAGTGGATGTGAAAAGTGCCAAGTTTCATCGTAAAATGGCTCTGAGCACTATGGGACTTAACTTCTGAGGTCATCAGTCCACTAGAACCTAGAACTACTTAAACCTAACTAACCTAAGGACATCACACACATCCATGCCCGAGGCAGGATTCGAACCTGCGACCGTAGCGGTCGCGCGGTTCCAGACTGTAGCGCCTATAACCGCTCGGCCACCCCGGCCGGCAGTTTCATCGTAATTTAAATCCATGTTAAACTGTAAGTTTCCATATAACTAGCTGGTTAAATCATTTCAAAGGGTGGAGGGAGGCATATTACCTCCAGTAGGACCATGCAGTGTAATCTTCAAACCGACCTTATGGTTGGTGACAGTTTGAAGTCAATCTTTTGATGAAGGGTTCGTCTCTCAGTACGAAGTAACAGGAGTACACTGCGCCAATCTCTTGAACATATTCCTCAAGGAGCCAGGAGAAATCTAAATGGAATTGGCTACAGTATATGCTGACACGAATCCGATTGAGCACTGTCACTCCAGTTGAAAGGTGCAATGCGTCTTTGCAAGCATCCATCTAATACAGTTTGTGACAGCGTGCCAAGAGCGCTCGGAGCATGTTCAAATACACAGGGCAGAGCTACATGATACTGAATGTTATTTACCGTTAGAATTTTATTTCACAAATGTTTTAAATTTTGTTGTTGTGACTGAACTGCCTTTACTGTTAGTTAATGTTTTGTTTTTATTTCACTGTTGAGTTTTTTCATAAGGCTTAGTTTTTTGCAACCCATGATCCCATTGCAGCCAAGTCCACAAGCTGTAGCAGATATGCAGGTGGTGAGAAACGGCTTGATTACTGACTGTACAGAGTGACTTAACAGTTCTTTTACGCGACCAGGTGTTTAAAGTAAGCAGAGGAGAATCATTAGGGCTCCAGCTCTCTTGTGAGAAGTAGATGGGGATCTCAGGGAGAGAGTTAAATCGTTAACTCCTTTTGAATAAATTGAAACTTTTATTAATTGTTAATAATATGACGCTCGTTCCAAGTTCGGTGGGGACCGAGGAGCCCTACTATTCTGCAGCCACCCGGAAGGTTATTTTCGCTGCTGTGCCGTCGGCATAGGGGCGGGTTCGTAGTTTACGACCACCAGATGGGCTGCTTTCACTTCAGCTTGATACTTAGCTGGGCCCTGGTTTGGCGGAGGCGGCTTCTCGTGCTCAGTTTACGACAAAACGCCTGCCCCCCAGGCCCTCCGCCTTCGCCCTCCACCCGCTGTCATAAACGCTCACAGACGTCGCACTGGGAGGCAGGCAACTGGCCGCTGCATTAGTGGCCAATTGCACTTTCCGTTTGAGGCCAAACGACTGCAAGCACTTTCACCGCACCACATATTCCTCCAGCCAAGGGAACGATCTTTCTGCTTTGTTTGAATTCACGTCAGTAAACCTGACATTTTGTGTCTTCTTTTCGGTATGTGCAGCCCGATGCAACTGGATGATAACTTCGAAATAAAAACTTCTGCTTAGTCGGTCATTTTCTATCCGCCATATCTGGTGTTCTTTTTTATTCAGCCGTTATATTCTACAACGTGTTTAGAGACTTAGTGCAATAGCTTGACCACCTTAGCGTTCTTTCTTGGTGCCTTCACATTTGCTATCTGATGTTTTAGTATCTAGTAAGTACCAAATCTATTTCCCTTTCCCCTCATTTTCCTTTCTTGAGTATATGATTTGCATCCAGAATAGTTCTTTCACTTTTCAGCGGACTATGTGCTCCCAAGAATCGCACACAGAACTTTGTTTTTCGAGAGCATTTGCGTTCACCACCTGAGCTGTCCAACCACGACTGGCCTTCACCAACTCCCAGACTGCCCAGAAGTTCTTCTGGACCAGTACTGCTTCGCGGAAAAATATGTAGCTTAACCAAAGCCTACAGGTTTGTTTTCAGAATGCATCTTCTGCTCTTCAAGGAATGCAGGAGGGCTACTGTGAAGTTTGGAAAGTAGGAGCTAGGTACTGACAGATTTGAATCGTGTCGTGAGTCATCCTTGGATAACTCAGTCAGTAGCAGCATTGCCCGCGAAAAGTGTCGCCGGCCGGTGCGGCCGTGCGGTTAAAGGCGCTTCGGTCTGGAACCGCGTGACCGCTACGGTCGCAGGTTCGAATCCTGCCTCGGGCATGGATGTGTGTGATGTCCTTAGGTTAGTTAGGTTTAAGTAGTTCTAAGTTCTAGGGGACTTATGACCACAGATGTTGAGTCCCATAGCGCTCAGAGCCATTTGAACCATTTTTGAAAAGTGACGTTCCGTGTTGGAAACCCGGTCAGGCACATAGCTTTATTCTGTCAACAGGGATCAGTATCTCTTGTGTTGTTTCTGCTATTAAGTCCTCTACTGTCAACACATCATCTATTGTATTGATGTAATTCAGGTGACCGCTGGCGAAGCAGGGTTCTCTTATTTTTTTCTCCTTCTGTCTCGTTCCTGATATTTTATGACATCACAGTTCTAGTTTGTGTTTTTTTTCGTTCATTGTCCTCTACTGCTATTTAGTACCTGGAATATTCTTCCCCATTTAACACTATTAAGTACCTATTACAAAGACTGTGAGTTCGGTTTCTTCCATTCTAATGAAACTATTGATCATTACTAACAGTACCAATAATATCTGTACATCCTGTACCTATTTCGAAGCCAACAAGTTCCGTGTGAGTATTTCGTGTGTTTTGATTTCCGTATCTCGTTTGGATAGTACCGTGTCGTCACGAATTTGCCGGCACGGTAGCTCAGCGTGTTCGGTCAGAGGACTGCTCGCTCACTGTAATAAATAAAAAAAATGAGTTAATTGATCAACGACGAACTGAAACGGGTGTCTTGCGACGTCCGCCACGAGCAGATGCAGCTAACGAAAACGAACAAAATGAGATTAAAAAAGAAAACACAGTTTTTCCCGAAAATTCAGCCCTGAAAAATTACGTAGCGGTTTATCTGCGGGACCCTACAAATACAGTGATATTTTTGTATCATGGGAACTTATACTGTAGTTCTCGTCCGTTAGTGTAGCAATTGGATATTAATTATCGTATCAGAGGTGACAGTGTAAGGGACCGTTTGATGACCTTTCGTTTAGATAGTGACTAACATCGTGATCACAGTTCTGTTATTTTAGTCCACTGGACATTCAAAGTTTTTCTCTATCTAATGAATGGTAACTACGAAATAAAATCGTCAATAAATTTCGGAATTCGGCATAATTATTATGTAAGTCTTCCGAAGCACTCTCAAACTCTAATTCTGGGTTCCCCTACAGCTTTCATATTGTCTCCCATTTTTTCTTCTATCATGTCCTCCACTGCATAAAAGGCTTCAGTATACATTCGCCACACGGTCTTTCCTCAGCGATTAAAGGTGACATTTCTTTTACAGTCTTAATATTGATAGCCTTGATTTTCATGTCATTGGAGAATATTTTGACTTCTCTATATGCTTAGGCGATCGTTTCTCGAATACCGAATCTAAATATACCCAACATGATTTCTTGGGAACTACGCCGTCTTGCTTTGAAATGTTGCCGTTTAAGTTCCTCGAGCAATTCTGTGTGTGCTGTACCGACCTCTTACTATCCTAGCAGTGCGTCTCTGGATTCATTCCATTTCTGCTGTCAGGTGTAGTTCGATAAGGCCTCCAGAGTTGGGCCCCTACTGTACAATTGGTCGCTCTAGAATCCCGTACTTTGCCGTGTTGGGGTGGCTTGTGTGCCTCAACTATACAGATAACTGTACCGTAGGTGCAACCACAACTAAGGGGTGTCTGTTGAGAAGCCATACAAACGTGTGGTTCCTGGAGAGCGGCAGTAGCCTTGCAACTAGCTGCTGGGGCAACAGTCTGTGTGATTGATGTGGCTCTGTAACGTCAGTTAACAAGACCACGGTTTGCTGGCACTGTTAATGACTGAAAGCAAGAGGAAACAACAGCCATAATTGTTCTCGAGTGTATGCAGCTCTACTGTATGGTGAAATGGTGATGGCATCCTCTTGGGTAAAATATTACGGAGGTAAAATAGTCCCCCATTTGGATCTCCGAGTGGGGACTGCTCAGCAGGATGTCGTCATCAAGACGAACACAACTGAACAACGAGCGTGGAATGTTAGATCCTTTAATCGGGCAGGTAGGAAAATCTAAAAAGGGAATGTATAGTAAGATGTAGTGGGGATTAGCGATGTTCGCTGGCAGGTGGAACACGACGTCTGTCCAGGTGAGTGCAGGGCTATAAATGTAAAACAAAAGAGTGGTAATGCAGCAGTAGATTTAATAATGAATAAGAAAAAAGAAATGGGTTAAGCTACTACGAACAGCATGGTTAACGCATTTCGTAGACAAGACACACTTGAACCCAACACCCACCGGAGGAGTAAAAGTTTTATATAACAACCAGCTCTGCAGATGATGAGACTGAAAAATGTGTGATGAGGTAAAAGAAATTATTCAAATATTTAATGGAGAGGAAAATTTAATTGTGATGTGGGACTAGATTTTTGTAGTAGGAAGAGGAAAAGAAGGAAAAATAATAGGTGAATATTTACTGGGGGAAAAGAATTGAAGAGGAAGGAAGACGCCTGGTAGAATTTTGCACAGAGCATAATTTAATTATTCACAAAACTTGGTTTAAGAATCATGAAAGAAGGCTGTATACGTGGAAGATACCTAAAGACACCGGAAGGTTTCAGATTGATTATACAATGGTAATACATTTCCAGGGGCAGATGTGGACTCCGATCACAATTTATTTGTTATCAACTGCAGATTGAAACCGAAGAAATTGCAAAAAGGTAGGAAATTAAAGAGATGAGCCGTGGATAAATTGAGATAACCAGAGGCTGTTGAGAGTTTCAGACGCAGCATTACGCAACAATTGACTGAAACTGGGGAAAGGAATACAGTAGAAGATGAATGAGTAGCTGTAGAGACGAAATAGTGAAGACAACAGAGGACTGAATAGGTAAAATGACAAGGCCTAGCAGAAATCTTTGATATAACTTGAGATACTGAATTTAATTTATGAAAGGAGAAAACATAATAACGGAGCAACTGAAGCAGGCTAAAGGTCCGACCCTTTTTATTCGCTTCATATATTTTCTTTTAATAATTTTATATGGGTAACTGTATTCGTCTTTTAATGTATCACAATTGGTTTCTATGGTAGTTATCAATTTTAAAGGTCTGCTACATGTATTTTACCTAATGTGTTTTTATCAGATTATGTTTTTTGCGTAAATGATGACTACATCTGAGCCCACAGTATCGACATCTAGGGAGGATGTAGGCAAACAGATTTCTGGTAGCTACTGTACTTCAGTTGCCAGTTGCAATAATCACTGTTTGGACGATGTGGCCTATTCTGTGCCTTATTTTAGATCTATATGACGATGCTGTGCTGATTATATTTATATGTTTTGACGATGCCATTACGGCCTTATCACTTAAGGGCATGGTGTAAAAAGGTGCGTTTTACCGTATTTTATCTGTACATTTCCCTGGTTGTATGATAGTAGATTGTGATACGTATTGCTATATTATGTTGAAAGACACATTGCTCACTAGGTGTATATATTTGTATATTGTAGATCTGAGGATGGTCATTACGGACTGAAACCGGTCATCATCTAAAAAATTGATATTGTGATCAAAGACGGGAATAAAAAACATTTGACAGTATTGGATCACTGTTTGTATACGCGACTATGTCGCAGTTGGTGTAACTGCAAAGTCTTTCAGTCATAGCCGGCCGGAGTGACCGAGCGCTTCTAGGCGCTACAGTCTGGAACTGCGCGACCGCTACGGTCGCAGGTTCGAATCCTGCCTCGGGCATGGATGTGTGTGATGTCCTTAGGTTAGTTAGGTTTAAGTAGTTCTAAGTTCTAGGGGACTGATGACCTCAGATGTTAAGTCCCATAGTACTCAGAGCCATTTTGAGCCTTCCAGTCATAACCGATATGTGGCAAAGAATACATTTTTTGTTTGTTTTCAGAACAAATAACTATGTCGTCTCTTTGACTCATCCTCTATGACTGCTGCTGATGTTGGTGTGCCGGACGGTTTCCTTCCAACCCTTACTGGGGCTGGGCTGGAGCACTGACTACTAATTTGTAGGGGTCGCCCTCTGCCGGGCTGGGAATCCCTACTGGTCAACATGCAGGCCGAAGACGTGTGCGGCGCCGTTAGACGCGATAAAACAGAAATAAGAGTATTCCATTTATAACTCAGAATAATACAAGTCGTTGCCATGTCTTCTGCGTCAGCTGGTGGCTGCATAATCTAGGGAGGAATCTGTTGAATCCAACAGCGGTCTCGGGGCTGCAGAGGACGCTGCATCAGTTTGGAGTGGAAGTCGATGACACCCTGGTGCGGCAGTTTGCCGCCCGCTGGCGAGGTAGGCAATAGGCATACCCTGTCGGTAGCCCTGCTTGGAGATGGCGGTGAATGCGACGTGTGTCTTTGATTCACAAGCCATTTTAGAGCGTACGCAGTCCCTTTCGTGTAACTGCCCGCGTTGTCCCATCAGGTGGACCGCTGTGTCGGATGCGAACCTGGCCCGTCGGTGCAGTAGCCCGCCAGAATTGTGCGACACGGGAGTTTTAGGGCAGCCTTTGCCTGGACCGGAGCCGTGTTGGTAGACCTCTGGACTACCCACCAGTCCTGGCTGCTGTGTTGACCGCAGTAGTGGATGATGGACTTCATTATCCGTTATGAAGATGGCATCAGTTCTTTCGGACATGTGCGAAAGAACAGATGTCATTGGTGACCGTGCAGCTCTCTAGAATGAAATTACAATTAAATCAATACCATTAGCTGCTGACGGGCGTTGATATACATCAACAGGGGCAGTTGAAAATGTGTGCTCCGATCGGGACTCGAACCAGGGATCTCCTGCTTATATGGCAGACGCTCTATCCATCTGAGCCACCGAGGGCACAGAGGATAGCGCGACTGCAGGGATTTATCAGCGGCACGCTCCCCGTGAGACCCACATTCTCAACTTACAGTCCACACACTACATTCGTAGTGCCCCTGCCATTATACCCATTACTCGCGGCAGACAATCCACCGAGTCCCGTAAGAGTTCAGGCAAATCGTGTGCATCCGTACTGAAGGTCATCAGCCGGTTAGCCTTAAACGATATGAAGATGGCATCTGTTCTTTCGCGGATGCACACGATTTGCCTGAACTCTTATGGGACTCGGTGGATTGTCTGCCGCGAGTAATGGGTATAATGGCAGGGGCACTACGAAAGTAGTGTGTGGACTATAAGTTGAGAATGTGGGTCTCACGGGGAGCGTGCCGGCGATAAATCCCTGCATTCGCGCTATCCTCTGTACCCTCGGTGGCTCAGGTGGCTAGAGCGTCTGCCATGTAAGCAGGAGATCCCGGGTTCGAGTCCCGGTCGGAACACATTTTCAACTGTCCCCGTTAATGTATATCAACGCCCGTCAGCAGCTAATGGTATTGATTTAATTGTAATTTCATTCATTATCCGTGGCTACGGATCGCTGATCTTCTTTTAAGGCAGCAGGTGTAAGACCAGTACTAGAACATTCTCACACACAAGTTGTTACGTGTGCCATAACCAGAGAATCCAATGCGAATGACGTGAACGCAATCGATCCTACTGATCGAGTTCTCTAGGCTAGTGGAGGTGGAGCATTTATGTCGTCGAGAAGAGGCTTCACTCTACGACGTCATTCGTAATGACCGAAGTTATTCTCTTCTTCATGGGTCGTCAGCGATTTTCAGTTCCAATTACATTTGCTTAACGAATTTGTTGCAGTATCTTAATTGTTTAGTCAACTCGTGCTTGGAGATACTTCGGTCTGCACTCTTCTAAAGATTTTGTGCTGAGCTTGCCGCCGTCTCGGTGAACAGTGTCGAGTTTGCTGTGTTCCTGACCAAGTAACATTGTTGAAATGTTCACGCTTCCCGGCTAATGGCTGTTGATACTTCCGCGTGAATAAGTAACGCCGGCCATTCGAAATTCGAAACTTTTACTCTCCCGTTTCCTTGTTCATTTGTCACCTAACACTTGCAATGTTTTGAGGGTAATATAGTGGACTTACAGATAGAATGAAAGAACTTCCTATCGACCAGCTCCTGTACTCAATAGGACATTGTCTTCACACATGGTCTTCGAACAGATATACTATTTTCACTGTAATATATGTTTTATGACTTTAATCTGTACTATCTGATTACACAGAAATAAAGTGTGCTCGTTAGACTACTTTCTACTTCCTACAGACTCGTCTGTACGGGCTGTGTAGAATATGAGTAGTATGGGTATTCAAAGGGAAACGGCTGGGCCACCTGGCCATGTTTGTCAGGAGCCGTTTTGTGGAATACGATGGCACTCAGCCAACTGCCACTTCACATTTATTCATTAGTTTACGCTAAATGGTCAGTTACAATCATCAAACGTGCAGCCTAATCAGGCCGAAAGTACAGCTGTCTCGATTTGTTAAGGTCAGTAGTGCTGGCTTTCGTTCTTTGACTTTTTATTTATGCCATTCCATTGGACTTCAAGAAAACCAGCACTACTGTCCATAACAAATCGAGACAGCTGTACTTTCGGCCCGAGAATGCGTTTTTCTTTATCGGCTAACTTCGCGCACAGAACGAAGGTTTCCTCAATATTACATTTGTTGCAGAGACATCAACAGGCATACCAGTAAGGTTATCACGTGAGGGGTAGTCGAGTGAATTATTGTTACAACTGGTCGTGAGTAAGCCTTTCACATGTACAGACGAGATATGTCATACTCAGAGCTGGAGCCGTATTGTGGAATACGATAGCACCCAGCCAACTGCCACTTCACATTTATTCAATCGTTTACGGTATATGGTCAGTTGCAATAACCAAACGTGCAGCCTCAGAGCTGATGAAATTGGCGCGCTGGTTGAATTGGGGGACTGGTAATCGGGAGAGAGCGGGGAGTTGCAGTGGGAAGACATCGGGATGACGGCAGTTCAAAGACCCGACCGCCAATTCAGATTTAGGTTTCCCGTGATTTCCCTAAACCGCTTACGACGAATTTCGCGTTGGTTCCTGTGGTAGGGCACTGCCGATTTCCTTCACGTCCTTCTCTAATGGGAGCTTGTTCTCCGTCGACGGCACGTTAAACCCAAATCTTCGTCCCTGCGTAATTGGGAGAATAGTGATTCAAACTGTATTAGGCTTTCCGTGGTTTCTAGCGAATTCGACTGTGACAGGACTTGTGCTCTAATTTTGCTCTCGTTGTAGGAACATTTTTCTCAAACAGCATTTCATTCGTGTCACTATGTGGAACCATTGATTCTCTCTCTCTCCCTCTCTCCCTCTCTCCCTCTCTCCCTCTCTCCCTCTCTCCCTCTCTCCCTCTCTCCCTCTCTCCCTCTCTCCCTCTCTCCCTCTCTCCCTCTCTCCCTCTCTCCCTCTCTCCCTCTCTCCCTCTCTCCCTCTCTCCCTCTCTCCCTCTCTCCCTCTCTCCCTCTCTCCCTCTCTCCCTCTCTCCCTCTCTCCCTCTCTCCCTCTCTCCCTCTCTCCCTCTCTCCCTCTCTCCCTCTCTCCCTCTCTCCCTCTCTCCCTCTCTCCCTCTCTCCCTCTCTCCCTCTCTCCCTCTCTCCCTCTCTCCCTCTCTCCCTCTCTCCCTCTCTCCCTCTCTCCCTCTCTCCCTCTCTCCCTCTCTCCCTCTCTCCCTCTCTCCCTCTCTCCCTCTCTCCCTCTCTCCCTCTCTCCCTCTCTCCCTCCCTCCCTCCCTCCCTCCACCTGTCGCTCTCTCTCTTTGTCGACAGTCTTATCATATTAAAACAACAAACGAAATGTGCAACTTCTCAGAATTACAGCAAACTATGGAGTGTGCTATCGCCCTAAAAACATATTTCACACTTTCTTTGAGACATTCATAAGAAAAGTTTACATTGGTGCAGGATGGCATTTTGTCTGAATCTCATCAAAAACATACCTCATTTGCAAGTGAGAGTACCCTAATCGGAGTTTAAATATTACTGTTCTTGATTTCGACTTCATTGTTTCGCCGTGACTCCAATGCGCAGGGTTGCTTTTTAACCCAGTCAACGAAAACCAAAAAAGGTTAAATAGGGCAAAAGATTCATGTAGTTGTACATTATTGTACAGTGGTAGGAGCAAAAAAAAAAATCTTGACCATTGGTGTGTGACTGTGTGTTGGGACGGGGAGGGGAGGTGCGTGTAAATGACATTTTTAATGTTTTTCTTGAATAACTGGAGACCGCGACTTCTAGAAAAACTTTTACCAGTACAAAATTAGGTTAATATACATTTCCTACAGAAGGGTCCCATTCACTTTTTCTGTAGGCTTAATGATTTGCGCGTTTCAGGAGACGGACTGGTGAGTAGAGAGGGGAGGGTGGGGGGGGGCGGAGGATAGTAGAAGCGTGAAGTCTGGGGGAAGGGAGGTCGCCATACTGCGGTCATGCATTTCCCTCCTTAAATCTGCAAAGTGCGCAAGCTGAAGAGCGAACAGGCGATTCCCCACTACGTCGCAAGAAGCAACTACAGAATGCTTCACAAAGCTATGCCGACCCTTCGGCAGCACACGTTATGATTCACTGAAGACTGTGCGCAGACATGGCCAGGGGGGTGCTTATTTTTCGCAAACTGAGTTAGCACTACGTGGAATGGCTCAAATGGTTCAAAAAATGGCTCTGAGCACTATGGGACTCAACTGCTGTGGTCATTAGTCCCCTAGAACTTAGAACTACTTAAACCTAACTAATCTAAGGACATCACACACACCCATGCCCGAGGCAGGATTCGAACCTGCGACCGTAGCAGCAGCGCGGCTCCGGACTGGAGCGCCTAGAACCGCGCGGCCACCTCGGCCGGCGGCTCAAATGGTTCAAATGGCTCTAAGCACTATGGGACTTAACTTCTGAGGTCATCAGTCCCCTAGACTTAGAACTACTTAAACCTAAGGACATCACATACACCCATGGCCGAGGCAGGATTCGAACCTGCGACCGTAGCTGCTGCGTGGTTCCGGACTGAAGTGCCTAGAACCGCTCGGCCACCGCGACCGGCACTACGTGGAATACGGATGTGAGTTACTAGTAATACTAACTCAGTTGTAATCCACCTTCGACGCCTGCTACACGAGATTTTGACTTCTGTGTTTGTAATGAATGTTGTTTCTATTATCATATCTACTGTTTGGCGTTATTTCATCAGATTTTTTTACGTGTGCACGCATGGTGTATGGAATAGCGGATATATGTATACCACCACATGCTGCTAGTTTTACGCTGATGAAAACAATGTTCCATCATCTCACAACTTTATGTTGTTGAGTGAGTCGCAACACTACCCATTATTACCGTGTGTCCATGTGTCGAAATTGCAGTGGAAGTGAATAATATTTTAACAGCCTATAGTGGAATGACTGCACTGTAAATTTCACGAAGGCCTTGGACCCTGTCCTCCTTAGAGTTCTTATAACATCTTTTAATCTTTTTTCGGCTGGTCCCGGCGGAGGTTCGAGTCCTCCCTCGGGCATGGGTGTGTTTGTCCTTAGAATAATTTAGGTTAAGTAGTGTGTAAGCTTAGGGACTGATGACCTTAGCAGTTAAGTCCCATAACATTTCACACACATTTGAACATTTTTTAACCTTTTTTTACTTCTTTGTAGATGAGTCATGCCAATACAATCGCCTTTAATTGAAATTTGCGTTTACTGCTTCCTCCTTCGGCTTATTAACATCTGTATCTACATCATAATCTGCAAGCCACACCTAACGATGTGTGGAGGAGGGTACTTCTGGTACCACCAACTGATCTCCCCTTCCCTGTTCCATTGGCGAATGGCGCATGGCAAGAATGATTGTCGGTAAGCCTCTGTACTAGCTCCAGTGTCTCGAACATTCCCGTCGTGGTCATTTCGTGAGACGCGTGTGAGACGAAGTAATACGTTGTCCGATTCTTCCCGAAAGCTTCAATAGCTAACCTTTCAGTGATCCACAACACCTCTCTTGTAGCGTTTGTCACTGTAGATCGTTGAGCATCTCTGTAACGCCCTCGCGCTTAATAAACTATCTTGTGACGAAACGCACCACTCTTCGTCGTATCTCTCTCTCTCTCTCTCTCTCTGTCTCTCTCTCACACACACACACACATATATATATATATATATATATCTTACTTTCTCTCTTTCTCTTTCTTTGTTTCATCATTTCTACCTAGTAAGGGTTCCAGATTGGCTAAGGATATTCAAGACTCGGTCGAACAAGCGCTCTGTAAGTAACTTCTGTCGTGGATGAGTTACAGTTACCTAAGATTCTGTCTATGAATCTCTGTCTGGAATCTGCTATTCCGGCTATTTGTCTTATGTGACCATTCCACTTAGGATCGCAGTGGATAGTTATTCTTAAATATTTTGCGGTAAATATTATTTCTAGCAATTTGTCATCAATAGTGTAGTTCAGTGGAAATCAACGCGGTCTCTATCACCACTAGAGGGCTTTACAGCTTTGACGATGTACGGTAAGCAGCAGAGGTTTTAAAAACTATTTCATTAGGTTCAAAATTTTGACAAACTACACTGAAGCGCCAAAGAAACTGGTATAAGCATGCGTATTCAAATACAGATATATGTAAACAGGTAGAATACGGCGCTGCGGTCGGCAGCGCCTATGTATGCCAAGTGTCAGGCACGGTTGTTAGACCGGTTACTGATGCTACAATGGCAGGTTATCAAGATATAAGTGAGTTTCAAAGTGGTGTTATAGTCGGCGCAAGAGCAATGGCACACAGCATCTTAGACATAGCGATTTTCCGCACGACCATTTCACGAGTGTATCGTGAATATCAGGAATCAGGCAAAACATCAAATCTCCGACATCGCTGCGGCCGGAAAAAGATCTTGCGAGACCAGCACCAGCGGCGACTGAAGAGAATCGTTCAACGTGACAGAAATGCAACTCTTCCGCAAATTGCTGCAGATTTCAATCCAGGGCCATCAACAAGTGTCAGCGTGCGAACCATTGAACGATACATAATCGATATGGGTTTTTGGAGCCGAAGGCCCATTCGTGTACCCTTGATGACTGCACGAAACAAAGCTTTACGCCTCGCCTGGGCCCGCCAACACCGACATTGGTCTGTTAATGACGGGAAATATGGTGCCTGGTCGGACGTGCCTCGTTTCAAATTGTATGGAGCGGATGGACGTGTACGGGTAAGGAGACAACCTCATGAATCCATGGACCTTGCATGTCAGCAGGGTACTGTTCAAGCTGGTGTACGCTCTGTGAGGGCGTGGGGCGTGTGCAGCTGGAGTGATATGGGTCCCCCTGATATGTCTAGATACGACTCTGACGGGTGACAAGTACGTAAGCATTTGTCCGATCACCTGCATCCATTCATGTCCATTGTGCATTCCAACGGACTTGGTCAATTCCAGCCGGACAATACGACACCCCACACGTCCAAAACTGCTACAGAGTGGCCGCAGAAACACTCTTCTGAGTTTAAACACTTCCGCTGGCCATGAACATTATTGAGCATCGCTGGGATGCCTTGCAACGTGTTGTTCAGAAGAGATCTCCACCCCTTATACTTTTACGGCTTTATGGGCAGTTCTGCAGGTTTCATGGTGTCAATTCCCTTCAGCACTACTTCGGAAATTAGCTGAGTCTATACCACGTCGGCCGCCCGCGGTGGCCGTGCGGTTCTAGGCGCTCCAGTCCGGAGCCGCGCTGCTGCTACGGTCGCAGGTTCGAATCTGGCCTCGGGCATGGATGTGTGTGATGTCCTTAGGTTAGTTAGGTTTAAGTAGTTCTAAGTTCTAGGGGACTGATGACCACATCAGTTGAGTCCCATAGTGCTCAGAGCCATTTGAACCATATACCACGTCGTGTTGCGGCACTTCTGCGTGCTCGCGGGGGCCCTACGCGATGGGTGTACCAGTTTCTTTGGTTCTTTAGTATATTTGGTAAGTAATTATTATTGTATGCCTTAACTTTCTGTAACTCTGCTTTATAAGTCTTATGAATTAAAGTTACTTCCCTACTTTAAAATCATCATTACTGTTGGAACCAGTGGTCCGTTAGAAAATTTAACTTGCCGTCAGAAAGACAAATGTGGACGGTAGGCAGAAAACGGTTGAGTACCTCTGGTGTAATTTGACCATAGTGGATTTCTTTCCTTATTCGTCCGCAGTATGTTCCATGTATTTACATTCAGGGTCAACTTCCAGTGCGTGCACCATTCCTCAGTCTTCTGTAGGTCACTCCTCAAATCTGTACTGTCTTCTGCGTTGCTCGGTGTGGCCGAGCGGTTCAAGGCACTTCATTCTGGAACCGCGCGACCGCTACAGTCGCAAGTTCGAATCCTGCCTCGGGCGTGGATGTGTGTGATGTCCTTAGGTTAGTTAAGTTTAAGTAGTTCTAAGTCTAGGGATCTGATGACCTCAGATGTTAAGTCCCATAGTGCTGAGAGCCATTTTTGAGCCTCCACCGTGGAATTATCTCCCCTCCTGCACGCTATTTCCCTTAGGCGCTCCACTACCCGCCCAACGTCGGATCTCCCAATGATTGGCTGTGCCCGTCCTCTGCAGTTGTCCTGACTGTGCAGGAAAATCGGCCGCTGGTCCAGCAGGAGGAGCATCCGGTGCTGGCTCAGAAGTACTATCAGCACTGGGTAGCACATCGTCACATCATACTTGATGCTAAGGCGTAAGAAGCCAGACGTGCCGGCCATTTCCTCTTTCACCTTGCGCACAGTGACATGCCAACCAGCCAGTAGTGAGGACAGACCGCTCAGATGTTGCGTAGCGGAAGACACGGCGACAGCCAGGTTCCCAGTGGATTCCAACGCACCAGTTGTGTAGCATGTCTCCTCACTGACGCCACGATGTCGCCGTAAATTTGTTTAGTAGTCAGAAGGCTGTCGACCATTGTCAATGTAGATTCCAGCTCTTTGCTGACAGCAGTTAATTCTCCATGTGTCCGCTCACAACAAGCACAGACCCAAACTATATCGCACTGCGTCGTCTGTGGCGCTATTGAAGTTGGAACGTACTCAAAATATCACGACGAGGATAAACAAACACTAGAATATGCTCTGCAGAGTGCTCGCTATAGTTTGAGACCGCAAATTCTTAAACAAAAATAAATTTGTTTTGTTGTTTCAAGAGTTCTCGAATGTCCTCGATATTTCGGCGAATAACCGTTCCGCCATCGTCACCTGGTGCTGATTCGATGGTCTGTCCGCTGACGCTAAAATGACAGACCTTGTCCTTGGCCCGAGTGATAGGAGTTTAAGCTTTAGGGAGCTGTTCCTCCTCTATTCCTCGCTGCTTGGATTATTTTAGCCGGCCGAGGTGGCCGAGCGGTTCTAGGCGCTACAGTTTGGAACCGCGCGACCGCTACGGTCGCAGCTTCGAATCCTGCCTCGGGCATGGATGTGTGTGATGTCCTTAGATTAGTTAGGTTTAAGTAGTTCTAAGTTCTAGGGGACTGCTGACCTCAGCAGTTAAGTCCCATAGTGCTCAGAGCCATTTGAACCATTTTTTTTTTATTATTATTATTATTTTGCCTCTGGTTCTGGATGGGCCTCTATCTGTAATAAAAAAGAAAAAAATCGACCAGAAGTCTCTGGCGGCGGCTTCTTCTTCTTCTTCTTCTTCTTCTTCTTATGGTTCCCTGGCTGTCCGAACTCGATTTTGTTCAGACGGGAGATGTCCACTGGCGGCGTGTTCTGCTTGATGTACAGGACGGCTTGTTCCGGCATGTACTTCCAGTCGTCGTCGGTGAAGATCGGCGTGCGGATCTGGAGTTAATGAACTGCTATCCGGACGAGTTCCCTCCCTTTGACCTTCTGGTTTAGGGGTTCACACCCCCAGTGGAACGAACAGGGTTTGTGGGGGAGGGGATGGATATTGGTTTCAGTGAAGGGGTATTTATTTCCATGGTGGGGATAGCTGCCGTCGCGTAGGGAGTCTGCAATCTTGATGAGTACCTCCCTCACACAATTCGTCTTGGGGAGGGGCAGGCACTCAAATTCCGACTCGTCTTTTTCTCCCTCGGTCTCCATGGGCGTCTCTTCCGCCGTCCGCGTATGTGCAGAGGCAGAAGGGGGCGGCCGTTTCCAAGGGGGCCGTCTTCTTGCATTCGGCGGGTGTCCTTGACTCCATGACCACTTCCCTAGCTTCCAGCGTTGCCGCATCGACCAGGGAGACGGTCGTTCGCGTTTCCGCGTCTACCCCTGTACTGGTGGGGTCGGCACTTCTTGAGGTGTCGTGCGAGATGCAAGGTAAAGGGCTACGTTTCGCGGAACACGCCCTCGTCGTCTTTGTTGTGGTGCGCCCCGCTTCCCCTGCTGTAGTAGGAGGGCGGGGTGTCCACATTTTCTTCTTGAGCCACCTCTTCATGTGTGGTGGCCCCTTTCTGCCGCTTCCATGACTTCAGGTGGCCGCAGCCGCGCGGATTTGCGCCGTGCGCCCCGCCACAATTTACGCACGCAGCCACGGTGCCTCTCGGTTTGTCGCAGTTGCGTGTATTGTGCGGTTTAACGCACTTCACACACGCCACCGCGCCGTCGCAGGTCCTTGCTATGTGTCCTATCTTCTGACACTTATAACACTGTAACTGTGCCACAGGCTCCTGCTTCTTCAATGGTCTGTCCGCTCTCTGCTGGTAGTATTTATCCCTGGCGGGTCCAGGTGCGATTCCATGCGCCGATGGCGCGGGCGTTTCCAGTAGTGGGGGAAGCGTAGTTTGCGGTAGGTGTTGATTGGGGGGGGGGGGGGGGCGGCAGTATCTCGTCGGCGGCCGTTGCGCGTTGCGGAATGATCTCGTGCCTGCTTACACCGTTGCTCCTTGATAGAGCTTGGTACTGATTCCCAGGCCCTAATGAGTTGGTAACCAGTGTCCCTGTTGACGAGGTTTGTTACGCCAATTTATGGCTCCTTTGAAGATGCCGTTCCGGTAGTTATTTGTGGAGGCCAGTAATCCACTGTATGTTCAGTGTTTATGTAATGTTTTGCTAGTACAGATTGACTTGCTTGGCCTAGGCGGGTATAGAATCGATCTTCCACCGTACTAACTGTCTGGCCGATACAGGATTTGTCACAGTCGCACGGAATTCTATATACGCCCGCTTTCTTGAGGCCGATATCGTCTTTCACCGTTCCTTGTAAAGCGCCCGTGTTAGCCGGTAGTCGGAAGACGGTGTCGACCTTGTGTTGCCTCACTAGTCTCCCTATTATGAACGACACGTTGCCTGCAAAAGGTCTTTTGTCTCTTCTTTCGTTTGTTCTTCATCTATCTCTCTACTGCCCTTCTGTTGTCCGAAGGCCCTTTGCATTTGGCAGTTGCCGTATCTGTCCTTGCGGAACACAGTCTCCAGGTGTTTGAGCTTCTCTGATGGGTTCTGTTCGTCCGAGATGGTCTGTGCTGTGTGTACCAAGGTGTTACGCACACCGTCTACTGAGCCGCATGGTGGGAGCTGGAAGCATGTAGGTACAGGTGTGTGTGTGTGTGTGTGTGTGTGTGTGTGTGTGTGTGTGTGTGTGTGTGTGTGTGTGGCCTTGCGGTACACAGTGTGACCTAGCGAACCATCCATACCAACATACAGTTCACTATGGAAATCGAGAAAGCGGAACGGTTATTCGCCGAGATATCGTGAGATTCGATGGTCGTATCCGGCTGGACACCCGAGAACACTTCAAACAGCATATACGCCGGGAAAGCCTCAGATCCCATATTACCAACCTTTGTGCTGAGGATATGTACCATCTGCTGAAGAATCTGGGTAAGCTTCGAAACCAGAAAGGACGTCTGCTAAGTTCTCTCGCCTCCTTGTTAAGGTGCAGGGACAAACACACCATACCTACTTTAGCCAAAGTCGTGCATAACATACACAAACCTGCCGCGAATCCTTTCAAGCGAAGAGCCGGCCTGGCACTGGTCAGGGAAAGGATTCGCTACACACGACAACAACTCGACAAGAACGCCAAGGAGCTGCTGCACCTTCACCTACGATTATCCTTCGCGGTCCGAGAATACACCTGCGAGTGGTTGAATCGTGGCACTTGGGCACAAGCAGACTGGACGCACTCGAAATCCACGGAGAAGCATATCACTAATTTTGCACGGCTACCTGGCAAACCAAAGCAAGAAACCAGAGACCACACGATGCACTGTATAAATGTCATGGGCTCAACTTTGCACCAACACCTGCAACTTTCCCTTTCACTGAAATAATATCTTCAGTAGAACAGGCAATCCGAGGGCTACCAGACGGCAAGGCCGAAAAAATCAGGAGGGAAACGTGCCGGATTCTTTCGAGAGCAACACTGGCCAGAAGCAACATCTGCAGAGTGGAAAGAACAGCACTACGCAACCTCAGAGAAAATACAGAGATAGCCGTTCTCCCCGCCGAGAAGGGGAACGCGACTATGAACAGAGGAAAATTGAAACAGACCCGACTAAGAAGATACAACAGAGCACTTCCATCTTGCTGAAAAATGGCGCGTTGAAGGTTCAAATGGCTCTGTGCACTATGGGACTTAACTGCTGAGGTCATCAGTCCCCTAGAACTTAGAACTACTTAAACCAAACTAACCTAAGGACATCACACACATCCATGCTCGAGGCTGGATTCGAACCTGCGACCGTAGCGGTCGCGCGGTTCCAGACTGTAGCGCCTAGAACCGCTCGACCACTTAGTCCGGTGGCGCGTTGGAGGATAAGGACATCAAGAGACATCGAGAACGCACAAAGATGGGATGCAACCGATAGATAACAACATAGGAGCACCGACGTACCCGTCCCCCCCCCCCCCCCTCTCTCTCCCTTGCACATCATCTGGCGGGCCCCCTACAACCCCTCGTGATCAAATGTGCTCACTACATCCGGAATTCAATGGATTTCATTGACCGCCTAAAGAAGCTAACTTTACAGGAAACCGCCATCATTGTAAGCTTCGATGTCGTGTCACTATTTACACGAGTCCCCCTGGAAGATTCTATCAACTTAATCAATGATAAATTCGGGGCAGAACGGACACAACTTTTCAGGAATGTGTTATCATCTTCCTGCGTTGTTTTCAACGGCCAGTACTACGAGCAGACCGACGGAGTGGCCCTGCGCAGCCCTCTCCCTCCGGTGGTAGCCAACGTGTTCATGGAGAGGTTCGAAGAAGTTGCCCTGGAAACTGCCGATCTGAAGCCTGTATGTTTCTTCCTATATGTGGACGACACATTTGTAATGTGGTCATATGGAAAGGACCAACTACAAATATTTCTACGAAATCTAAATCCCATTCATAATAACATACCGTTCACTACGGAAACCTGGAAAGATGGACAGCTACCCTTTCTGGATGTCCTGGTGTGCAACGCAGCTCAGATGGCTCACTGTGTACCGCAAGGCCACACACACTGACCTGTACCTACATGCTTCCAGCTCTCACCATTCTGTTCCCCCCACTCTGGGGGCTCGCCATCCTTAGCAGGTTCTTGCTTGGCTACCACGGGGTCCAAGCCTTTGCAGCGTCTTTTTCCTTCCGTGCTGCATGCCTGTGCTCTTGCTATTCTTTTTCCCCTCCCTTGGGGAACATGTCTGAGGTGTTATTGGGAATGTTCCGCATTGTCCGTCGCCGACAGAAGAACAGTCTCACCACTGCTTTTGGTTCAATTTTCCTTTCTCTGTTTCCCTTCTCCAGTCCTTCCTCCGCTTCGAGGTTTGAGGTTCCTCTTTTTCTTCTTCCTCCCTGTGCGCTTCTGAAGGCCGGCCCACGCGTCTGACGTGTAACAGGTGACTGGGTAACGCCTAATTATCATCCCCGGGACGACAGGTAGGGTTCGCACGTACCGCTTGGTACAAGCCAGATCCAGGGACGTGTGACTGCCTGTGCTACCTCCGAAATAGCCGATTGGTCCCTCTTGTCAGGTGTTTGAGAGGTGTGACCTGAGGTGTGAACAATCACCTAAGGCGGGTGTGCCCCCTTGTGAGGAGAGCCACCAGTTGGAAGGAGAGCACCATCGGAGACGCTGGCAATCATGGGGGACTTTCTCGCAATATGTCAATTACCTTCACAGTCAACGTCTATGAAACGTAAACGTAATGAGGCTAATGATTCAAAGACGTTTCCAGTTGCACCACGGTTCCTCGTGGTTTCACATACTGGAGATGGTCAGTCTTTTGCAACGGTAAATCCGTTTATTATTCAGTAAGGTGATGATGGCATTGCCGGCCCTTTGAAATCCTGCTCTCGTTTACGGAAGAGCACTTTGCTTTTGAAGACTACTACTGATACTCAAGCACAACTGCTTGTCGTCTCACTTTTCCACAGCTGTCCTGTTCATGTCGAGGCCCATAGAACTTCGAATTCTTTCCGTGGTATTATTTGCACTAGGCTACTCGACGGTCTGATCGAGGCCAAAAGCCAATCATAAGGCTCTGATTAGGGTGTCATTACCGTCCATTGTGTAATGAAAACGTAGATTCCTCCTTATTGCCCACATGCACTCTTTTTCTCACCTTTGATAGGGTCGTGCTTCCGTCCAAGATCAGAGCAGGCTATGAAATTATCACAGTATGACCTTACATTCCGAGTCTGATCCGCTGCTACCAGTGTCATAGTTTCAACCACACTAGAGTGTCTTGTTAACACCCTGCCAAATGTGTAACCTGTGGCAGGGATGTGCACGAGGGTGATTGTTTGCCGCCTCCTCCCCACTGCATCAACTGCAATGGCGGCCATGCCGCTGACTCTCGAGATTGTCCCGTGAATCTTGATGAGTGGGCTGTCTAGGAGAGCCGCGTAAACGAAAAAGTCCCTTACCCTGTCGCTCGCAAATTATTGGCTAGTCGCAAACCCTCCGTTCTACTGTCTGGCAACATCTTGCTCCATGAATGACTTGGCAGCATGCGACGTCAGATTCAGCTGTGAGGTTGTGAAATCGCCCAGTGTCAAGGTAGCATGGCTGTCCTCTCGTCCAGTTGTGCAACAAGCCATCAGACTCTGGCCTCGATGGGCGAAGCCACCAGCTACACAATCTGCAGGCCGGAAAGGACAGAAGTAGTCCTCCCGTAAAGACTTCCTACATTCCTCCAGTCAAACAACACCTAGGGTTTCCTCTCCTAATCGGAAAGGCTCGAAGAAGTCCAACAAAGGTAAACGGTCTTCTCCTTGGCCAACTCGAAGGTCCTCTTCGACGGCGTCGCCACGTGATATCTTCGCCCGGCCGCCAGTGCGCACCACTAACCGTTCTTCTGCGTTGAACTCCACAGACCGACAGCAGGAGAAAGCCGATGCTTCTGTGGACCTCATGGAGCAGGATCCTCCTCCTTCTGTGCCCTGTAAAAGCGAGTCTTCGCAGGCTACCACTCGGCAGGCACCGAGGTGACATTCCTTCATTTTTTCCTCATCATGACTATCCTCCAGTGAAACGTTCGCGGCCTTCGATTCCACAAAGAGTATTTACGGCTGCTTTTGGAATCGCAGTGTCCTCTTGTACTCTGCCTTCAGGAAACAAAATTATGTTCAGACGACCGCTTTGAGCTTTCACATTTCTTCCAGGTTCGTTTTGACGTTCCCCCTGAGGACGGCAATCCATCTCGTGGGGCAATCATGCTGCTCGTAGGGGATGACGTTCATAGTCAACCTATCTCCCTGAATATCCACCTCCAACTTGTTGCAGTTCGCCTTCTCCTTCCTCACTTGACCTTTTTCCTTCGTACCATTTCTGTCCCTCCGTCATTCAGTGTCACCAAGGCAGACTTGCTTCAGCTTACTGGCCAGCTACCTCACCCATTTCTACTGCTCGGTGACTTTAATCCGCATCATCCCCTTTCGAGTTCTCCCAGAACCTGTCAGAGGTGACCCCTCGGCTGACCTTCTTAATTTAACCTCTTCTGCCTTAACACAGGACCCCCCACATTCTTTTCCGACCCCTCCTACACCAGTTCCCATTTCGATCTATCCTTTTGCACTGCCCAGCTTGCGCGTCGTCTCGTGTTGTCCGTTCTTTCTGACACCTACTTGAGCGACCATTTCCCATGTGCTATCTGTTTGCTGACTCCTACCCCAGCTGTGTGCACACCGAAATGGCAGCTTACTAAGGCTGACTGGCGGCTTTACTCCTCCCTGGCGACTTTCTAAGAACAGGATTTCCATAGTTATGATAACCAGGTGAAATGTCTTACAAACGTCATCCTTACCGCTGCAGAACGTTCCATTTCTCGCACTTCCTCTTTGCCAAGCCGTGTCCCAGTCTCTCGGTGGACTGAGGCATGCCGCGACGCAATTCGCGCGCGGGAACGTGCTCTCCTCGTTTTTAACCGTAATCCTACAATGGCAAACTGCATTCATTATAAACAGATGCTTGCACAGTGTCGTCGCGTTTTCCGTGATAGCAAAAAAGCTAGCTGGATTTCATTCACTAGTTCTTTTAACAGTTCCACCCCTTTCTCTGTCGTGTGGGCCAACCTCCGATGGCTCTCTGTGACAAAGATCCAGTCCCCAATTTCCGGCGTGATAGTAACAGACGATGTCATCATGGACCCTATTGCCATCTCCAACACTTGGGCCACCATTTTGCGGAAGTTTCGAACTCTTCCCACTATCACCCCGCCATCCCCCATCGGAAACGAACGGAGGAGGCTCGGGCGATACCCTTCTCTTCTCAGCATCGTGATTGCTACCATGCTACCTTTACTACGAGGGAGCTAGATCATGCTCTCGGTTCATCCCGATCCTCAGCCCCAGGGCCAGACGCTGTTGATATCCAGATGTTGCAGCACTTTTCTCCTGTGGGCAAGCACTTTCTGCTTAATACGTACAACCACATCTGGGCAAAGGTCACAATTCCCGGACGCTGGCACGAAGCCACCGTCATACTCATACCTAAGCTCCGTAAGGACTAACAACTTTCTTTTAGCTACCGCCCCATTTCTCTCACCAGCTGTGTTTGCAGGGTGATGGAACGTATGATTCATGCCCGGCTGGTATGTTGGCTCGAGTCTCGCAATTTACTAACCACTGCACAGTGTGGATTTCGAGCGCGCTGTTCTGCAGTTGGCCATCTCGTCACTTTGTCCACCCATGTCATGAATGAATGCTTTTCTGCGGAAATCCCAGACTGTGGCCACATTTTTCGATTTGGAGAAGGCCTACCACACCTGGTGGAGAACTCATATCCTCTACACTTGGGGCATCCGTGGCCACCTGCTCCATTTCCTACAGGAATTTATGAAAGACCGAGTCTTCAAGTGCGTGTGGGTTGTGCCTTGTCGGACACCATTATCCAGGAAAACTCTTTGCTATCACCATTAACCCTATAATGGCCTGTCTCCCGCCGGGCATCTCCAGCTCTCTTTTTGTTGACGATGTTGTCATCTATTGCAGTTCTACACGGACCTGTCTCACTGGGTGGCGTCTGCAGCGACGTCTTGATCGTCTTTAATCCCGGAACATCGGCAGTGGCTTTCGTTTTTCCACTGACAAAACCGTCTGTATTAATTTCTGTCGGCGCAATTGATTTCTCCTACCGTCTTTACATCTTGGGCCTGTTGCTCTTCTGTTCGTTGAAACTACTAAATTCCTAGCGGTCATGCTCGATAGGAAACTCCCTTGGTCCTCTCATGTGTCTTACCTGGTAGCCCGCTGGACGCAGTCCCTCAGTTTCCTACGTGTCCTCAATAGTATTCCCTGGGGTGCAGATCGAACCACCCTCCTCCGTTTGTATCGGTCCCTTGTCCGTTCGAAACTAGACTATACGTGCTTTGTTTATGGGTCTGCACGTCCATCCCTCTTACTCCATATCGACACTATCCACCATCGTGGCATTCGTTTGGCCACTGGCGCCTTTCACTCTAGCCTGGTTGAGTGTATGTATGCCGAAGCTGCTGAACTTCTACTGTCCTACCGCCGTGACTTTCTCCTCTGCAGGTTTGCATGCCGTTTGTCTGCCATGCGTGGCCACGCATCTGGTGCCTCCTTCTTCGATGACTCCTTTGATCGCCGGTATGGGGCGCATTCCTCTTCTCTGTTACCTCCTGGAGTCCGCTTTTGGCACTTGCTCCGGTGGCTTAGCTTCACACTACCTGCAACATTTCCGGTGAGTGTGAACTCTTCACCATCTTGGCTTCGTGCGGCGGTCCGTGTGAACCCTGGCCTTCATTCGCTTCCCAAGGACACTACTCCAGCTTCTTTCTATCGCCTTCAGTTCCACGACCTTCTCATGAAACTTCGCGATAATACCTTTGTGTACACTGATGGCTCTCAGACTATCGGTGGTGTCGGCTGTGCCTTCATCATTGGCGCCGACGTTTTTCGATATCAGCTTCTGGCACACTGCTCAATATTTACAGCCGAGCTCTTCGCCTTGTATCCGGCCACGGAGTACTTCTCGGGCACAGGCTTTTCAATTGTGTCCTCTGCTCCGACTGTCCCAACGCACTTCAAAGTCTGTGCGCTGTCCACCGCCCATCCCTTAGTGCAACGGGTCCAGGAAAACTGTCACTTGCTCACTCTTGATGGAGCCGATGTGATGATTATGTGGGGTCCTGTTCATGTCGATCTGCCAGGAAACGAGGCTGCTGATGCTGCTGCCAAGGCTGCAGTCGTAGTACCTCAGCCCACTAGCTTCTATATTCCCTCCGATGATCTCTGTGCAGGTGGTGTCAATTTGGTATCGCCATTGGTCTCCCTTTCATGGGAATAAGCTCCAGAGTATTAAGCGTCTTCCAGCGGCTTGTACGACCTCCTCTCGGCCATCCCGCCGGGAGGAGGTCATTTTAACTAGGTTGCGTATTGGTCACTGCCTGTTTAGCCATTGTCATATGTTAAGTGGTGCTCCCCCACCACTTTGTACAAAAACTCCACTGTTCAAAGGTATTTCGTGCCAGCGGGAACTAGTCAGAAAGAAGAAGTGCTATCAACGGAGGTAATATTAAAATATCCTGAGTGAAACATCATCACAGTTACCTTTCACAAGACTGTGGAAATGCTTTCCTATTTCACTTTTTGTTTCAAGATTCGAGACTATCACCTAAAATTCACTGTGGACGGAGTAAAGCTGAAGCTACAGTAGAGAATGCATTGGCTCCACATTCTCTGTCATTATTGATGCCCTATTTTCTGAGCCAGGGTGAAGACAATACCGCCAAATTTATTTGGACATTCCTAGCCCATGAAAACGACAGTTAAGTGGACGATGAAGTAACACTCAAAGAGATGTTCATTTATTTTGTCTACAATGTTGTGCATTTATTTAATACAGCCATAAAACACGTGAAAAGTGATTATACTGGATGGTTATAATTAAACTTTCCCTACTTAACACGTTGTAACACGGAAACTAATTAACGTACGAGAATCAAACTTGGTTGCATTAATGTCCAGAGTATGGGGTGCATGATTTCCATGCGTCGCAGCGCCACCGTCCAGTTCCAACTATTGCTACCAGGTACCATGATCAGTCATCGTGATCACACCTGACCAGTAGCAGTGCACTTGTTGACGTGTCAGCAGGAGCTTGGACAAAAGGAGCAGGGCATTATTGGTGAAGCTCTGTTATCGAAACAACACTAATGCTGCAGCTGCACTTCGAGAACATACCCGACTGAAAGGCTTACGGAAGCATCCTCTTTCTCCATCAGCTGTGCGGAGTATGATGTAGTTCGAAACATCTGGAGAACTGGGCGTTGCTCCGCGAAGAGGCAGACGACCGGTAACTCGATTGGTGGTTGATGAAATCGCTGTTGCTATGGCAGACAACGCTGCGCACATCCCGATCGTCATGCAGTGCGCTTGCTGTGCCACGACAGTTGAACATCCCGTGCCCCACTATATGGAAGGTGCTTCGAACCATTCTCAAATGGTATCCGTACAAGATCCATATCCTATAGCAGCTTGCACCACAGGACGCACAACGTCGTGTTGACTTCTCTCTCCACCTTCTGTCAAGGATTGAAGTTGACGAGGGCTGGCCATGGGCCATCGTATGGACAGACGAAGCTCATTTTTCTCTGACGAGTGAGGTGAACACACAGAATTGCCGAGTGTAGGGGATCTTCACCTCCAGTCACGGTGCATGGAGTTCCTCTGTGTGGCGAACATGTCACCGTATGGTGTGACTTCACGGTTGCGTTCATCATTGGCCCATTCTTTTTTAACAGGCTGCTGCTCAAGGACCAAAGACTTCCAGCGTGACTGGCCAGCGTTACTGCGACATGTATCACCAGCATTTCATACCCGCCCTACAGGAGAGAACTAAACAGTTTTCGTGCAAGATGGGGCCCCACTGCGCATCGCCCGTGAAGTTCACCTGCTTCTCCCAAACACATTTGGAAGCTGTCGAATTACCAGCCGATCGTTTCCAAGTGCTTGGCCGGCACAATCGCCTGATCTCTAACATTGTAATTTCTGGTTGTGGAGCTACGTGTAGGACATGGTTTAACAGGGGAACATTCACACATGTGCTGATCTGAAGCGCAGCATATCAAGAGATGTAGCCAGCATACGTGCGGACATTCTTCGTTTTGCTGTGCAGAATACAATCCTACGCTTTCAGACTCTTCTGGACACTGATGGGCCCCAGATTGAGTCCCTTTTGTAGCAGTAATGGTACCTGTGTGCAGAGGTATGATGTACCTTATCGGCACATTGTTTCAATTGAATTGATTCTGCATTCTTTCTCTTCCACATGTCCTTGTTAATGCTATCAAGTTTGGTACTCATACGGTAATAATTTTCTGAGTTATAACGTGTTAAATAGGGCAAGTTTAACTATAACCATCCAGTATACAGATAACTGCAATATATTCTGTATTTCTCAAGTTGCGTACAGAAATTATTGACGCCAATAAACTTTATTGTTGAAAGTACAGTACTTTCTGCTGCAAATATGAACAAGTATGTAAATTTTGTTCTTTGTATTCTCTAGTTTTAACAGTTTGTGTGCTGTGTTTTAGTGGATGTGCCGGATACTCGCCGAAAGTTTGCCTAGACTAATATTGGGAACGGCATTGAAACCACATTCATATTGTACTATGTACAAGACGTGGATCGTTAAACAGACGCACTGATTCGAACCAGATGTGACTCACCTCGTTTCATAAGGTAGTGCTGTGCACAACTCATCTTAGTTCATAACAGGGTGAACCAGATCTCCACTGACAAACTTTCAGAGGGATGGACCAAAACGAGAGAAAAGGTCTGGTAAACGTGGGCTGTAAAATGTGTTCCTTCAGAGCTATGAGCACTTGTTCATCTGCGCTACTGTGAAAGGCATCTCTTCTGTTGAACAAGTGCTCATAGCTCTTAGGGTATGCCTTTTAGAGCTCATATTTACTGGACATTTTTTTCTTGCTTTGGTTCATACTACCGCCTTTGAAAGTTTGTCGGTGGATGTCGGTTTCACATTGTACATCGCGCGCACCACACATTAACCTTCGAGCGGGCGCTCCGATTTCTTTTAATTTTTTTAATTTTCTTCTTAAGGCCAGTTTTTTACTCCATATTGAAAGTTTGTCTTTTCGTCTTCCTGTTCGGAGTTAGCAGATGAAGTGAAAATTGCACACATGTTGAAAATTGTCCGAAAGGAATAAGTATAACACGAGCGAGTGCGATGTGTACGGAGTGCCCCACCACTGTTTTTCTTGCGAAACAAGGTAATTCTGAGACCTCTGAGTCGAGGAGGGAGTATAGACGGAAGGAGGGTCAGCTCTGCGTTACACTAAAGAACTACGAAATTCCATAATGGGGTACTCAATACCCTAGCGCGCCCGCTACGAGGAATGATTTTTAAATGAAAGTTAAGGAATACTTCACACGTACGTACCTGCTTTCTGCTCGAAATGTCTGCAGTGGCAGCGTAGGAAAGGTGGGGCTGGAGCGAGGGATGGTATCCTGATTATGCACCACTGGTAATTAAATTTTGTTGGCGGCCCACAGCCTTGTTGCCTGTGAAAAGTCACACTGCAGCTGGAACTTTGCTGGCTGCCTCTTTCGGTGCCCGTGTCACTTACACTGCGTGAAACACGCAGTTCTAATACTTAAAAAAACAAAAAAAAATTTCAAGAAAGGGTGGGAGTGACAGTGGTACATGAAGCACCCTCCGTCACACACCATAAGGTGGCTTGCGGAGTATAGAAATAGATGTAGGCTGATTCCTTATAAGTATCGCAGCACGAAACCTAAATGGCGTGAAAGATGACGTTACCTCTTCGAATGTTATTTCTCCTTGTCGTAAGATTTCTTCCTTGTATTGACCTACTTGCACCAATCAGACTAAAGGAGAGAAACGAATGTACCTGAGGAGAAATGACCAATCCAGAGCACACTCTGAGGGCCTGCAGTTGATTCAGGCGGGCTGGACTGAGCGACAACGAACGTTGATGGCAACATGGAACACAAGATGCGAAATATTCTGTACTGCGAATCCACCTGGTACACTCCGATGCAGTGGCAAGGAAGACTTTCATGTTTATTAGTTTCTGAACCGCCCAACGTTGATTGTACTAATAGATGTCACAGAAGATGAAGACGAACTAGAAGGAAGATTTTTCAGATAATCTGCTTGATTATGTGTCAAGATAACACTTTCCTGTCTGTCCTTCCCTCTACTCTGTTGCCACCGTTCGTTCACTCCATACCGACATCATCACAAGCAAAATTCTTCGAAGGAAGGAAGGAAGAAAGATCATGATTTAACGATGTCATTACAAATTAAGCAATTGTAAGCTACAAACTCTGAAGTATTCACTCTATGACCCAGTATTCTCTTAAACACCAACCAACTGCTTATGTTCGAAACGAAATTTTCTCCTGTGACCACCTCAATTGCTACGCTAGTGAGGTTCACAGGTTGAGCACGATGGTCACCTTGCCACAACACATGAGTGACACTACAATCGGCAAATAAATGAAAACGGTCCACTTTGTTGAGTAACAGTGTTGTTGTTCTTTAAAGAAACGATCGTTTTTATTTCAGTTTCAGGTTTTTGGTGCCCCTTCTCAAGGAACACCTTCAGAGATCAACGTTAGTAGAAGTATTATAAAGCGAAACTAGTAGTTAGCGTGTAGCTCCCAGTAAAACGGAAGCGCTTTGATTCCGGTGAGAGTTGGAGAGGCTAGTCTCACGCTGTTGTAGTGTTGTAATTAAACTGCACGATAAAAGGGTTTTCATCACACTGAAGACTTGCGTAGTTCGTGTTACTTTGTGGAAAACTTTTTTCCAATATCCTTTGGCCATGAGAAA
Organism: Schistocerca americana; assembly: GCF_021461395.2. Taxonomy (NCBI): domain Eukaryota; kingdom Metazoa; phylum Arthropoda; class Insecta; order Orthoptera; family Acrididae; genus Schistocerca; species Schistocerca americana. The sequence goes on from NC_060130.1 coordinate 403,469,890, forward strand.
TGACGAACTGTGTAACGGACAACACGGGAAGTTGCTCGTCGAATTGGCGTACTCCACCGCGACGTAATTCAAATATTCAAACGGTATTATGAGACACTCTGCATTGAAGGTATGCCTCGTACAGTCGCCTGTGGTAGGCAATCCCAGCTGATGACTTCTGCCTACAAATTATGGCTTTTAGGTACCCGACGAGAATGCAACACAACTCCCGGTTGCGTTTTTGGAGGCAGCTATGTGGAATGTGTCGACGAACACAATTTGTTAACACGAACATTTTGACCTCTAGCTGTCCGTTACAATTAACTGTGCAAACCACCGTCTACTGTGGTGCGCGAAGAAGGTGGGCAAGGGAACATCTGGAATGGAACGGGCGTCAGTGGCGTCGAGTTGTGTTGAAAACTAGTACAGAATTTGTCAGAGACCTGATAATCGTCACAGAAGTGTGTAGAGGCCGCCACAACTCAGCAGTCCGGTCCTAAGTTTCAGCTGGGACGTGGATGAGACATGTTTTTGGACTGGTATCATATTGTGACGTCGGATACCTCTCATTGCTCTCGAGGCTGATTTAGGGATGTGTAGTATCGGGATAGGCTCCTCCAACTTGTTGCCCAACTGTAAAGTTAACATTTCGGCGAGGCGTTCGTCTTTGAGATCATAATGCACGAGAACACCGCGCTCATCTCGGGAGCATTTTAGTCTAGGTGGCAGGAATCAATTGAAAGGAGAGGCCTAACGATGTCTGGTGACATTAATCCGACTGTGCACGGTTGAGACCAGTTGAGACATGTAGTGCGTGGTGGCAAGAAACATCGTCACACACTCAGTGGGAAAGGCGTGAGCAGCGCGATCACCTCAAGGACAGGAGGATCAAGTAGGTTGCAATGCAAGGGATGGAATGTTACGCAACAGCGGGTATCTATTTCACAGACTGGTAAAACTATGCGCTGTGTTTTGTTTTTAATTCAGAGTAAAATTGTTATAACAGGTGATTCAGGCTCGTTTTCGTCAGTCTGTATACATACGTAATAAAATATAGAATAAGTTTTCGAATATTTTTATGTATGTCATAAAACGAGAAAAACTTACCGTACTAATGGAGGTTTATTGGTATAGACTGACTGCTCGAACGGACTCTTTTTCGTACTATAAAGTTTACTGAACATGAAGTCCACACGTTCTTTGCTATTCTTTTGTTGTCTCTTCCAGGTCTTACCATCGTGTTTTTTATATGTTTGTTAATTAAGGGTCCTACAGATTTATCTCTTAAATGAAATTTTCGTCTTCGCAACCAACTCTTATCAGAATTGTATGACCACTTATGCAATAAAAGGTCAGTCCAACTTCGGAAAGAAAACTGCTACAGTTCATCGTGGGGTGGGTTATAATGGGTGATTAATTTATAAACAGAGGTATGGTAGCACTAAGATGTTCACGTATTTGTCGCGCAGTCCCTGCACATCGCACGAGGGAAGCTGCTTCAGGTTGGTCCTCTGTTACATGCCAGGTTCATTGAGTTTCGGCGAATGTGCCAGAACATCGACCAAGAATTGAACATCCTGCCTCGTCAAGCCACTATAGGACAATTTTGGAACTGTGACATGGCTTACTGTCAGACGGAGGAGAAGTCGGCCTTTAAGTGCGTAGCAACAATATTGACTAAGTTTAGCTTTCAGGACCCTTCCTAAAATCAGTTGGTGTGCTGGAAGCACTTGTGAATGTCCATCTTGGCATAACACTACAGACTTTGTACGTTCCACGGCCCCAGTATAGAAAAAGTGTTCTCCTGAAAGACATTGACTCGTTGCACACACATCGAATTGATGTAACAGAAGACTTGATTCATATGGCCAGCTGACACATTTCCAGTATGTATGTCCGCGTTCTAGTGATGGTGTTAACATCCTCACTGTAATCGATGCTAACAATATTGTTGGGTGGACAAATACTTACCTATTGTCTATTGCAAAGCCCCATTTGCTATAGAGGACGACGAGTATAGTATTCCCAGATAAGTGTACTTTTTCTACTATTTCGGTGCCAGTTGCACGATAAAGTGCCAGTTTCTCGTTTTTAGAGGAACAGACTGAGCATTTCCCTAAACGAGACATTTATATCCAAACTCTTGTCGTGTACTTTCGATATACGCTAATGAAGGCTCCATCTCCTTTACATGCTAGTAAATGTTTGTAGTACCGAGGCAATAAAGGCTAATAAGTGATTACGAACAGTGTGCCGTCCAGCATTGCAAACAAATGTCAAATCAGAGACACGTTACATCTAAATGATTTCAGAATTTTTGTTGTCACTTAACCCAAATTCTTCCTTAGTGACAGATTAGTGCTGACAACGCTGCTGAAATATTAAAGTTTCTTAATGCGCTGGACCTTAATGCAACTTTACAACTTTCTACATATTGTGACTCACGTACTGTCTCCAGCTAACATTTTAATGATGTTGGTAACTCATCCTAGCCATACATTATCATTTCCAGAGGTTTGTGAATAATTCCGTTTTTTTTCTTTTTTTTCCCCTCAAGTTGGCTGGCTACCTAATCTAGTTTATTATTTTTGTTTCAGGTAAAGCAGCAAGCACTAGATACAGACCCATTTCTTCGCTTCCGTAAGTACAGTTTTCTATTACTAATATAAGGACGGTGGAGCGACCTGCTGGCGATTTATAGTACTTAGTCATGATCATGTGCTACAGCAATTGAAGAAAAATACTCTATGCTTAAAGCGTGAGATTAGTGGTCGTTGCGTCTGTGCTCAGTGATACGTCTATTTCTACTGTATGCTTTTGCTTTCCATTGAGTACACTGTAAACAGAAAACTGAAGCATAACCATGTTTTCAGAGGAACTTTTATTACGCTGTCTGTCTCCCTGCCTCAGTCCTCCTCTATATGTACTACGATAAAGTTAAACCTTGCCGAAGTAACTGGAAACTCCATTCAAAATTTAAAAACCCGATTAGATGTTACGCTCTCCATTTTTTATGCTGTGATGCTCGTGATCCTTGTCAGAGAAAAATGAACAGATTAAGAATAGATACTGGAGACTTTTGAGATCATTTAAGTTTTCTTTTTGCTTCTAATCATGATTGTGATGCATCATTTGTTCGCCATTATTTCGTTGCTTTTAGAGTAACTTGAATCTAACGACTTAAAAGTTTCTTTTTTTGTTTTTCTCTGGGCATTATAAATTATATACATAATCTAAGTAATATATCTACAAAAACTTGTGAACGAAATGTACGTATCAAAAGTGTTTGTACTGGTGACACTGTCAAAGGTCTCGAATGATACCATAAAGCATATTGTACACTTCAGCTATGCAGTATAGCGTACAGTCAATACTTTTTGCACGTATGGTGAATTCGAATAAACTAAGCTTATCTGTTTCAGGCGCATTTAAAGATTTTGAGAAAATAGAAGTAAGGAAGTAACACTAGTGCATAAGTTAGAATCGTAAGAAAGTTTGGGAAACTACTTCATTGTGATGACGAAAGTTTAACTGCCGACGCGAGGTTCATAGTGAACATAGTCATCACGTTACGGGTACTGGGTTATACCCTCGAGTTTTATTTAAATTGAAGGTGGAGGGGGGGGGGAGGAAGAAAGGAAAGGAAAGGAAAGGAGAGGAAAGGAAAGGAACTGATGATATCAGGTACCATCAGGCTTTATGCGGAATCAGCTGCGACGAGTGAAAATGTTTGCCGGACCGGGACTCGAACCCGGGAACTCCTGCTTACTAGACGGCTGTATTAACCACTGCGTCACCTGCACATAATGTTAATGTCAAATGCTCAGGCTATCTGGACATGCTCCTCAGTCAACCCTCACTCCCACCTAGCGCCAACACTTTTCCTCGTCCCTGTCCATGTCCTTCATGCTCACTGATTTTACGAGTACATTCCCGTCGGAGGTCGGAAGTAAATGTGCATCTGCATTGATAGTTTTGGGTTCGCAGCTCTTCGAGGCATATCAATTATATGAATGCGTGGTATTTGTTCTTCGGGACGTGTCCGAAAGAACAGACACCATGCATGCATATACCCACGAGTCTATTTCACATTCTTTACAGGGCAAATATGAGCTTTCCAAAATCGAAAGAAAAAAAAAGTGCAGCATATGCTGTTATAGCTACACTTTGCCACCAAAGTAGGATGTTCACAACAAACACTGAGGTGCCGTTGATGTCAGTGTGTATCCGGTGTAGCACTGCTGAAGAGAGGTAGATCCTCTTCGGTCAGGTGTGCTGCGATCAAAATCATTGGAACTGTTGTGGCGACTGTGGCTAGAATGGCCCCTGCTGAAAACCATGTAGGGACTCTCGAAGACACACTGCAAAAATTCTATGCCGGCTGAGACGACGAGGACTTGCAGGACCTTCTCCGGGGAATACCCCCCCCCCCCCCCCCCCCCCAGTTCTGGTAGAGTAATAACACGTAGCGGTTTGGTTTGTAAAATTGGCTATATAGAAAAACTTTACTTCTCTCTTTTTAGTTGCAAGTACTTTCTCACATTTCAGATATGGCCTTCTTGTTGCTAGTAGCGAGCTGACACCACCTTTAGGCCAGTTGGTTGGTCTGACGCCCAGGCCGCTCAGGGCGCGGGCCACTTCGGGAGCGTGTTCTGGGTGTCGGCCTGCCGATTATTCCAGTTAGCGAGGCGAGTATTGCAGTTAGCGAGGCGACGAGTGATTGCAGTTCTCCTCTGGCGACAGGGGCAGCTGTGGTGGTGTGGGGCACTACTTTGGCGCGGGCGACATTGGAAGCATTAACGTTACTGGCACCTGCCGCGGTGTTACTGTCCTCTGCTGGGCAGCGGATTTTCCCCAAGGGGGGCTATTCTTGCTCCACCTTTGTCGTGTTGGTTCTGAAGCGCTTTTAAACGCGCACACTCTTGTCTTCTGCTGCCGACAGCTGGAGTGGAGGCGACTGTTGTCTCATCATTGTCCAGCATCGGTGCTGTGCCGGAGGCGTTGGCCGATCCCTCCGTTGTCTGAGCGCGTTCGTCGGGCGGAGCGCTCGGGCTTGGTCTTACATGCATGCCGTGAACTCGGAACGTATCGCGGCCACGCTAACTCGCAACGTGGTTGCCGCTACAGTTCTTGCACCTCGGCGTGTGCGTCTTCGCGCGCGGTTATTGTGAGATCGCGTGTTCGCCCGCGCACTTCGCGCATGTGTCGGGGAAAGAGCAGTGGCGTGCCACATGCCCCATCCTTTGGCAGCGGAATCACTGAGATGAGTCTCCGTGTTAGCCTCAGCGCCTCGACGGTGACCGCTGTTCTGACCATCGCGTCACCTGGTAGAACATTCCGTTCTTCACGCCGTCTAGGGCGATAACAAAGAGAAACGGGGACTCCTGTCGCGTGGGTGACAAGATGCGTGCCTCTAAGCGCACACCAAAGTGAATTTATTCCAGCTCCTCTTTAACTTGCTCAGGGTCTGCGCAGCGTGGGAAGCTCTTGAACACTACTGTGATCAGCTTTTCTGGGACTGTGGTTTGAGTGTAGCATGGCAACGAGAGAGCTGCCGCCACACTCGTCACCGTTCCGAAATTGTTGCCGTTGGCGGGCTGGACTCTCACCAGTGTCTTCCACGTTTACCTAAGGTGTAGACCTCGCTCATCCACCAGTCGACACACTGAAGGAAGCGTTTTTAAGTCGTCCCTAAACTGTACGACGACTGGAGGTGGCCTGTGTGTTCAGACCGCCGGGTATCAGACGCTGGGCTGGAGCTCGCCACTCTGGGTTGGATTAGACTGCGACCGTTAACTCGGCCGGCCTCTGTTCTTATACCAGCGACTGGAACCGGTTGGCGTCGGTGGTTGCAGTTGCTGTTGGCGGTTTGCGCTGGACGAACCCCGCATTCGGACGGCGCTAGTGTTTTGCCCGTCGCTGGTTGAGACGGAGACCTGTGCCTCGTTCTTGCTGTTGATCAACCGCGTCGCTGTCCTCCAGCGGTCCCGCTGTTTGTTGTCGAGCCGGAATAGCACAGCCGATGCCTCCCGACGCTATTATGCCTCGTCCCAGAGTAGCGAGTATTGTAGCGGCGCAGTGGGAAGATCCTCTGCATCCCTCACGTATGTCGCGTATGCATCCGTGTCCAAGTACGTCGGCTGTTTCGTCATTCTTGGTGGCCGGATGGGGCCGCTAACGGAGAATGTTCCTCCGGACAACAATCCACCACAACCGTTGCTGAATCTCGTACGTCCATGCCCTTCGCCATCTCATTTTGGAATGCCGGCTTAAACCTTCCTCCCATTGGATGAGGCAGCTAACGTTGACATGGGTGCGGACAGGACATCCGACCTCACCAAAGATAGCGCCGTTGGCACACGGGACGAGCTGGTTGATGTGCTTCGCGCTCTCCAGCGGCCGTTTTCGGCTTTATTTGGGTCGCAAACCACACGGTTTCTTTACGAAAATGGCGTGGGTAAGACAGCTGCCCTAACTCTGTTAGGGATTCTCAAGAAGAGCGGAGAAAATCGCGAAACAGATTCTGGACTCGTCGATGACTTGAACAGCGAATTGCTGGTAGTGGAACATTACAGAATGCTGTACAGCGATATGAGGTATATACTATTACAGGTTATTTGATAACTCAATTGCATTTTCATCCCATTTTCGGTTTTAAATTGAATAAAGTTAAGGTATCGTGTCCAACGTCAGTTTGCGTATGCATAATATTCTTTATGTTGCATTGACTACTAAGATAGGAAAATAGCTACTTCATCACATACAATTCATAGAGTTCGAGATCGATATTCGTTCCGTAATTTCATTAGAATGGAAGAGAAGGTTTTTTCGAAGTTACTCACCATTGCTGAAAAAGATGAGCCGGCCCATAAACCTAGAGATACATATATTTTACAGAAAGTTTCATAACAGCAAAAATTTTCTGTGTAACTTGGGTTTATTTTCTGACAGTCTGGCAATCACGTTAAGATTTGTGGCCACCGGGGAAACATTAGTGTCTTTGGCCTTCGCAACAAGAATTGCAACAAGTACTTTATTTGTAATAAATAACGTCGACTTTTGAGATAATATTTCTGTGAAATGAATAAGAAAGACCCTGAACCCATTGGAAAACGAAGGGTGAAAAAAAATTTTTTTGGAAGGAGATGGACGCAAACCAAGTACCTTTCTCGTGACAGCTCACGACGTTATCACCTACACTAAACTTTCGACATGACATACACTGCGTAAAGACTGTATGTACAAATGGCATTATTTGATATTAAATATGCAGATCGTACCAGAAAAAAGGCGCGCTTTTGATAGATCATCATTGTGCCGTAGCATTGAAACGATATACTTTCGTAGCACATGAGTTATAACACTAAAACATCAACTACAGGAAGTCGTACCTACCGGTATGTAGTTTCCTGTCATTTTATTACAACAAATCGCAGCTAAAACCGCGTTTTCGTGGGATCCTCAGTAGCATGTTTAACACCACGCAGTAGGGCGGCTCCTATGTCGCATCTCAGGGGCTTGTTTCCCTCCAAGAGGCAAAAATCTAACATGCCAGATTTTTTTTCCACGCTCCGCAGTATATGGAATGTTGCATTCCACACTGTAACGTCACCAGCTCCCCGTTAACATCGTGAGAGGACGGCTTTACTGTTTGCTTGCAGGCTCGCTTCGCCTGTCCAGTACACCCTTCGTTGCTGGAAGTAGGTCTGTCTTGCCAGGGACGCGATTCGGGGTCATTTCGTATGCAACTGTACTACGTAAGAGTGATGTCCTACTGTCTCCTGTTACTTTTTCGTGAACATGTTGTACCAATTGAATAGCGCTTTGCGGTGATAGGATCGGAGTAATTTTATGTCGAAGAAAATACGATGTTTGCAGGAGGGTGGGACTGTCCAACGTTGGACGCTGTGGTCGAGCGGTTCTAGGCGCTTCAGTCTGGAACCACGCGGCTGCTACGGTCGCAAGTTCGAATCCTGCCTCGGGCATGGATGTGTGTGATGTCCTTAGGTTAGTTAGGTTTAAGTAGTTCTAAGTTTAGGGGATTGATGACCTCAGATATTAAATCCCATAGTCCTTAGAGCCATTTCATCATTTTCAGTGATATTCATCAAAACGGTGGAGTAAATCAGGAACATTGGTAGGGAGGGGGTAACCTCTCGCAACCAATTTATTATACAAGTCTGATTGTGCAGTCGTGTACTTGGAACATGCCAATATGTTGTGCTTAAGATCCGCTATTACCGTTGTGTCCTTATGGCAGTGTCCAGACGTGATAATCTACGATCGAGATAGGTGTGCAGATCAGTACCCGTGTCGCAGCCTCATGCAAATGATAGTCACATGACGTCCACGAAGCTGCACCGAGGCGAACCATGGTCGAGAAGAGATGATTGGTTGTATGCCCACCAGGTGGCCGCCCTTAGTGCTGAGAGACATGCCATTCACAATTCCAAGCGTGGTAAGCAGCATTACGTATCGTCTATTTGAAATCCGTGTAAGGGATCGGTGTTGGGCGTAACTGGCCTTGTATAATACTCCTCGTGGGAAGGCAGTCAGCAAGAACATACCTATTGGTCTGTTTATCAAACACGGAATGTTGCAGTTTCTGCAGCACACTTTGAGAGTCCTTACGTATCAGGACGAACTTGAATGTCCGCGTACCATAATGAATAGCTTCCCTGATGGCCAGTAGCTCCGACGGGTACATATAAGATTCAGGTGAAATTGCAAACATTTTGTAGGGCAAAATAAGGCGCATCCCTTACTGGCGTCAGATTTAGAATCGTTCGTATGGATGTGAGCGTACTGCGACCATTGCATGCTGAGAAAATGCTCCAGTTCGCGAGTGATGTTGGTCTCGGTTCGGAAATCGGGGACGGTAGGTATACCATTGGGGCTGGAGTGAAAAATACACTAAATAAAAAACGAAAGCAGAGGAGTTTTGTGTTCTGTAGAACGAGTGAAAAGGGATGGCTCCATTTCTCGTAGCTGCATCGAGGGCGGGTTTACTCTTCTCTTTCCATTCAGGGCTGTAGTCACCACTCATCAGTAATAAATTCTAATAGCAACTATTTTCTTAGGCGCAAAATCGACAGTTAACTGCCTGGATTCTAAGACCGTTTTCAATGAATGAAGAAATATTTTCATACAGCGAAATTCGGGCCCTAGCACAATTTCTTGGACTCCGGCACGACGACACACTCAAAATAGATTGGGATGAAACATTTGGTGGAAGATCGGTAGCAAGTATTCATTATTATCGGAAGAATTATTAACAATATTTAGTCTGTTCTTCACAGCTTACATGTGTGAGAAGTGGCTTTCGAGTACGGAAGCAGTGAAAACAAAAGTGCGGGACTAAAGTAACCCATTTCTGCCTGAATTAATTTTTACTTCTTAATTTTCCAAATTCGATATTTATATGTTTGTTGTCATCAAAGAAACATACGTCAACGAGTAAATAAATAAAGAAATAAATAATTTGAACAAAAGAAGGTGTAATATGTAGGCCATGCTATGCAGAACACACATTTTTAACGGAGTGTATGACAGGAAATGAATTTAGGCAACAGTGCTCACTCTATGTGATACGGTAGAAAACACTCTTTGCATAAACCAATATACAGTATTTGAAGCACACTGTTTTTGGAGTTCTGGTGCAGTTTCCTGCAGCGCAGCGTCTCCTTTTTTTCCCTGTGGTACCGTATCTGCCAGATGACTTTCCTCATCGTATCATATGTCATGCAGCGCGCTACGTTGACTAAATGATCTTTAGAATGATCAGGATCTCTAGGGATTGTTGCGTTGGAAGTCGGGTAATATTTCACAATGTCGTTCCGAAACTGTGGCTGTGGCATATTCATACCCACCTTTCTGTAGAAGCCACCCATTATGTACAGGCACATCCATTAGCCACGTAAAAACTGGTCACCGCCATTCCTTTCCTTTAATGTTCACCATATATAACGCTGTATTTCCTTCCATTTGGTGAATTCTCCCCGTATTTTTGTTGTAGTCTCAAATAACATATGGTCCGAGTACAAGGACTCTTTTCTTGTCTGGAGTATTGACTCACAGGGATGACTGGATTGGTGCAATAGCTGGTCGAAGCAGTTATTCCTACAGAATTATTTAGCCATGTAATAATTATTATTCCACTTTCCTTGCTGCTCTTGTAATGTAAATCTCGCCTCTTATTCCTTTTCGACATTGTGTTAGAGCAGGGGTGCTCAACGTTTTTATAAACTGGAGGTCTGCTACATGCAGTTTAGTCCATTTAGAGATTTGCTGACTTTAAGATTCATAAAGGTTAGAAGAACAAACCAGTATCGTAGTCACAATTAGCAATTTTAATTACACAGAATACGTAAAAGGTAATTTCCTCTCCATCAAAAGTAGTAGACCTACTACTCAATTTTCAAGGTATTACACATATGGAAAAAATTAAAATATGCAGCACCATAAGTGTTGGAAACAGTTTAGTGAGATACTTGGCTTTGCATATCATTGCCAAGTTTATTATAGTGTGGTAAACAATTAGTCAGAGCCAGCCTTACTCAGTCTGAAAGATGAGGCTCAGGTAGTTTATTACTACACTTAGATATCGCTATGTTCATCGCTGATAACGCTGCCTCACGTAGATGTGCCGATCAAAAAATACAGGGTGATTCAAAAAGAATACCACAACTTTAGGAATTTAAAACTCTGCAACGACAAAAGGCAGAGCTAAGCACTATCTGTCGGCGAATTAAGGGAGCTATAAAGTTTCATTTAGTTGTACATTTGTTCGCTTGAGGCGCTGTTGACTAGGCGTCAGCGTCAGTTGATGCTAAGATGGCGACCGCTCAACAGAAAGCTTTTTATGTTATTGAGTACGGCAGAAGTGAATCGACGACAGTTGTTCAGCGTGCATTTCGAACGAAGTATGGTGTTAAACCTCCTGATAGGTGGTGTATTAAACGTTGGTATAAACAGTTTACAGAGAATGGGTGTTTGTGCAAAGGGAAAAGTTCTGGACGGCCGAGAACGAGTGATGAAAATGTAGCACGCATCCAGCAAGCATTTGTTCGCAGCCCAGGAAAATCGACTCGCAGAGCTAGCAGAAAGCTGCAAATTCCATAATCAACTGTATGGAGAGTCCTACGAAAAAGGTTAGTTATGAAACCTTATCGTCTGAAATTGGTTCAAGCACTGTCTGCAGCTGATAAGATTAAAAGAATCGATTTCTGTGATTTTATCCTTGCTCAAATGGAAACAAATGAATCTTTCGTTTCAAAGATTGTGTTTAGTGATGAAGCAGCTTTCCACACTAACGGGAAAGTCAACCGTCACAATGTCTGTATATGGGGCACTGAGAATCCGCGGGAAACAACTCAGTATGAACGTGACTCGCCTAAGGTGAACGTTTTCTGTGCCATTTCAGCCAATAAAGTTTTTGGTCCCTTTTTCTTCGAAGGTGCTACTGTAACTGGACTACAGTATCTGGAGATGTTAGAGAATTGGCTGTTCCCTCAGCTCGAACAAGAAGCACAACAATTCATATTTCAGCAGGATGGAGCGCCACCACATTGGCACTTATCTGTCCGTAACTACCTGAACGTCAACTACCCGAGGCGATGGATCGGCCGCCAGGCAGCCCGTGACAGAGCACTTCATCACTGGCCTCCAAGAAGCCCTGATCTTACCCCCTGCGATTTTTTCTTATGGGGGTATGTTAAGGATATGGTGTTTCGGCCACCTCTCCCAGCCACCATTGATGATTTGAAACGAGAAATAACAGCAGCTATCCAAACTGTTACGCCTGATATGCTACAGAGAGTGTGGAACGAGTTGGAGTATCGGGTTGATATTGCTGGAGTGTCTGGAGGGGGCCATATTGAACATCTCTGAACTTGTTCTAGAGTAAAAAAAACCTTTTTAAATACTCTTTGTAATGATGTATAACAGAAGGTTATATTATGTTTCTTTCATTAAATACACATTTTTAAAGTTGTGGTATTCTTTTTGAATCACCCTGTACAATGCCACTTCTCCAGAGTTAGGATAGGTTCTTGCACTCACTAATTTCCAAAAGCTACCTTCGTTATTTTATCACTTTAAGGAAATGTAATTTTGAAATCGAATTATTTCCACTTAAAATTCAGTCTCACAACAATAGAGAAGAGTATTCATTCTACCGTGAAATATCTTCCACAGCAACTTTTTTGGAGGGGCTATGAAAGCTAGTACAGGTTCCATAGCACTGAAATCTGAAAATCGATTTTCAGAGTCTGTCTTCAGTCCTGTCAGGTTGGCTGTGTACTTGTCCGTAGCTTCTTGATGCAATAGTTTACCCGACAGTTCTGACTTAATTTGAGAAAAGTGTGTCACATTTAATTTCTGTGCTGTAGATGTTGCGTGTTTCGAAAATAACTGATGAGACGGTTATTTGACTCATCAGTACAAACAGCAGTCTCCGTTTCTATAACACAGTCTTTTGCTGACCATTACCTCCGTCGTGCACACTGTTCTGCTGTGGAAGCGCAAAAACAGAGGTTTCTGTTGCCTACTGACGGCGAGCTTGTTCGCCGCACACCGCACCTCATCGCGCTGTTCAGGGGTCTTCATACTCAGTCGTGTGAAGTTAGCACCCCTTTTTCGATAAATATACATTTTTTTCAGAGTTCTTGATAGATATGGCATAGTTCTAGAGTTCTTTGTACTAAATTTCAATAGTTCTGCAGAATTTAGCGACGAAAACAACAATACTCGAAAAATTTTCGTATCGAAAACATTCTTTGGCAGTTTCCGCAAAATGTAAATAAGTACAAGTGTTCTGAGCACAGTTCTGAACAGAGCTCCAAGAGTTCTTTCGAAAATCCAAGTAACGTTTTTTTGTGCAGCTAATAGTTTACGAGATAATTGCATTTTAATGAGAAAATCTTTTCACTTACTGTGAAGTTGGCACCCTTTTTTTTCAGAAATATATATATTTTTCAGAGCTCTTGATAGATAAGTCATAGTTATAGCGTTCTCTGTACAAAATTTCAATAGTTCTGCAGAATTTAGCGAAGAAAACAATAATACTCGAAAAATTTTCGTATCGAAAACATTCTTTGGCAATTTCCGCAAAATGTAAATAAGTACAAGTGTTCTGAGCACAGTTCTGAACAAGGTTTCAAAAGTTCTTTCGAAAATCCAAGTAACATTTTTTAATGCAGCTAATATTTTCCGAGATAATTGCATTTTAATGAGAAAATCTTTTCACTTACTGTGAAGTTGGCACAATTTTTTTCAGAAATATATATCTTTTTCAGAGTTCTTGATAGATATGGCATAGTTCTAGAGTTATTTGTACTAAATTTGAATAGTCCTGCGGAATTTAGCGAAAAAAACAACAATACTCGAAAAATTTTTCGTATCGAATACATTCTTTGTCAATTTTCGCAAAAAGTAAATTCGTACAACAGTTCTGAACAGAACACCAAGAACTCTATCGAAAATCCTAATTATATCTTTTTGTGGCGATGATAGTTTATACGGTAACTGCTTTGATGTTAGACCCACTTTCTCCACAGAAAAAGTAATTTCGTTCAACAGTTTTGATGAACAGTTCTGGTTAACACCTCAAGACTTCTATCGATAATCATAACAACATTTTTTGTGGTTATAATAGTTTGTATGGTAATTGATTAATTGTGGGGCACACTTACTCAAAAAAAAAAAAATTATGTCTGTTCGTATGCTCTGATGCCAGCTGTGGATAGCATTGTAAGAGGTCTATCGAAAATACTAGTAACATATTCTGTGCAGGTAATTGTTTACGTAGTAACTGCCTTTATTAAGGAATGCTTATGAGCATTTCCCGTGAAGTTTGAACCTCTTTTACGATAAATATAAATTTTTTTCACAGTTCTTGATATATATGCAATAGTTCTAGATTTCCCTGCTCAAAACACGAATAGTTCTACAGAATTTCGGGAAGAAAACAATAACTCGGCAAAATTTTGGTATGGTAAAAAATTATTTGTCAGTTTGGAAAAAATAAATTTGTATAACAGTTCTGTTGGCAGTTCTGGATAGCACCGGAAGAGTTGCATTGAAAATGATAAGAACATTTTTGTGGCGATAATAGTTTATACAATAATTGTTTTAATCTGATACTCACTTTATCTAATATAGCAAAATTCGTAGAATAGTTCTGATGACAGTTCTGAATATCACCCACAGAGTTCTACCAAAAACTATAATAACATTATTTGTGACGATGACATTATATGAGATAATTAATGTGGGACTCACTTTTGTCATGTAAAAAGTAATAAATTCGTACAAAAGATCTGATGGCATTTCTTAATACGACCGTAAGAGTTCTACCGACAACTGTAATAACATTTTTTGTGGAGATAACAGTTAATGAGATAATAGCATTTTTGAGAGACCCACTTGGTCTACATTATAATAAATTGGCACAACCCTTTTGCTGACAGTTCTGGATAGCACCGAAAGAGTTCTTTTAAAAACCCTCATTACATTTTTATGGTGCCAGTAGATTATGAAATAGATTGTGTGTTCACTCTGCAGTGGGTGTGCGCCGATGTGAAACTTACTGGCAGATAAAAACTGTTTGCCGGACCGGGTCTCTAACCCCAGGCTGCGACGAAAGAATATCGTCACAATATCCATTCGTCCAGGAGTGCTTCTTCTGCAATTTTCGTAGGACAACTTCTACGAAATTGGGAAAGCAGGAGATGAAGTACTGCTGGGAGTACAGCTATGAGTACGATCGTAAATTCTCACATTTATTTTGGAAAACCGAAAATCGAAAACTCAGATGTATATTCTACTAAATACAAAAAGTCTAAATGTTCAGCACTATACAAATGCCAGTACACCTTCTTAAGACTGACTGTAGTAACTGTAGGTGGAAGCGCGGGATGTGCACGCTTAGATGATTCAAGGAGAGAAGGCTCGTCAGTGCAAAACAAACAGATGGCTGAGAGAGCAGATATATTCACACGCGCCACTAACCAGATGGTGTCACACCTGTCGAGAATCGCACCAGAGGTACAATGAGCTGTGGTGGAGTGCTGTTGGCGTGGTTACTATGCAACTTACTTGATGGGCATCAATACACCGTTATATTAATGTACAATACTTGAGAAACAATGTCATTCACAGACTCGGAGTTCCTTATCACTCAGTACTAGACTAAATTACCGGCCTAGTGATAAGCAGCCTATGTACCTCACCGACTACACATCTTCGTGTTATAAGAAAAAAAGAGAAAAATACCAAGGGACACAAAATATGAATCCGGATAAACCGGAAATCCTGATTACTGAGAACCAAATAAACGAGGTTCTTATTTACAAATTTCAAACTTCTTATTAACTTTAATACTGTATCCCCTCAACATTATAACACCTCTATCAGGCATGTATTGAATTAGGATTTAAACATACTACTTAGTTCGTTTGTACGATATATTCAGTAAATATACTTACATTTCTATACATTGTAAAGACTTTTTAACTCTCGCTGTAGTGTAACTCATCAAACTTCCACACTTCCTTTCTAACTAGAACAAATGTTTGCAACAATATTAACGACAGCAATTTCAAATTTATTCGTTACACACAGCACATGTTTTTATGAATCCTAGCGGCTGGTGATGTTGCCACATAACTTTCATCCATGAGGGTCCTGGGCGTATTTTTAGCTGTTAGTCGGTCCTGGATGTCATGAGAGCTCAAAACAATTACTGTTTTACGTAATAAAATTCATCTGGTTCTTCCTGATTCTAAAAATATACACTTCATATGTGCCTTTCATTGTTGTATGATTCAGTATCGACGCTAATGCTCTCTTGATGAGGTATGAGCCGATTGCTCGTTTTTATCCACTGTGCCCTTTCGTATTTCATTTCAGCGATTAATTTATTTGTTTATCAACGTAGTAAGTAGTACAAAGCTAATCCAGAATGTAAACTGCACTTAAATTCTGTTTGAACTGTTTAATAGTCAGTGTCCGCTGTCTGAACGTCAAATTTCAGATTAATACACTGCGCCTGGTTGCGTTATTTTATAGGAATTTTATTATTGTAAGTGGGAATTACTAGATAATGTTGAAGAAATCCAAAGCATATTGTTCGAAGAGCATAATATTATTCGAAATTTACCTGTACCAATAGGTGCAGCCAAAGCAGCATTTGTGATGCTGTAATTACCTCATAGATAACGATATTTGTCTATTGTAGTTTTGTATTCCAATGAGAATTTTGAGAGCATCAAAGCCTCATTTCAGCGTGAGAGAGGGGAAAAATCAATAGATGACATTGAATTGAAAGCCTTCATCAGTCTCTTGTTTTTAATTGTTGTTAACAAAAGTAACAGATAAAGCCTGGAAGATCTGTGTGGAACTGATGGTGATGGCATTGAAAAATTTCACCTTCCAAATGAACATAAAACGTTTCAAATTTATTCTGGAGAGCCTTAGATTTTACAGTCGCGCTATTCGTGATGAAAGGAGACAATTAGACAAGCTAACAGCTATTCGGGAAATATTTACTGTGTTTGTACGCAACTACCACAAATCTTACACCCTTGGAGAAAATGTTACAGTAGACAAGAAGCTGGAAGGATTCTGTGGAAAGTACAGTTTTCGCCAATATGTATCAATCAAAACAAACGAGTATGGATTCTTAAGTGTGGATTCTTAAGTATTTTACCTGTACAATTTGGAAATATACGCTGTGTTGCAACCAGAAGGATTTACCAACTGAGCAATAAACATTTTGATGTTGTTCTGTGACTGTGTAAACCTATATATCAGTCAGGTCGAAATGTGAAAGCGGACAACTGGTTTACTAGTACTGGAATGATAATAGAGCTATGAAGGGAGAGTTTTTCTTTTGTTGGCATGATGAAGAAAAACAAGCGTGGAGATTTCTCTAGAGTTTGCTATCAGTAAAAGAAGGGCTGCCCACATTTCCTTTTTTGGCTTCCACAAGACTGAACTCTAGTTTCCTCCGTACCTAAAAAGGGGAAGTGAGTGATCCAGGCATCACGTTTGCATGAAGATAATTCGATAGATGCTGACATTGTAGATAAACGGAAGCCATCCACCGTAAATTTTAAAATAGCGTTAAGTGTGGTATTTTCACAGCGGATAAGCCGAATGCTTTGTACAACGCTGCAAGAAATGTGCGCCGCTGGTCAATGGTTGTATTTTTGTAATGATCAGTACAGTTGGAATCTATGCACAAGTGATTTATTGTGGCAACAGGAAGAATTGTATCAGAAGGAAAGGGTTCCTGAATCACCTTTGTTATACAATGTTGTTTTCTTCGCTAAATTCTGCATAACTATTGAAATTTTGTACCAAGAACTCTATAACTATGACTTATCTATCAAGAACTCTGAAAAAAATATATATTTCTGAAAAAAAGGGTACCAGCATCACAGTAGGAGCTCTTATGGGGATCTTAATTAAGTTGCAATTACCTCTTAAACTATTACCTGCACTAAAAAATTCTACTAGGAATTTCGGTAGAACTCTTCACGTAGTGTCCAGAACTGTCATCAGAACTGTTGTACGAATATATTTATATTTTCTGTAGAGAAGTGTCTCCCACATTAAATCAATTTATCACAAACTATTATCGCCATAGAAAAATGTTGTTAGGATTTTCGATAGAGCTCTTGGGGTTCTGTTAAGAACTGTCCTCAGAACTGTTGTACAAGTTTAATTTTTGCGAAAATTGACAAAAAATGTTTTCGATAGAAATACTTTTTCGAGTACTGTTATTTTCTTCCCTAAATTCTGCAGAACTATTGAAATTTTGTACAAAGAACTCTAGAACTATGGCATACCTGTCAAGAACTGTGAAAGAAATATACATTTCTGAAGAAAAGGGTGCCAACTTCACAGTAAATGAAAAGATTTTCTCCTTAAATTGCAATTATCTCGTAAACTATTAGCTGCACAAAAAAATGTTACTTGGATTTTCGAAAGAACTCTTGGAGCTCTGTTCAGAACTGTGCTCAGAACTCTTGTACTTACTTACATTTTGCGGAAATTGTGAGAGAATGTTTTCGATACGAAAATTTTTTCGAGTATTGTTGTTTTCTTCGTTACATTTTGCAGAACTATTGAAATTTTGTACAAAGAACTCTAGAACTATGGCACATCTAACAAGAACTGTGAAAAAAATGTATATTTCTCGAAAAAGGGGTGATAACTTCACACGACTTTCATACTCATCGCAATCCCTGCTCCCAACACGCCATTTACAGTTCGCGAGTAGTAACCTCACCATGCAGGAGGAAAGGCTTGCTTTGTGTGAGACGAAATAGACGCAAGCACTGTTGTCAGATGTGTCGCGTGCAAATATCGTGTGAAATACTCGTAGTCAACCAAATTTCATTTTACAAAAGCAGCTCATTTAAACAGATTTCGGACAGAGGTTTCGAAAGATCGACTCGTAAAGTTAAGGCGATGGATGGGTTAAGCACTCCTGTCGGAGAGAGTATAAGCTGACGTTTTTTAGGCAGACAATTCTCACGAATAGTCCCAGTGCCAGCATAACTTCGTTCCCTTAAGTGAATCCATCAATGTCTGTGATGCCCCCGGGAACGTCTCACACCGGACGAGTGTAGCCCCAATGTTTACGTGGCAGAGTAATTACGGTGTACGCGTACGTGTTTGCGTAGCAATTGCCAAAACAGTGTAACCGAGGCGGAATAAAGGGAACCAGCCCGCATTCGCCGAGGCAGATGGAAAACCGACTTAAAAACCATCCACAGACTGGCCGGCACACCGGACTCAGCACTAATCCGCTGGGCGGATTCGTGCCTGGGACCGGCACGCCTTCCCGCCCGGAAAGCAGTGAGGTAGACTGCACGGCTAACCGGGCGGGCATCTTTTATACAGACCTTGATCACAGTCAGGAAGTATATCATTAACACTTCGCAGATCCTCCATTCTCCACTTTGTGATCGACTTTTTTCCTATCTCATATGAATTGACATTTTCTGGTTTATCATCATTAGAGCAGTCATTCTCATATGCACGAGCTAACCTGTTTTTGTTGGTCAAACCCGCGTCAGCACCAGTCTGAAGGTGCACTAGTCCAAGATCATGTATCTTTCCGTCATGTCTTCTTCACCAAATATTTATCCCACTCCATATTTGCTTCAGGAGACTCAATAAATATATCTGTAGCATCGTCTTTCTCCTCCTCTTCAAGAATAGCCAGGATTTCATACACAGAACCGCCTCTGAAAAGGAAGGAAAAATTATATTGACTGTTTTGCCTAACACAACATAGTGCAACACGCAATTAAAAAAAATGGTTCAAATGGTTCAAATGGCTCTGAGCGCTATGGGACTCAACTGCTGAGGTCATTAGTCCCCTAGAACTTAGAACTAGTTAAACCTAAGGACATCACAAACATCCATGCCCGAGGCAGGATTCGAACCTGTGACCGTAGCGGTCTTGCGGTTCCAGACTGCAGCGCCTTTAACCGCACGGCCACTTCGGCCGGCTACGCAATTAAAAACTGGATTAGAAGCCGTAACAATGAACGGCATTTTTGTGACTAACCTACAAATTGCTGCACATTTAACATTATAATCAAGCAAAAGGTGTACAAATTGTATGACACGTTGCGACAGAAAATAATTCTTACTTTCTATTCCACGAGGTAATCTTATTCGGAAAACGTTCTCAGCAACTGAAGCAGAAATCTCTCTCGCAGAATCCCGCGTTAATATCAATAATAGAGCAATCTTGTTCGAGAGACACACAGCAACAGGCATTCCAAACACAGGCATTGTTGCTAAGAAGACAAAATAGTGGCAGACTGTTAGGTGACATTATGTTAACGTGGGCAGAAATGGGTTAACATGGGGTGCGGCTTACGATATGCGGTGGGCCGCACCAAACAGTATAAAAAACGATTGGTAGAAATAAGCGGAATCAACCGTATGCAATGAAATTGTTCAGCAAAAGCCGACAAAAACTCGATACTTTCATTTCTTTGCATTTTAACTAAGTATTATTTATCATTCACTTTATTTTTAAAAAGTATGATTTTTTATAGTACTTTGACTGTAAACTCTCGTTTGGAAGATTGGGGTGATATCTGATTTCACACAGAAACGTTTGTAGGCGTTGTCTTGGTAGCTGGAATCTACACCACGGCCGCTTGTTAATACGTACAAGATTATGCATTCGCTTAGACGACTGAACTACATCTGTTAACGCTAGTTTCCTCTGCGCAATGCTGGTCCGCACACTCGGAATTGTAGACAGGAGCGTTGACTTGATTGATGTAACAGAATGTTACTATACTGGGAAGACCACTTCGTTAACCAACTACTGTAAAATTTTGATAATCGCCGGCCGTTGTGGAAGAGCGGTTCTAAGCGCTTCAGTCCGGAACAGCGCTGCTGCTACGGTCGCAGGTTCGAATCCTGCCTCGGGCATGGATGTGTGTGATGTTCTTAGGTTAGTTAGGTTTAAGTAGTTGTAAGTCTAGGGGACTGATGACCTCAGATCTTAGGTCCCATAGTGCTTAGATCTACTTGAACTTTTTATGTATAAAATCTCAGAATTTTTTTCTGGAAAGGTTTTTCCTCCTCCTCCTCCCCCCCCCCCCCCCCCCCCCCCCCCCCCCCCATTCTTACGAATCAGGGTGCGCCGCTGCACTGCTGAAGTATCAGCATTCAGAGGAAGCGTCTACAGGTTTAATCCATTACCTTGACAGCAATGTTTAGCATTTGCATCTTGTTCAATAAATCCGTAGTATATAATTCTCATTCTTGTGCTTCGTGGACATTTATCTGTGTGACATGTAAGATTTTTGTTCTGCCTTTTGAATGTGTTAACCTGTTCGGAACCGTCACTTCATATTTTTTGCAACGCTTGAATTGGTGTTTTATGATTTAATATTTTGAGTTAAACGTGAAGGGTGCGGTTTTCGTTGGTACTTCCGAGTGGTGCCACGTGTGGCGCCAGCGTACTGGCCAACGCCCAGTGCTGCTATCGATCGGTAGATGGCAGAACGGTCGCAATAGCGAATTCCCGCTCTTCTAGTGTTCGCGAGGGAACAGTCAAGTGGCTTTTCGTTGACGTGCATCTATCGCTGTCAGAATTAACAGATGGCTGGGCGACATGCTTACTGTTACACTGCCCTACAGTGAATTACTGCATATTGCTCCCTATTCTAGCCAGTGCAGTAACTGTCTTTACTGAAATCAGCTACGAACAAATTAATCGCACTTTGATCACTGATTACCCAGTTGCCTGTATCAGGCTGCCAAATTGAATACTTCTCGTTTAATGTATTTGTGCTTCGATTTACATATATTTTCAACTCTATGGTACAAATACGTTTGATAATATATCTTTTACTGACAGCTGAAACCAATATATTTAATTTTGCATCTTTAACTTTAGTACGTTGTTATATTACCTGTTCGGTATTCCAGTGCAATTTGTATGTTTCTCTTACCTACGCGAGTTTCTTCAGTTTTACGTTTCTTTTTGGCCTTGCAAAGCATTTCTGAGTTTTGCTTTTAATTGGAAGCAATCCATATACAATATGATTTTTAAATTTTTCACTACGTAATCTAGCACTTCAAATAGCCATTGAAGCTAACTGTTGTGTTAAGGATTGGTCTCTCGAAACCGCTATAAGCTACTGCATGGATAATGTTTTTATTTATGACTATTTTCTATCGTATATTCTAATCAGGTCGACTTAGCAATATAAATATAGAAAGGAACAGCAGTTCATTAGCATCAGACATACAAGCGTGACACAAGAGCCAACTCTACTGTGTGTCACGGCACAACTTTATAAATATTTCAGTTCGTTGGCATTATATGTGCCCACCGTAATACGCATAGTGGGTCTAGATACAAATTACGTAAATGTAATGTACGTCTGGCGAACAACTAACTCGAAGCTTCATATGAGTTGCTTTTTTGTCCACCCCAATGCGCAAGCCCTCGGTGATGTAGGTCTATTGCGATGACACTGAACGAGGACATAAAGTGTTTACTGGTTCAGAATAGATTAGGTCAGGTTAACTGGCACAGGTGAGGCTCAAATTTAAGTACTTTGTCCCGTCACTATTCTGTATTTCCAGTTGACTTTCCTGAGAAACTAGGACACCTTTACAACCTGTTTGGAGGAAGCTCTGCATGTCTGCTAGCTTGCTACTGCCTCCAGGGAAAGTTACCCTTGCTCAAATGTCAGCCTCCTTCATACAAAGAAACCCGCTGTCACTGCCATCTTGGTAGGAATTAATAAGTATAAAAAAGAGCTGCTGCTGTTGCCGTCTTCAGTCCAAAGACTGGTTTGATGCAGCTCTCCACGCTACTCCAGCGTGTGCCAGCCTCTTTATCTCCGCGTAACTACTGCAACCTACAGCCTTTTGCTGGCCAATGTGGCCGAGCGGTTCTAGGCGCTTCAGTCCGGAACCGCGCTGCTGCTACGGTCGCAGGTTCGATTCCTGCCTAGGGCATGGATGTGTGTGATGTCCTTAGGTTAGTAAGGTTGAAGTAGTTCTAAGTTCTAGGGGACTGATGACCTGAGATGTTAAGTCCCATATTGCGTAGAGCCATTTGAACCATACAGCCTTCTGAATCTGCTTACTGTATTTATCTCTTGGCCCCCCTGTACGATTCTTACGCCCCATGCTTCCCTCCAGTATTAAATTGGTGATCCCTTGATACCTCAGAATGTGTCCTACCAACCTATCCCTTCTTCTAGTCAAGTTGTGCCACAAATTTCTCTTCTCCCCAATTCTATTCAATACCTCCTCAATAGTTACGTGATTTACCCATCCAGTTTTCAGCATTCTTCAAAATGGTTCAAATGGCTCTGAGCACTATGGGACTTAACATCTATGGTCATCAGTTCCCTAGAACTACTTAAACCTAACTAACCTAAGGACATCACACACATCCATGCCCGAAGCAGGATTCGAACCTGCGACCGTAGCAGCATTCTTCTGTAGCACCACAATTCAAAAGCTTCTATTCTCTTCTCGTCCAAACTGTTTATCGCCCATGTTTCACTTCCATAAATGGCTACAATCCATACAAATACTTTCAGACACTTCCTGACACTTAAATAAATACTCGATGTTAACAAATTTCTCTTCTGTTCAGAAACGGTTTTCTTGCCGATGCCAGTCTAAATTTGATATCTTCCCTCCTTCGACCATTATCAGTTATTTTGCTACCCAAATAGCAAAACTCATCTACTACTTTATGTCTCATAACTTAATCTAATTCCCTCAGCATCACCTGGTTTAATTCGACTACATTCGATTTTCCTCGTCTTGCTTTTGTTGATAATCATCTTATATCCTCCTTTCAAGACACTTGTCGAGTCTGTTCAACTGGTCTTCCAAGTCCTGTGCTGTCTCTCACAAAATTACAATGTCATCAGCAATCATCAAGGTTTTTATTTCTTCTCTCTGGATTCTAATGCCTACTCCAAATTTTTCTTTTGTTTCCTTCATTGCTTGCTCAATATACAGACTGAATAACTGTCTCACTTCCTTCTCAACCACTGTTTCCCTTTCGTGCACCTCCATTCTTATAACTGCCGTTTAGTTTCGGTACAAATTGTAAATATCCTTTCGCTCCCTGTATTTTACCCCTGCCACCTTCTGAATTTGAAAGACAGTATTCCAGTCAACATTGTCAAAAGCATTCTCTAAGTCTACAAATACTATAAACGTAGGTTTGCCTTTTCTTAACCTATGTTCTAAGGTAAGTCGTAGGGTGAGTCTTGCCTCGCGTGTTTCTACATTTGTACGGAATCGAAAGTGATCTTCCGCGAGGTCGGCCTGTATCAGTTTTTCCATTCGTCTGTAACGGATACGTGTTCGTATTTTGCAACCGTGACTTATTAAACTGATAGTTCGGTAATTTTCAGATCTGTCAGCACCTGCTGTCTTTGGAATCGGAATTATATTCTTCTTGAAGTATGAGGGTATTTCGCCTGTCTCATACATCTTCTCACCAGATGGCAGATGGAAGAGTTTTGTCACGGCCGGCCGTCCCAAGGCTATCAATAGCTCTAACAGAATGCTGTCTGCTCACAGTTCCTTGTTTCGACTTAAGTCTTTTTTAAGAAGAGCTATACAACGGAAATGAACTTAAAGACGACTTTATGGAAACGGAAGATAATAAGATACAGCGAAAAGAATTTGAGAGACCTTTGGTCGAAACAAGGCCCCAGAAGTATGATATTTCCTCAGAATTATTGAGATCCCTGGCAGAGCCTGCCCAGCCATTCCACGTAGTGCGCAAGCTATATAAGACAGGCGAAATACTCTCACTCCTCAAGGAGAATATAATAATTCCAGTTCCAAAGAAAGCAAGTGCAGATAAGTGCGAATATTACCGAATCAACAGTATAAGAAGTAATGGTTGCTAAATATTCACGTGAATTTCCTATAGAAGACTGGAGACTCAGCTTCGCACGGGTAATATTAAGTATCTACCGCCAGACTAGACTGGCGTAGAGTCTTTTGCTTGTGTGCCACTGCGTAGAGTTATGAAGGAAATTCAGAGAACAACGTTAAGAAATAGAATATCACCACTTTCATATAACTACGCGATTTAAGCAGCGTACACAAGGAAAGTTGTCTGGAGACGTGAATTGGCGTTTGAAGTGACATGTCACGGCTATAATGGGAGCGCAGATTGGTGTACGTGGTAAGTTTACAACTGTTACAGTACTCCTCTTGTGAAGCTTAGTATGCACTGTGATGCTTTGTTGAGGTTCATTTTTCGTGATTTCTTTGCAGTGCTACACAGAGAATCGTGTCCACATCTAGGTTTGATTGAAGGAAAGCTGAAAGTTGAGGCATGTCCAGCGGTGCTGAAAGAACGTACTGTACGTAAAAGAAGGAAAGTTGCTGAAGTAATTTTTCGTAAAACGTTTTACTTGGGGCGTAAAAGAACACCACATACTTCCGATTCGCATGTTGTTCCGCTATGCAGTTGTTCTCGAATGACTGCAGGGAATCTCTTGGTTAAAATATTTGATTATTTCAATTTGTAAGTCTCACATGACAGCCTGGTGATACGGTTAAATTTTCGCTGTTGATCATATTTATTACGATACTTCAAAGTTGAGTAACTCACTGCCCGTTGTTCGAAGAATTTTCAGTGAATTAAGAGTGCGAATTGCGACTGCTAATGTGAGGGAAGTGGAAATCTGCATTTTTCGAAATGCGTCCCTCGGCCACCTATAGTAGTATTTTTGAAATCTTGTTTATTCATCCACAAGAAATTTCTGACTCCCATTCAAGAGAGTTATGTCCATTTCTTCGTGATCTATAAAAGGTGTAAACATATTTCTCGGTAGCAGAGATTCGTTCGCCAGTCTTGTGTATAATTTGGAAGTGTTCAAACAAATAATTTCTTTCGCCCCACCGCGCAGAGAAACGTGTTGACATCCATGTTTGACACAGGGAAAGAAGAAAGCTTGCGCCGCTGCAAAACTTTATATAAACGAAGTGAAGTTGCATCCCATGCCGCATATTACTCTATTCATAAATAACAGCAATCCACAGTCCACAGGATTTGGACTTCCGCATCGTTTAGTTGTGCATTTGGTTCAAAAATGGTTCAAATGGCTCTGAGCACTATGGGACTCAACTGCTGTGGTCATAAGTCCCCTAGAATTTAGAACTACTTAAACCTAACTAACCTAAGAACATCACACGCATCCATACCCGAGGCAGGATTCGAACCTGCGACCGTAGCAGTCGTGCGGTTCCAGACTGTAGCGCCTTTAACCGCTCGGCCACTCCGGCCGGCAGTTGTGCATTTGTTCTGAAACAATTGCCATCAAATGTATGTCACGTAAGCGACTTGCATGGCTCTATTCAGTTATCCAGTCGGGAAAAGGGGAGCTACGTGTAATGAGAAATCTCAACCATGTTTCGTTTCTGGCGAATCTCCACATCACTGAGAAGTGAATTTTGGGTTAAAAGGCAGAGCGGAAAAAAGGGAATCAAGCGGGAATCGATAACACGACTTTGTTTGATCGTGTTGCGCCAGAGCATCGTGAGACATATATTTTATATTTGATTAACGAGGCCTATCGATCTTACAAAAATTCGTTATAATTGGTGGAGTTGAGCTGGGATGCGCATAATCTTGATACTTGACCGGGTTGTACCCGACCACTACGCCACCACACCAGATGCGAAACTGCATCTACATCTACATGGATACTCTGCAAATCACATATAAGTGCCTGGCAGAGAGTAACTGGTCACTGCTGTTCTTTTCCGTCACTGCTGCTGTCTAGAGTTGCGGCGGCTGTTTGATAAGTGGCTCTGACATCATTCTCACGACTCAACTTCAGTTCACCATAATTCAAACAATTTGTACGAAATATTTAAAAAATATATAGAAAAACCTTCCTCATGAATCACTGTATCTATTAGTCAGAACCAGATCAAAATCCCTTCAGCGGTTCCTGATATCAACCTGCATAGCTCTATACAGACGGACGCTAGCAGATGACTTCAGTTTATATATATATGGATAAGATTATTTTGGGCCCCTGTGAAATGCAGTAACACTCAGGTCAAAACTGACCCTACGACTTACCTTAAAGATAGTTTGAAGAAAGGCAAACCTGCGTTCATAGCATTTGTAGATTTAGAGAGAGCTTTTGACATCTACATCCACGTCAGTACTCCGCAAACTACGTGACGGGGGGGTACGTTTGGTAACACTAAATGACCCTCCCCTCCTCCACTATTCCTGTCGACACACGAATGGCGCGTGAGAAGAATGATTGTCGGTAAGCCTCTATAGTACCTCTAATTTTCACGTCATGGTCGTTTCGCGAGATGTATGTGGGAGTAAGCAATATGTTACCCGACTGTTGCCGGAAAGTACTCTCTCGAAATTTCAGTGGTAAACATGTCGGTGATGCATAACGCCTTTGTTGTAACGCCTGTCAATGGAGTTTGTTGAGCATCTCGGTAACGCTCTCCCGCCGACTTTACTAACCCGTGACGAAACGCGCCGTTCTTCGCTGGATATTCTCTCCCTTCCTTCTCAGTCTTACCTCGTGAGAAAGCCAGAGTGGTGAACACTACTCAATAATCGATTGGACAAATGCCATGCAAACCACTTCTTTCGTTGATGAGTTACAGTTCCTTACGATTCTTCCCATGATCTCAGTGTGGCATCTGATTTTCCTACTATTTGTTTTATGTTGTCGTTCCACTTAGGATCTAATACTAATTTATGGATAAAATATATTTTTAACCGTTGTCACCACGAGACGTGGAATAGTTTGGAGTGTGGCATCACTGGGCCGTCATCAAACCTTGTTCTGGCCCTTGTCGTGGAAGGCGCGAATTTGATTTCTCCTAGATCGTGGGTTCCCAACGTGTAGTATCATTTTATCACCGAGCCCGTGCAGCTAGTGGACGTTTCATGTGCTACTACGTTAAGAGTGAGCTGTGGGGAAAACAGCCGCCGCCGCCAGCCAGCTGCCGTGGGTAACATGTCGAAGGGTTTGCTGGTAACTATCGCGGATTTGAAACACGAATAGACGGGCCACAGTGCCGCTAGTCACTGCAGGATGATAACAACCGGTTGACAGGTATACCACTGGGAACCACTTCGTCACCTTTCGGTCCAGGGGCCATCGCCCCCCTACGTCTGCACCGCAGCAAAGCACGAAGATTAGCAGGGGGGTAGCGTGTAAAAAAAAAAATGCATGGACTAATGTCTCGAGAGTCATGTCGATAAACGTCGATGGCCGGGCACGATTCCTGTCTAAAATCATTCGAGGCGGTGCGTCCCACTTCCCAACACGACGCCTTTTAAGTATCCACGTTTGAGGAATATTTACACGATATGAAATGGGACTTCTGATATTCTGCCGCCGTTTCCTATCGACGCATCTGTTTGTTCGTGTACAGCACCTCGAAGGCGACCAATACCTTTGTCGAGACACTGCACCTCGCCATCGCTTCCGAATATTCAGAATGGCTTGACAGTGACGTTAGTTCAGCTCTGATGAACCACGGTGGGTTCTTGGTGTTTGCGATATCTGATTGTGTTAATATTACGAAGTATAACCGACGTCATCTTGGCGTGCTCCACGCTGTTAGATAGGTGTCTCTAATTATGTATTTACACGCTGAGACAGCTATTTCAGACCATGCCACATAGATCCAGAAGCAGTACATACATCGAGGTGCGGTTTTCGCCGAGTTATAGCGCACAGTGTTGCGAATTTTTCTGAAGTACGATAACAATTTATAATTTTTGTAGCCGTTGAATTATGACACCGACATACTTTATGGCAATACGTACTTTTTCTGTACTATTGTCTGCCTGTAATCGCTTTATTGAATGTATCAACGCTGAAGGTGAACATTTTGAGAACTTGATAAGACATGCGTTATAGTAAATGCACGAACCGTAGGTTGCTTAAGTTTAAGATCGTAGGGCTGACATTTGTGTGACTTTTCTCCTGAAAATGGGACAGTGGTTTACAGAGCTGTTTATCTTCTTGCTATTCCGTCAAGTTGCACACGTGTCGCATTGTTGGCGTTCTCTTTGACTGCTCTTTACAGTGCCACAGAAAAAGGTATAACTTCCAGCGATAGCCTAGCGCAAAATATTGTCTGCCTGTCTATAATTTTTAATTATTTACCGTGGAAATCGATTATGCAAATTCATGCTGTTGCTGTGTCCTCGTTTTAAAAAAATGTATGCTGAGGCCCTTACTACTACTACTACTACTACTATGTATAATATGATAACCCTCCATTTAAGGGTGCTAGTATCACCTCTTTCTGTGTGGTTGTCGGGCCCGGGAACTGCATCTTACATTTATTGTAGACATCTGGGCTTATACTTTAATAAATATGCATCGCTAAGTATATATTTTTGTAATGCAGGGTACAACTGTTTTTTTTGCTTATCGTTGCTGGACTCCACGTCCCTCACCCCATGGCCATGAGGTATCTTCTTTACGGCACATACAATATAGCGCAAAGTCAGTGACATTTAGATCATCATGTGCCTGGAAGTGTTGTCATCGTGGTCCATACCCTATGGATTTTTGCAGCTACAGTGAATAATCATCATTATAAAAAAAAAAAGAAAAAAACACGTTTGCTCTAGGTGGCCATATTGCCCTGCTATAACCAATCCAGTATTTGTCCTACACTTCTATGAGTACTAAGGCAGATTGGTGTGAGACCTGAACTGCCATCTTCCAGAGAACTAAAGTAAATACTGATGACTTGTGTGGTGTCCATACATTTGATGTAATCAGGTCTAATAATTGATCATAGGTCTATGCTCTGTACGTCTATAGTATTAATTATTTAACCTGGAAATCGATTACATGAGCCACCAAATAGCAATGCTGACAGTCCTATTGTGGAATATATATAGGTCGGATGACTGACCATCCGTCGTCGTAAGCAAACCAGTGTGGGATACAGAAGGCTTTTTTATATAGTGTTAAGAAAATGGAAGATTCTAGTGACCGGAAATATGAGAATGCATAGAACCAATGTATAGCTCTAGAGTGTCTGACTATTGCTGTCAGGTATGTACAACACATTATACCTTCCTGAGGCAATGTGTGTTGAGCAGACTTAGACCATTACCTGTCAAAATTATCGTATATGTAACCCGTTTTGCAACTTGTGTACAGGGTATACAGTATTAGATGAAGTGTTGTTGGTCATGACGTATTTTTACTGTAATGACTCTTAAAATACCAAAGTGTTACATTTTTAGCTGGACGTTTACATGCTGTGGGAGACTGTTCCTTTAATGGATTATTCGGTAACAGCAGGATGCAATACCTGGATACTCTACGTAATAAACGACAATCAAGACCTATAATGATGTATAAAACCATGTGTTGTATGTCTATAATTTTAACGTATAAATGAATTACACAAAAATATCGGTACTGGCAGCTGTTTTGTAGCCGATCTAGTGGTGGAATTCAAAGCTACTCCGTCGGACTTCAAACTGACGTGTCGTCTAAACCGAAAACTTCCGGAGAATTTAAGGTAACACTGTTGACTTGCATATCTGAGCATACATTCCATTTAATCAGGTCCGATAATTGGTTATGATGCTGTCCTTTGTATGTCTGTAGTTTTAATTATTTAAAGTTACTATTTAAGTAGCGTGTGCCCACGTTACCTGTACTTCTTACAGAAGGAAGACTGGGAAACATGCTTTATTATGCCCCAGCAGCTATGGTCGGCAGAATCAGTCTTTCCACATGTGGAATTGTTACACCACACAGTGCTGATGTCAGTATGGTGTTGTAAATAAGCACCTGCGATTGGCCTTCGAATGTATACTTATTTATCACATACATAACGTGTGTAGAATTTTCGTGGTGTGTTACAAGAAAATACGTGATTTGATCAGCAGTCTGAGACACTTACTAGGTTGGTTTAATGGATGTGAGCTGTAATTATCACAAGAACTACTCCCGTAGAAGCCTGTGTTACTGACGGTCCAGTGCTTACATACGTATATTTACGATCTAGTATTGGACACAGATTCAGTGTGTTTAAAAAAAAAAAAAAAACGGTATGCTGCCTTGTGCCACTCTCAAAACTGTGCTAGAGAGGATCACTTCTATCGATCTCAAATTTCTCGTATCTTACGCCGAATGAGAACGTCTTAATACTAGCATGTTGATGGAACCTATCAGTAACTTGTTCAGCATTACATTATTGGGTTTTTAGGAAAAGTCTTCTACTTAGTAAGATGTGTGTTACAGCAACAGAAGATTCAGTGCTACGAAGTGTGTCCAGCAAGCTTACAAAAGCACATTACGGGATTTTCCCGTCTGTTTGTGACACATACTAGATAATACCAGATTAGTATCGCACACCCTGTCTTACACACGTTAGCCCTAAATAAACCGTCCAATAGACTGCCATTAGAGGAAACATTACATGCAAGGATTACGGATTTTTTCCAAACAAGATGTCGCATTAACAACTCCCGACTGACGCATACCCACTCATGTGTCCCCGTTATAAAGCGTGAAGATGGAGTGATGGAGGAGGGGGAGCTTGTTTCCTATTGGTCCATTGGTTCCACCGCTATTTTATTGTGTTCCAATTGGCTGAGTGGGCGTTACCGCCATTTTTATGTCAGATTACACAATCGCCTAGGGCTTGTGGGAGGGGTTCCCCTGCGTGACCGTGATCAGTTCCCGGTGGTTCCCCTGGGAAGAGGGGGGAGGACACCAAGTCGGTCATTCGTGTAACATGACGCCAGAAGTCCTTATCAATGATGTTTTCAAGGTATTTTGGAAGGGCCACTCACCGAGTGTGTGACGTCGCCCGATGTTTGCGTGCAGTCGTACCGGCACTGCAATGCTACTCCCGGATGTCAAGGACCAGTTACAACAGTTATGGGCCAGCTTGCCTCGGGAGAAAATAAAATGCCTTTATGGCTCCGCTCTCGACCGAATCATTGCTTGTATCCAGGTTAGAGAGTGTGCAATGTCATACTGATGTGAGATCATACTGCCAAGTTCTTTGTATATTTGGCTCGATTTTGTAGTCACTGCAATAACATAACAAATCCTCTCACCCTGTGTAGTTTCATGTCATTTCCTCCTCCCCTTCTGGGTGCTTCACTTTTTTGGTTAGGCACTGTGTAATATCAGACATGCTACAGTGGTGTCGTATAACTCTTATTCAAAATGACGCAGAAAGGATCGCTGATCACGGTATATGATGTTGTCTGTGTCCCATCGCTTAGTGTTCCATGCGTGTTATATTCTCCGTCACACGTCGTTGCCGTCACAAATGTCTCCCCTATAAATTAGGCGTTTCAGATAGTCCCGTAAAAAAGAAATAAAATGAAGCTGAATACCCTGTTGCGCTGGAGCTGACCAGACTGAAGGGTCTTCCAGTCAAATCTGTTTTGAGGGACAGGTGTTTTCGAGGTGACATAACACTGTTACGTACGTACAAGTGAGCAGTAGCGCCATCATGCATGAACAGCATTTTTTAAAGAATAGGCCAGAATGGTAAAAAAAAAAATCAGGTAACGCAAATATCACTTTACTGTCAGCCTCTATGGTAGATCATGGGGCCGTATGGGGTAATGATCGGTAGTGAGAAGTCTATTACAAGCTGACCTCCAGGAAGATTAGTTTGGGTTCTGGAGAAATGTGGGAAGACGGGAGACAATATACACCAGGGACTTCAGAAATGTCAAGACTGAAAGTAGTAGATGAATTTTACAGTTTGGGAAGCAAGGTAAGTGAATATAACCGATCTAGAGAGGAGATAAAATGTACTCTGGCAATAGAAAAAAAAGCATTCCGAAATAAATAATTTACGTAAATTTGTGTGTTAGGAAATGCGTACTATGAGTATTTGGAGTGTAGCCTTAAATGGTAACGAAACGTGAAGATACGTAACATAGAGAAAAAATGAAACTGCAGAAGAATGCTGACGAGTATATTAGCAGAATGTAAAAGTAATGATGAGTTAATGAATAAAATTGGCGAGGAAAGTAGTATTATGGCACAATTGAGTAAAAAAAGGGGTCGATTGATAGGATACATCCTGAGGCATCAACAAGTAGTCAGTTGGTAATAGAGGGAAGCATGAATGATAAAAGTTGTAGCGGGAGACCGAGGCTTTACTACAGTAGGCAGGTTCCAGTGAATACTGGTTGCAATTGTAGTGTTAAAGACATCTGCGCAAATATTTATCCGCTCTCCAACCGGTGCACAGAGTCAGTGTAGTGTTATTCTATCTACACGAAATCCGGGATACGCTCTAATCGCTTCTAGAGTCTGTATCTTCTCCACCACTCTTTCAGTCCCCCTTATGTTCACACTGCGTGTGTGTGTAGAAGCGTCGGGTCCTGTGTTGACGTAGGCCTGCCGCAATTGCTTGTACAGCCCCTGATGAGTATTCTCAGCTTAAAGCTGCTGCACACGTCTCTCGTGGGGAGAAGAGTGACAGCACTCTGCTCCAGGGCAGGACCGCAGCAGCTGTGATATTAGCATGGCTTTGACCTTTGTGTGTAGCGTGGTGTGTATAACATGACGCCGTTCCCTGCTGCCATTTTGAAGTCACGTGCCATTATCTTGTTACTGCCCGCCAGCTCCTATGTTGTCGACTGCTTTTGCTAGTTTGCGCGGTATACACTAGAGCTGCTCGCTAGAAGTTTCCGTAATTACATTTGTAACCAACTTAATAATGTGTTTAACGTGTACATTGCCAAGGTAGACGCAAAATATACAAGGGTTCACTCGGTGTCTTCTCCTGCACCGACGGTCACTTACCGTTCCACAATTTCAGTGACTGCTGGGATATAATAGAGTTCGGTTATGTTTTAGTCATCACTCTGTTCCTAAAAATTATCTTCATTATTAGTATTAGTAAGAGCATAACGTTAATTGTCTGCCTCCGTAGCGCGTCTGACTACTGTGCGGAGGGCCTGGTTCAATTTCCTGGTACTGTTAGGGATATTTCCTTGTCTGGAGGACTGGAACGCCTCGTGATGCCAGTTGAGGAGCTGCTTGAATAAAAAGTAACGGCGCCAAACTCTGGAGAGCGGTGTGCTATCCCATGCCCTTCCATGCCGCATCTGAATGACGCCGTAAGGCAGAGGACTACACGGCGTTCGGTGTGCATCGCGCTGTTCTCTTATCCTGATCGCCGAGTTTAGTTTATAGTAATGTTTATTACGCCATGGAAAACGCCCAAAAGCATATGGGGAGAGTTTCAAATAGATCACCCAGCCGTAACAAACAAAAATACGAGAGAAATTATGAACGTGAGAACACGTAAAGGATTCTCAGAGTGCACCATCACTTGTTTCTAGTAAAGATTAGTCCGATTCCAAGAAACAGAAAGACAACACAGATCATTATTATAAAACTGGACTAAGAATGCTTGAAGATAAACAAAGACAAAATCATTGATTACATTACTCAAAGGCCAGACCTCGCGAATACAGTTTAGAAAGCAATGTCTTATGGTGAAAATCCCAGAAAACGCAGACGTAGATGGTGGAACGCAACTTGTGATCAGGCCATTGGACGAAGAATCCAGACACGGAAAAATTTAGCAGTAACAAATCAACAGAAACGTGGCAGTGTTTCCACGAAATAGAGAAACAATCCTTGAAAGATATTAGAAGAGTGAAAATTCCATACGACAAAAACAAACTAAAAAAATCAACCGCAATAGTCCTAAAGAAAAACGCTACCAAATCCAGCTTGGAAACCGCTGACAACCACAGAGTTAGAGATATGAAACAACTAAAAGACGGAGCCCCAACAGGAGATGGCACTATGGCTGAGATCTGGAAACTCAAGGACCAAAACATTACAAAGAAAATTCATAAAATTATCACATAAATATGGATTACAGTGAAGTTTACCCAGGAACTGAAAAACGGGTTGTTTCACCCACTACCCTCTTTACAAAAAGGGCGAGAAACAGGCCCGGTAGTTACAGAGGTATCTCATCATTGCCGGTCACTTACCAAATTCTCTCCAAGGCGTCATTCAATAGACTAGAACCACAAGCTGATACAAAGATAGGTGAATACCAAGCATGCTTCATAAAAAGAATATCCTGTATTGAACGGAATGGAACCGATGAACACTCCTGAACGTCAGACGGTGAACAACAGTATAGTCACTTTTGTGGAATTTAAGAAGGCTTACGACTCCATAGGCAGGCAGATTCTCTTTGACATATTAATCGTATGTGGACTAGACAGAAAAACCAGCCACTCATACGACAGATATCCAAAGACACTACATCTAAAATAAAATGTATGGGAGAAACCTCAGAGATACATACAGGGGCCTGACAAGGAGACGGTCTCTCGCCGTTTTTACTTAACATGGCCTTGGAGAAAATTATCAAACGATGGAAAGAAAAGGTAAAATTGATTCAGTTAGAAAGAATACCTGCAAACAAGAAAATCATAAAATGTTGTCATCCGCAGCTGACCTGGCAGTACTCTGCAACAATAGACAAGAAGCCCTAGATTACTTCCATGAAGTCTCTGGCGAAGCAGGTCTACAGATATCATTTGAGAAAGAACAACACACAATACGGAAGTGTTAACAGAGTGGAAAAATTAAAGTATCTAGGAGAATATATTCAAATAGGAGGCTCAAAGAAAGTATCTAACCTAGAACGAACAGAACAACTCCAGAAAGCGTGCAAACTCACATGGACTCACTACAATGAAAGGAACGTATCGGGACAGACTAAATTGAGACAACACAATACAGTTTTGCTGCCAGGAGCACTCTACACATCAGAAAGGACAACAATCGGAGCATGGGGTATCATAGAGACAGAAGAAATGGAACGTAAAATCCTCGGAAAAATTTATGCAGCAGTGCACAGAGATGGTACATGGATGAAGAGGCCAACCAAAGAAATATTCACACACACACAGACAGACTCGCAGACATGATCAGGAAACGTCGACCAACATTCTGTAAAAACCTACATAGAATGAACAACAACAGACTCACAACGAAGTTTTGTGATTCAGTAGACAGGTCAATCAAAAAACCAAGTGGATTTAAGAAACAGAAGACCTACAACAAGCAGGAATCAATAGGGAAACGATAAATGAAAGAGGGAAATTCAGAAACAAAATTATGAACAATATATTTAAAGACAAAGAAAGGAAGAAAACTGGTAATATGTTTACAGAAAAAGGAAACGGGAAGACAGTCAAAGAATGAAGACATTTTGGGAAGAGAGAAAGACGAAGAAAGAAAAAACAATGAATAATCATATACCCTTTTAATTCAAACACTGTCTTAAGGGTAAAAATACGTATTAATAATACGTCGTCAAAGATTTGACAAGCACAGGTCTAGACTTTTCCATACACTCCAATCACAGCGATAAGCATCTGCGCTGCTACTGAATATTTTCTACCCGCTCCCGTTGCAGTCTTTTATTTCTTTTGCAGTCCATCCAGTACATACAGGATGAGTCAGTAGCAAAGGTAGATGCTGTGAA
This sequence comes from Schistocerca americana, assembly GCF_021461395.2. Classification (NCBI taxonomy): domain Eukaryota; kingdom Metazoa; phylum Arthropoda; class Insecta; order Orthoptera; family Acrididae; genus Schistocerca; species Schistocerca americana. The sequence continues at coordinate 403,505,941 of NC_060130.1, forward strand.
AGGTGATAGTATTAGTGATTCTGAACAAAAAACGTCATATGGACATATGCCCTATTCCGAATGGTCTCCGAGATACAACACATTTAATATCATGTGTGTTCGTTTTTCTTGAATACCGCGAAAACCGCACTCCCCAGCATAAACGTGTCGCAGTACAAAATTAAACTGTATTAAGTTTCCTACAAAAAACGTATTATTAATTTTTATCTCTGGAACTAATGGTTTGTGCGAAGAGAGCACGAGAATGTTGAAATAGTCGCTCGACGCACATGCGCTGTAGCTTACGTAGTTTTTGTAGGCCGATTTGAGGTAGCAGGTTGGGATGAACAGTGCGGGACACTTGTGGGCTATCAAGTCGGGAAACTACCTCAAATTGGCCTGAAAAAACTACGTAAGCTACAGCGCATGCGCGTCGAGGTCCGCAGCTCGTGGTCTAGAGGCTGCCTCTGGATCACGGGGTCCCGGGATTGATTCCCGCCGGGTTTGGGTGGGGGATTTTCTCTGCCCCGGGACTGGATGTTTGTGTTGTCCTCATCATTATAAGCATCATTTGTGAGAGTGGCGAGATTGGATTGTGAAAAGAAAATGGACTGTGTAAAAATTGTGACTTTGTACGAGCGCTGATGACCGCGCAGTTGTGCTCCCCACAAACCAATCATCATCATCATCATCATCATCATCATCACCACCACCACCATGCGCGTAGAGAGCGAGTTTTTCAACATTGTCCTGCTCTCTTCTCACAAACCAGTAGTGCTAGAGAAAAAAATGAATAGGGCATTTTTTGTAGGAAATTTAATATAGTTTAATTTTGTACTGCGACACGTTTTCGCTGGAGGGTGCGGTTTTTGAGTTATTCGGGAAAAACTTACAAAAGTGGTATTAAATGTGTTCTATCTCGGAAACCATTCGGTATAGGGCATACGTCGATATGAAGTTTTGTGTTCAGAATCACTAATACTATCACCCCGCAAAGCATGTACCTTTTCTCTTGACTCACCATGTATAGTACATATCAGTAATACATTGTTCGTGCAATTGTTTCCGTGAATTCTAAAGTCGGCAGGTAAATGCTCCGGTTGTAAGTCTGTTTTCACTCAACAAAGGAATATTCTCATATGACAAATTTCGATCCGAAGTACAATGTACTTGGACTCTGTAGGGGCGACAAACTGAAAATAGACTTTGATGAAAGAGAAAAAGCCTCAAGACTACAGATTCTACGATTTGGTTGTGCGAAAATATATTTCCCACTGTGGTAACAAAGGAAACAAAAGCGAGGAACCAAATGATCTTGAAGCACGACGTACGATACCCGACGCCAAACCGAATATAAAAAAGAAGTACCAACCACCCCATTGGCTCACTATTTGTTTTTTAAAAGAATACGTGCAGAAACTCGTGAGGTGTATTGGTTCACTGAATGTTAAGTAAACATTTTTTGTCTTTGTGATTGTACTGGCAAGTGCGCCAAATTTTTCTGTCTAAAATGTAGTGAGATGTTAAGCGTTGTTGTAGTATTGGTTTACATTTTATCTCGTTCAGAAAGGTTGGGAGCCATTACGCTAAAACAACAGCGTTCTCTCTGCGGACGCGGGAGAGTGGGCGCTGGGTCTTCGTATCACGGAAACGGCACGTCTCCGGACATGGGTTCCTGTTCAAACAACTATCTGCGCAGCCACCTGAAAATTTTACATCACGCAGAGATTCGTTATTTTAGTCTCGAGAGAAATTTAATCTCCGAACTTAAATTTATTAAGAACAACGGTTAATTTTATTCCTGTTCATAACTACTTTGTCCCTTCTTATTTTTCTTCATCTCTGTACACTAACGGACCAGAGCTATGGCACAAACACCTGCTATCGTGAATAGGTAAGTGCAGACTGAAGTGTCTCCATATACAGTCGGTTAAATAATAAGATTGTCTGTCGGATTAATCGGTGGGAAAATGTAATTGACAACACACCAAAACATACAAATGGCTCTTACGTGACCAAAATAAAAATGCAATTACAATTAATAATACGTCCAGTCACCCGCAGCGCCGATAACTGCTTGGCATGTCCGAGGCATGCTACAAACCAAGTTTTCCGCGTATTCACGTGGAAGAAACTTTCAAGTGGATCAAATTTGCATCTTCAGCTGTTTCAAAGTGAAGAACTTTTTTCCTTGCAACTGCTTTTTGATATAAGACCACTGATTTTCAATAGGATTACCGTCGGGCGACTGTGAGGGCCAATACAATACCTGCACTCCTTTCTCTATTTTCCAGTCGCTGCAAAGCCTGCTGCAGTGCTTCGAATCATTGTCCTCCTGAAGTATCCAATCTTCCTTTTTATCGGTGAACCAACGTTTGGCTCTCGGCATCAAGCATATATAATAAGTTTGTAACATCTTCTGCGCTTTTAAATTGTTGGTAACACGTGCAAATCTCAATCAAGTATTCAAAGTAAACTAATACTGTATGGGCTTTGCTTGAAGGACAAAGGTTCTCTCTACTGGGCTGTGAAAGAAGTAATGCGATATCTTTTACCATCTGCGTGTGATGCCGTCCACGCTCTTGCTTAACAGAGTGTATGTTGAATTTCCTCGTCTTTATCTGTTGTGTGGCAAGCTAGCGTATGGGGACGACAATCGACTCAGCATTTTATAAGGCGGAGAAGCGAAGGATGAAAGTAATTAATATGAAAGTCGGCTTCAGTAGCTTTGCGGTCAGCGCGGCAGATTGTTAACCGAAGGGGCCTGGGTTCGATTTCCGGCCGTAACGGTGATTTTCTCCGCTCGGAAACTGGATGTGGTGCTGTCCTCACGTTCGTATCATCATAACAGACATTCCACTGTTGAGGTGGCTGTATGGGCACGTCTCGAAAGACAGTAAATTAAGAAGAAACACTAGTATGAAATGCGGAATGGAGAAATATTAGAACAGGTGCAAAATTTTAAGTATCTTGGAAGCAGGAGAGACACCGACTGGAAGTGCAGCACAGAAATTAAAACAAGGATAGCAATGGCAAAAGAGGCATTTCTTAAGAAAAGGAGAATTTTCTGCAGCAGTCTGGACAGAGAACTGAGGAAAATGCTCATAAAATGTTTTTTATGGAGTGTTCTTATGTATGGCGCGGAAACACGAACTTTGAGGAAGAAAGACAGAGAAAGGCTGAAGGCTTTTGAAATGTGGACATGGCGGAGGATGGAAAGAATAAGTTGGATGGATAGAGTAAAAAATGAAGAGGTATACTGAGAAGAGTGGGAGAGAAAAGCCAGTTACTAGATTAATAAAAAGAAGAAAAAGAAATTGGATTGGGCATATATTAAGAAAGAATGAGGGACTGATAAAAACAGCTTTAGAAGGTTATGTAGAAGGGAAAAGGAAGCGAGTAAAGAAGAGATTGCAGATACTGGATGACGTGATGGACGGTACAACATATAGCAGCCTTAAGAAGGAGGCAGAAAATGGAGAGGCTAATGACCTGCTAATATAGCAGAAAACTGATGATGATGATGAATATGGAACGCGGCATTTCGCAGTCGTCATAATGCGAGAAACTTGCAATGGCTGTGAAATGTGAGGTACGTACATAAATTGTGAGAGGACATTAAACAACTTTCATTGCCCAGTGCCGTGTTATTGTGGTCTTCATCCCGAAAACAGCTGATGCAGCTCTCAACGCTAGTCTTCCCCTACGCATGTCTCTTTATCGCTGTATAAGTACAGCAGCTTGCCTCCAGCTGTACTTGCCTTCTGTAGCCAAACGTTGGTCTTTCTCTACAATGCTGCCCCCCCCTTTCTCTACAATGCCGCCCCCCCCCCCCCCGCCACCACACACACAGTTCGCTCCATTATCAAATTCATTATACCTTGATGTCTCAGGATGTGTTTTATCAGCCCAATCCCTTCTTTGTTCTCTAGTTCGATTCAGTGCCCCCTCCGTCACTCGATCGATTCATTGCCCAGTGCCGTGTTATTGTGGTCTTCATCCCGAAAACAGCTGATGCAGCTCTCAACGCTAGTCTTCCCCTACGCATGTCTCTTTATCGCTGTATAAGTACAGCAGCTTGCCTCCAGCTGTACTTGCCTTCTGTAGCCAAACGTTGGTCTTTCTCTACAATGCTGCCCCCCCCTTTCTCTACAATGCCGCCCCCCCCCCCCCCCCCGCCACCACACACACAGTTCGCTCCATTATCAAATTCATTATACCTTGATGTCTCAGGATGTGTTTTATCAGCCCAATCCCTTCTTTGTTCTCTAGTTCGATTCAGTGCCCCCTCCGTCACTCGATCGATTCATTTGATCTTCAGCATTCTTACGTACCACCGCATTTCAAAAACTTCTGTTCTCAGCTTGTCTGAAATGTTGATAGACTACGTTTCACTCCCGTGCAAGTTTACACTCCAGACAAGTACTTCCAGACAAAAAAAAGACTTCTTAATACTTAAATTTATACACTATGTTAAATAGTTTCTCGTTTTCAGATACGCCGTCTACTTCGTCAGTCGTCGGTTATTTTGCTTCCCTAATAATAAAGCTTACCTTTACTTTTCTTGTCTCATTTTCTAATCTGATTTCGTCAACGCCGCCTGATTACTTCTCCCACATTCCATTGCCGTGATTTGACGTTAGTTGAAGTTCATCTTGTAACATCTTTTCAATAGGCTACACATTCTGTTTAGCTGATTTTTCCATGCCCTTCACTGTTTACGACAGAATTAGAACGTCATTGGCAAACCGCAGAGTTTTTTTGTTCTCTCTGAACTTCGATTCGCCTTAGGCAGAATTTGAGTAAGAATCACCACATTCTTCCAGAAGACATAGCGTGCTTTGCTTTCTCATATATTGCACTCCAGAAGAAATAGTTTAACCATTGCTTCCTCTGCCTAGGATCTAAGTCTGAGGGAATATCGTCTGCTGTAGGTGCTATTGTTTCGACTTACTTCTGTCAGTGCTCCATCAAATTCTTCTCGCATTATCGTATCTCGCAACGTAAAGTCATCTACTTCATTTTTCGCTTTCTATAATGTTGTCTTCTACTCCACTCTCCTTATATAAACCTTGCACATATTTCCTCAGTTTGTCAGTTTTCTTATCTTTGTTTAGTACTAGCGTGCCATCTGACATGTCAATATTGATTCAGATGCTAATCTTTTCTCGAATTATGTTTCTAATTTTCATATAGCTGGCCTCTGTTTTCACAGTAGTCACGCATGCTCCTACAGTTTTGCACTTTGTCAGTTTCAGTTTTAGATGTTTGTATTCCCTTATGCCTGTTCTGTTTGCTGTAAATGTATCCTCAGTCAAACCATCGGTTTGGTGCATAAGTTCGTAGCGTTTTGACATAAGTTTAATAAACGCAAGAGATAAATACAACAGAGTCTTTAGTCTTCAATAATATACACTGATTAGCCAAAACATTATGACTACCGCCCACCGGAGGTTGGATGCCGCCTGGCGGCATTGCGGTCACGTGACGCACCATGAAAAAAGGTAAGTAAGTGCAGCAGAGCTGGATGGGGGATTACGCTAGCGAAGATATGGGCTGCAAATGGGGTAATCCATTGAGATAAGCGACTATGACGCAAAGCCCGTGAGCGAGTAACTCGAAAACGGCGAAGCTGGTAGAACGTACACGTGCTACTGCCGTGAGCATCAACGGAAAGAGGCAGGACAGTGAAACTACCACTGGACGCTAAATGGTTGGACGTCCACGACTCTTCACAGTACACAGGGTTCGGAAGCTTTTCTGCTCTGTAAAGTAGGATAGATGGTAATCTGTGGAATCTCTGCCGAAAGAGCACAATGCCGGTGCACGCACGCACGTGCGTTTCGGAGCACACTATTCATCGTACATTGTTGATCATGGAGCTCCGCAGCAGACTACCCATACGCGTTCACATGTTGACCTAACGGCATCTTCGGTTACTACTGCAGTGGCCATGGGACCATCGGTATTCGACAGTCGGTCAATGAAAACGTGTCGGTTCTTCGGGTGAATCGTATTTTTGCTACACTAGGGCGATGATCTTCTTCACAACCGTCGTCATCGAGGTGAACGGCGGCTCGAAACGTGCAGCACGCCACGGAAGCAGTGCTGTGCTACGGGAGACAAACTCCTGCGCTTGCACGAGACCTGTGGCAGTAATCGGGGACATGCTGACAGCTGCGTACCATCTGCATCCCTTCATGCTTGATGTCTTCCCCGACGGCGATGTCACATTTTAGCAGTATAATTCTCCGTGTCTTTGAGCTTAAAGTCTAAACTTACATTTCTACCACACACACTACCAAGAAGAAAATTGACAACTGTGTAGGATCTCAATTGGGAAAGTTAGAGAGATTTTAGGCTATACTGGATGCCTTTCCGTACCTCAACCCTGATGGGCGCTGTGAATAAGACTGTTGCTCACTCTGCCATCGGCGCTGAATGATATGCGGTTCTAATTAATTGCAAAACAGACACCAAACTGACAAAAAAAAAAAAAAAAAAAAAATGCGGCGGCCCCCAGTCTCTCTCATACATATTCTTTGTATTTCTTTCCCAAACAATGCTAGCATTACTACAGGTAATTCTGCCACGTACTACGTTGTTTGTGAAATGTATCAAGACTGTCGAACCGTAGTTTTGGTAGAGTGCAACTCTACTGATGCACGTAGCGTCAGTCGCTGTCTGTCTGACAGGCTGGCATATGCACCGCAGCGACCCTTGGAAGAGGCGCAGCTGTGAAGCTGCGCAGCCGTTTCAGTTTAGTTATGGAATCTGATGAGGACGACGCCTTTCTTTTATTTCTTTTACTTCTTTCCCTGAATAAGAAAACCAAAAGAGGTAATTCTAGGTGCATCCATTTCCAGAAGGAAGAGTAGTTCAAGCTTTGTTTCGTACATTGTATGACGGCCTTAATCAGTACGACGGAATTTCTCTCTGCAGTGTCCCATGTCGTGAAGATCTTTGGACGAAAGGCTTTCCATGCTTCGGGGAACAAGTGATAGTACGCGACCTTGCTTTCCAGCAAATTAGAAGGTTGCTCTCAAATTAAGGTAAGACTAATTTACACACACAGCCAATCAAACTTATATTTTCCTACAAATTGAGCGGCACGAAGACATACTTAAATCAGAGTCGTTGGATGTCAGTTCGTAATGATGTTGATTTCCTGCGTGCGTTTCTGTGAGCTCTTGAGAGGGAGTGAATCGTTCCGGGATACAACAGGAAGTTTCAGTGTTGATTACAACGTATGTCATACACTGAGTGGACAGAAATCATGGGATTGCGATATGCACATATACAAATGGCGGTAGTATCGCGTATACAAGGTATAAAAGGGCAGTGCATTGGCGAAGCTCTCATTTGTACTCAGTTGATTCATGAGAAATGATGTCCGACGCGATTATGGCCGCACGACAGAAATTAACAGACTTTGAACGCGGAGTGGTAGTTGGAGTTAGACGCATGGGACATTCCGTTTCGGAAATCGTTAGGGAATTCAACATTCCAAGATTCACTATCTCAAGAAAGTGCCGATAATACCAAATTTCAGGCATTACCTCTCACCACGGATAACGCAGTGGCCAGCGGTCTTCACTTAACGACTGAGACCAGCGGCGTCTGCACAGATTTGTCAGTTCTAACAAACAAGCAACACTGCGTGACATAACCACTGAAATAAATGTGGGACGGACGAAGAACGTATTCGTTACGACAGTGCGGCGAAATTTGGCGTTAATGGGCTATGGCAGCAGATGACGGACGGGAGTGCCTCTGCTAACAGCACGACATGGCCTGCACCGCCTCTCCTGGTGTTGTGACCACATCGGCTGGACCCTAGACGACTGGAAATCGTGACCTGGTCACACAGTCCCGATTTCACTTAGAAAGAGCTGACTGTAGGATTCGACTGTGACGCAGACCCCACGAAGCCAAGTTGTCAACAAGGCACCGTGCAAACTGGTGGTGGTTCAATAATGCCGTCGGCTGTGTTTACATCGAATGGGATGGGTCCTCTGCTCCAGCTGAACAATCGTTGACTGGAAATGTGTATTTTCGGTTGCTTGGAGACCATTTGCAGCCATTCTGCGATGAAATTTTTATGGATGAGACTGCACCATGTCACCAGACCACAGTTGTTCGCGATTGGTTTGAAGAACGTCCTGGATAATTTGAGCGAATGTTTTGGCTATTGAGATCGCCCGACATGAACCTCATCGAACATTTATGAACATAATCAAGAGGTCAGTTCGTGCACAACGTCCTGCAGCGGCAACACTTTCGCAGTTATGGACTGCTTCCAACTCATCTTGAGTCCATACCACGTCGAGTTGCTGTAGTACGCCTGGCAAAAGAAGGCTCGACCCGATATTAGGAGGTACCCATGACTTTGTCACCTTACTGCATGTTTCAGGCTGAAATTATGGAAGTCAAAGGTAGGAGGTGTACGTCCTAGAGCTGCAAGCTACTCCGAAACTTCGGTGTCTTGCCCCCTTTTTAAAACATACCCAATTTTTGCGTTTGTGTGTAGTTACACAGGTTTAGGAATTTTTAAAGTTCGGAAGTTACATATAACATGAACAGCATATCTTCATCTTTCTTTTCATTTGATGTTTGATGGCTGTAGAATTTAGATGTAAGTGTTTCAGTAAAAGTGCCCGTTTCTGTAGACTTCTTCATACGTTTCTTCTTCTTCTTTTTCTTTATTAGGTGTAGAAGCCATATGCTCTTCTGTCCCTTTCATATACGCTGCGTTATATTGGGGCTCATCCTCGATCTCCCCCTGCGGGTCCGGGGATTAGAATAGGCCCGCGGTATTCCTGCCTGTCGTAAGAGGCGACTAAAAGGAGTCCATCCCCCTCACGGGGGTAGTTCGCGCCTGCGTCCGGAGACGGACGGTTCCACGACCTATCATCGTGGTCCTTTTGGTTTTTTCACTTCTCGTTTCTTCCTTCCTTTTGTTGGTTCCTTTCTTTGCTCTTCTCCACCTCACTGTCTTCGTTACTCTTTCCCTTGCCTTCTCCTTGCCTTCTCATTGCCTTTTTCTCCTTGCCTTCTCATTGCCTTTTTCTCCTTGCCTTCTCATTGCCTTCTTCTCCTTGCCTTCTTATTGCCTTCTTCCCCTTGCTTTCTCATTGCCTTCTTCCCCTTGCTTTCTCATTGCCTTCTTCCCCTTGCTTTCTCATTGCCTTCTTCTCCTTGCCTTCTCTGGTCTCCGCCTCGGCGTTTGAGACAGTCTGTCCTCTTTCTCCCTCTCTCTCTTCTTTTTCCTCTTCTTCCTTCCTCCCTGTGCGTGTCTGAAGGCCGACCCACGCGTTCGCACGCGTAGCCGGTGACGGGGTAACGCGTAAGTCCCCGCCCTGGGTAGACATGTAAGGCACGCGCGTACCCCCTGGTAAAGGCCAGGCCCGGGGAGGGGTGATTGCCTGAGCTGATACCTTCTGACCATGCCGATTGGTCCCTCCGTCTGTTTCTCGGGAGGTGTGACCTGAGGTGTAAACATTCACCTAAGGCGGGAGTGCCCTCTGAGAGGGTCCCCACAAGGAAGGAGCGCGCCATCGGAGACGCTGGCAATCATGGGGGATTCCTCCGCAATGGATTCTACTCCATCTCTTTCGACTTCGACCCAAAAACGGAAACGTGACCAGCCAACAGTGACAAAAGTACTACCGCCTGCCCCACAGTTCCTCGTAGTTTCTCGAACTGAGGACGGAAAGGATTTTTCCTCTGTCAACCCTTTCGTTATTCAGAAGGGCGTAGATGCCATAGCCGGATCTGTCAAATCCTGTACCAGGTTGCGTAACGGCACCTTATTACTGGAAACTGAGAATGCCTTTCAGGCACAAAAACTGCTTCGGGCCACCCTCCTGTACACGTTCCCTGTCCGGGTGGAGGCCCACCGAACTTTGAATTCGTCTCGTGGTGTGGTCTATACTGACTCCCTCGACGGATTGACTGACGAGGAGCTTCAATCATTCCTCGCTGAGCAGGGCGTGACGGCTGTCCATAGGGTCATGAAAAAGGTCAACAATGACCTTGTACCGACCCGGACAATTTTCTTGACCTTCGATAGTGTTAAGCTGCCATCGCGCATCAAGGCGGGCTACGAGGTTATTTCTGTTCGCCCCTATATCCCGACACCTACGCGCTGCTACCAGTGTCAGCGTTTCAATCACACTCGACAGTCTTGTTCCAATGCGGCTAAATGTGTCACCTGTGGCAGGGATGCCCATGAGGGTGACTGTCCACCTCCGTCTCCTCGTTGTGTGAACTGTCAGGGTGACCATGCAGCATCCTCCCGCGACTGTCCTGTCTATAAGGAAGAACGCTGTATCCAGGAAATTCGGGTCAAAGAGAAAGTGTCCACCTCGGCTGCTCGCAAGCTATTGGCTAGTAGGAAGCCCACGCTGCTCCCAGCGGGGAAATACAGTACTGTCCTCGCCTCTCCTCGGACTACCCGGGAGGTAGCAACCCAGACATGCGATCTGACCTTCAGCACCACGGTCGTCCGTTCGGCCAGTGCTAAGATCGCGCGGTCGACGTCTCCTCTTCCTCCCATCACCCCACAGACACGAGCACCTTCTTCAGCTTCTGCTAAAACGAAGACACCGAAGTCAGATGCACGGGCCTTCAAGAAGGAACCATCCCGTGCAGACTTCCTCCGTACCTCGACCTCACAGCCTTCGACCGGTACTTCCACTACACGTCCTTCCAAAAAGGCGCATAGGAAGCACAGTTCTCCTTCCCCGCCACGGCGCATTTCTTCTCTTGCGCCACCCAGCGGCTGCCGCCCCAGGCCGTCATCCGTTTCGCCTGGCCGCACCGCTGGTCGCCGTACATCTGGCCGTTCACTGGCGGAGGAAGCTCCCCCTCCCGGCCATCCTCCCGAGATGGCCGATGACCCTATAGACCCAATGGACGATGACTGTCCGCCTACTGATAGCGGCGGCAGTGCTCGCTCGAAGCCAGGCCCTAAGCGGCCTTCGAGGTGACCACTTCTCTCATCTTTCTTTTCTTACGATGGCACTTATTCACTGGAATATTCGCAGCATTCGCTCCAACCGAGAGGACTTGAAGTTGCTGCTCCGCTTGCACCGTCCGCTTGTCGTAGCCCTCCAGGAAACGAAGCTACGCCCATGCGATCAAATTGCCTTGGCACACTACACCTCTGTGCGTTTTGACCTACCCCCTGTGGTAGGTATCCCAGCTCATGGAGGGGTTATGTTGCTGGTCCGGGATGATATTTACTACGATCCCATCACGTTGCACACCGGCCTGCAGGCAGTTGCCATCCGCATTACTCTCCCCACTTTTACGTTTTCCTTTTGTACCGTTTACACTCCATCGTCATCTGCCGTTACCAGGGCAGACGTGATGCAACTTATTGCTCAGCTACCTGCACCATTTTTGTTAACTGGAGACTTCAATGCCCACCATCCCCTTTGGGGCTCTCCAGCATCCTGCCCTAGGGGCTCCTTGTTAGCAGACCTTTTCAACCAGCTCGATCTTGTCTGCCTCAATACTGGCGCCCCTACTTTTCTTTCGGACACATCTCACACCTATTCCCATTTAGACCTCTCTATATGTACTCCCCAACTTGCACGCCGGTTTGAGTGGTATGCACTTTCTGATACATATTCGAGCGACCATTTCCCGTGTGTTATCCATCTCCTGCAGCATACTCCCTCTCCGTGCTCCTCTCGTTGGACCATCTCCAAGGCAGACTGGGAGCTCTTCTCTTCCAGGGCTACCTTTCAGGATCAAACCTTCACAAGCTGCGATCGTCAGGTCGCACACCTCACGGAAGTCATTCTCGCTGCTGCTGAATATTCCATCCCTCACCCTACTTCTTCTCCACGTCGCGTACCGGTCCCCTGGTGGACCGCAGCATGTAGAGATGCTTTACGTGCTCGTCGACGTGCTTTACGCACCTTTAAGCGCCACCCTACAGTGGCGAATTGTATTAATTATAAACGATTACGTGCTCAGTGTCGTCGTATTATTAAAGAAAGCAAGAAAGCCAGCTGGGCTGCTTTCACAAGCACCTTCAACAGTTCTACCCCTTCTTCTGTTGTCTGGGGTAGCCTGCGCCGGCTATCTGGCACTAAGGTCCACTCCCCAGTTTCTGGCTTGAAGGTCGCGAATGAAGTCCTTGTGGCCCCTGAGGCTGTCTCCAATGCCTTCGGCCGCTTTTTCGCCGAGGTTTCGAGCTCCGCTCATTACCACCCTGCCTTCCTCCCCCGCAAACAGGCAGAGGAGGCTAGGCCACCTGACTTCCGCTCCTCGAATTGTGAAAGTTATAATGCCCCATTCACCATGCGGGAACTCGAAACCGCACTTGGCCGATCACGGTCCTCCGCTCCAGGGCCTGATTCTATTCATATTCAGATGCTGAAGAACCTTTCTCCTGCGGGTAAAGGTTTTCTTCTTCGTACATACAATCGCATCTGGATTGAGGGACATGTTCCCGCATGCTGGCGCGAGTCTATTGTTGTCCCGATTCCTAAGCCGGGGAAGGACAAGCACTTGCCTTCCAGTTATCGACCTATCTCGCTTACCAGCTGTGTCTGTAAAGTGATGGAGCGAATGGTTAACTCTCGATTGGTTTGGCTGCTCGAGTCTCGACGCCTACTTACCAATGTACAATGTGGATTTCGAAGGCGCCGCTCTGCTGTTGACCATCTGGTTACCTTGTCGACCTTCATTATGAATAACTTCTTGCGGAAGCGCCCGACCGCGGCTGTGTTCTTTGATTTGGAGAAGGCTTACGACACCTGTTGGAGGGCGGGCATTCTCCGCACCATGCATACATGGGGCTTTCGCGGTCGCCTCCCTCTTTTTATTCATTCCTTTTTAATGGATCGACAGTTTCGGGTACGTGTGGGTTCTGTCCTGTCCGACACCTTTCGCCAGGAGAATGGGGTGCCACAGGGCTCAGTTTTGAGCGTCGCTCTCTTCGCCATCGCGATCAATCCAATAATGGATTGCCTCCCAGCTGATGTATCAGGCTCCCTTTTCGTGGACGATTTTACCATCTATTGCAGCGCGCAGTGTGCACGTGTCCTGGAGCGCTGTCTTCAGCGTTCTCTTGACCGTCTTTACTCCTGGAGTGTCGCCAATGGCTTCCGTTTTTCTGCCGAGAAGACGGTCTGTATTAACTTCTGGCGCTACAAAGAGTTTCTCCCACCGTCCTTACGACTCGGTCCCGTTGCTCTCCCACTCGTGGAGACAATCAAATTTTTAGGCCTTACCTTTGACAGGAAACTTAGCTGGTCTCCACATGTGTCATATTTGGCCGCCCGTTGTACCCGTTCTTTAAATGTCCTCCGTGTTCTCAGTGGTATGTCGTGGGGAGCGGATCGAACCGTCCTACTTCGTCTATATCGGTCGATCGTCCGCTCCAAGCTGGATTATGGGAGCTTCGTATACTCCTCTGCACGGCCATCCATCTTACGCCGCCTCAACTCCATACAACATCGGGGTTTACGACTTGCGATCGGAGCATTTTATACCAGTCCCGTAGAGAGTCTTCATGCTGACGCTGGCGAATTGCCACTCACCTACCGGCGCGATATACTGCTTTGTCGGTATGCCTGTCAGCTACTGTCAATGCCCGACCATCCGTCTTATCGTTCCTTTTTTGACGACTCTCTTGACCTTCAATACGGGTTGTCTGTCTCTGCCTTGCTACCCCCTGGAGTTCGCTTTCGTCGCCTCCTTCAACACCTTCATTTTTCACTCCCTGCAACCTTTCGAGTGGGCGAGAGCCGCACGCCACCTTGGCTCCAGGCTCAGGTCCGCGTTCACCTCGACCTCAGCTCGCTCCCAAAAGAGGTCACCCCCGGTTCGGTCTACCACTCCCGTTTTTTGGAACTTCGTTCGAAGTTCAACAACATGACTTTCATTTATACAGATGGCTCTAAGACCAATGACGGGGTCGGGTGTTCCTTTATTGTCGGGGCACAAAGTTTCCAATACCGGCTCCATGGCCATTGTTCGGTCTTCACAGCTGAGCTCTTTGCCCTCTACCAGGCTGTTCTTTACATCTGCCGCCACCGACATTCTGCTTATGTCATCTGCTCAGATTCCCTGAGCGCCATCCAGAGCCTCAGTGATCCGTACCCGGTTCACCCTTTCGTACACCGGATCCAACGCTCTCTTCAGCAGCTGGTGGACGTCGGTACGCCGGTTAGCTTTATGTGGGTTCCTGGCCATGTCGGTATCCCTGGGAACGAAGCTGCAGATGCCGCGGCCAAGGCTGCGGTCCTCCAGCCTCGGACAGCTTCTTGTTGTGTCCCTTCGTCCGATTTTAGCAGGGTCATTTGTCGGCGCGTTGTGTCGCTGTGGCATGCCGATTGGGCTGCACTTACCGACAACAAGCTTCGGGCCTTAAAACCTCTTCCCGTGGCTTGGACGTCCTCCTCACGCCCTTCTCGGCGGGAGGAGGTCGTTTTAGCAAGGTTAAGAATTGGACACTGCCGGTTCAGCCATCGCCATCTGCTGACGGCTGCGCCGGCGCCGTTCTGCCCATGTGGGCACTTGCTGACGGTTAGACACATTTTAATGTCCTGTCCTGATCTTAACACACTGCGCCTCGATCTTAACCTGCCTAATACTTTCGATGCCATTTTAGCGGATGACCCACGAGCAGCTGCTCGTGTTCTTTGTTTTATCAATTTGACACACCTCGCTAAGGACATTTGATGATGTTTTTTAATCCTATGCCTGTCAGTCTGTCTTTTATTGTGTTTTCCCTTTTAGTTGTTGTTGTCAACTTGTGCCTCGCGGTGCATTCTTAGAGTAGTCAGGGCGCTAATGACCATTGAAGTTGTGCGCCCGAAAACCACAAAAAAAAAAAAAAAAAAAAAAAAAAATCCTCGATCTTTCCTCCACTACTGTCAGATGTAATTTGACCTGCTTTTTCTTCATTTTTTTGGCCTGTTCTGTGGTGTAAGAATCCATTCAGATTTTGCACTTTCTTCGAAAAGTGGATACTTATGTTGAACAAAACTATCTGAAAGCACTGCATTCTGAGTGTTTCTATGTAGTGACAAGTTTGGAAAACCAATTTAAATGTTTGTTGCGTGTAACAGGGATTCGTCGTTTTCTGATATCATGGAGCCGAAAGTGTGACAGATTTTCGCCTACAATGTCAAATTGGCCTATGAACTATATCGCGTGTGATTTAAGTCCAACGAATGTCAGGCTGTACGGCAGTATCTGAGATCTGTCTGCTTCCTCCTGACAGAAGTCGACTTCTGGAATCTGACACGAGCTTTGAAGGCACAGCCAATTTCCACATCTGTGTGGCAACTGTAGATGGTCAACATGTACATGTCATCAAGCCAGCTCGTTGTGGGCGCTTTATCACAAGTACAAATACTTTTTATCCATATTATTGATAGCCATATGTGATTCCTACAGCAGATTCCTACTCATTGACACTGGTGCTTATGGAAGCTCGCCATATTCAGCAGTGTTCAAGAATTCATTAATTTATAAGAAGTTAATTGACGATGAAAATTTCGTCAAACCAGGCAGCTGCAGGATGGCGGTGATAACTTTACTTTTTCAATCGTTGGTTATGAAGGTTTAGGTATGCTGATACAGGTTGAACTGTTCTCTCTGTAGTGCTGGAAGATGTAGGTTGATTCAGCTTAAGCTGTTGAACTCATATATTTCCTGAATCATTGAACTATTGTAATTCTATTTTCACCCAGATGAAGTGTGAGACGTACAGTGTCTTTTCGTAGCTGTATTTAGTACGTAGGTATCAATTCCAATTTGGCAAGTGGAACTTAGAAATTTCTAATGCTAGTGTCTTAGTTCTAAGAGCGAAGAATTCAGCGGTTTCGGTTTTCAAAATCCGGTTAGTAATTTCGGAAAAATTGGAGTGTTTAGAACTTAGGGTTTATCTGTTATGAACAGGAAACAGATTGCTGTCTTATGCGGAAATTCGTGCTATACGGAATTGTCGCATCTGGCTGATGTGACGGCTCATCTTGACGCTGCTGAGAGTGTCTACTAACAAAAACGAAATAATGGAGAAAGGTTTCGTTCAAAAATGATACTAATCACACTTGGCTAAATGTGATTTGATCGGCACACCAACAAGAAAGCCAAGGTCGTAGCATCTAATGCTAATTCACTAGTTAACTTCAGTAACACTTCTGCTTTTGTTTCTGCCAAAGTCTTGAAAGACTTGAATGAATTTGTGAAATAGTGGATTAAGGTCTAAAGATTGTTAAGTAATAAATGCGCGTCTCTCTCTCTCTCTCTCTCTCTCTCTCTCTCTCTCTCTCTCTCTCTCTCTCTGATCAGATCCGTTCCATATCACCCATATCACTGCACATGATGCAACAAGCGATATTTTAAACCCTCTTGGTCGTCGTAACTTGTGCATAAACTTCATCTTTGAGTTTAACTCAGAAAAAAGGCCAGTGGCGTCAAGTGATACGAACGTGCAGGCTAACTACTAACGCCTTAGCATCCTATCTAGCCACCAGGAAAGAGCTGGGTGAGCGCTTTCTTAACCACCAGAGAGTAGTGAGCTGGGCACCCATGGTTCTAGTACCATATACATCTGTGTATTTCAAATGTTACTTCCTGTAGGAAAGCCTGTATCGTTTTAATTGTGCGTATCTATTAGCTATCGAGGTTTCTCCAATGATGTAAGGACCAGTCGCGTCGTCTGTAATAATCACATACTAAATGTCCACACTCCACTGCCTCGCCTAGTGCCCGATAATGCATATTTATTACATTCAACCTTCCGTGATTTGTAACAGTAGCTTAACTGGCAAAGGAAATATTTGGAAAAAGAAGATATTGTACTTATACCGCACCAGAACCGAATGATAAACTTTCATACGACTTCTGTAAACCCGATGTCGTGAAAGACATTTATTTTCTCAAATTAACCAGCGCTCGACAAAAGTGATCTACACGGAAAGAATTAAAGCTACATTTTCTCTGTCGCTTTTTATGCCAGTATCGCAGCGGTGCAACTCGCTGTTTCCTCTTTATACTACTTAACGGATTTCTTTATTTTTGTATAAAATCGTGAACCCGCTGCTTGACTTGGCGGCAACGGCAGAATGTTACATTGTGTTAAGAACGCTCGCAGTTGATTGCAATATTTACAAGCAGTGGCGCCACCGAAGCACGGTGGCGCAGCGCGTCTGAAGTAGAGATGGGCAAAACTGTTCTTTTCAGAGATCGGATCAGAACTGTTCACTCCCTGAAATGAATTAGCTCTTTTTCATGACTCACCACTCATTTACAATAGAAAATAAATGGAAGGCACATTGCCCTTTAAACTTGGTTTATTCCACTACTATACCTGTATTTTGATCTTATTTGATCCTATTTTGAAGTAACACAGATAATGAGTAAGAATTTTGTATTGTTTATTGAAATTTCCACGATATGACAAAGTTTTTGATTATTGATTTATTTTGCACTATCGTGGTTTTTTGGGTGATCGGAAAATGTTGTAACTTCAGATTTACATTAACAATATATTTGGCTACAATGTATTAAAATTTCATTAACCTCATACAAATACATCGCAAGCCATATATTTTTAAAGTGAACGTTTCCTTCCGAAGACGCCTAAAATCGCAAAATCCGTACCAGAATAAGAAAAAAACTATAAATTTGACTGTAAAACGAAAGTGCTGCATATAGCCTTACGCAGAATAAAACAAGGAAAATATTGGTGTATCACATTTTGCGATACGTTTATCGGTTCGCTCGTAATTAAAGCGTAAATTCGAGTGTCCATAATAAAAATCCTATAGTAAGAGGAGTCGTCAGGAACCTAATCTAATCAGTTTAAACAAATAAAAATAAAATAAAAACAAATGATGTATACATAACATAATAATGTAATATACGTAGCGGTATTACTACGAAGAACAATATCCAGTAGAGACGAACTCCGATGCAGAGCCGCTGAGTCGAGCAGGTCGAGCCGCGAGCTGTATTACTGCGTGAGCCGAGACCGCAGAGACCAGAGTGACACCTGAGTCGCTTTGCTCAACGCTCTCGGTGGAGTGAGCGTTGAGCGGGCGAGTTCCGAGGGTGGGGGGAGCGGTGAACTCACCGGCTCCGAGACAAATCGTCTGTTCTCTTGCGAGCAGGTTGTTGCAAGTAGTTCCTATGTTATCCGCTAGGTGGCTCTCTGTCCTGTTGCTCGCATCAACTGCCCAGAGGGCAGGACGTGCGACTGAAACGATCGCCGACAGAGTGCGATGCGAAGTCAAGCTGCGCCAGACACTGCGCGCGGCAGACGACGCACAGAGACGGCAAGGCATATGTGAAACACAAAATCCAATGGGGCACTGCACAATGCAGGCAGCCAAGGTAGAAGCAGGGCAGAGGCCGGCGCTGGCTGTGTTGTGTGGCGTGCACTGTGCTGTGACCAGCAGAGGCGCCGCTGATATGCTCCGTCTCTCTCTCTCTCTCTCTCTCTCTCTCTCTCTCTCTCTCTGCCGTCGGAAACGTTTGGAGCTACCGTTCTTTTTTTCTGAATCACTGATTGTTCACTCCTTTGAAAGATTCAACTCTATGAATTAGTTCAAGAGTGCATCCCCCATCTCTAGTCTGAAGGCGCCTATTTAAAGCGCTTCTTAATGGCTCCTTGTTAGTGAGGCCGCGTGCCTCGGATGGCTATATTAGTATTGTGCTGTTCACGAGAGGAGCACTATTATCGTTTATTAATGTTTTTATCACAGACTGTTCATCTATTGTCTGTTGTCTAAATAAGAATTTTAGTGGCTTTTCGTAAATGCATCTCCATTTCTATATTTTGTTTAATCTTTTGTGTGTCACGTGCATGAAATACCACGTGATGGGTGAAATTCCACTTCAATTCGAGCAAAACTAACAATGAACTGACCACCCGATAGTTCGTGAAAATTTTAGTGATGAGCTGTGGAACAAAAAAATTTTTCGGTCCTAAACTTTCCAGTTGCTGTGAGGAATAAATATACAGGGCTTGCAATGAATTTGGAAATATTATAGACCTATACACGTACGCCATTCCCGCAGTCAGTGAAAGAGCAAACATTAGCGCGATCACAAACGGCATGTACCATTTGTATTAGAGCCGGGAGACATGTAAGGGGCTTAGTTGTACCTTTCCGGGTCAAAGGAAAACACAGTGCTTCTAATATTACCATCGACCTGACGTCTCCAAGCGATGTCATCCCAGCACAGAGGTAGCACGTAGATCTTGAGTCCGCTGCTCTGGCTGCGAGGCTTTACTGGAACTACAAGGAGAAGTCAAATAATAGCGAGATATTTGGAAAACAGTAAGTAAACTGTTTATTATTTCGAAAGTAATTCTCATGACTGTTAGTACATTTATCCTACTGTGAGACAAAACGGTCATTGCCTTCAGGGAAAAACGTTTGCTGTTGCCTGTGGAATGACGACTGTGCACCAAAAATATGGATATCGCATGGGGAGAAATCTGAACTGTGTGGAGGATGTCTAAGGGCTGTCCAGCGAAACTTCTGCAGCGTAGTCGAAACAATCTTGGCAATATGTGGGCTGGCATTTTGTTGGTAGATTCTTTCGACTACGCTGCAGAAGTTTTACTGGCAAGCCCGTAAATGTCGTTCATAAAGTCTCGGTCTCTCCCCGTGTGACCTTCATATTTGTGGAGCGCTGAAGAAAGACATTCGTGGCCATCGATTTTCTTCGGATGAAGAGGTGCACGCCTAGGTACAATCGAGGCTCCGTAGGCAACCGCAAAACATTTCTCTACGAAAGTATCGACAGTCTTGTCCCACTCTGGGGTACATGAATTAACAGCTATGGCGATTACTTTTGAAATAATAAATAGTTTACTTACTTTTTTCGTCTGTCTTCTTTTTATTTGAATGCCCCTTATGGATTGCTACGGGCCACTTTCAGTTGTATAGGAGGATCAAAGCGTGGCTGATGGCCCTTATTTAGACTGATATTTATGAGTGCAGCAGAGTATAGAATTTATCCGCCACTATAATATTACGAATAAAACTGCGGAGAAATACGTCGCGTAATTTGTTTCGTGCGGCGACCGGCGCCAACACTACACGGATTCTAGCCGCAGTCGCGAGTGGGCCC
This sequence comes from Schistocerca americana, assembly GCF_021461395.2. Lineage (NCBI taxonomy): Eukaryota > Metazoa > Arthropoda > Insecta > Orthoptera > Acrididae > Schistocerca > Schistocerca americana. The sequence continues at coordinate 403,526,035 of NC_060130.1, forward strand.
TCGCGTGTCCCAAGGAATATGGTTGACTCTGAGCACTATGCGAGTTAACTTCTGAGGTCATCAGTCGCCTAGAACTTAGAACTAATTAAACCTAACTAACCTAAGGACATCACACACATCCATGCCCGAGGCAGGATTCGAACCTGCGACCGTAGCGGTCGCTCGGCTCCAGACTGTAGCGCCTAGAACCGCTCGGCCACTCCGGCCGGCGAAGAAAGGAATATTCAGACTGTTTCGCTTCTAAGGAAAGACATTTTTTATTTCGCGTTTGTTTCTATGTATGTAAGAACTTGCTTCAGCTAATTTTCAGGCACCGAACAATATGACGCTCTCATCACGGCATTGCATCTGTGCTGCGGAGAAGTGCAAAACAAATCGAGTATGTTTTCTGTGCTTATCACTGAACGAGGTAACGCAGGTGTAAGACACTGGACTCATCTTCCGGGGAACTAGGGCTAACATCCTGCCGGCCGCTGTGGCCGAGCGGATTCTAGGCGCTTCAGTCCGGAACCGCGATACTGTTATAGTCGCAGGTTCGAATCCTGCCTCGGGCATCAATGCGTGTGATGTCCTTAGGTTAGTTAGGTTTAAGTAGTTCTAAGTTCTAGGCGACTGATGACCACAGAATTTAAGTGCCATTGTGCTTGGAGCCATTTGAACCAACCTCCAGATGCAATTTCCCGTTGTTTCTCTAAATCATTTAAGACGTATGTCTGGATGGTTCCTACGCAAAGGACATGGCCCATTTCCTTTCCTATCCTTCCCCATTCCGGCGTGTGCTCTGTAGAGGTAGGTCGCTCGCTGACTATCGGGTCCAAAGGAACGGTTCACCAAGATGAACGGAACGAGCGAGGAACGAATTCTACGGAACGGTTTTTCACAGTTCACTTCCATCGCGGCTTTCTACTTATAGTTCCCGGGAGCGGGAAACGGTCAGTCTCGTTCTCGAACAGTACGTCGGCCGGTCTCGTTCCAGCCATGGTCCCGTTCCCGTCTGTTTCGGTCTCGGTCTCACTCGGCCGAACTCTTCCTTCTTCGCGTGGCACTCGTCGCAGTTCCTCTGCCGATTGCTCATAATTAGTTCAGTATCGAGTTGTTTGTTTCGTTCGCTTCGCACGCCTATTCTAGATCTGTTTCAAACCATTTTTGAACTCTGAACTTCTGCTTCTTTTCGTATTCTATTCAGCGTCCACGACCGGTAATTAAAATGTATATTATAATTACGTCAGTTACATAAAAATTACGTGTATGTAATATATACTTCACTATTTCGATAAACAGCAGAAGAAATACTTGTAAAAAGGCAAGATTTTTTGTTATTGCCCATGCAAAGGACGTCGGCACGACACACGCTAGTGTCCATTTTCCGTCTTTTTTTGATCCAAGGTAAAAGAGCATGTTCATTGATATGGAAGGCAGACCGACTTAAAACCAAATGAAGCCCGCGCTTCGTAACCGAGTGTATGGTGTCACATTTTGTAAAGAGAATATAACAACTCCAACAATATTATTTCCGTGGTACAGGGTGGCGCACGAAAAAATCGGCCCCGAATACTAGACTGCTCATTGTCGCTTACCATTCGTCATCTATTGTTTCGAAGTTGTTTGCATTAGGTTATTTGTTATTTCTTCACTGCCTAATTATTACATGTTATCTATTCTGCTCGTAGCGGTCAACAAATCGTGCGTAATTGGCAAGCAGTCTGTACTCGAGGCCGGTTTTTCGTGCGCCGCCTCATATTATTTCACTGCGATCAGCCACATAACGCTTCAGTTGGCTAAATGAGATGTTTTGCAGAATCACGAAAATTACAAGTGTTATGAATAAAAACTCTGTACTCCAGGAGAGAGGCAAGTGTCTCTCTTGGCGCCTTCCATCTTCAGTCAGATATGCTACTAATTTTCAATTTTTCATAAGAACCATATACCAAACACAGTGATCGGTGAACGAGTAAAAATGAACGATTCCCAAAAAAGAACGATCACCAGTGAACTAGTTTCCAGGATGAACGACTTTGCCCATCTCTAGTGCTCTCTCTCTAATGACATTGTCAATGACTGGATGCCAAATGTCTATCGTTTTTTCCCTCATGATTCCTCATCACACCCGTCCAGTGACACAGCGTTTACCACGATGACCATTATCTGAGCCATTGCTCGCTCTTCAGTGTTCACACCCGATTTCTTAAGACTTTATTTCTGCATGGATGGTAATAGAAATTAGGGATACATTTTAGCTTACGCCTAGGGCTACGAAGTTACAAGGGCGTGTCGTTAAAGAAATTATCCGGATAGTTAAAGGAGAAGAAAATTCAATAGTCATGGGGGCTGGAGTTCGGTAGTAGGAAAGGAAGAGAAGGAAAAGTAGCAGGTGAATTTTGACTGGGTGTAAGGAATGAAAGACGAAGCCGCGTTGTAGAATTTTGGACAGAGCATAACTTAATCATAGGTAACACTCCGTTTAAGAATCATGAAAGGAGGTTATATACGTGGAAGAGGCCTGGAGACGCCAAAAGTTTTCATATAGATTATATAATGATAATAGTCAGATTTACGAACGAGGTTTTAAATTGTAAGACATTTGCAGGGTCAGATGTGGACTCTGACCGTAATTTATTGGTTATGAACTGTAGATCAAAACTGAAGAAACAGCAGTAAGGTAGGAATTTAAGGAGATGGGACCTGTACAGACTGAAAGAAACAGAGGTTGTAGAGAGTTTCAGAGGGACCATTAGGGAACAATTGACAACAGGGGAAGGAATACAGAAGAAGAAGAAGAAGAAGAAGAAGAAGAAGAACGGGTAGCTTTCAGAGATGAAATAGTAAAGGCAGGACAGGATCAAATAGGTAAAAAGATGAGGACTAGTAGAAATCCTATAGTAACAGAAGACATATTGAATTTAATTGATGAAAGGAGAAAATATAAAAATGCAGTGAATGAAACAGGCAAAAAGGAATACAAATTTCTCAAAAATGAGATCGACAGGAAGTGCAAAATGGCTAAACAGGAATGGCTAGAAGACAAACGTAAGCATTTAGAAACATATATCACGAGGGGAAAGATAGATGCACTTATAGGAAAATTAAAGATACCTTTGGACAAAAGAGAACCACATCTGTGAATATTAAGAGCGCAGATGGAAAACCAACCGTAAGCAAAGAAGGGGAAGCAGGAAGATGGAAGGGGTATATAGAGGGAGATGTACTTGAGGGCAATATTATTGAAAATGGAAGAGGTCGTAGATGAAGATGAGATGGGAGATATACTACCTGAAGAATTTGACATAGCACTGAAAGACCTAAGTCGAAACAAGACCCCGGGAATAGACAACATTCCGTTAGAACTATTGATAGGCTTGGGAGAACCAGCCATGAAAAAAAGTCTTCCATCGCGGAAGATCCGTTTGGGTTCCGTAGAAATGTAGGAACACGCGGGGAAATACTCACCCTACGACTTACCTTAGAAGAGAGGTTAAGGAAAGGCAAACCTACGTTTATGGAATTTGTAGACTCAGAGAAAGCTTTTGACAATGTTGACTGGAATACTCTCTTTCAAATTCAGAAGGTGGCAGGGGTAAAATACAGGGAGCGAAAGGATATTTACAATTTGTGCTGAAACCAAACGGCAGTTATAAAAGTCGAGGGGCACGAAAGGGAAGCAGTGGTTGTCAAGGGAGTGAGACAGGTATTCGGTCTGTATATTGAGCAATCAGTGAAGGAAACAAAAGAAAAATTTGGAGTAGGAATTAGAATCCAGAGAGAAGAAATAAAAACCTTGATGATTGCTGATGACATTGTAATTTTGTCAGAGACAGCAAAGTACTTGGAAGACTAGTTGAACAGATTCGACAGTGTCTTGAAAGGAGGATATAAGATGAGCATTAACAAAAGCAAAACGAGGATAGTGGAATGTAGTCGAATGAAATCAGGAGATGCTGAGGGAATTAGATTAGGAAATGAGACATTTAAAGTAGTAAAGGAGTTTTGCTATTTGGGCAGCAAAATAATCGATGATGGCAGAAGTAAGAGAGGATATAAAATGTAGATTGTCGAGGGGTAGAAAAGCGTTTTGGAAGGAGACAAATTTGTTAACATGAGTATAGATTTAAGTGTCGGAAAATCTTTTCTGAAAGTACTTGTAAGGAGTGTAGCCTTGTATGGAAATGAAACATGGACGATAACAGTGTAGACAATAAGATAATGGAAGCTTCTAAAATGTGGTGATCGTTAGATGCGTAGATCACGTAACTAATGGAGAGGTACTGTATAGGATTGGGGAGAATAGGAATTGGTGGCACAACTTGACTAAAAGAAGGGATCGGTTGGTAGAACACCTGAGGCATCAAGGGATCACAGGTTTAGTATATGAGGGAAGCGTGGAGTGCAAAAATCATAGAGGGAGACCAAGAGATGAATACACCAAGCAGATTCAGAAGGACGAGATGCTGAGGCTTGCACAGGATAGAGTAGCACGGAGAACTGCTTCAAACCAGTTCTGAACTGAAGTCCACAACAGCAACAAAGTATCTTTTACTTCTTAGCACGTACAGCGTTGGCGTACTTTTTACAATTGAACTTAGCATCAAAATTTTCGTTTAATTTTCACAAAATATTCAATGTGCCCTCCACCAGGTGCACAACAAACATCCAGATTATAGTCAGACTCATCTCATATATTTGCGATCATGTTTGGAATTATTACATTCGTTGCTGTTGCAGTGTACAGTTCAGCCAAAATGATTTGAAGCCGAGGCACATAGACGGAGTCTTTCACTTCCCCCCGTCACCCTCTTCCCAAACAAGCCACAAACTGTGACATCAAGCAACCTTGGAGACCATTGGTGCCTCGTCGTACAATTGTAGCTCAATTGCATGTGTTGAGACGGGGAACGTAGAACGCCTGTTGTTGCTGTGTTGTCGCCGTCTCGACTCTGTTCATATTGGCCTATCAAAGAGGGAGCGAACGATATGCACCAGTGGACTTACAACTAGCGCCAATGGAAGGTTTTAGTTCCAATGCATAAGGTAAATCTTTGCCACAATTGTCTATCTCCATTCATATAGCAGATAGTATTGTGATATTGGACGATTTTTTAAAATCCTTATCTTATAAGCGTCTTCGTTGGAATGCGCTGTGTAGAGCCGACAGTACTACATACACAGCCTAACAAATGCCGTGAAGCACGCAGTAGGCATCATTGGTTTTAAATGTAAATTCTTACACGTGCACGCCATCGGTTGGTATATAAATAAGTGTTATAATTCTCTGTGACAGGTAAAACGGCCACCAGACTGTATTAGTGTTGTTTGTGTAGTGTTGGTACCAGGCCTGGTACAGCATATAATGGACGTGAACAGCGTGAGATGTTGTATGATTGTGAAAGACATGGAGGCGCCGCACACTCGAGTGAGACAGCGTTACCAGCACACGACGGGGTTCGAAAGGGGTCTCATTGTGGGTCTACATTCGGTCGACTGGCCGAGTCGTGCAGTATCCACATTCGGATGTGTCAGTGGCTCGACTTTGGACTTCGTGGAAATGTAAGGATAGGCATATTCGTCGTCAAGGTTCCGGACTACCACGTCTGACCGTCGGAAGGGATGATCGGCGCGTCGTGCGCCAAGCATATCATAACCCCGTCACAAGTGAGGGACTCCGTGTAGCATTCTGTGTCATCCCGCACTATTGGTCAGATATCAGCAGCAGCCACACAAGGGATTACCATCCCCTACGCTGGCTTCCATTAACACAACACAATGAGGCTGCGTTTGGAGTCTACATCTACATCATCAGTCTGCAATTCACAGTTAATTGCCTGGTAGACGGTTCATCGAACCACCTTTAAGCTGCTTCTGTACTGTTCCACTGTCGTCCGCAGCTCGTGGTCGTGCGGTAGCGTTCTCGCTTCCCACACCCGGGTTCCCGGGTTCGATTCCCGGCGGGGTCAGGGATTTTCTCTGCCCCGTGGTGACTAGATGTTGTGTGATGTCCTTAGGTTAGTTAGATTTAAGTAGTTCTAAGTCTAGGGGACTGATGACCTCAGCTGTTAAGTCCCATAGTGCTTAGAGCCATTTGAACCATTTATTAATTCTGATAACCGATAATTTACAAGGTTTCGAGGCTTCATGACATCAGTTGCATAACACAGTTCTCGAAATGGTATGCAACGGTTTCCCTTAATCTTTTGCATGGAATCTGTTTCAGTGTTGTTGTAAACTGAATTTTTTCGTTCTGTTCAAAGTTCTGAAACACATTGATAGAGCACTAAGTGCATCGTGACACCATCGTATACAGTAAACATGTAGACTAGGCATCCTGCACTGGTACGTTGATGTTGATTTATATGCTCGCTTTGAAGTTCTTAACCCGGCCATAATGATACTTTTCATCCCTTAAAAAATAACTACGTTCCATTTTAAGGGATACTCTATCCTTAAACTTAACTTTTTTAAAAAAAAAATTAATGACTATTCCACATCTTTGGAGTGTTTACTCTTAGATTGACTGTATTCGAATTACAAGTATGTCTGAGAAATGTTTCAAATACGGACTGCATAATGGGCTGTGGCACACCGAAAGATGCCAAAGATAATTTTTTATTTCTATCACCATCAAGCAGAACCATCTGTACTTCGAATTAAGCATAAACTCAAATTGGGAAAAACAAGCTGCAAGATTTCCAGGAAAACGGAAGCGAAACAATTGGCAGGCAGTCGTTGGAAATCAATCACTTTGCCTGTTGACTGTGTAAATATAAATTTAGGGCCTACACCGATGTGTGGCCGAGCGGTTATAGGCGCTTCAGTCTGGAACCGCGCGACCGCTACGGTCGCAGGTTCGAATCCTGCCTCGGGCATGGATGCGTGTGATGTCCTTAGGTAGTTAGGTTTAAGTAGTTCTAAGTTCTAGGGGACTGACGACCTCAGATGTTAAGTTCCGTAGTGCTCAGAGCCATTTGAACTACACCGTTGTCCTGTTTAGTACGATCAACAAGCTCCAAGGAAATAAGTATTGGCTTACAATCTGATATCCATACCACCGTTCCTCTCAAGAAGACACTGAGTAGAAAATTCAAGGAGGAAGCTAGCCTGATCTTGAAATCCAAGCAGGAAGCGAAAACGTCATGATGCCGGTGAATTTTAATGGGAATGTGCCCTGTAGCAATATTCATTTTTTGATAAAATACAAAAAACCATTTTACCATAAGTCTGTTTTTCTAAGTTCAGCGCGAACTTTTTTTGTTATTGATATTAACCAATCTGAATGAAATTTTTGTTGGAAGTAGTCTTGTTGGGTTTGCCTACTTCTGTGCATTAATATTAGCGAAAATGTGGTTTATTTCATTACCACATTTATGTGCTGATAATTAAAGAAAATTCAAGGCAGAAATTTGAAATAAACATGAAAACGAAATTATTAAAATTTCGCATAGAATGAATGCACAGAACCGTTGAACTGCGTCTTGTGAATGTACCTCCAAAATCTGAATTGTGAAAATTTTGGAGATGTTTACCAATAGTTGGTTTTCAAGAATACCGTTAAAATCATATTAAAAATTCAAAGCTCGAAAACCATTGAACTTATGGACTTCAAAATTTGGGTGTTGCTACATATTTACATAATAGAGAAGAATTTAAAAACTTGTTGGTATCGGCAAGTTAGAAGAGGACTTCAATTTTTGGGTAAGTCCCCCCCCCCCCCCCCGCCCCCCCCCCCCACCCCCACCCCCTAAAACACTACGCCGTATATACTGTATGTTCATATCTAAGGCTACGCCGAAATTAATTGTCCATTCCTCTGAAGGCAGCACATTATTTGCACTTCTCGTGTGCTACTAGTCGGTAATGCTGCGCTACGTAACGACGTCTAAACGTTTCGTTTTACCATGAGCGCTCACAACCCAGGAGGCGAGCGAGCGTCAGAACTCTTGCTCACCTAGCCCCATCCTCAACAGGTCTGCTGTTGTTTACGACATGTGTTACTAGAAATTAGTTTTAACGTATGTTGAAAGGTTGCAAAATTGCGACCAGTCAATTTTTTATGATAATTTAGTTTGTCTTTATCAGTTTTATGCTCGTTTGCTCATCATCTAACGGAGGGAGAAACTATGGATTTAATTGCATATTATTTGCCTGCGTTTCCACTGCAAAGATTTTGTATTCGTTGTTTGCCCATACAGATTTTGAGTCTAAGAATCTCTCAAGGCGAATGCTGCGATTATTCCTGAGAAAAGGCTTTGCCTTTGAGATAAGTCTTGTCAGTCATCATTAGGGAGTATTTTACAAATTTCAAGAGACATATAGCGGACATTGTTTCGTTTCCGGGTAACACCACAAGGTGCCAATGATTACGTTAAACTACTTTTCAGTATTCACAAATTTTTCAGTGAATTTGACGTTTTCATCATCATATTAACAACTGTGCATAGGCCACACAAATCAAAAATGATTTTAAGTTCCCATCAATTGGGAGTTTCTTTAAAGCCTTTGCAATCGTTTCGTCAGTCTTCATTGCTGACTTTTTTCTTCTTTTCCCATCAAAGTTTAAAATTAATCTGTCAAACTGGTTGCCGTGATGCTCTGCAGCTTCTCGAAGATTTTTCGCTAATGAATAAACATGCGAATGAACTTTCGATATTAATGTATTTATTCTTCGGTTCCACCCTTTGTGACGTTATGAGTGCGACTGCGCCTTCCACTGAAGTTACACATCTGTCTTGGCATATGTTCGTTAGAGAGCCGCTGGTCCACAGAATAAAAGTCCTGAAGCTTTTCCTTTTCAAATGTGCTATCCTGAATACACAGCCAAACATCATCCAACATTTCCAGAAAAAAATTTTAAATTTGTGGTTAGATCTTATGGGACCAAACTGCTGAGGTCATGGGTCCCTAAGCTTACACACAGTCTAACTTAAACTAACTTACGCGAAGGACAAACACACACACACACACACACACACACACACACACACACACACACACACACACACACACACACACACACACACGCCCGTGGGAGGACTCGAACCTCCGACGGGGGAAGCCGCGTGAACCGGGGCAGGACGCCCATAGACCTCGCGGCCACCCCGCACGGCTCTCATTTCCAGAGGAAGATGTGCTAGAGCAGAACAAATTATTTCGTAACACCATACTTCGTTTTCCTTATAGGCTGGAACGACGCCACAGCACTGAATATGTTTCCGCTAACATTGATTAAAATGGTAATTGCAACCAGTAATATCTGTTCCAGGAAACCAACTGTTAGCTGCTATGACGATGGCAGTTTCGAAGTCCATCATCAGAGATGCAGGGTTCCATCTAGGCACGTTAGTTTTAATAGCTTTAAAAAAAAAGCTTTCATATGGTTCCCGCTTTTTATTTGGCAGCACAGCGTAAGCAACTGGATTGGTGTTTGTTTCCTCCCAACAACTATTAAGATCGACGTGGAGTATAATCAACTGTCCAAACTGCTTTCTCGAACTCTTGAACGTTCCGTCCACAAAGAATGATTCGCTGTTCGGTAAACATAATTTTCCCGTTTCGCTGGCAAACAACAGTACTCAGTCTCTCGGTCCCCTGTTACCATCTGTAAGTAAAAAATTGCTACCAGCATTCATCAGTAAATGAATTTTCTTGGAAAAATATTGCTGTAGAATCGTTGGCGTCTTGTGTAGTTGACACATATTTTCGACTAATGCGGTTTAACGGATGTTTCGCAACTGTGTATGATGGTAACGATGTTACTAAGTCGTAGCCTCGATTGAGAAGCTCCCTTCTTCTTCAGCGTAAGAGAATGAAACTGTAGCGTGTGTTTCTTTCGCCTACTTCTTTGCGCTGACAAATTGTTTTCGCGCTTAATTTGCTGCTTCAACTGGAATAAAAACATGCTTCCCCTAAAACTGTGTGTGTTTTTGTGGATAGTCTTACTGCGCATTTATTCTTTTTAAAGATTACATAACGCCAGTAAGTTACTTATTGTTTGTTTGTTTGGTCCACTATACGCTAATAAGGCAAAACATTATGATCACTGGATGCCGCCTGGTGGCGTTGCGGGCACGTGACGCGGTAACAAAAGTATGTAAGCTGAGCAGACACGGACAGAGTATCACCCAAGCGAAGATATAGGTTGTAAATAGGACAATCCATAGAGATAAGCGACTTTAAGAAATTACATTGTTGTTACGCAGCGCCTGTGAATGAGTATCTCGAAAACACTGACGCTGGTCGAATGTTCACGTGCTAGTGTCATGCGCATCTACGGAAAGAGGTAGGACAGTGAAATACCACTAAGCGCTAAATGGTTGGAATTCCACGACTCTTCACAGAACGTGGGGTTCTGAGGCTTGTCTACTCTGTAAAGTAGGATACATGGCGATCTGTTTCATCTCTTCCGAAGGCGTACAGTGCTGGTGCACGCAGAACTGTTTCGGAGCACGCCGTTCATCGTACATTCTTGAACACTGAGGTCCGCAGATAATCACCGCTACGTGTTCGCATGTTGACACAAAGACATCGTCAGTTACGATTGCAGTGGGGCGGGACCATCGGAATTAAACCGTCGATCAAAGAAACGTGTCGGCTCTTCGGGTGAATCGCATTTTTGCTACACTAGGTCGATGGTTGTCTCCACAAACATCGTCTTCGAGGTGAACGGCGGCACGAAACGTGCAGTGCGCCACGGAGGAAGGCTGGTGGGAGCAGTATTATACTTTGGGAGACATTCTCCTGCGCTTGCGTGGGGCCTGTGGTAGTAATCGAAGACACACTGACAGCTCCAAACCACCTGCATCCCTTCATGCTTGATGTCTTCCCCGACGGCGATGTATTTTAACAGTATAATTGTCCGTGTCTCGGAGCCAGAACCGTGCTACTGCGGTTTGAGGAGCATTATCGTGAAGTTATGTTGGTCTCTGCGCAACCAAATTCTACTGGTGTAATTCCTATGGAACCTATATGGGTTACTATCGAGCGCGATCGCCGCGTGCGTAAATCAACGTCCTCGAATTACTTGACCTATGCGTAGAAAATGTTCAAGTGTGTATGAATTCGTAAGGGACCAAACTGCTGAGGTCATCAGTCCCTAGACTTAGACCCTACTTAAACTAACTTATGTTAAGAAGAATACACACACCCATTCCCGAGGGAGGACTCGAACCTCCGGCAGGAGGGGCCGCGCAATCCGTGACATCGCACCTCAAACCGCGCGGTCCTATACGTAGACATCTAATGCCACGTACATCCACAACCCTACCAACAAACTGTTGGATCCCTGATAAGCAGAATCAGTGGTGTATTTCGTTACAAAGACGGACAAACAAGCTATTAAACGTGTGTTCATAATGTTTATGGTCATCAGTGTACACTGATGCCCGTTGTAAATCACTAAAGACTACCCTTTGGTGGGTTCGGTGTACTCCATTATCCCAGCACTATAACACGGAACACTACTTGCCAGTGAGAGGTGAACTGCAGTACTGAACTCTGGGAGAAAGCCACACGCACTACGAACTGGTGCGGGTACAGGGGACTTCGTGCTCGAAATGGGTTTTGTGCCTCCCGCAGAATAATTTGCAGGTAGCGGCGGACAGGCCGGTGTATCCTACTTCTGGAACACCTTGTCCACTACTTACAGTGTCCTGGGCTCCGTTCAAATGTCAACACATTCCCTCTTTGTACAAGTGTCACTCCGCGCAAGTGTCACAAATCCGTTTTCTATTATCCTGGATGACCATTGTCTTTGAGTTTGACAGCGACGTGGGGAGAGGTCTGATTCTTCCAATGTTTTAGAGAGGCAAATCGGTGTTACTCCGGGTATTAAACTGTGGGGTTCATCGGGTATGGTTTCAGATAACGACGGCTGGCTGTGAATGAGAGAAATCTGGCAGGACAACGGTAGGTCGCGGATATCCTACAAACTTATGTGCTGTCTCTCCTGCAACTGTGCCGTGACGCCATTTTTCTGCAGGACAACGGTCGTCCACAGATGGCTAGCACGTGTCTCCTCCCTTCCCGCGCCCTGGTTCCCGGGTTCGATTCCCTGCGGGGTCAGGGATTTTCTCTGCCTCGTGATGACTGGGTGTTGTGTGCTGTCCTTAGGTTCGTTAGGTTTAAGTAGTTCTAAGTTCTAGGGGACTGATGACCATAGATGTTAAGTCCCATAGTGCTCAGAGCCATTTGAACCATTTGAACCACGTGTCTCCATGAACTTGGCTGGGTACTCCAATTAAGGTTTACTCCAGTGACCAGCAAGATCCCCTTATCTGTCCGGAATAGAACGTGTGTGGGACCAACTAGGACGTCAATTACGCCCCACTGACAGTATCCAGGATATCCAGGACCAGTTACGACAGTTTGCCTCAGGAGAGGATGCAACGGCGTTGTGTCTGCCATCCCATCGCATTATTGAATGCGTTCAGACCAGATGGGGTGCAACGTCATATTGATAAGTGGGCAAGTTTTAGTAAATTTGACTTCTTTTAGTAGTCACTTAAAAAACTTCAAATGCTTGCGAAATTTCATTTCGGTTCCACCTACCATTTTCGGTGCTTCACTTTTTGTCAGGCAGAGTATTTCAGTAAAGAAACTAAACTCCACCTCAACAGGCCATGAAGGCCCAACGGTACCGATCGACCACAGTTTCATCCTCATGTCACAGGCGTCACTGGATGTGGATGCGGAGAGGCATGTGGTCAGCGCACGCCTCTCTCCCGACCGTATGTCAGTTTCCGAGACCGGAGCCGCTATTTCTCAATCAAGTAGCTCCTCAGTTTGCCTCCCAAGGGCTGAGGGAAACCCCGCTTGCCAACAACGCTAGGCAGACCGGATGGTTACCCACCCAAGTGCTAGCCCAGCCTGACAACGCTTAACTTCGGTGATCTGACGGGAACCGGTGTTACCACTGCGGCAAAGCTGTGTTGGCTGTATCTCAGTAAAGAAATTACTTAAATTCTGTGAAGCAGAAAGAAAGATAAGCATGGCGAAAGATGTCGAACGACTTAAGTTATGATTCTGCTCCTCGGGAGAAGTAAACATTGCGGCATCTTATTTTTGTCGTTGCAATTCTCTTTATAGACACATCAAAAAAAGTTTTGCATCACCCCTGTTCCCAGAAATCCTGAAGATAGACGTTGACAGTGGATATTGTATCACAGACACAGTCCCTTTGACTGTTCAGAGATGTCACTAGACCCGCCCAAAGATGTAAACAACCATGCATGATCAGCGCCTATTAGACGGAGGGGGTCCAATTGGCGATCAGTTCCAATCATTCCACCAGGAAAGAGGTACACGGCTCGTGTTGTCGGTAGTTCAACCATGCCTTGACAGTCAGTACCACGGTTCGATCGTGTCTGCATTGTTACTTTGTGCCAGGAAGGGCTCTCAACAAGGGAAGAGTCCAGGCGTCTCGGAGTGAACCAAAGCGATGTTGTTCGGACATGGAAGAGATGCATAGAGACAGGAACTGTCAATGACATGCCCCTCTCAGGCCGCCCAAGGGCTACCACTGCAGTGGATTACCGCTGCCTACGGATTATGCCTCGCAGGAAGCCTGACAGTAATGCCACCATGTTGAATAATGCTTTTCGTGCAGCCACAGGACGTCGTGTTACGTCTCAAACTGTGCGCAATAGGCTGCATGACGCGCAACTTCACTCCCGACGTCCATGGCGAGGTCCATCTTTGCAACCACGACACCATGCAGCGCGGTACAGATGGGCCCAACAACATGCCGAATGGACCGCTCAGGGTTGGCATCACGTTCTCTTCACCGATGAGTGTCGCATATGCCTTCAACCAGAAAATTATCGGAGACTTGTTTGGAGGTAAACCGGCCAGGCTGAACGCCTTAGACACACTGTACAGCGAGTGCAGCAACGTGGAGGTTCCCTGCTGTTTTCGGGTGGCATTATGTGGGGCTGACGTACGCCGCTGATGGTCATGGAAGGCGCCGTAACGTCTGTACGATACGTAAATGGCATCCTCCGACATAATGCAACCATATCGGCAACATATTGGCGAGGCATTCGTCTTCGCCGGCCGCTGTGACCGAGCGGTTGTAGGCGCTTCAGTCCGGAACCCCGCTGCTGCTACGGTCGCAGGTTCGAATCCTGCCTCGGGCATGGATGTTCGTGATGCCCTTAGGTTAGTTAGGTTTAAGTAGTTCTAAGCCTAGGGGACTGTTGACCTCAGATGTTAAGTCTCATAGAACCATTTGAACCATTCGTCTTCATGGACGACAATTCGCGCCCCCATCGTGCACATCTTGTGAATGACTTCCTTCAGAATAACGACATCGCTCGACCAGAGTGGCCAGCATGTTCTCCAGACATGAACCCTATCGAACATGCCTCGGGTAGAGTGAAAAGGCCTGTTTATGAACGATATGACCTACCAACCACTCTGAGGGATCCACACCGAATCACCGTCGAGGAGTGGGACAATCTGGACCAACAGTGCCTTGATGAACTTGTGGATAGTATGCCACGACGAATACAGACATGCATCAATGCAAGAGGACGTGCTGCTGGGTATTAAAGGTTCCTGTGTGTACAGCAATCTGGACCACCACCTCTGAAGGTCTCGTAGTATGGTGGTGCAACATGCAATTCGTGGTTTTCATGAGCAGTAAAAAGGGCGGAAATGATGTTTATGTTGATCTCAATTCCAACTTTCTATACAGGTTCCGGAACTCTGGGAACCGAGGTGAAGCAAAACTTTTTTTGATGTGTATACGACGTAAGGTCTCCAAGCAAAATTTGAGTACAAAATGTTCGTGTACCTGCGTATATCGACGCACAGAGGAAAAAAACAAAACACCTAAACAAATATGATTAGCATGGAGTCGTACAGATGCGTTTCGTTGCGGAGATGATGTGTACAATTCGTAATGTCTTTTTAGAGGGACCTCGGACCATTAATTATGCCGTGTTACGTTTAGGTGAGTGCACTGGGTGCATTGGGCGAAACAGACGATGGAAACGCAGTGCAGTTAGTGTTGTGAGATAGAACTGACTAAAGAAGGTATTAAAATGCCGGAACGTCAGTTTTCTGTTCTGTAGCACTCCATCAGTAGGAACAAGGAAAACGTTTTAGGAACCCTGCGCTAGACAATCACAAAGCCACCACCGTTGTATGAAGTAGACTATCAAATACGTGACCAACGTGTAGTAACGTGGGGAAAGATTACTCCTTGCATCATATTAATCGCTTAAGGTCACTACTGATCTTGGTTAACTCGCGTAGATATTTTTTATAGCGTACTAAATCGTAATTGGTGGTGTCGACATTTTGAGATTGCAACCTGGCTGCTGATAATTCGTTAGTTACAAGTACCATGGAACATTCGACCGATTCCTTTGTTGAAATGATATGAAACGAGTCAGTTGTGTCAACATTAACGAACATATTTTTTAGTCCTACTCATGGAACTACAGTTAAAATTTTTTTTTTTGGAGGTTGCCACGTAAAAATTCGTCCGTGGTGTACCGGGAGTTGCTCAGGAGAGATTATTTTAGGTTAGATTTAAAACTTCCTTTGCTGTCTGTCAGACAGTTCATGGTATCGGGAAAATGATCAAAAATTTTGATTGTTGCACGTGGAACTGCTTTGTGAGCCACTGACAGATTTAATAATGAGTAATGAAAGGCATTTTTTTTTTCTAATGGTGTTGTATGGACGGACATCACTGTTTCGAAATTGATGGATTATTTATGAATAATTTCATTAGCTTAAAAAAATGGTTCAAATGGCTCTGAGCACTACGGGACTTAACATCTATGGTCATCAGTCCACTAGAACCTAGAACTACTTAAACCTAACTAACCTAAGGACATCACACACATCCATGCCCGAGGCAGGATTCGAACCTGCGACCGTATTTCATTAGCGAATTTACGTAACTGCCAGTCAGATGAAAACGAGATAGGTTGAAAAAATTAAGTATTCTGTTTATTATTTCAGAATTTATCGCCATAATTGTTAATACATTTATCTCATTGTGAGACAGGGCCGTCAGTTGAATACGGAACCGTGGTTGTACCCCGTCGGGCACCTACTAACCCGAAGCTAATCGATGACCGCGATGTCTTTCTTCAGGACTCCAACTGTATGGCGGATGTGTCAACTATTGTCAACTGAGTAAGAGTTTCAACTGCCAGTCTAAAGCTAGTTTTGGTGTCTTTGGATGTAATCAGTGTATCGTGTTTCATGATGTCTACATAACTGTCCCTTGCGTGTTGAACTTGCATATCTTAAGGTGACAGGAAAACTTTTGCAACCTAGTCAAATCAAGATTATCAACATGTGGACCTGCCCACACGATGCTCCTTCACGACATTGGGTTTTCATTTAGACTCTCTGACGTAATAGACGGAAGAATAGTTGAAGACACATGCAAGGCGATATGGGAACAGTTGTACAATAAACGTATGTCATCTCCCTCCACTCCAACTCCTACAGATTAACAGCTGCAGTCTGTGTCGAATCGATTTTGGAATGTGTGGAAGTTCTCCAGTTACTGTATATTGATTGTACCGATGGAAAAGACGCACTTACGAAATCCTAAGCGAGTAAGAAAGTGAAAGAAATGCAGTACACATTTTTATAAGCTTGTAAGTGCAGTGGCAGAACATAAAATTTAAAATTGGCACGTTTAAATAAAAATATGTATTTCAGCCACTGGAGATGCCTCAGTGTATTAAAACTGGATACGTCTGTCGAAGCGAAAATTACATTTATTGAGTTGCACATAGATGTAATGTATTATTTCCACGAAATTTTTTGCGATTGTACAACAGTAGAAACAGCAAATCCAAATCATCGTAGCTAAACATGTACCTAAAACCGTAAAAAATAAAGATAATGATTTGTTGTTATGCTGGCGCTGTGTTGTGCCTCGGTAACGGCGACGCTCGGCCGAACGGTGCTGCGCCATCGACCGGGTGGACCTAGGACGGCATCATTCACTGTCGCGACCGGCCCTTACTTATTTAGCTGACCCATCTGTTATGCGGAACGATTGCACTTATACGGTGAGGGCTGCTTCCCGCGACCTTATAATAGTCGTAAAGTGCGCTGCCACCATTAGAAGTTTCTTCGAGGCCATTGCTGTCGGACCTTCGGCGCAGTTCCTCGCGCGGCATTTACGGGATCAGGTATTAAAGAACATTCGTTTGTAGTTGCATCACATAATGAAAACGTGGGAGTATGACCTTTGAGCTTCGAACTGAGAGTCGCGTCCTTCAGTTAATCAAAAATACAGATAATCGACAGATCTGATTTCTTACATGTGTGAAACCGTCGGGTGTCTCTTTCTATACTGCAAATGTGGCAGTGATAACAATCCTGTTGGTTTAATGGTTCTGTCAGCTATTCTCACCTGAGGAAGTGTTTGAAAGTGCCAATCGAAATTTAGTTTTGGTGTCTTTGGGTGTAATTAGTGTAAAGTGTTTCATGATTTCTACGTAACTGTCCCCTATGTATTGAACTTGCATATATTAAGGTTACAACAAATGTATCGGCAAAGAGGCTTCTGTGAACAATCGGTATACAATGTGGTGAGCGTCAGGTTAATGTATACTTCAATTTTCTTTTTCTTCGAGAATTTAAGTTGCATCTACATAATTGATGTCGAACTCAAAGACTGTGATATAGCTCTGAATTCATTCTCTAAATCCTGTAAATACTCGTAGGGAAAGAGAAATATGACTGCATTGCAGCGAGGTATAGACTTTTGCTTTTTTAGTTCGTCAGGACGTTAAAAACTGACATTCTCCACATGTCTTCTGAGGCGAAAGGTTAAACAATTCCTCCGTGAAACATGGAACAGAATACACCTCTGTTTTCATTCGAGGTGTTCAAAAATGGTTCAACCGGCTCTGAGCACTATGGGACTTAACATCTATGGTCATCAATCCCCTAGAATGCAGAACTACTTAATCCTAACTAACCTAAGGACAGCACACAACACCCAGTCATCACGAGGCAGAGAAAATCCCTGACTCCGCCGGGAATCGAACCCGGGAACCCGGCATTCGAGGTGTGACGTATTACTGTGGTCGTACAAGGTTGTAGTGTACTATTTTTATATCGTTTCTCCTACCCATCCATCACTAAAATATGCTTCTCTTGTATCTACCTCTTACTGCTTGCAGATATTTTGTTATATATTAGGTTCAAAAATGGCTCTGAGCACTACGGGACTCAACTGCTGAGGTCATTAGTCCCCTAGAACTTAGAACTAGTTAATATTAGGTTCCATGGATCGACAGTTGGTAGTTAAGGAACATCCCATCAACGTTCTTCTCCGGCTGTATGTTCCGGATGCTCATCAACTCTACGCTTTTGGTATTGCTGCCTCAAACAAATGTAAAATCGAATACGGGGACGAGGATGCCTATCAGCATTAATTCGTCGTTTCACGCCCCATGGTGAGTTACTATTGGTTACTGTTAGCTCATGCTGTTGAACTAATCAGACATAAATTTGAAAGTAGCTCCGTCCTCTTAGTGCACTATCCCACCGACCCTCTATTACTCTTCCCACCGGAATATCGTTGTAGGTCTGTGCATAGTTTCTTCCTCAGTTGTGTATTCAGCTCTCCTAACGGATTCATTGGACTCCGTTGAAGTCTTCACACTTTTTTCCTGTGCTGGCTCTCGAATCCGTCTCCATACCGTGCAAGACTGACTAACAGACCGCTCACCCATGAACTTGGACAGATTAAGCGTTATAAACTCAATTTTCGGCCGATCGAGGGGTCTCTGCAGTGTTTGTGGAGAACTGCAGAACCTGTCCTCTCTTGACTAAACTACTACAGATTTTAAAACCAAAATATTTCTTGCCTTACACCAAAACGCAGTAAATGTCTCGATCCACGAGCAGCATGTTCAGCTAGTTACATTTCTTTGACAGCGTTGATGAACAATATCCCGCAGTTATGCGTCGGCGTTTCTTCACGTTACGCCTGTATATGAAAGTATGAAGACTACTGTTCGTATTTTTCCCGTTAATAGAGAGCAAGATTTGTGTTTAACAAAGCCTCTTTATTGTATAGCGTGTCCTGTAATTGTATGGAAACATTATAGCGCATTTTCTTGCCTAGAAAAGCCAATTTAAGAGCTAGAAATGTCGAAACGTATTGAGATTTGCAGCGTTTTGAGCTCACGGACCGGACCAACGACAGAGACACGCTGGAACTATCAACTATTGCGAAGTTAATATAAGAAATGTTTCAGTGTGACTGCTTCCAGCCATTGAAAGTCAGCGCCGCCTTCCAGGCCGCCTTACGGGTGCTACACGTTATACATGCTTCATATCCTTTTGTGTGGAATGCGTGGGCAGATATATTGGATGAGGTCGCCTCGATGCATGGGATGCCAGATTCCTCGCTCCGAATACGTCTCTGAAAACCGACGTTTATTGCACCCAGTTGCCCCACCAGGCGAGCGCTGCTAGCGCGTGTAGTTATTTGGCATATAGATTTGCTACAGGCCACCCATCGTGAAATAATCCTGCTGTCGTTTTCCGTTTATATTACTCTTCGACTGGCCCGTATTTTTAGCATTTAGTGTAATCTGCGAAGTATTAGAAGCTCTATTCATTGCACACGCATTTATTCTCACTGCTCGGAAACTACACAATTTGTCATTACATTTAGTTTGACATAAAGTTAGTATTTTGGACGGTAGAATGGCTTCTTGATATCTCGGTTAAAATTTACCGGGTCGATCTATCGAGGAAACCCATACCCATTTCCAGAGATCTGAAAAATCGTGTTACACGGGACCCGTGCAGTATCGGATGAAGAAAACCTACCAAGGGAACTCAAACTCCCTAAGGCCGTATTTACAAATAACGCTTACGGCGGGCGACAAATCCGACGTGATTTCAGATAGAGGGTACATGCCCAACAAATAGATCATGATAAGTAGGATAATACAATGGCATATCTGCTGTACGCCGGCAAAGTATCGATAAAAAATCGGCAGAATACTGGCTCGGCACAACATTAGATAAATTTCGCGTGCACCATCGAAAACGTGTGCACTCTCAGGTGTGTTGAAAAACGACTTGTGACTATGTAAACTAGGTGTTTACCATATTTCCTGTAAATACAGTAAGGCATATACCGGACAGACTGTGCAGACAATAGAAGGGAGATGTTACGAACACAGAAGAGACACCGAGCTTAACCATCCAGCAAAATATACAGTTTCAGAACATTGCATGCCTACTGGGATTCAGTGAAATATGAAGAAACGGAAAAGTCAAAGACGGACCTCGTCGTTTTGGGGTTGTGTTCTGAAGGAGGCTACTGAAATATGAGTGGCTGACACAGATCAACAGACATAGTGGCTGCATCGCAAGCAAAGCTTGGGACACATCGCTAAGCCACCTGAAGTCAGCCGGCCGGAGTGGCCGAGCGGTTAAAGGCGCTACAGTCTGGAACCGCACAGCCGCTACGGTCGCAGGTTCGAATCCTGCCTCGGGCATGGATGTGAGTGATGTCCTTAGGTTAGTTAGGTTTAAGTAGTTCTAAGTTCTAGGGGACTTATGACCACAGCAGTTGAGTCCCATAGTGCTCAGAGCCATTTGAACCACCTGAAGTCACAGCGTCAGCCGAGAGCCACTTGCGCTCAGCGGTGGCCACAGAAGCACTGAGGGACCGGGGTTCGCGCCTAGCCTTCGGCAGTCCCGTCCCCATACCATTCCACCCGACGGGCCTACGACCGGGTTGTGTGGATGGGATGGGGAGTGATCTCTGTAGACAGAAGGCGGGATGTACCAAAGATGCTTATACTACAAGTGTCACCTGAAGAGGACAGCAAGGTACAATGTCGAAATATCGTGTTTAGAGGACGACTGCACCCAGCTGGGCACTCGAGAACAGTGCAAACAGTTTATTCGCCGGGAAAGGTTAAGATCACACATCAGGTATCAGCATTTGCTGTAAACAGCAATGGTAAGCGTCCATACATTGGAGTACTAGGCGATTTTGATGGATTTGGGCATGTTTTTGTGTTAAAGGAAGCGTAAAATATCTATTTATAAAGCTACAATCCCATAGGGATGTGCCTAAAAAGCTAGTTACGTTGCATCTAAATGTAATGTACGAAATGTTATACACTTGTTAACACGCAGTCATTTACAGAAATTTTGAACTTAAAGTTTTATACAGAAATTTCACAAGAATTTTGAGCAGAAGAGTTGCGGAAATATACCTACGAAAATGTGGAATGTTTCAACACTACTGCAAAGCAGAAGATAAGAGTCAAAATTAAAATTCCAGAATGCTCTCGGATAGAAAAATCGCAAGAAGGATCGGATCTAATTGTTAAAGCCATAAAAGAGATACATTGATGAGCTACAACATTATGACCACTGCTCACATCGAGGTCGAATGTCTCCTGGTGGTGCTGCGGGCACGTGACGCAGGAAGGAAAGAATATAAGCGGGACAGAGACGAATGGGTAGTCATTATAGCGAAGATATGAGCCGATAATTCGGAAATCTACTGATGTAAGCGGTTTTGAAAAAGGGCTACTGTTTTGATGCGGCGGCTGGAAACGAGAATCTCTGAAACGGCGAACCTGGTCGGCTTTTCGCCTGCTACTGTCATGAGCACCTATGGAAAGTGGTTTAAGGGTGATGAAATAACGTGTGGGCCATATAGCATTGAACGTCACATTCCATCACAAAACGTACCGGTCGGAAGATCGCCTGCGGTTTAATCCAGACAACAGAATGCAATGCTTGTGCAGGCACAAGTGTTTCGGAGCACACAGTAGAAAGGTCATTGTTGAACATGGAGCTCCAAAGCACACGACTCCTGTGTGTTCCCATGGTGACTAAACGACATAGTCAATTACGATTGCAGTGGGCACAACTTCACTGAGCTTTCACCGCGGGTCGATAGATGGCTGTCGTCTGGTCGAATGAATCTCATTTCTTTTTACACCAGGTCGATGGTTGTGTCCTTACACGCCATCAACCAGACGAATGGCTGCTCTTAACGTGCACTGCACCACAGATACAGGCTTGTGAGGCCAGAATTATGCTATGGGGTACGTTGAGTTGGGCTTCTATGGAACTCACGGTAGTGCTGGAAGACACCATGACAGCAATGAACTACGTGAACATTATTGTGGACCACCAGCATCCCTTCACGGTTGAAGTCTTCTCTGATGGCGATGACATCCTCCAGTAGGATAACTCTCTGTGACACAAGGCCGGAATCGTGGTGCAGTCGTTTGAGGAGCATGGTAGTTAACTCACATTGATGTCTTAACCAGCAAATGTCCACAATCTGTGCCCACTGGAGCATATCGGGCGCCAGCTGTGTGCCCACAAACCACCGTCCCGTAATTTGCCAATATTTCGTGATCAGTTAGTAGACATCTGGTGCCATGTACTTCTGGAAACCTATCAAGGACTTTCAGAATCTGTACTGTGTTTGAAAAGTGGACCAACACGCTATTAAACAGGTGGTGTTTGTGTTCTGGCTCATCGGTGTAGTTTGCATAAATAAAATTAGATATGTATTGGAATTCGAGAACATACCTTCTTTGTGTTTGTCAGATTACTGGCTGGAGAAATGAACAGATGATTCAGATGCAGATTTGAATTGTAAGATAAAAATTAAACTTGGTGTTATTAAAACCACACCAAACAAAAATAGAGTGTGGTTTTTTTGTGTGGAGATGTATATGCAAAATTTAATACAGTTCTTGTGCAAGATTGTGTTCTTATTTTCTACCTTGCCAAAGATCCTGAAAAAGTCTCTTATTTATGGTGGTATACTTGTGTCTTTTTGATGGTCATGTTGCAAAGTACCTGAAAGTGGATAGTTGGATGTCCTTGAAAAGTAGCTGCAACTTCGTGGTTGAAAGTTTAGTAACCTTCAGTTTGTACCAGTGTGAGAAAGAATCTATATGATGGTTAGTGTGATGAAGGGGAAATCCGTTTTTTGTTTTTGGGTGATAAATCAGCATAATGATTTAATAAATTACAGCAGTAAGACGACAGGTCATTATTTTCCAAAGCGGGGCATCAGCCATTTTTTTTTGTAATTTCCCGCCATGTTTAAGTCACAAAATTGCCCCATGCTCTCACTATCCTGTACAGTACAAAAGTAGCGCATAACTGGCTTGAAGCCGGCCGGAGTGGCCGTGCTGTTCTAGGCGCTACAGTTTGGAACCAAGCGACCGCTATTGTCGCAGTTTCGAATCCTGCCTCGGGCATGGATGTATGTGATGTCCTTAGGTTAGTTAGGTTTAATTAGTTCTAAGTTCTAGGCGACTGATGACCTCAGAAGTTAAGTCGCATAGTGCTCAGAGCCATTTTGAACTGGCTTGAAGAGGGTAGGGGAGAGGAGGAAGCAGAGGAGGGATGGGAGGGGTGAGGATGTTGGCCTTCGAGATAAATCTCACAACTGCCTCAGAACAGAGGATAATGACCTTGGAGAACATTGCCTTTTGACGTAGTTGATAAGGAGAACAATGCATCCATTGAGGCAGAACTAACACTGATCCACTACTTCTCACTGGTTCCACTTTTACGACTTTTGGTCACAGCCTTCTCCAAACCGTCATTTATGTCGTATTTCACAGAAGAGAAGTATTGTTTCTTAGCAGACATCCAAAAGTAATTAGATCTGACTCTCAAAATCCTCTAGAAAATAGACTGAAGTTTTCGGTTGAACTTTATTTTAATGAATTGAAGGCGATATTCATGATAGACTCTCACACTGCAGCATTGGACAATGGTAATTGTGTACTGTACTGCTATCCCGTCTGGCCTTTATTCCCTTGTCGCTGTTCGCATTTTAGGGTATCCTTTAACTTATGTTCGCGTTTATAATTGACTTTGGCCATAACTTTGTACTACTGACTATTACCTGCAGTTACCAATCATTGTTGCCTATCACTCAGTTAATAGAAATGCAATTCATAAATGATTATGTTTGATAACGTTGAAACACAATTATCGTAAAAAAGTAATTATTTAGTGTTCCAGGATAAATTACGATAAACTCATCACACACTATTGTCTACTATGTTCCACCATTATTGTCCGTACTTCCACCCCCGCAAACAAAAGCATCTTCTACCAGTCCATCGTCAAACTTTTATTTATTTCTGTCTACAACATAAGCCTCTGAAAATTGTTAACTGGCACTTTCCACGGATTCTACGAAATGCATAATACGCAGTCTTGAGGCACTGGATTGAACTAATACACTCAGACACACCACAAAAGGAAAGGACGCACAACGAAGTTGTGATGTACCTTTATATACAAACAAATGATTAGAATTTCATAAAAAATGGATGATTTATTGTAGAGAGTCAGACATACACTAGGTGATCAAAAGTATCCGGACACCACAAAAACATACGTTTCTCATATTAGGTGCATTGTGCTGCCACCTACTGCCAGGTACTCCATATCAGCGACCTCAGTAGTCATTTGACATCCTGAGAGAGCAGAATGGGGTGCTCCGCGGAACTCACGGACGTCGAACGTGGTCAGGTGATTAGGTGTCACTTGTGTCATACGTCTATACGCGAGATTTCTACGCTCCTGAACATCCCTAGGACCACTGTTTCCCATATGATAGTGAAGTAGAAACGTGAAGGGACAAGTACAGCACAAAAGCGTACAGGCCGACCTCGTCTGTAGACTGACAGACTGCCAACAGTTGAAGAGTATCGTAATGTGTAATAGGCAGACATCCATCCAGACCATCACACAGGAATTCCTGAGTGCATGAGGGTCCTCTGCAAGTACTATGACAGGCGGGAGGTGAGAAAACTTGGATTTCATGGTCGAGCGGCTGCTCATAAGCCACACATCACGCCGGTAAATGCCAAACGACACGTTGCTTGGCGTAAGCAGCTTAAACAATGAACGATTGAACAGTGGAAAAACGTTGTGTGGAGTGACGGATTCCCGTACACAATGTGGCGATTCGATGGCAGGGTGCTGATATGGCGAATGCCCGGTGAACATCATCTGCCAGCGTATGTAGTGCCAACAGTAATATTCGAAAGCGGTGGTGTTACGGTGTGGACATATTTTTCATGGAGGGAGCTTGCAGCCCTCGTTGTTTTGCGTGGCAGTATCACAGCACAGGCCTACATTAATGTTTTAAACACCTTCTTGCTTTCCAATGTTGGAGTGCAATTCGGGGATGGCGATTGCATCTTTCAACACGATGGAGCACCTGTTCATAATGCACGGCCTGTGGTGGAATGGTTACATAACAATAACATCCCTGTAGCGGACTGGCCTGCACGGAGTCGTGACTGAATCCTATAAAACACCTTTGAGATGCTTTGGAACGCCGACTTCGTGCCAGGCCTCACCGATCGACATCGACACATCCCCTCAGTGCAGCACTGTGTGAAGAATGGGCTGCCACTCCCCAAGAAACTTTCCAGCACCTGACTGAACGTGCGTCTGCGAGAGTGGAAGCTGCCATCAAGTTTAAGGGTGGGCCAACACCGTATTGGATTCTAGCATTACCGATGGAGGGCGCCACGAACTTGTAAGTAATTTTCAGCCTGGTGTCCGGATACTTTTGATCACATAGTGTATATGAGAGAGAGAGAGAGAGAGAGAAAGAGAGAGAGAGAGAGAGAGAGAGAGAGAGAGCTAGCTTCATAAACTGTGCAAGTCAATAATGCGTCGGTTCATATCTGGCCCTTACGCAAGCAGTTATTCGGCTTGGCGTAGAATGACAGCGTAATTGGATGCCCTCTTTAGGTATATCGTGCCAAATTCTGTCCAATTGGCCCGTCAGATCGCCAGAATCCCGAGATGGTTGGAAGGTGCTGCCCTTAATGCTCAAAATGTTCTGAGTTGGGGAGATATCCTGTGAACCTTGCTGGAAAAGGTGGAGTTTGGTAAGCACGAAGACATGCAGTAGAAACTTTCTCCGTGTGCGAGCGGGTATTATTGTGCTGAAATGTAGGTCCAGAATAACTGTCTATGGAGCGCAACAAAATGGTGCACAGAATAACGCCGGCAGACCGCTGTGCTGTAAGGATGCCGCAGATAACAACCAAGGGATCCTGCTATTAAAAGAAACAATACCTCAGACCATAACTCCCGGTTGTCGGGCCGTATGGCAGGCGACAATCAGGTTGGTATCCCACCGCTGTCCGGGCGTGTCCAGACAATGCTGCGACATGGAATCGCAGTGACTGGAGTAGAACTGTCTTCAGTTATGAATCGCGTTTCGAGCTGAGCCCCGGTGACCAGCGGACCTCTATAGTTTAAACAGGTGAAAACCTGTGTCCTAGATGTTTACAAGTGATTTATGTTATGGACAGAGCTGTTTGAAGGGCTGCGAAGTACTCAGTGAATCGGAGCAAGTCAGCAGACGACTGAAAACTCGGACAATGTGGCAATGAAAGCAGAAAAACCAGATCAGGGCCTGACATCAGCCAAAGGGAGCGAGATATTGATTCAGGAAATGATAGATATCCGACGCTCACTCTGTATTCCTCTACGCCCCGTGTGCTAAGGATTGCCTACTCTACGACACAGATTATGAAACATACTAAATGTCTGAACTGCACCGACAGCACCTTTGCACCAACAAGTAAGAGGCACAGAGGCTATTAAACTTCGAACAGTGCGCATATAATGACTCATTATCTACCGTTGAGGCTTAAACGAGAATGGAAGACCAATTTTACACGTTTTGTTTTTTTCAAAAATTGCTCTTCTGCGTCTTTTGCAACTTGAGATGAAAACATCGTGATTTTTGAAATGAAGATTAAAACCACAAAATTAACATCTACGAGGGTATGGACTCGTGTTTGAGGACGTCACTATTAATACATCTGTTTCTCTTGGTGTATGATTAGAAGAGCGGAGTGGTAATCTGAAGGTGTAGCGTTCGAAGTTACGTGTTCTCATGTTTTTACCGTTTGTACGAAATCACTGGAAAGAAAAATATGGCGAAATTTCTGACAACGTTTACCCAAATTATCAATTCGAGAGTGAGAGTAACAACACACCTCGCTCTACTGCATTCGGCTTCACTCTAATTCAAATACTTTTTTTCAAGTAGCTGAAGATGCGAAATATATGGTATCTTAGGCGAGAGAAAATATCTAAACACAAAATCAAATATTAGAGAGCTGTTCGAAAAGGATAGAACCGAAAATGAAATAATTACGAAATAATATAAAATCGTGCAGCTACAACTAATAGTTATTATTCGTAAATGTTGAGAAGCGGTGATTATTACGTTTTTTCCACGATCCTGTATATAGCAAAGAAATCTCCAGTTTCCTAATGTGGATAGTAAGATTATTCAGATTTTAGTCATACACGATTTAGATCTTGGACCCGAATTCTGGTACACAGTTAATCGTGTGGGTGCATAACTCATTGTGCTCGTGGTGCTGATTGTATATGGATGGTGTTGTGTAAGCTGTTTAAGACGTAAGTCAGACAGAACATTAATCTGATGTTGATTTCTCTTTCTTGTCAAGCTGATGATGTCGAAGGTGTCCTCCACACGGCCTGCCCTTCAATGTGAACCTAGCTGCGACTGCACGGGAGTCAGCAAACACCTGCAGTCTGCACATAAAGTCACTTGCTACCCACGCACGTGACATACCTACCACATTTGTGTTTTTTTCAGATATGCTGCATCCATTTACGTATCCTGCATCCACACTACAGTGATTAAGCAGCACTATTACTAGACTCAAGCCCTGGCTTCAGTAAATGCATCGTATTTTGGACCAACCAACAACTTCCTGGCATATATTACGTATATGCCTGCAGTAGCTATTTCCAGCACACGAGGGTTTTGTTTCTTTTGTTTAGGAATTCAACATTGGATACATGCGTGTTACTGTATTTTATCAGCATCAATATTACCGAGTAAGCAATAAAAACTGTCTGAAAGTCACCATGCCTGGGGCCAAATTCGAACCGGCGATCTCCGTCATACCGCCTTATTTCCATCTGCAACAGGAGTTCAGCCAAACAGACTTTTTCTCTTGATTTAGACATACACATTTTAAACAGTCTGGCCTCGGACACATGCTAGCTATAGGCGGTAACTACTGGCATTTAGCAACTGTACAGTACTGCTACGAATTATTTGTTGAAATAAAAGGAAGTTTCCTAAGAAGTGGTCACAAATGTTTAGTCACGGATACACGCAGACGAATACATACACAAAACAATCATCCGTATCGCAAGCGGGATTCACCTCCGAAAAAGCGTCTTAGTGTCTTCGCCTACCCCGTCACCTCAAGCCGGAGCCACATAGGCTTATGAATAGCATGCATTAAGCGTATACTGGGTGTAGCATAATTAATGCCGTAAATGCATACAATTGAAAGTACGCTATACTATAAACGCAAAAGTGTCAATAAACATAGTGTAACGATTAGGGGGTGAATGGGGCCTCTGGGGTGCAGAGGTGGTAGAGTGGCCGGTTGGGGAGACGAAAGTGCGGGTTGTAGGTGGCTAGGAAAACTTCACGATGCAACATATTTTATTCGTCTTGGATGACAACGTCGTAGTGCTGTAGCGCCCCTGGCTACGGCCACTGCAGGCGGCGCATGGTCCACGGGCGATGCCGACGACGTCGAAAACCTGTGATGCCCGATGGATTTCCGTGTTCTGCTTTGCCGACAGTGTTTATCTCATTCAGCAGCGCGTGCCTGCGTTAGCACTATGTGGCCTCGAGTGAGCAGTGCCAGTGACGCGTACGTCTGCTGAATTCACGTAGGCGGTCGCGGTTACCGGTTTAGTAGCTCGCCCTGGTGTGGGGGATGGCAGCAGCACTGCCCTGGCTGCGAACAGCTGCCTTCCGAGGCAGAAGTTCGGTGCTGTGGCCCTTGCGGAATGACTCCCGATTGTTGCTCACGTCTACGGTGGTGGACTTAGAATCGTGATCTGGTCTGATGGAATTGGCTGCCCAGACCAGCGTCGACTGCTAGATGGCCCACATCGTGTTAAAGACCCGATGTCATAGAAGGTACTGACAGACTGTGCTTCACTGCGCTAGAAACAGAGGGTATTTGTAGCGATTAGTAGCACCCTTGCTATAACATTACACGGCTTCCAGGCATGTAAAGATCAATACCTATGTTTCCGAACGGTTTGGAAATATACAATAGACCGGTCCGTCGTTACAAAGCCTTTCCGCGACGTCACCATGATTGTGCGTGTTAACCCGGCCGCCTCGCGGTGTAGAAACGGGCTAGGCTTGAGAAATTACACGTTAGCGCGTCTGTGCCCGCCTGTTGGCCGCCACACACCTTTGCCATGTTGCTGCTTTAGTTTAATAGCGCCCAAAATTTAGCGACGGCGTTACAGTAGGTTCTACAGACTTATTTTGTAGATGAGACGTGTTTCACACTTGCGAAGATGAACAAAGGCTCATAGCTCTTAAGGTGTACACTTCAGAGTTCATGTGTACTGGACGTTTTGTTCTTGATTTGCTCCATATTCCCAACTCTCAAAATACAGAGAACAGAGAGACTGCAGTAGAAGAGATTGGTTTTACACTATCTGAGGTCAATAAGTGCTCATAGTTCTTAAGGGATGCGTTTTAGAGCCCATGTTCGCTGAGACTTTTTCGCATCAAATGGTTGTTCTTGTCATATCCCAGAGTATCGACAGTTCTCCACGAACATACTGTATAAGGGGCGTGAACAGCGTCAGATATTGCATTTACGCCTTAATTATGATACTCCCTGTGTATGGAAGTATGTGATTCTGAATTCAGCGCGGATGATTCACATCACAGGAAGACCATTCTCTTTTGCATAAGACCACATTCGTTCAGCAGCAGCTGTCCAAAATGCGCGTTAACGTCAAGGACTGGCAATCACAGGCTGCTGATAGGAATCCAATGGTGAACACGTGGGTTGAGGTAGCACTTTCACTGTCAGTTATCTGCCCACGATACCGACGGGCTGCAGCTGACGCCCGTTGGTACTGCTTTTTTGAATCCTTGGACGACGTTGCCTCTTCTGGTAATTACGTCTGTTGCCACATAGATTCCATGCCAAGAGAGATACTCGAAGTCAGAAATATTTGGGGATTCTGGACGAGATGCTAGACGACTGAAGAATTCTGTTCGTTTATTTATTCTTTGCCACAATTTTCTGGCAGTGAGAGCCAGAGGAAGATCACTTGGCTGTAGAAAAGTATTGACCTTCTTTAGTTGCATAACGTTGAAACAGTTTCTTTATATATATATTACATTTCTCTTTTATTTGCTGTCTGTCTTGAAAAGTAATCAATTAAGAAGAACTTTTTAAAGCTATTTACTGTTATTTCAAATTCATCTCTCTGTTCCTTTCTATTGCTACCACTTGCTTCCTCCCAGAATTATACAAAACGTATCTTCTAGTATTTATTCACCTTTATCTTCCCTCCAACCTCGTCTCGTTTGTCCGTGACTCCACATCCCAAATTTACTAAAAAAAATCAAGCAGTTTTCTTGTCATGTCCCTGTCTGCCTCTCCCCCATTTTTTTTCTTTCCTCCCAAAACCTATAAAACACTTTTCTTTTAAATTTCTTGTTTGATTACCCATGCTTCGTTCTGGAAACGTCCTTGTCCGGTTTTCTCTCTCCCATAAGGTAAAAGGATCTGTGACATACTTCTCTATAAGTTCCACTTTCATGCTTTTCAGTCATTTATT
The DNA here is from genome assembly GCF_021461395.2 of Schistocerca americana. NCBI lineage: Eukaryota > Metazoa > Arthropoda > Insecta > Orthoptera > Acrididae > Schistocerca > Schistocerca americana. The sequence continues at coordinate 403,556,725 of NC_060130.1, forward strand.
TTTCAATTCTATCCTCTTCTCTGTTTCATGTTCCCTGCGTCTTTCCCTGATCTCTCTCTCTCTCTCTCTCTCTCTCTCTCTCTCTCTCCCTCCCCCTCCCCCTCCCCCTCCCCCTCTCCCTCTCCCTCTCCCCTTCCCCCTCCGTCTCTCCCTCCTCCCCCCCTTTGCGTACACATTCACGAACAATTCAAAGTAGAGATGTGGCAAGTGTGTTTGTAAAAGAAGCTGATGTTATTAATCGAAGGTAGCACTTGGATAAAATAGCGAGCGGTCGGAGGCTTCGTACGAGGAGAATGAACTATATTGTTTCCATGCGATCTGATGCGCTTGATTTCCTGTGGCTCTTTGAACTTTCCTGATTTGAACATTGATCTTGAGAATTTCTACCACATCTTTGCTGACACTGCAGTGCTACAGCTGGGAGTTAGTGGAGATCGGTGCCGATGTATGTTTCCAGTTCAATCACGGAAATTTGGAACGTAACCAAATGCAATCAGCTCCCTACAGTGCTGAAAGTAGTGTGTATGTGGTAACATTTTCATTGTCGTCTCATGGGTCAATACATCGCTGGTAACAATTGTCTAAACTATTTAGGTAATACTCATGTGTTCGGAGTTGATCCTGGTCTGCTGATGAATATTTCTCGTAGTGGCATTATTGTCTCAGTACATAAGACTGCACACACCGTCACACCGGGTTGCGTTGCCGCTCATCACCGCGACCGTGAGCTGCGAAAGTTTCTGTGACGCGTATTAGTTGTTTGTTCGTCACTTACGGGCAAATAATGGCTACATTGAACTTCGTATGCTGCTTGAATGTTTAATCTGTTCCATTCTCAAATCATCTAAATCCGTTACTTTAGCAGTTTCCGACTTCTCAATAACTTTGTCAAGTTCTTCCATGGCGATTCCAACTGTGGGGTTGCTAGTCTCTAGATATATTTGTCATTCCCTTATGTTATATTTGTGCTACCTAAAGTTTTTTGTTTAAGCAAGAGTTGATAAGCAGTAGTATGAGGACACAGGTTGATGTTCTCAGAACTTGTCTCCAATGCGTTATTCTACATTTATTATAGCCTCCAAGGCTAGTTTAGGGCGTGCCGAACACTTACGGGGTGAAATAAAACGATTTCGTTTTTCTGTCATTAAGCAATTCAGGTAATCTATCAGAGGATTTAGCTTCAATAGAGAACAATATTCATATAACCCATTAATTATTATATAACTTAATTTACGTTCCATACGCACACTGGGGGGTCAAGATTGTTTGTCGCGTGGAACCATAGTTTATCGCTCCTATGATAAGATCTCAGTCTGATACGGACGAAATTGTCTACGTACTCAACAAATTGTTCAATGCCACTGAGTATTTAATCAAATTATTTATTCACAGAAAATTTAAGTTATGTTGGCTGAAGCAGAAAAATGTTGGTATTAACAAGTAATTAGTTCAGGAATTTCGTAAGTTTTCCACTTTCAGATATAAAACGTACTGATCCAAAGTTATGAGAAGACTTACACTGCAGAGGTTTTCTTAGGATTTCATTGCCCATTTTCGGTCTGGCAGTTTAAAGAAGAGGAAAACGCAGATGCAAAATAGTGGCTCCAGCCAGCTTGGAACCCACAGCTAACCAAGTCATTGCTTGAAACGGCAGTTAAACTACCACTGCGCTAGCAGGTCTCTGCTGTGCTAATATAGATATTTTGCGACGTAAAAGACGATATTATTTTTATTTTTTCCGTGGAACGACCTTCCTAGACTCAAAACCATAAATTTGATAACCCTATGTCGCACCTTACGTGAAAATCACTCAGATTGTTTAATGGAACTCACAAGGCCGGCCGGAGTGGCCTTGCGGTTCTAGGCGATACAGTCTGGAGCCGAGCGACCGCTACGGTCGCAGGTTCGAATCCTGCCTCGGGCATGAATGTGTGTGATGTCCTTAGGTTAGTTGGGTTTAAGTAGTTCTAAGTTCTAGGGGACTTACGACCACAGCAGTTGAGTCCCATAGTGCTCAGAGCCATTAGAACCGAGTTCACCCAGGACCAGCCCAATGACGTGTACTCTCATTCCTGCAACTACGTAGATACCAAAAAGTTCACACACACTGACTGCAAGCAAGAGATCACAAATCAGTAGCTATCACAATTATTATTGTTCTTCCTTTCGTAAGTGTTCTGCAAACTGAAAGCTTATTCCCCAGACGTGATTAGTTTTTTTGGCATGTATACGATGGTTGTAGTGTAAGCGCTATATGTGCTTAACACATCTTTGATCTATATAGACTTAAAAATGTATTTCTTCAGAACTGTGTCATTTGCACTACCACCAAAACAGAGGAACGCAAATTGAAAGACAACAACAGAGCATTGATGGAAAACGTGAACATCTACAGAGAAATTCCATAAGCAACAAGTAGTATAATGCCTCAGATCACTGAAGTAAACTTTGCCAAGAAACCGAAAACATGCTGCAGAGACATAGATATATGAAAGCCGGGAGTGTAAAAAAAAAGGGAACACAATACACTAACAGTACAGCCTTTACAAACATTGCTGATGCTTTGTTCATTAAAGCGAAAATCTTCTAATGAATAAGCTGTTCAGTTTGCAGTACAGAGAGAGAGAGAGAGAGAGAGAGAGAGAGAGAGAGAGAGAGGGGGGGGGGTAGCAGGGTAGAAGTGCAAAATAAACGACCGAAGAGCAAGAAGAGTAGATATTATAGAAAAGTATGTCACACATCATTTTATCTCACCTTAGAGGGAGAACGGATAAGGCTAGGATGTTTCAGAAGGAAGAATAGGTAATAAAACAGGAGATTTAAAAGAAAAATGTCTCATCGGGTTTGGGAGGAATGCTAGAGGAGGAATGTAAACAAGGAGTGAGGCAGAGGGATATAGTACAAGAGAAAATATTTCTACGAAAACTACTTACACATAAATTCGCTGAGTGCGAATACCTTGGTATCGGTTGTATAATGTAAACTACCTATTAGTGACACGTGAAAATTTGTGCTGGATCGGTATTCGAACGCGGATTTCCCACTTCGCCTCAACAACTTAGGCTATCGTGCACGCTTCCCAGACTGACCCAGGCTTCCATGTCACACTGTGTACACATCCTTGTACCATAGTCCTCTGCTTTCACGACTTGATGATGGCGGCATTACTCTGGACTCTCACACCAGTGAGAATGAGCCCATTAGGAATCGTGATCAGTGGTGTTATCGTCTTTTGCCCGCGTTGGCATGGAATACTTATTCGTGACCGTGCGGTTCTAGGCGCTTCAGTCTGGAACCGCCTGACCGCTACGGTCGCAGGTTCGAATCCTGCCTCGGGCGTGGATGTGTGTGATGTCCTTAGGTTATTTAGGTTTAAGTAGTTCGAAGTTCTAGGGGACTGATGACCACAGATGTTAAGTCCCGTAGTGCTCAGAGCCATTTGAACCAATACTTATTTGTATGTCTGAAAGAAGACATTACTGACGATCGCCAGCCATACGGAATTAGTTCGAAAGAAGTTCGCTGACTGAGAATATATTGGCATCGGCTGTATTAGGTATAGGTACATTACCTATTAGTGATATGGAAATTTGTGCCGGACTAGGACTCGAACCCAGATTTCCCGTTTGTCGCGAACTGTCACTTTAACGACTTCGGTTGTTTGTGGACGCCTCCTGGAACGACCCAAACTTCCATATATCACACTTTCTACACACATGTACCATAATCCCCGGCATTCGAGTCCCGGTCCGGCACAAATTTTCATGTGTCATTTGTATGTAGTATATCTGCACCTAATACAGCTGATGCCAAGATGTTCGCACTCGGCGAAATTGTTTCGAACTAATTTCGTACGGTTGTCGATCGTCAGTAATATCTGTTCTTAAAGACATGCAAGTAAGTAACTGCTTGATCTGCGGAAGTGAAGTGACGACAAGTTTTCTGCGAAGATGGAGTGACTGTAAGTGAGCCAAGAGTGCAGCAGAAATAGAGACAAAGAAAGAAAGGTGGGAGGGGAAGTTAAATGTGAATAAATAATAGAAGATGCCTTTTACATATTTTTGGGATGATTCAAGCGGTAGCGATAGAGAGGGAAAGAGAGGCGAATTTCAGATAACAAAAAATAAGTCTTAAAAAGTCCGTCTTAATTGGCTACTTTTCAGTACAGACAACAAATAAAAGGGAAGTGTAATATTTTAAAATGTATTTAAAATAAACCTATTTAAACGTAACGCAACTTAAAGGAAAACCAATTCGTATTTTATTATATCGGGTTCAATACTTCTCTGTAGCTAAGTGATCTTCCACTGGCTCTCACGAACAAAAAATTGAGACAAAAAATAAGTAAACGAATAGAATTTTTCAGTCGTTTAGTATCTTGTGCAGAATCCCCAAATATTTCTGCACTACTGACCATCAAAATTGCTACACAAAGAAGAAATGCAGATGATAAACGGGTATTCATTGGACAAATATATTATACTGGAACTGACATGTGATTACATTTTCACGCAGTTTGGGTGCATAGATCCTGAGAAATCAGTACCCAGAACAACCACCTCTGGCCGTAATAACGGCCTTGATACGCCTGGGCATTGAGTCAAACAGAGATTGGATGGCGTGTACAGGTACAGCTGCCCATGCAGCTTCAACACGATGCGACAGTTCAGTCTGGCACCTGCTTTTCCTACTATTTGTCTTACGTGGTCATTCAATTTGTCTTAACCCTGGTGACTGTAGTCACCTTGTTCTTGTTCTACCACAATACGGACAGCTGTTATTGTGGCTGAACAAAAACAAGGTGACTAGGGTCACCAGGGTTAAAATAAGCACATGCGGCTGTTTCGGATGAAAAGATGTAATTTGTTTTCTTCACCCACTCCTCTAGCCTTTAGTCGACGATATGTTGTTCCGATGGTCGAGGACAGTTGGACAACAGAGAAGCCGTGCAAAAACAGGAAGTACTGCACAGGGCCACGCTCTGTGGAAGATATACTTTTTATGGACATAGCGCACAGTAACACGCATAAAAATCCCCCGTGAACGCTGGCAAGGGGCCCATCAGACCTGTTAATCACGGATTTCGGTGAGATTTAGTTGTGTTTCAGAGATACCTGTTATGAGCACATGGCTAGCGGGTTTTCATGCGATAATCCCTTACTTTCCGAGAAAATCGATGTTGAAGTTTTATGCGTACATGCTATACCGGCAACGTGAGTCACGTTTAAACCAAGGGAGCGTAGAGCAGTGGCTAAGCTTAATGAAAGCTACTGCCATGCACGCACACGGCTGTTTCAGAAGCGTTGCTGGAAAACACAGTTCGTTTAAATTCGTAATGAGTGTTCTTTCTTCGGTCGCCTTGGATTCGAATCACACGTATCTGATTATGCCTGTGAAAACCGGTTCACTTAATTGATGCATAATTAAAAATGCATTTTTATGGAATCTCCTCTCGCAGCGATTTTTCTTTTACTCTTTAGAACGGAGGAATCATTTTGAATTTTTTTTTTTCGTGGAAAATTTAACCTCCCTGTAAAGGGGTGGTAAAGTGGCGTAAATTTGAGTGGGATAATTTTTACGGTACAGGTGCACGGTTTTCGTTCATCTAAAAAGGTTTGATCATAAAGTGTTTTATCAGTCTTCCCTCCACACGAATCAATAATGTAAAGAGAAGTACATGGGGATGGTTTGAACAGGTACCGCCAGCGTGGTTGTCGTGAACCATGACCGCTGCGCTACACTAACTTGGTCGAAACATGATTAACGTTGGGGGTATAGCAGGTACGCATTGAACTTCAACATCGATTTTCTCGGAAAGTAGGAGCCGCCGATAGCGAGGTGCTCAGGAAAGATCGCTGTATAACAGTGGTAGTCAACCAGTCCCTACCGTCTACTAGTGATCGTTCCAGCTGACGTGGTGGGTGGGTAGGCGGTATGGGTTTAAAAAAAATCTTCGTTATCTTTTCACAAGATTTTGGCATAAGGTCTTTCGTAAGTGAGTATTATTGTAGGCTTGAAATTGCTGTAACTCTTCTTCATCATTTTTATGAAGTAAATTTATTTCCCTGCTCTATAAATCAACTTTACTGTGGAACCAGTGGTCGGTTAGAAACTCTTACTATTAACAGAAATACAAAAGTGGGCTGTAGGTAAAAAAGATTGAATACCCCTGCACTACAACGAATCTAAGATTAGTCAAAATCCGTGGTTAACAGGTCCGATGGTCCTCTAGTGAGACCCGATTCTCGTCGCTATACCTAAAATACGGCTTTGATAGGAAGGTTCTCAATAAATTTAGAACACAGAACCCGTCTATAATGCAACTGAAACACAGTGCGGCGCTTACCTGACTTGAAGGTCAGCATGAGGTATTAATTTCTGCGTGTTGTCATCATACGCTTCCCAAATCTCATTTCCGATACATATTTTGTTTCCAGTATCTTGATATACAGGGTGTAACAAAAATGTACAGCTCAAATTGCAGAACACCTTCCTCACACGTGGACGAAGAAATTATATTTTGCGAACATGGGTGTGGAAACGCTTTTTTTCTTGTTACACCCCATTTTCTTCAACTCATTAATCATGGTAAACAAACAAGAACAGAACGTTAGAGTCATGGGGAAAATGCACACTTCATGACGTCTGGTTAACTTGTGCGCCGCCAGTGTTTCGTTTTACATGTCCCTGCTGCCATGCGACGTACGTCATTGCTTGTTTACAGGTAACATCAACTGTTCCAGCGATCAGTACGACCATTGCAAATGGTTCAAATGGCTCTGAGCACTATAGGACTCAACATCTGAGGTCATCAGTCCCCTAGAACTTAGAACTACTTAAACCTAACTAACCTAAGGACATCACCCACATCCATGCCCGAAGCAGGATTCGAACTGCACGGCCACCGTGGCCGGCACGACCGTTGCAAGCACATCGGTTACTACGTACAGTTAATCACAGACTTGGCTTGTACGGTGGCACAAATGGAAAGATGACAGATGCCTATTTGATGTATGGATTAGCTGACAGCAGTGGCTCTCGCGCTCAATTTGTGTATCGGGAGAGATTTCCGGGACGAAGGTGCCCCGACAGGAAAACGTTTGAAGTCATTGATTGTCGTCTTAGGGAACATTGGGCATTTACTAGCGACCTGCTGGAGAGGCCTAGAAGGACGAGGACATCGCAATGGGAGGCGGTAATCCTTCATGCAGTTAATGACGATCCTAGCGTCAGTAGAAGAAGTAGCTGCAACACTGATTGTTGCCCACCAACTTTCTGGCGAGTGTTACACAAGGACCAGCTGTATCCATACCAATTACAGCGCGTGCAGGCACTAACAGCTTACGATTTTCCTGCACGGGTACTCTTCTGCGAATGGTTTATTTAACAAAGTGTCAACCCTAATTTTAGTGCAACGGTGCTGTTCACACGTTTCAACGAGATCAGATTGTAAATTTTCACAATGGGCACGTATGGGCAGACGTCAGTCCTCAGGCAACTGTTGAAGCAAGTCATCAACAAAGATTTTCCTTGAGTGTTTTCGCCGTCATTGTTGATGACTGTTTGGTAGGGCCTCACTTTCTTCTACCCAGACTCAACGGAAAAAGTTGTTATAACTTCGTAGAGAATGTGCTACCTGATGCAGACGTGCCTTTAGCTGTGCGACAAAACATGTACCTCATGCAAGATGGAGCATCTCTTTATTTGAGTATCAATGTCCCCCGTCTTCTAAATAACATGTTTCACGCTTTCCGGACCTAAACCCACTGGATGTCTCTTCGTGGGGGCATTTGAAAGCTATTGTGTATGGAATCACAGTGCAAGATGTTCAGAATCTCCGTGCCCGTAAAATGGAAGGCTGTGTAACCATACATGTTACTCCAGGGATACACCAAACCATCCGAAATCCGATACGACGGTGGGTTGATGCCTGTATCAGGCCCACTGAGGGCATATTGAACATATTTCCTATTCCTATGAGAAAGAATTGCATGTGGTATGCTGGTGCGTTCTGTTCGTGTGTGTTCCCGTGATTAATGAGTTCGAGAAAATGAGTTGTACCATGCGAACAGACCCATGTTCATACAACATAATTTCTTCGTCCACGTGTTAGGGATGTGTCCTGAAATTTGTGCCGTACATGTTCCTTTTTGTTGTTGTGGTCTTCAGTCCAAAGACTAGTTTGATGCAGCTCTCGATGCTCCTCTATACCGTGCAAGCCTCTTCATCTCCGGGTAACTATTGCACCCTACATCCTTCAGAATCTGCTTGGTGTATTCATCTCTTGGTCTCCCTCAAAGATTTTTACACTCCACTCTTCCCTCCAGTACTAAATTGGTGATCCCTTGACGCCTCAGAATGTGTTGTACTAACCGATCCCTTCTTCTAGTCAAGTTGTGCCACAAACTCCTCTTCTCCCCCACTTCTATTCAATACTTATTCATTAGCTACGTGATCTACCCAGCCGGCCGGGTGGCCGAGCGGTTCTAGGCGCTACAGTCTGGAGCCGCGCGACCGCTACGGTCACAGGTTCGAATCCTGCCTCGGGCATGGATGTGTGTGATGTCCTTAGGTTAATTAGGTTTTAGTAGTTCTAAGTTCTAGGGGACTGATGACCTCAGATGTTTAGTCCCATAGTGCTCAGAGCCATTTGAACCATTTTTTGATCCACCCATCTCATATTCAGCATTCTTCCGTAGTACCACATTTCAAAAGCTTCTCTTCTGTTCTTGTTTACATTTTTTGTCGTCCATGTTTCACTTCCATACAAGGCTTCACTCCTTACAAGTACTTTCGTAAAAGACTTCCTGCCACTTCCATCTATACTCGATGTTAACAAATTTCTCTTCTTCAGAAACGCTTTACTTGCCATAGCCAGTCTACATTTTATATCCGCTCTAATTCGACCACAATCAGTTAATTTGCTTCCGAAATAGCAAGACTGTTCTGCTACTTCAAAAGTGTCTCATTTCCTAATCTAATTCCCTCAGCATCACCCGACTTAATTCGACGACATTCCGTTATCCTCGTTTTGCATTTGTTGATGTTTATCATATATCCTCCTTTCAAGACACTGTCCATTCCGTTCAACTGCTCTTCCAAGTCCTTTACTGGCTCTGACAGAATTACAGTGTCATCGGCGAACCTCAAAATTTTTATTTCTTCTCCATGGATTTTAATTTCTACTCCGAATTTTTCTTTTGTTTCTTTTACTGCTTGATCAATACACAGATTGAATAACATCGGGGATAGGCCACAACCCTGTCTCACTCCCTTCCCAACCACTGCTTCCCTTTCATGCCCCTCGACTTTTGTAACTGCCATCTGGTATCTGTACAAATTGTAAATAGGCTTTTACTCCCTGTATTTTACCCCTGCTGCCTTCAGAATTTGTAAGAGAGTTTATCAGTCGCCTTGTCAAAAGCTTTCTCTAAGTCTATAAATACTATAAACGTAGTTTTGCATTTCCTTAGCCTATCTTCTAAGATAAGTCGTAGGGTCAGTATTCCCTCACGTGTTCCACATTTCTATGGAATCCAAACTGACCTTCCGCGAGGTCCGCTTCTACCAGTTTTTCCATTATTCTGTAAAGATTTCGTCTTAGTATTTTGCAACCGTGACTTGTTAAACTGGTAGACCGTTAATTTTCATCAGCACCTGCTTTCTTTGGAATTGGAATTATTATGTTCTTCGTCAAGTCTTGAGGGTATTTCGCCTGCCTCATACGTCTTGCTCACCAGATGGCAGACTTTTGTCGTGGCTGGCTCCCCCAAGGCTATTAGTTGCTCTAACGGAATGTTGGCCACTCCCGGCCATTTGTTTCGACTTAGGTCATTCAGTGCTCTGTCAAATTCTTGGTTTTCAATGGACACGACTATATCAAAAGGTTACACAATATAGGAGAGACTGCTTGACAACAAAACTTGGTTCACATGGAGTGGGGGAAGGAGCTAACTGGCATATTTGTGGTGGTGGAGATTGGCACTGGGTGTGGTATAAAGACGTTCTTCACTTTTGCGATGACCCTCATACATAACTAGGGCTGTATCACTGGCATCAGTATATCGTAGAATAAAAAAATAAATTTTATGGTGGACTATTTGGATCTTTTTTGACACTGAAATTTTCTGTGCAGGAATAGACTTAGATTCTACAAGCAGTAAACATGTAACACTGGGCTTTCTCTGCTCATAAAATCCATATGGCATTATATAGTAGTACACAAGGCAAGTCAATGTTTCTTGACTTCTGCCTGGCATTCAATAGAATTCTCCAATATTACCTACTGGACAAGTTGAGTTTTCATGGAACACTGGACTAGCTGTGTAACTTGACTCAAGACTTTTAGCAAACCAGCAGCCTTGTGACACTCATTGCTGTATAAAGGATCCCTTGAGACTTCTCTGTGTAGTATAATCTCCAGTTATAAGCATCCACGTAGTGCCTATATATTTTGCCATCTACCCACCTTCCCTTAGGTTGTAATCGCTCGCTCTCTCTCTCTCTCTCTCTCTCTCTCTCTAATCCATTAGAATCTAGCACAGAATGTCCACCTTTTGTTAATTTAACATGCATTTACTTCATTTCATGTCTTGCTCACCTCTTTTTAATTAGTGAAATTTGCCTTCCACTGCCATCTGTTTTTTGTTGCATTTGTTCCCCTTAGAGTCACCATAATCACTCTAGGCTATTTTTAGTGTTATCATTTCCTTTTTGTCCATCTAGTCATAAAGTGAACTCAATAAAAACTTCCCATTAAACTCATTCTGTAGCTCCACTGTTAATCTGATCTTCTTCATTTTGGGAGCATTGATTGTAAATCATCGGTATTGATTTTCAAGCGTACTTTGAAACTTGCTCTGTTCAGACTGTTGTTTTCATATTGAAGCCTACATGCACTAGAAACAAACAGTGCAATATCATCAAAATACAGATAGATCAGATGTTCTTTTAACATACATTACATTTTCTCAGTTCAAATATATAACTTCTGGAGGAGCTGCTCAGAACATTCGGCAACAAGCAGTCTCCTAGGAAGATCATTTCAGTTCAGATTTTACAATAATTCTGAAGAAGTCTAGTGGAAGCAGGAGCATTGGCATTTATATCCTATATATTAAAGCAGGTTGACTCAACTATTTGCTTCTCAAGGTTGTTACTCAGGATATTTGTATAGCTGTCAAAAGCTTTCTCAGAATCTGATTCCCAGTCAGTGTTATTTTGTGCACACTGCTTCATTTTGTAATTTGGTACATGAAATGCGAGTAGCAGATTGTGCTATTTCTGCTTCTAAAGTCAGCTTATTTCTTTTTGTAGTTAAAATCCAACTTTTTGTGGCTTGTGGCAATTATAGCAAACAAAACTCAGTTCCTACCATCAGCAGGGAGAAATTATAAGATGTGAAATTAGTTAACAGCATGCTCCACAGAAGTGCTGAAAGACTGTTACATATATAAAATCAGATCTTCCATCTCATCTTCATCTACGTCCTCTTCCATTTCTATAATGTTGCCCTCAACTACATCGCCCTTGTAGAGAGTCTCTGTATACTTCTTCCGCCTTTCTGCTTTCCCTTCTTTGCATAGGACTGGTTTTCCATCTGAGCTCTTGATATTCATACACGTGGTTCTCCTTTCTCCAAAGATCTCTCTAATTTTCCCGTAGGCGGCATCAATCATACCCCCTAGTGATATGTGCTTCTACACCCTTACATTTGTCCTCTCGCCATTCCCGCGTAGCCATTTTGCCACTTCCTGTCGAGCTCATTTTCCCTTACACTCTGTATTTTGAACTGAGGAATGTACGTTTAGGTAGGGAGTTAGGCTCTTTCCACATGCCTCACCCATCCATGTTTCCTGTTTTTGCTTGTTGTGTCCCTGCATTTTGAAAGACGATTTGCGGCCGTCGGTGTTTTACACAGTAAATGTTTCTGAATATTGTCATCGAAAGTTGCTAACACAAAGATCACATTGCTGTTGGTAACTTTTGTATAACGCTAGTAATTGTCAGATTTGTAACTGTCATTGATTCTACCTGGTGGCGAAAATCGTTTATTTTATAATATGCTTGTCAGCCCACCTTATTTGGGTACTCTTGGTTCCTCTGTATATATTGTAGGATTCGGTACTTAGTTTTTATATATGTTGGTATGTTTTTCCGTGTTATCTATGGTCTTCGACACTGTGTGATTGTATATTGTGGTACATTTTCACCAGCTGTCGTGATAGCCACAGACCTGCTGATAATAACCGAAACGCGCATTATACGCTGATTGATTAATAAAGAATGTGGCAATCGAGATAAAAGGGGTTACCAATAGCGATAAAGAAAACGCAGCGACTCTTGTGACCAGAATATCGACAACATTTATCGGTGCTGTGGTAATGCGCCTGATTGTTAGGTACACAACAAACGGTTGCGCCCACTGCACCGAAGAACGATGGATAAGATCGTGGCAGCCTGGAAAGAAAATACGCCACGATCTCATTTTAATCTGATGACTTTTCTACCAGCGTCCATAACTAATCACGTGGTTATCACAATATGCCAGTTTAACTATACTCTTTTTGAAGTGTGCGGTTCGTTTGTGGAACACATTTCACGATTTTTGCTACTCATGCGGTCGTAAATTTGGCACTCCGAACGTACTACAATATGCAACACATTACTCAGTACGATTGGCACCTGTTGCGTTGTGGGCAGATCGGGCCGTTGCCTAAACGCTTGGGATTGGTTGTTAGTGTTTGGCACGGACGTGGCGCTGCGACTGCGGCGCGGCGACGCAGTGGCGCCCCTAGCGGCGGCAGGCCGGCAGTAGCCGCCGGGACTCGCGCCTTGACGGTGTGTGTTAGTCACTGCTCGTCCTTCTGTTAGCGGCGGTACATCTCCCAGTGTTTCCGTTTGCATTTCGATGAGTGTACTGCTGTATCGGTGTGAATCACGGCCGAGTGAATAATTATCTTTGGCTATGTAGGAAGGAACGGTGATTACATCTTTCTCCACTGTAGTTAGCACAGCACTATAGTGTGAAGGCAACTGTATGAGTTTATTTGCTACTCCGGTAATTGACATTACGTTCGTGCTGCTATGCCGGGAGTATCAGCTCACACAGGCACCAAGTCTCGAGGGTATCGCGCGGCGTGTTGAGACGTTCTGCAAATACATTACTTAGTACGTTTCAAGTACGTCACACGCACATGGAATAGCATCACTAGAGCGTGCAACATAAATACGTCTTTATTACCAGAATTCACAAATCCCAGGACTGGTAACAAGACTTGCTGTTGCATGTTTTACAGTATCTTCAGATTATTGCTCTGTACTGTTCGGGTTTTGTAAGTGCGTCTGCTTCCACGGCCAGTATCAGTTACAATAAAAGTTATCAGGGTGTAGAGCAATGTCCTCTTGTAAAGTAACTGTCACCAAATAGATAAAACCGACGCTTAAGTCACGGTTGCAGCGGCTTTCATCTTGGTGTACTAGCCGATAGACCCACAGGAAGGCCACTGCAACCTTGGCCGGTTATCCATTTGGTAAGTCACTTCACAACATGAAGCAGTTCTACACTTTCAACAGTTTTGTTTATGTTGCCTTTAAGGTTAGCGATGGCACTATGTAACGCGGATTAGAAACAAAATGGAACAGTGTGGCACCCTTCTGTTCAGTAATGTATGCACTAGATAGCAAAAACACAGGTGGTTTTAGGAAGGACTTGGAGAAATAACGAAGCACATTAAAACATTTGTACCAAGATAAAGTAAGAATTCCTTATCAGAACTGGTTCCCGCATGCCGGACGTTTTTTATTCATTCAAGCTCGCATGAACTATTCCGCGTGTTTTGTGTAGACGTTCGTGCCGCACTTCAGACACAATGCTCCCACCGCCAGATTATTTTGCTTAAATAAAAATGGAAGTTAGATTGCATCTCAGCAAGTCGATGTCCTAGTATTAAGTAGAGATCAGATAACTGTTATTTCACAGGATGGTCCATATTCAAGTAGTTGATGCGCAAAATATTTAGGGACTTAATCAGATCTTCATCAAAATCAACACTTGTCTTTTACATCTTACACGATCTGTGACTTGCTGGAAAAGCGTGGACGTCATCTCACAGTACTATAACATCTGAAAGTGCATTAAATATCGCCCAATTACCAGTATGTGAGCGTAGAGTGCCCTGATTATTCCTCTGTCCGAAAAACTTAAGTGGGCTGGAGATACTGTGCGAAGCCGTTTACCTACCAGGCTGGCCGCGATTTTGACAACTTGTCAAAAAAACACGGAGAAGGAACGTGAGTGCGTGAAAACCTCTTGTACTCGTTCATTTTTGACCCTTTGCGTTCACCGTGCACTATTAAAAAAAGTTTCCTGTTTTAATTTCCTTGTTCCGATCGTGCACCCTATACGATTCTGGAACTACCCCAGCGACTCAGAAAACCCCGGGAAACTACCTTATAGAAAGAGTGTATTAGTCCGTGTTAAGACTTGGTTCTTTGTCAAAAACCATAATAGATTGATAGAATCGTTTTCCACAAAGAGTAGTCGCTTAATAGATCAATGCTGAGACATCTTTGTCCTTTAATCACAACCTAAGAGATAAAATCTCGAAATCGTCTATCGCAACTGACGTTATTTGTAAGAAATATTTGTGATAAAAGTCGTGTACTAGAGAACAGTCGTGTCTTGCGTGTGTGGATGATCTCTGTGGGTACCAGTTACAGTCACCCTACCGCGCCCGGTGGAAATGAGTAATGGTTGCAAAACGCACAGCATGTTGCCAGCCGATGCCGAGAGGCTTCTCCTCCTCATTGGGTAGGAATAAATTCAGATTTTATTTATGTCGATTCATTTCTATGACATCGATTTGCAGATAATAGTAAATAAAATACCATCAAGTGTCAACGAGCAAAGAGATGGGGAGTGGGAGGGAGGAGGAGGGAGGGAGGAGTGGTGAGAGGAGAGAGGAGAGAGGAGAGGGGGTGCGAGAGGGGAGGAGTTCGGGGCTTTACACGACCAGTGTCGACTGCAACGCGAAACTCGCACATTCCCCCTCCCCTCCCCTCCTCTTGATGGGGTGGTTTCGCTCGAATTTGATTTGCAGCCCATAGCTGGCCTGGCGAATATCTCATTACATATCGCGCAACCTTGTTTCCTGATGCACGACGGCACACAAAAGAGAAAAATTAAATTAACTCTGAAGAAAGTACAGTTTCTGATCACCACATATTGTGGGCCGCTGAAAACAGTATCACGGTGTAAATTGAAACATATCAATCCCGCAATCGGCGTAAATTTTAGGAAAACGAATAGATCGTGACCATTTTGCGAATGATATGCGAAACCAGAGTTCATATTTTGTTAGTAACGCTGTGCATAAGTAATAGGTTATGTTTCAACAGCTAATTGTGAGACAAAAATTTAATAGTCCCAAGGAAGGAAATTTAGAGAATTGTATTAGAACAGCAGGCGTATAAAATATTAAACCTTACAGTACACGTCAGTATGAACGAAATTAGTCCCCAAATAATGATGATATCGGTGTCTTGGATGCTGGTTAATGTCGGCATCAAGATCATGATGGCGCGTAGTCAGTCCGATCGCAGGTGATAGTGAAGTATCGTGTGCTGCTCGGTAGACTCCAGACGAATCGGGTTTATCCTCCTGTCCGCTTCATGTCCGATCCTGCACTAGTTTCTTTTCAGCTAGGCATAAACTCTTGCCACAAGAAGCATGCACCAGACACAGACATGGAGGTAAAACATTGTTTCTGTTTGCCTGTTACAAGATTTGCCTTCCCTCTACGCAGACATGCAGTCAACTCAATTAGGGTTTGTCAGTACTCAAGGGCGAATGGTCATCAACTAATACGCAGTTGCAGATTATAAGCTCATTACTATCATTTTAAATCCTTTGTAACGTTAAACGGTAGCAGCATTTTTAAAACCCGTACATATGCTACTCTAGATGGGACGCAAACCTGCCAAACATCCACTCCTTCGTAGCACGAATACCATGAAAATATGGAAGATAGCCCCTCTAGGGCTAAAGGATCTGTAACGTCCGCAAAGTGGTGTCTGTCATATATATATATATATATATATATATATATATATATATATATATATATATATATATATATATTTATTTATTTATTGCATACTTCGTGACAGTTGAAAGTTTGCACCAGACTAGGATCCGCCTTAACCATTAGTCCATCTGAGAACGCCTCCATGCGTCACTAACCCGATGTTTCCTCCTGTGATTTCCAACACTGCAACCAGTGGTTCACTGGGTATATGGGAATAGCACCAATGGGAAACGGATATGTTGGAGGATATGTGTCAAGTGAATTAAATTTACTGTCGCAGCGTATTCATCATATTGTGGGTGACTGATATTTTAAGTTACTGCAGCCCCACTGACATCGCTGTGGCAGCTATTCGGGTCAGTAAGCATCTTAGTGTGTTATACTGGAGAGTACAATGACAAAGCAACTCTAAATATTAGGAAACTGTACGGGAGAAATAGAACAGGTTATCATGCGTTTCCAACTTTTAACATTGCATGTAATCAGTGTCATTTCATCGCTGTTTTCGAAATGTGCGCGTTGTGAAGATAAAGTATGATCCGTTACTTAATAGCACAAATCGTGAAATTCGCTGTAAAATAGATTTAAATAGCTCTCTTCTTGGACTTCCGAGCGCTCATACGAGTAGACAGTGATACTTAAGCTCGCTTTTCCGGTGACTGGATGGGCGACGCCATGCACGGAGCGCTCGACGTTTAGTTTTATTCCTTCACTGTTTTGAAGTAAATATAATACGTAACTAGCCCTAAAACTACCTTGGCGAGCTTTCGAACACCCTAATGGTTAGCGAATTACTTTTAAATTCAACGCTTCGCCGCGGGAAGGAGAAATTTCACGTTACATTGCATAACAAAATGATCGTGTGATAAGCGAAAAAGCTGTGGAAGGCTTATTTCCATGTTTAAGTGGTAGTACGTAGTAAAACACCGTAGAAGTTTCTGTAGTACTTTGTTGTGTTGTAAATGCAGTAAACGGGAATCGAATGCAGTAAACGGGAATCGTAACAGTGCAGTGACGACTTAGAGTTGGAAAAGGACGTTCTCACCTCGTGATGTTGAAGGATCAGTCGGTAACATCGCAAAGTCATCTAAAACTTCGCAGTTTGTTTACTTAATAGCTTCCCATGCACACCTTATTAAAGTATTTTGTACACATGCCACCAGGAAAATTGTGACTTCCCACAACTCGTATTCAGATAAAATTCTATGTTCCCAACCTTTAGAAAACATAAAAGCTGTAGAATATCACCCTTAGTAACTTAAGTGAAAGTGATTCTCATATTTACAACAAACTTGGATGGACCGAAAGCTGATTGGACAACATATTAGTCACCGTTGTAAAAATCTGGTCTCGCTGCTCCAACCGTGGCATTGCGTATTCTTTCGCGGCGAAGCATCAACGCACCTACTCTACCAGACTGTCAAGTCTGCCGTGATATTTAGCCATCCTTCTATACCTGCCCAATGACCAAATGAGGAGACGCAGTGGTTACCGAGGGACCTGTCTATATAGAGGACAGTTAGTTCGAGATTCCCGGAGAAAAGCCACTGGCTCTTCGTTCCAGTACCTTTCTTTATCTAAGGGAGACATTAAACGCCAACATTTGAGCAGACTCTGCCTTTCCCTATTAATATCATGGCTGCTTTCCCGAGCACTCAACTTTGCCTAGGACCTCGCACCTAAGCTATCACCGTCGTCGTCGTCGTCGTCGTCGTCGTCGTCGTCGTCTTAGTTTCTTCTTCTTCTTCCTCACTGAGATTGCGCATTGATCAGGCACGGAACTCACATTCGCAATAATGGCGGTTCAAATCCCCATCTGGCCTTCTAGGTTTGTGTTTTCCACTGTTTACAGAAATCTGATAAGTAAAATAATGAGATGGTTCTTTTCGAAAAGGCAGCGCAGATTTCATTCTCCAATCCAGGCTTGTTCTCCGTCTCTAATGACCTCGCTGGCGGCATGACGTTAAACTATAACCTCCTCCTTCCTCCTCGTTCTTACTCTCGTTACTTAACTTTCACAGGGTCACTATGCTGCCGTGATAACATTATATAATCAATGAAAACATATTAACTTTTCTGTCCTAAACTTTGTAATTTAACAGCGAAGTTATTACACCAATTAGGTTTTTCCATATGTACCAAACCCTGTTTAGAGAATTTATGTTTTCTAATACTATGGGAGTTTACATACGTTTTCGCTATTACGTCTTGGTTTGTGTTCTTCTTCCTCTATTTCCCAGCAGTCATTATACTGTAATAGGAGAACCAGAAAATATAAATCTCGGTATTTAGATGCCGATGTTACAGAGGATAGTACTTTTGTATACCTGCACCGCTGACCATTAGAATGGCAACACCACGAAGACGGCATGCAGTCATCAAATTGACACGCTTTCATATGCAAATGATTGCAATTTCAATGTAACCCACTAAGTACGTACAAGTAACGCCATCTAAATTTGAGATAAGGAAAGATTATGCAACGGGTTTCTCAGTCAGAAATCGCATTTAAATGTAAGTTTGTGGCAAAATTGTTTTACGCCTCGTGTAACAATAATAAAAGTAAATGAACACGTGTCGGAATTTGATGTTGGCAGGCTGGTGGCCTGTCGAGACGTTTTCATCGTTCCGTGGTATTACCACTCCCGTGGGTCAAGATTCGAAGACTGTTGCGGGGTTATATCAGTCTGCTCATAAGGGCAAAACTCGTGGGGGATCTCAAGGACTCCACGCACCCGAAAACACACACACACACACACACACACACACACACACACACGTATTCGCTCGGCCGTGCAGCCGTGTTGCGTACCTTGAGTCAGGAAATAGTCTTGTTTGCGGCGAGACGAGTGTCCACACGGATAGTGCGACGACGTCAGGAACAGTCAACGGGGCGAGCATTGTTGCGGCTGCCCTTGGAGTGGCAGCAGGGAGAGGGCGCTCCGATTGTGGTGCACCCAACGACAACGCTGCGTACACGAAAGGCACCACGTCATCTTTTCAGACTAGTCTCGGTTACCCGTGCAGCATCACGATGGACAAATCCGTATGTGGATTGCTTTCGTCATCGCCATACATGTGCAGCGCCTACCGTGATGGTATGGGATTGAAGTGGATACACCTGACGATCATCTCTGGTACACAGAGGCAATAATTTGCACAGCAGTCGTTACATTTCTGTCGTGTTACGGCCGGTGGCTGTGCCCTATCTTCCAGGTATACGTGACGTTGTCCTTGAACTAGAT
Organism: Schistocerca americana; assembly: GCF_021461395.2. NCBI lineage: Eukaryota > Metazoa > Arthropoda > Insecta > Orthoptera > Acrididae > Schistocerca > Schistocerca americana. Next base: position 403,576,058 of record NC_060130.1, read on the forward strand.
AACGCAACACAGCGTGTTGTCCGCGATGCCCTGACCTAGCATGATACGGAGGGTGTTGGACTGGTGCCATGGCCAGCACGTTACCCAGATCATTCTCTCACTGGAGTCGTGTGGTCGTGGCTTGGCGAGAGACTGGTACACTTCCACTGCCAGCCACTACGATCGATGAACTCCGCCAAAGAGTTGAAGCATCGTGGAATAACATACCCATATCTGTTATTCAAACTCAGTTCGACTCGACTTATAGCCGCGTTACAGCCTTTGTCGTCTTATACGACAACTCTGAGTACAGAATTTCGCATCCTGTATAGTTCCAAATCACCTACAAATTTAATCGTGTATTTTTCGTACCATACTGTTGACGTGCAATTAGTAGAATTTCCATATTTCCTACCATTCCTGTTGTTACATGTTTAATGACTGGCAATATACTACAGAGGTGTTATGCCTCCTTTATCATGCAGAAATTTACGAAATGCATCGTTCTGTTTGTCTCCGTTAAATCATAACTTATTAGAAACATATTACGATATTACTTGCCATCATGTTAGGACACACCCGAAGATGGTCTATTTTAGTGAATTACACAAAGGTGACAAAAGTCATGGGATAACTCCTAATATCGTGTCCGACCAACTTTTGCCCGGCGTGTTTGCAGCAGCTCGACGTGCCATGGACTCAACAAGTCGTTGGAATTCACCTGCAGAAATATTGAGCCATGTTGCTTCTACAGCTGTCCATATTTGCGAAACTGATGCCGGTTCAGGATTTTGTACACGATTTGACCTATCCTTTCCATAAATGTTCGATGGGCTTCGTGTCGGGCGATATGGGTGGCCCAATCATTCACTCGAACTCTCCAAAATGCTCTTCAGACCAATCGCGAACAACTGTGGCCCTGTGGCATAGCGCATTGTCATCCGTAAAAATTCCACTGTTGTTTGGGAACAAGAAGTCCATGAATGGCTGCAAAAGGTCTCAAAGTAGCCGAAGGTAACCATTTCCAGTCAGTGATGGGTTCATTTGGACCAGAGGACGCTGCCCATTACAGGTAACCACATGCGGCGCCACTATGGAGCCACCACCAGCTTTCACAGTTCTTTGTCGACAATTTGGGTCCATGGCTTCGTGGGGTCTGCGCCACATTCGAACCCTATCGTCAGCTTTTACCAACTGTAATCGGGTCCCATCTGACCTGGCCACGGTTTTACAGTCGTCAAGAGTCCAATCGATATGGTCATGAGCCCAGGAGAGGCGCTGCAGGCGATTTCTTGCTGTTAGCAAAGGCGCTTATGTCTGTCGTCTGCTGCTATAGTCCATTAACGCCAAATTTCGCCGCACCGTCCTATCGGATGCGTTTGTTGTACGTCACACATTCATTTCTGCGGTTATTTCATACAGTGTTGCTTATCTCTTAGCATAACAACTCTGCGCAAACGCCGCGTAATTCCCGTCGTGCCATAATCACGTCGAAAACTTTCCTGACCACATATGGCAGCTCCGCCAATGCACTGCCCTTTTATGGCTTGTGTACATGATACTACCGCAACCTGTATATGTTCATATTGCTATCTCATAACTTTTGTCACCTCAGTATACATTGAACTGTTGCTTATATCTACTGTCAGTACCAACAACGGTTATTTTAAATAATAATTCAGCTTTACAGTCAAAGAGAGGTATAAAATAGCAACAGTGGATGTGTTACATTATTGGGACCTTGTTTTTTGCAGAATGCATCATATTTGTCACTGTCTGTGTCATGTAATATGACACACTGTTTTCATTTCTGGGTGAATGTTTTATTTACACCGGAAACTGCGTTTCCCAATAGTAGGGTCTTGATGCCATTTATCAAGAATAGTGGAGGACCATCACGATGATTTCCAGTTATGTTCTACCTCGAAGCTCGTGACCAAACCGTCCAGAAACTGCATGATGCGGCGTGTTGACATCTTCCAGCTCTTGTCAAGTTCCGCGCCACGACGAAACTAACCTGTCGTGACATGCGAAAGCTTAACAAACACAGTGTTAGGTACAATAACTAACCAGAATGTGTCCCGTCCGTAATATACAATGTGCACTTTTAACGGGATTCGTGCAGTAGTACAGAGTAGTAGTTGAGAGATGGGTTTCCGTAGGGCTCCGCGTTAGGAAAATATTCGTCCAAAAGCGTGGGTTTGAGTTGGAGAAAAGTGATTGAAACAGCGTTTTCGGTTACTGACACTGCACAGAAAATACAGAAATGTAGCATACGTTTGTAATCATGAAGTTGGTGGTAAACGCTGCATGCACTTGGTAGATTTTTGCTATCACTCCCATTAGGCCTACTTTCTTGAACTTAACCTTTTTGCGCAGATATCTTGCTTGATTAGTTCAGTACAGCGAGGGACGCGAATACTGGAGGAACCTTCCAGTATTACGCAACAACTTGGTAGGTGATTGGACTGTCTGTTTTGTTTTGTCTGTTGTAGTCTTAACCATGTGGCCACAGGCGACACCTGCCGATCGCCTTCAATGCTGTGTTCTGGTTTATTATCTGTCGTCTTTATTGGCTTATTTTGGTTGTTATTTCTTATCTAGGGATCTTTCTTCATTTTGACATAGATGTAGCTTTATTTTACCATTACTGTAGCTATCGTAGTTTGTGCAAATGTTAGTGCAGTTGTTGGTTTCGAAATCGCCATTTCGGATTTTTCGGCACAGAGACATGTACACAAGCAGCTTCCGAAACTGGCAATGCCAGGGAGGCGAAACGAAATGTTGCTGACATCCATTTCGTCTCAGGAAATTGCTTGTGCACAAGCCTTCAAACTTAGTGTCATTTTCAGACAGAAAGGGCAAAGAAAACAGCCGAGTTCTGCGTTCATTTCTAAAACTGATTCGGGAAAGAGTTCAGGCGACAAGGAATCTGGCTTCCTTGGAAGATAGTGAGCGCTTCTCCAGTCAAACGACGAAGGAAACTATTCCATCCGCTTAGGAAGTGGGCAACTTGCCTGAGCAGCATGAAACTCTGAACAGAGGTCAAGTAAACGTTTTTCATCGTTTGTTGTCGCAACCCTCTACAAAACTAACCACAACGGTCGCATATAATAATCGTCGGGCAACATCGAGAGTTCTCCCTCGCAACGATACTTAAGGGATCTTGACGAAGAGATCGGCCATGTTGAAATATTGCTATACTGTTTGCATTACAACGAGAAGACAATAAGTTGTATCTTGGAAAGCATGGGAAAATCGGACATCCGTGTTCACAGGTGCGTCGCTAAGAGAGTTTGACCATTTACATGAATTTATCACACCTAGTGAGGTTTACGTTTACCGTTATCAGTGTAAAGCATTGCACAACGAGAGCTTCTAGATGCCATTTCATAGATTAGAGTAATTAAGAAATATAGGAAAATATTTCTGCTTAGCAAGTGTGATAAGAAACATGTTTGCAGATCCTCTGAGCACTCAAAATATACATCTGTGGGGCTGAAAATGTTAACTAGCAACGGGTAAAATTCAGGTATTTTGTGCAGCACGCTTTGGATATGCATGAAGCGCACGTTTGTGAGGGGTGCCCGGTGAAATAAACCACCTGTCTAAGAAAGTTGCCACTAAAATGAATGGGCATCGTCACAGATTTAAAAGACTTAATGGGAGCCGGAGGTGCCTATGCTGCCCATGTTAAAATCACTAAGTTTGAGGAACATTTATGAATAAACTACCAAATAGAAAAATTTGAATTTTTTTTACATATAGCATGGTTTAGTATTGCAGTTATGACAGAGGGATTTTGGAGTATCTTTTCTAGTTTCCTTCCAATTATTTTTTTTTATTAATGACCCAAATTTTTTTACAAATAATTGCTTTATAATTAAACTGAAATGAAACTACTGAACATATTGCCAAATGGCTGTGTTACAATGTAAGTTTGACCACTAGGAGTGCTGTATAAAAATTTCATCTCTATAGCTTGAGTGGATTTTGAGAAAATGTTCCTTATATTCGAAAAATTCTAATTTACGGGAAATGGCTATCAAAGTTTCTCAATACATTCCTGCACTATAGGATGGATTATCAGGGTCTTCTTCTTCATCCTCCAAAAACTTCCTCTTCTGTCTTCTTTTCTGGCCTGTTGTTCCATCATACTTCATATGCCTTTCTCTTCTTTCTGCTCCTCTTATCCTTTCTCTGTCAATATTTCTTAGTGCTCGTACAGTGTTCGCCCCAGCTTTAAATCCTAATGCCTTCAGAACTTCACACTTCACACTGTTCCCTTGGTTGTAGGTTGCTATTGCATCATAAATGCCAAAGTGCAGTGTTTTTATGCTTACAAACACCCTTTTAGGAATCACTTTCCAAATCAAATTGTTTACGCTCTCATTAGGAATCTGCGTCTTTCTGTGTAGACATTTGTGTAACAATTCTGGCTGTGCTAAGTCATGAAAAATTGGTTTTATTGCATTTATCACAGCTGCTGGCAAACCATGTTTGTGATCATAGTCCTTTTTTGCATTATATTTGCACCAGGAATCTTTTGGGCACAGGCTGTGTTGGGGTATTCATTGGAAGAGGCAGTATGAAGGAACAATGCCCACACTGCTTTTCGCATGTCACTAACGTTACTAGTATTTTTGCCTTATAGCATACCCATAGTATCTCTGTAGACGTTCAATCACCTCATCAGTAAGCCTGCCTCTCCCTCCTATTGTCTTTCCATCACTGAGCTTACTTGAACCCAAAGTTTGTTTGAGCCTTCGAAGCCGTGCACCCATACGCTTTTGCACGTGCCCAATGCATTCCAACTTTTCAACTATCAATTCATTTCCATATGGTTTCAGTTCCTCTATAGTCTTGAAACCTTTGGAGTCACCATCCCCAAGGTAGTATTTGTACCTAACGTTGTATCTGGGTAACTGAACGTTCAAAAATTTGTTTCACTCAATCCACTTCCATTGCTCCACTTGATCCACTAAAATTTGCCTCACAGGTTTCACTGTGCTCTCATTTGATTTTATTGTTGCACCTACAATGTTTTGATAATGTTGCAACATCTATCACTTTTGCACTATCACCACAAGTAGCAGTTACAACCCCATTCAGGGATTTATGACCCCTCTTTTGCCAGGAACGATCTAATGTCACTACCAAATCCCTAGAACCACCGTTCATTTCTACAGATTCCTCCACTGCTTCCTTCATGGTTTTCAAAGCCACATCTTCAACAGAGGATCCTAACAGTTCACAGTAGTACCCAAATTTGCTTGGAGGCTATGGCAAGTTCATAATACCACAAAACAGTTTACCAGCAGGAGACCCTTTTCCAATGGATCAAAGACCACACACAAGTCGAACATTCACATCAAATACTCTAGATCGTCCGTTTTCACCAAAGAGACTGGCATGTGAATTGAAGAAAGTCACTTGATACTTGCAACATGCACAGATTATCTTCATCTCACAAGCTAAACCAAAGTGCTTTGTTGTCTCCAGTCCCACTCCTACACTTGAACACTTTTTGCACAGAACACTTTCTTTCAGCACAGAAGATAACAATCCAGTATTCAGTACTTCGTTAATATCATCACTGTCACTAACATATTCACGAAATCTGTCACTTCCACCAGTCAGCTTCTTGCTAGAAGATGTCACAGGGCTATGGCCGGCCATGTGTTGCTTAGCAGAAGAACGCACTGTTTCAGTAATTGTAGTATCGTAACTTGGTATTAGTGTTAATTTCTTTTCCCTACGTTCTTCCTCTTCTTATATACACGGTTACTAAAACGTGGCATCGTAACCAGAACAACGCTTTACACAAGAAGTATAATACTACCAACAACAGGCGCAACACTGAACTAATTCGAAACGGTAAACAGCAAAGAGACGATGTTCCGCGCTCTTAGCGCTTCATTTGTCACAGAAAACAATGTACCCAACCCTTGCACACTCGCTGTATGCGTAACATAAGGCGCAGTATGCGTAACAGACCGAGAAAATCCCAAGCAGTTCGCCAGGAAGCCACGAGAGGGTGTTCGATGCATTCAGCGGCCGCCCATTTCCTTTGCAGGCGTGGGGGAAAATGGTAATAACTCCACTTCTAGGGCGAGTAGAACAATAATTCAAAGTTTACATTAAAGAGGAATGTTCCAATTAATTTTCGGTAGCAATAAAAAATCGTAATTTTTTGGATTTGACCACCTCCGGCTCCCCTGAAACTGTATCAGAGTCTTCTTGCCAAAGAAAAGCTCACAGAATCCAACGTAAGGAGAGCAAATGCGCAAAGCGTTTATTGAATTTGAAAGCTCTTGCACACTTTCGTCCTTTTTGGCGGCCAAAATTTTCTCCGTAGAAGTGAAAAGCGACTTCGTGAGATTCGGAAGACAATAGATAGCAGACCCAAGTTGATGTATTCTGTGACTGTCTCGGTACAGTTTCACACTGTCGACAAGTGAACAGTGTATCAATTTACAGAATGTCTGACTAATCTTGCGAGTTCGTAGCAGATGGATCTCAACACAGCATTGATAACTGAACAAAACCGGTGAATGTAAACTTATATCGGCAATATGCTGAGATAAGGCCATAGGGCCATTACTGATGACGATGTACACTGATCAGTCAGAACATTATGACCACCGACCTATTGTCGATATAAACCCGTCCAGGTGATAGCAGCGTCAGCGGACGAAGAATGACTGCTAATGAAACACACGCACGGTGCATGTAGTATCGGCGAGCGTGCTGTGCGTTTGTAGCACGGGGAAGGCACGCGATCTATCAGAGGGCATATTGTGATGGCCCAGAGGCTCGGTAAAGCATTTCGGAAACTGCAAGACCTGTCGGGTGTTCGAGGAGTTCTGTCGTGTCTTCCACACGGGGCAAAACGATGCTGAAACCACGTCTAGACGTCGTGGGGCTGTGCTGCCACCCTTCATTACAGATGTCGGACGTCGTAGGCAGACTGGGAAGCAGGACAGGCGGCGAACTGTGGCGGAACGAACATCAGACTTTAACGCTGGCTGAGTACAAGTGTTTCTGAACACACAGTGCACGGAACACTCCTAATGATGGGCTTCCGCAGCCGACGACCCATGCATGCGCCAATGTTAACACCAGACATCGGCAACTACGACTGAGATGGGCACGTGACCATGGCACTGGACGTTGGCGCAGTGGCAGAACGTTGGATAATCTGATGAACCCCGATACCTTCTTCATCATGCCGATGGGAAGGCGCGAATCCGTCGTCTTCCAGGGGCAGGGAAAGAGCTCCTTGCCACCTACACTGTGGGACGGAGAAAAGTTGGCGGCTCCTTCGTTATGCTTTGGGGAACATTCATGTGTGTATTCATGGGTCCAGTCCGTGTTTCTCTTTGTCCGAAGCAAATCGACAGCAATGAATGTCATTCTTCAGGGCTCCAAAAATATGGAAATCGCATGCAGAGAGATCAGGACTCTATTGTGGATGTGTAAGGGGTTCCCAGCGAAATTTCTGCAGCATACTCTAAACAAATTTGGTACATGTGGGCGGGCATTAGCCTGCAACAGAGCCGCGCGATTTGGCGCTCGGCAGCATTGTCGTTACAGTGCGCATAATTCTCTGGCAGTTCTGCAGGCCCGATTCACAACTCATCTAATTAGTGCGAGAACATACGAACTTGTGCAACCATAAACACCGTCAATACAGAGATGCTAATGTTAGGAGTATTACATGAATAGAAATTAAAAGATCTCTGGTCTGGAACTACCATGTGATCACAATATTTATTCTAATTTATTAATGACATATAGAATAACCACATTCTGCATTCACACTTCAGGCAAACGCTACGTCGCTTCCGCCGAGCACCAGCATTTTCTCTGCACTGCACCGGCCGAGGGCTAAATAACGTTGCACTAGTTACGAACATGCTTACGTATATTCTGCAAATGCCAAAGTATTCCATTACACTTCGGAACACTTTGATTTACTAGTGGCCATGCCAGACTACCGCCAGCCCATTATTGAAGTTATAAGCCCCGTATATTCCGCGGTAGTCACACAAGTTGTATGTCTGAGCTTATTATGAAAATTCTTCAGAGTTACATCGTTGGTCTAGCAGTGTCAGATGGTATCTTCATAAAGTAAGTCACAGGTATTTACCGTATTGAAATCACATTAAAATCAAATTTCCACCCAACTAGGTGTTGGTATATTGAGGCCATCTATCTGCACGACGTATAGCGTGTAAAAGAGATAGGTATACAAAATTCAAGTGTATGTAGTGGAAGTAAAAAGAAATCCTTTGTCTGTGCGACATAAACGCCACAAGTGAACCGTTTCCTCTCTAGATGTTCATGAAGATTTTGACTCTAGTATTGTTCAGAGACAACGTTGAAACTACCGTGTGAAGAATATTGTTTTAGAGACGTCGCTGTGTTGCTTGGCGTTTCTGTTTGTGGGGGGTGACGAAGCTTTTGGTGTACGAGACACCAATCACACCCCAGAACAGCTGGTTGCCCCTTTGGCTGAAGCTACAGCCGTTATTCGTAAAATTCCTTGTTGTTTCGAGCGTGTTAAATAATCAATAGCATGCAGACACCAGTTTTCCATTACTTTAAACAGACGACATTTTCAGCAATGTCTCTAAGACAATATTAATCACCCAGCAATTTGTACACTTACTCTGAACAAAGTAGCGTCAAAACCTTCATAGATCTCTAGCAGGGAAACGGTGCTTCTGTAGAAGGCTTTGTCACATAAAGTGTTTATATCGTTAAATACACTAAAAATATTATGCTTAGGGTTTTTTTACACCCTGTATATCCAGACTCATGTGATCCAGGCTGATCGCGTGATCAGCGACAAAACAGTGGTTTCTTGAAATGAGCTGACGATCTTCATCTCTTACAATTACATATGCTAACTCTAGATCGTCTTGTACATGTCTTGGGCCACTATGGAAATAGTTATTTGTAATTAATTTACGAATATTCGATTCTGCAATTTTGATAATGCCACCAGCTTTCACATCCTAACCATATCTACAGCTTCAGTTTTGCATTGAAGATTTACAAAAGAAAGTAACACCATGGAGGAGAGAATCTTTTTTTAAAGAGTGAGAACCATCTTTTGGAGGACAGCATATTCTATCATGTTTTCCATCCACTACTGAAATGCAATTTACGGAATTACCTTTTTCTTTAAATTCATTAGCTCCTTCAAGAAAGAGTTGTATTTATCGAATCGCCCTAAAAATAGCCGGAAGTCTTTCACCACATGTTGTGAACACTTGTTTCGCAATGCGAATTGCGTTGTTCTGTGATAAGTGAAGTATAAATGACAAAGATGCGTAGCTTTCTCCAGCTGCTAAGAATGAGAAATAGAAATACTGTACAAACATCAAGACAGTTTTTTCATATTAATCGGTTTATATCATTTATATATATTTACGTATTTAAATATGTGTAATGTAACACTCTCTTCCAGAAGTTTTAAGTTTGTATTATTGTGCATATCGTCTCTGATGCTGCCTGTTATAAAAATTTTAGCTGGTGGTTGTCGTTTCTTTTCATAACTTTGTGTGTTACTATGTCAGAATCCTGTAATGCAACATTAAGAACAATGGCGTTAGAAAGGAATTTTAAGGAACATTTAAAGGGTGCTGAAAAAAGCCTAGATATGGACATGAAGAATCTTTTACCTCAAAAGGTTTAAGTATTCCACCGGAAACAACAAGAGCGGACAATAAATACAGCAAAACACGTATACCGGAATTTTCATAAAGAAGAAAGTAATCCACTGCAAGAAACATACATGGTGGAAAACCTATGAAAGAACCAGGATACCTATTTTATTTAATCTACCTGATTCAAAGGTCGCAGGTTGCCGGGAATTGACCATTATCTGGAGATACTTCGTGCAGATTGCCTCAGACAACAGTACACACAAAAACAACGTCGGTCATAAACCCATACATTAGCTCCTTGCAGTTTTTTCACTGTAAGGTAGTCATTAGGCGTATATACATTTTAGGTAGTGACAAATCCCTCAGTGATATGGGAGGAAAAGTCACAATTGTAAAAATGCTAGTGACGCCCCCAGGCTAACTGAAGTCCCCCATGGATGCAGTATGTCATTGAAAAACGCGAAACGCCAAGACTTCATTTGACCTACGAAACTGATAACTACGGCAGTGGCCAGTTGGTCTCGAAAAAGTGCCACCGAGGAGCCAGGCTCCCTCTCTGACACTGTACTGCACAGTCGGTCTAGTTATATTGACTTGATAGGCTAGTGCCCTGTCGCTCCTGCTTTGGTTCCTGAGGCAGCGCGCCTCCACGAGGTCCGCTGAACGACTGGAAGTCGCAGCAGCGGAACGTTGTGGTAGTTATTCGGATAGGGTAGCATGCTGAGGGCTCGGAAAGCGCAGCTCTGGTCGAGCGTCTTGGCTCGCGCGGCTGTAGTCGTCTCAGATCGCACTTTAAAGTGGAACGACCACATAAAAGCAAACACGAGACTGATAGCAATTCGACGAATCATCGGGAAATGTAATTCGTCTCCGTGGGGGGTAACTGTCAAACCAATATTTGGCCGATACCTGAATAATGCTTTTCTGTATGGGACCTCTTCAAGGGAGGGTTAATAGAGGAGATAGAGAAGACCGCTAGGGTCCAAAGAAAAGCAACACATTTCTGCGCGGTATCATTTGGCAAGTGCAAGATCGTCACGGAGATGCTCATAAACCCCAGACTCCAGTGTCAGATGTAGCAAGAGGGGGGGAGGGGGGGGGGCGGGCTTTGTACACCAGGAAGCCGCGTAGGGAAGACGAAAGGGGGAAATGAGATAGCTTTCCGAAATACCCTGAGGTTTGGGGAGCACAGGTGAAGAATATTCTTTTTTTAATATAATATTCGTGTAGTGTGTGGTAAGTTAGTTTCTAACCACACGCTGTTGTGTTTTGACGTGTTCAATACCTACCGTCCTGATTTGGGGATGTATGATAGTTCAACACACTCCCAAACACCGCAGCCATGTTAGATTCATTCCCCAAACTTACATCACATTTCATTTCCCTGAAACTATAAGCGGTGTTCCATTAGAAGTAAAAAGTTGATACCGTTTGGTACTTTACTTTCAGAGAACTGTAGACAAAGTGCATACGGCAAACACGCGTCACGCTACCCCTTCGAAGCTATTGTTAAGAACTCTATTGTTAAGAAATTACAGACACGGAAAATATTTTGTAACAAAAATCAAGACTACGAGACTTCAATGACACGAGAACTTCCATAGTTCATAAATCGGTAGCACAGGAACAAGAAAAGAATAATAAGACGTTACGTCCTGTATAATCTACAAATGTAAAACGATAGATGAAAAAATTCGTGTGAATGAAATATCGAGAGAAGAGTAAAAGAAGATACGTTTTACCGCCAGCTTTCCTTCTGGAAACGGACCTGACGTTAAGGCACATGTCTAGTTAAACGTAAGTAGCTCGCAAAAGGCGTAGATACAGAATAGTACAAACACACGAACTGCTTTTGCATCTTTTAGTTTGATTGTTAGTGTAATATAAAGTAAGAGTTGTTTACTGTGACCATCACTTCGGGAAAGTAGTGGCTGAGCGTGACTAGTGTGCCTTGCAGTCGGAATTGTTTAACGTGCAGAACATTGCCAACACAACGCAGGAAACATCGTTTCGAACACAGTTAACACTCGCGACGATGGTAGATAGCAGTTGGAATTACTTGATGTTCTTAATTATGCTGTCTGTATTTTTTTCCCCTTTCTTTAGCTAAAATGTATGATCTTGTTAACCTACATGAATTTTATCGAACTCCAGTTGTAAGTAGTATAGTTGTACTTAATCATGCGAGTGTAAGAAAGACGTCATTGGAGACAGGTTCCGCCCCTACCCCCATTCGGTAGCTGATAAATTGTTATCAGCGTTCCATTTCCGTTTGTAACGAGCTGTTGAATCACTTGACATCCTTCGGCAACTGTTGGTACAGTTTACTGACATGGAGACGAGGTTGTGCATAACGTGACTCTTGGACATTAAGTGTCCTTGTGACATTGTCCTGTCACCCTGTTAACCCTGGAATCTTGGGTTGAGTTGGGACCAATGGATGCATGAGGGATGCGGAACTCGTTCCCAGACCACCTCGTTATTAAGACAGACGTCTAGTATGTCTACAAGCTCAAGAAGATTAGATCTGCGTCATACACGCTCACATTACAAGACTGTCACTATGGATGCTCCCATCAATTTTAGACCCTAATTCATTGCGTAACCCGACTTTTTAATTCTTCTTTTCCAGCTGTCGTAAAATGGCAAACTGATCTGCTTTCATGTCTTGGCGTTGGCGTTGAGCGCCTCAGTCCACCGTTTGTTGTAGCACGAAATATCAGCATCACCAATGATATAGTGCGCTGGATAGCTACAACGTACGTCACCCGTTCACCTCTGCTAGTTATAGGATTGAACGTTACATGCAGGATATCCAGTGTTTCCACACGAGTTACTTCTCGTGGCAGGAGCTGGATGATATTACGGAAACGCCTTCGCAATATTAGCAAACTTTCTGCGACTTCCCTGTTGTACGAGGACGTGCTGAAAAGTAATGTCTCTAAATTTTTAATGTGAAAACTCTTAAAGCTTTTTAAATGAAACAGACGGCCTTAACATTCTACACTTTATTCTTCATGTCTACATATTTTCAGCCCTCTGCTGCTAGAGGGCTCCGAATTGCAGCGTGTAACATGGTGTGTAACCTAACCGTATCGGGGCGTATCGGAAGTAGATGAAAATTTGACCGGACAAGTCGGAGTTTTATGGAGAATGATCTGCTTCGCTTTGATAATGATGAAGCAGTGCAAGCAGAGGTGATATGGTTCCGGCAAGTAAGTCAAACGTTCTACAACGACGATGTCCACGACATCCACAAATTGGTCTCTCGTTGGGAGAAATGTGTTCGTTGCCAGGGTGGCTGTGTTGAGAAATAAATATGTGGACATGGAGAACAAAGATGTAGAATGTTAATGACGTTTATTTCATTTAAATGTTGTAAGAGTTGTCACTTGAAGAACTGGGAGGCATATTTTTCAGCAGACCACCTACTGTTGTACAGTATCATGAGAGCCACACACAGAAAATATGACTGTATGTTCCGCAGTTACCACTCAAAACCTACAGCACCACATCCTGTATCGAAGGTAGAGGCGGTCCATAACATATTAGATCCTACTCTACTGGGCAAAGGATCTTCGGCGAGAAAAAATATACCACTCTGTAGGATTATACCCCATGTTCAGTGCTCTCTATTAGCTTTTACGCGGTTCTCATTTCTTCTTATAAGTCAGTGTCTTTTTGCACCCCATCCCTTCCTTACCTCTTCCGGTGTTTTCGGTTTTACGATATACGCAACCAACTGTTCATATGCAGGTTGTGAAGAAAATCGTCCTCGAAATATGTTTCATTTGCTGAAAGAAAAGATAAGCGTTTTTTTTTTCTTTGTGTGTGATTGAGAGAGAGAGAGAGAGAGAGAGAGAGAGAGAGAGAGAGAGAGAGACAGACAGACAGGGGGGGGGGGGGGATAACAGAACAGATACGCACTGTTTGTGTAATGTTTCTGCACGCTTCGTGTTGCTACCAAAGGTACTGTTCTCTGCACATGCAAGAATCCACTCATTCTTATGCCCGCCCCACGCCCGGGTTCCCGGGTTCGATTCCCGGCGGGGTCAGGGATTTTCTCTGCCTCGTGATGGCTGGGTGTTGTGTGCTGTCCTTAGGTTAGTTAGGTTTAAGTAGTTCTAAGTTCTAGGGGACTTATGACCACAGCAGTTCAGTCCCATAGTGCTCAGAGCCATTTGAACCATCTTATGCCCGCTTTCCCTTTTTGTTGTGTCTGGCACTCTAGCTGTAGGAAAGCAAGCCGTCGCTTGACTAACAAAACTACTGAAATATTTTGTTCGTCATACTCATATACACACACACACACACACACACACACACACACACACACACACACACACACTAATAAGGCACTGATAGAATGGAATCAGTCTTGGCATTCTGTAGCAATATTCATTGCCGTTCGTAATAGTAGCTACTTACGATGGTGCGTGATGTTCCTATGACTCAAAACACGACGAGGAATGTTCTCACAGTGGAGCCACTTTCTTCCCTCGATTAAACTACTACTTCGTTGCCTTGCAGCCGTGTACCTGCATGAAGTTACTGGTCATTCAGCTCTGCCAGATGACCAGCCCAAGGTGTATGCGTAGCAGCTTCATAGTAATCACATGTACCAAGGAAAATCTACTGTGTTTAGTATCTATCCTGGATCCCAGGAGACAAGGTTAGGGCCATATCTTGCATTTCTCAGTGGAGTGAATAATTGTGTTCGAGGATGGTTATCAGGGATTACGTGTGCGGGAGTGCCAAACTGTGATCAAATGACAACAAAAGACGCGTGTGTACTTTGTGGTGGTCTTAAAAGAGAGAATACCCGTGCACTGTCCACCTGTTCAAGAGGAACAAGTTTACTAAGCCTTTAAAGTGTTTCATGTAACTACGCTTTCAGAGCTGAATGTGTCAGATTGCGTGCTCCGAAACGAACAATGTGCTTCGGAATTAGTCGCATTTGTGTCCTTCCACATTGACATGTTGTACTTACTGAAAATCTCGCTTGGAACGACATTGAACTGCGGTGATGATGATATCAATACTTCACACTTAATGCGTGGCAGAGGGGTCCTCGAACGACTTCGTGTATTTATGTACAGCTTCACTCTTGAATGTACGTGGGGAAAAATGAACACTTAAAGGTTTCCGTGCGAGTTCCTGTGCATTACGATTGGCATTTCCTCCTTTGTAAGTGGAAATCAACAACATATTTTCGCATTCGGAGGAAAAAGTTGGTGATAGTAGATTCTTGAAAAATATCTCTTCACAAAGAGAAACGTCTTTGTTTTAATGATTGCCACCCCAACGCATTTATCATACCCACGACACTCTCTTTTTTGGTGATAATGCGGAAGTAGCTGCCCTTCTTTGAACTTTCTCGATGTCTCCCGTCAATCCTATCTGGTAAGGATCGCATACCGCGCAGCAATACTCCAGAAGAGAACGGACAAGCGCAGTGTAAGCAGTCTCTTCAGTAGATTTGTTGCATCTTTTAAGTGTTATAAGACGCAGTCTATGGTTTGCTTTCCGCACCACGTTTTCTATGTGATGTTTCCAATTCAAGTTCCTAATAGTAATCACTAGGTATTTAGATGGACCAACAAACTTTAAATTTGTATGTTTTATCTTGTAACCGAAATTTAACTCTATTATTTTGGTATTCTTGTGAGATCCACATAATTTTTATTGTTGAAAATCAACTGCCACTTTTCATATCATGCGGATATACTGTCCGAACCATGTTGCAGTTGATTTTGAACGTCTGATGACTTTACAGGGCGGTAGACGACAGGATGATCTGCAAAAATTACAAGAGGCGTTCTGAGATTGTCTGCTAAGCCGATTATGTAGACGAAGAGACCAGAGGGCCTGTAACACTTCCTTGGAGAACGCCAGATATCACTTCTGTTTCAGTAGGAGGCTTTCAGTCAATTACTACTACCTTTCTGACAAGAAATCACGAATCTAGTAGCACAGCTGAAACGATACTTAATAGTCACGCAATTTCATGAGAACTCTCGTGTCAGGAACGGTGTAAAGAACATTCTGGAAATCTAGAAATATGGAATCAATTTGAGATCCCCTGTCGATAACATTCTTTACTTCGTCTGAATAGAGAGCTAGTTGTGTTTCAAGAGAACGATATTTTGTGTGTGCTGTGTGCCAATAGATGGTTATCTTCAAGGTATTTCATAATCCAAAAATCTTACTGCAAATATATGTAAGTGAAATTCGTCTTTACATCAGCGGATTACTTGTATTTCATTTCTTGTGTATTCATGTGATTGATGAAAACTTGCCAATCCTTAGACACTGATCTTTCGTCAAGAGAGCAATTGTATTTGATTGCTAAGTATGGAGCTATTGTATTAGCATACTCTGAAAGGAACGGTACTAGTATACAGTCTGGACCCGAGGCCTTAACTTTAATCAGTGATTTCAGCTATTTCACTATGCTGAGGATATATACTTCCAACTTACTCCTGTTCATAGTTGTTCTTGATTCGAATTCTGCAATATTTACTGCTTCTTAAGTGGGGAAGGAATTTCGGAAAGCCGTGTTTAGTAATTCTGCTTTAGCAGTGCTGTTATCGGTAACTTTAACATTGCTATCGCAGTGAAGGTATTGATTGTGTCTTGACGCTGCTTTACTTTGCTGACGACTAGGATCTCATTGTATTTTCTCGCATGAATCTATATTCAGCGGGAAGTTGAGCCGTCGTCTACACGGGTGTCATAATCAGTAGAAAAAACTACATATATGTGCAGGGTCTGATACAAAGGAACGCTATTCTGCTCGGATAGTGATGAAGTGAACCTGACGTTATTTTCGTGGACTACAATGCCTATCTCTACTGAACTGCCTTCTTTTCTGGTATAGGTAATGGAGAGTGATTAATTCAGACGTGGGTCATGAGCTGCATCTTTACAGGATCGGAATCCATAGAATATGTGGATAACGCTCTCACAGAAGCTACAAATCGTACCGATAGAGCAGTGGGACAACAAACAGAATAGTGCCTGAATAGCCTTGTTATTATTACTCGAAATAAAAGTATATTTCACGTTAGTCCATCTATGGATTTATGGCAGTTCTTATTACCGTAGGAAACTTCAGTGTGTTATTTTTATTGTTGTCACTTGTTTGTCCATGGTGTAGAAGTTCCTCTCGTCTTGTAAATGAAGTCAAAGCCAGAATATGTTCTTTATAATGATATGGCCATTTGATATCCAATGCGTTTTGAAATATAACCCAGAACCGTCAATACGAAGAAGCTACAGGCGAGGCTTGAAACAAGTTTGTTGCGTACCCAGCGACAATGTCAAAGACGATGATTGTAAGGCTTGATAGTCTGGTGTGCCTTAGAGGTCAATGAGAATTTCGGCTTCAACGAATTGCGGTCGTTCACAACAGTCATTTTTATACCTGAAAATTAGTGGCTGCAGTTTTATCTTAACATCCGATTACGTGTCCAGAATTCGTCGTCGTATATCGGATGCTATTTTTTTGATCTTCAGCTTCTTATTATCGTCTCGTTGACTATAAAGTAGTGGGTTTCTTGGGGTTATGGCACTTGGTAGCCAACCCGAAAGTCTCCTGGTCTCTTTTAATATATATAGTTAATCTGAACTCGGTTTTTATTTGAGGACTCCTTGCATCCATGTGTTAGCCAACATTTACTTTTTCTCTGAGTGGCTGCCTCTTTCCTTATTTTTATTAATGGTCAACTAACAACATGTACCAGGCCGTAACTGTCAATTCTCATTTTATTTGGAATTTTGTGTCATGACCAAATTAAATTTTAAGGCATGAGCGTGCATGTAGACATTTGCGCTCACATGCATAATTTTTAGTATACATTTTAAAATGTTGATAAGCAACCATTGTGTTTGTTATTTTTACACAATCTTTCAGGTGTCTTTATGTCCGTGAGCTGTTGTCCCAGGAAGATTGCTTACAAAGAAAGCCTTTATTTACGGTAAGAATGTAGTTCACATTCTGCAAGGGCGCTGATACCCATGACGCTGAGCGCCTGGAAATAACCACCAGCACACCATCATCACCGTTGTGGAGAAATTGGTGCCAATAACTCGCATTGAAACTGAGAAGCAATTTATGCCTTAGAAACAAGGGTCATGCGCGTCTCCTCTAATAGTTGACATGATGCCTGTGTAAATGCAGCTACGGAATATCACGCAAAATCCTTCTTAGTTGTATTGCCTAGAAAATCCAGTCGTATAGTCATTCTTGGTGTATAAACTTTTCTTTAATTATAAATTCTGCGCTATTTTGCAATTTTTCTGGTGTATTTAGTTTATTATGTAGTTTCGCCACTTCTCTTTCATGAAATCAGAAACAGAATACCGTGCTTCACATTGGTGCCACTTGCTTCGCAGAAAGCTCTTCGGCAGTAAGCATCCCTTTGTATTACAAATATTGCAATGAGCTAGAACTCTAACCTGGGGGTCGACAGTATTCCGACTTTCTTACTGACGCAATGCAAGAAGAACTTATACAGGCAACTAAGATGCATGGAATGGTAAACTCGTTTACGATAGGGTCACTCAAACTTGATACTGCGGCTAGAAGTACTTGGTTGTACTGTCAAAACAGCTGACACAGAAAATAAAAAGCCATTCGAAGCCACACGAACTACGTCAAAAACTAATTTGCAAACATATAGACCAGACAGCTGCAAATTGGCGTAATGCAAAAGAGAGAGAAACCAGTAGTGGGCGGTACTAATTGCAAGATGCTTGGTTTAACCTCCTCAGGAAATTGGATTAATGAACCGATCATGACGGCGGCGAAGTTGCTCCCCCGCTGCAGCTCTTAGGTGTGATACAAGAAACGTACCCTTGTCGACTCTTCGAACTTATCCAACATGGAATATTAATCACATAAGAGTAAATTACTCCTTATCAGGAACAGGCAGCCGTTCCTCTATAAGGCGGCTCATCAACATGCTGTTAATTACGCCGCATCTGACAGTGCTGTTCTTGCGCTTTAGTGTGGAATAATTAAAATTGCCCGTTTGCATAGAGCAGTCTGATTGAGCTAAACGACAAAGTCTCGTTGTGGGCTTCGTTCTGTTGAGGGTCTTGTAAGTTGTGGAATGTCGTCGTTAATGACGATTGGTCTTAGAAGAAGCGCTTCTAATTAAAAATTGCGCCCTAAGGTAAAGACTAGCATTGCCATGCCAAACGAAAGCCGTTAGTTACTCTCCATACCTTGTGAAATCTAACGTAATGCAAAAATGTACTCACGGACGAAGGGTTGAACTACACACAACTGCCTTGTGGTGTGGAGATCCCTTTTTGCTAAGACTGAAGCAACGAGTTGGGGCGTGGACTCAGAGTCCCGGAATACTTTGGCTCACGGGTAATGGTCGGAACTGGGTTTTGAGGTGCATAGATCTCGCTAGACTATCGAGATCACGTGACTTGGGAGCGGCCGCACACGAGCGCCTTCAATTTGAAAAAGTGTTCCTCAAACCAATCTGAGACAATTCGGAAGCAATGAAGCTGTGCATTGTCCTGTTGGTTCTAGTCGTGGGCGGGATGCTGCATCGAAAAATGTATGCTCATGATATGTACTAAACGGTGATGTGTTGTTCGTTAGTGAGAGAAGATAACAGACTACCGGAGGCCCCACGTAAACAGCCTACACACAAAAATACCTTCACCATATTCTAAGCGATGGCTAGTAGGAAAGCGGAATGCATTGTTTCGTGTAGTTTTTAACGAACTCTCACCCCCCCCCCCCCCTCCCTCCAAATCAGCGTGTAGGCGCGACGGAGAAATCACACTAATAATCTGTAATACCGCCTGTACCCTTTATTATAAGTCTCAGTTCGGTGAGGAAGAGAGTCCACAAACCCATTCAGTGTTCTTTAGATTATGTAAAGTTACCCAACTACAGGGTTATTGATTGCTACGTCTCACCCGCTGTTCCAAATAGTGCCAGAGATTTTCTACGGGATCAAGGTCGGGTGATATAGCGGTCCAGTCGACGCCCAATAGCGTACCCGAGTGTTCGTTACACCTAGAACCTATGCGTGGAGCCCTGCGAGCATGGCTGTTCTCTTCCTCTACAACGGGAGTGTCCACAGCATACTCGTCATGAAGACGTGGAAGAAAGGAGAGTACTTGGTGACCGAAAATGATCAAATAAACATCCTGGTTCATGTTCATTGTAACTTGAGTGAGTAGGCCCAAATCATGGTACGAAAACCACAGCAGAAACATAACAAAACCGCTTTTACCTATACCCTCCTCACACTGCGGGTTAAAAACTTCATTGGCCGTCGATGCACTCAACTCCTTGAATCATTTAGAAAGAGGCAACGTTCAGACTCGTCGGACCACGCTAGTCAACTACCGTCCAATTTCTATGTTGTTTGAACCACTGAAGTGAGCAGATTTACGTGCTGCCGTGAGGATTGCGCTTTTGCGAGATGTCAGATTTAAAATGTCCATTGAATGCCTTTCTTTTCGCAATGTTCACTTGGCAGCTGGTTGAGATGGACCTGCATTTACTGACAGCAGCAGTTCGTGTCCGGGTTGAAACCGACTGTCCGTGACAAAGCGTGAAAAACACGTTTGATCCCTGCCGGTTAGGACCTTTTATGTCCACTTTTCTTACGTCGTGTTAAATGACTGTGATTGGTACACCATTCATTCCTTGCAGATACGTTGGACAGTCCGTGCGGGTACACCAACAAATACAACTACTTCATTCACGGTGTGGTGGTGGACACGTCCCAGTAGGGCAGTTCTCTTCTGTCATTCTGTCGGGTCTCCACATCGACTCATCCTGCAGTGCTGATTCATACAAGCAACTGACACATTCGTACCTCCTCACTGGCTTGATGTCAATCAGCAGTGGCAGGTCACGTGCCACTTGCTACCTGCTTTACACCATCTACAGCGCTCCAAAGCGGCCAGTGTGGTTTCTTCAGGGGGATGACTAATACTTTGTCCTTTGAACTTATTAACGTGTACGATTCATCACTCCAGGTTACGTTTTTCCACTCCGTAAGTGTGCTAATATCTGTGCTCCGTAATATACACTGGTCAGCCAGAACATTATGACCACCGACCTATTGACCACATAAACCTGTCCAAACGATAGCAGCGTTACCGGGCGAGGAATGACTGCTAGTCAGACACACTCACAGTGCACGTAGTATCAGTGAGCGTGCTGTCCCTGTGTAGAACGGGGAAGGCACGCGATCCATCTGAGTTTTACCGAGGGCGTATTTTGACGGCCTGGTGGCTCGGCACGAGCATTTCGGAAACTACACAACTTCTGGGATGCTCGAGGAGTTCATTGGTGTCTTCACCACGTGAGGAAACCATGGTGAAACCACGTCCAGATGTCGTGGGGCTGGGCAGCCACCCGTCATTACACATGTCGGACATGGAAGGCTGAGCAGACCGGTGAAACAGGACAGGCGGTGGACGTTGACGGAACTGACATTGGGTTTTAATGCTGGGCAGAGTACAAGTCTGTCTGAACGCACAATGCACGGAACACTCGTAATGATGTGCCAATGTTAACATCACGACATCGGCAACTACTACTGAAGTGGGCATATGACCATCGACACTGGACGTTGCCACAGTGGCAGAACGTTGTATGATCTGATGAATCCCGCCCAATACCTTCTTCATCTTGCCGATGGGAAGGTGCTTATCCGTTGTCTTCCAGGAGAAGAGCTCCTTGGCACCTGTACTGTGGGACGGAGAAGAGCTGGCGGCTGCTTCGTTATGCTTTGGGGAATATTCATGTGGGTATCCATGGGTCTAGTGGAGCTCGTCCAAGGCACCATGACGGCCAAGGAGTATCGTACACTGGTTGCAGACAACGTACACCCCTTCATAAAGGTCATGTTTCCCGACGGCAGTGACATTTTTCAACAAGATAATGCCCCATGTCATAAGGCCAGGAGTGTGATGCAGTCGTTCGACGAACACAGTGGCGAGTTCCATTTGATGTGCTGGGCTTCCAGCTCGTCAGATCTGAACCCGATCGAACACCTCTGGGATGTGATTGAACGTGGCGTCAGAGCTCATCACTCGCTCCTCGGAATTTACGGGAATTACGTGACAAAGGTGTACATACCGGCTATTCGGTAGGTGGTTAAATGTTCTGACTGATCAGTGTATGAGCTGAGGTACATATGGAAGACCCTGGCTTCTTAATCCAATAAGCGAGGTAGTTATTCTATCTACAGTAGATAAGAATAACCCAGTCATCGACTCTTTGTTACCCATTACAATAGACTGGAGGCGTTGGTTTTCACCGAATTGAGGGAGCTATAGTACGGAAGTGCTTATATAGCTTCACGAGCATCGCGCTAACTTGCGAGACAGCGAGGCTTGACAAACCCGGCTCGAATCCGGGAGTTGGGTTAAACCCGCCAAAAGCTATGCATTTTCCATAACGCGTAATACCAAGGGGGGGGGGGGGGTGGAGGTATTGTATGCCCATCATCACAAATACAAAAAAAAGATCGTTAAATGTTTAAATTTTACTAACAACATCCTTCTTAAATAGGTGCTGATGTGTAAGTGAGGACCAGAACTTGAAAATATCCTTAAGCACCATCTTAGCAACGCCAACGCAATTTCCGTAATGTTTACACCGAGTGGAGAGGTGTACTTTATGAACACCACAAAAATTTTTAAAAAACAGATTTTGTTAATTGTCGATTTTCATTGAGAACATATTTTTTGAAGTTATTTGACTGTGTGAGGATGGTCCTGAACTTAAAAAAATGAATGGCATTTGTTTCAGAAAGTCACATTCACTACTAAGACTTAAATTTTTGGGGTTAAGTTTCAGTGATAAAATTTAAAACAGATACGGGATATAAGAAATCATTAAAAACATTTTTTTTTCAAAATTTAAAAAAAATATAAAGTTGGCTGGTTGGTTGATCGATTCAGGGAAGGGACAAAACAGCGAGGTCATCGCTCCCATCGGATTAGGGAGGGAGGGGAAGGAGGTCGGCCGTACCGTTTCAAAGGAACTGAAGCGATTTAGGGAAGTTACAGAAAACCAAAATCGGGATGGCCGGACGCGAGTTTGAACCGTCGTCCTCCCGAATGCTATTCCAATGTGCTAACCACTGTGCCACCTCGTCGATAAATCTAAAGTACCAGTCGAGATTGTGATATTTTCAAAAGGTGGGCGGAGAGTATCCCTTCGGCCCTCCTCCCCCCTCGGCTTTGCGAGGGTTAATGACTGTTTGTCATCACCGGCGACGATCACGTCTGCGTTTAACGCCCGCGTCCAGCGGGTGGTCTTCTCCAGTGCTGCAGGCGCTCGTCGTCCGGAGACGGTCGCAATCTGAGCATTGTTAGTACACCGCGTATTTTGGAGACATTACTGCTGGCAGACAATAAGGCCTGTTGACACACTTCCCTCTAGCAGGCGACACCAGTGACGCCAGCCTCGCCCACCAACAGCGCGCCTCGGCGACAGCGGCGCTGCAATCGCAGGGACTGTGTTGTATCCGCGCGGCCCGTGTTCGTCGAGCGTTCTGCGATTTCCTTCCGCCTGCTGCCTACTTCTGACTCTGATTGACCGCTAGCAGACAGCACACACTCTGTAGCTATGGGCCGTACGTCGGTCCTGTAGTCGGAACTGTCGCCCACCCCCCACCAGGGACAAGTGTCGCGGCGGATTTAGACTGCATTATGTGTGTTCAGATCAGAACGATTTTTTAGCTTGCTGTAATCAGCGTCCATATTGCGTTGAACTTTACTGTTTTGTATTTGTGTTAATAATAAAGTATGTCCGGTGTACTATCTGCGAATCTTCAGTTGATTGCGTGCGTGCCTTACTACGCTGAACACAACACTGAATGTGGCTTTTAGGAAGTTTTGGACGCTCATGTAAAAAACGTTGGGCTGTACTCAAGTTTTGGCTAATGAGATTTATTATTTAACTGCGCGACCTGGTTGCCCTCCTGTCGCCGCAATCAGTTACTTAGGGAAGACGTGTCTGTGTATTGCGTAAACTTCGTTCTGCGTTTCAAATTTTTCCATCCGCCTTCCTTGAAATTTCCCCTTTGATGAAGTATATCTTCCAGAGGTTTTGTGTCCTAGAAAAGTCATTAATCCCCATTGTTCGTAACAATGATGTTCACTGAAGAAAAATTTTGTTAACTGCCACCGCTTTAATTTACTTCTCGCAGCAAGAGCCTTGTCTAAATTGTCCTCTGAAAAATAAAAGTGTCTAACTTATCTACCGCACTGTTTTGATTGTAAACTTACTTCTGATACTTCCCTGCGTTTTCGTCTTGGAACCTCTGTATACCAAGCAACGATTTTTGTAGGAGCAGAGGGGCAGTCACCACCGAACGTGGACGCTTAAAATCTGTCTCGTTGCACGTTACCTCAATCTGTGAATTTTTCTTTAATCTACGCGTCAAAGAGGCTGTAAAACAAATCAAGCCTCGAAGATGAAAAATACTTCGCAGTCACACTGATGGTTTAGTACACTTACGTCTCGTTTTTTTTATTTTTTTTCCTATTATTAAACTTTGTGTTTGCGAAATATTCGTATGTCACAGTATTCTTGTTACCTTCTCCGTCTACGTGTCAGTGCCAGCGGTACAGAAGCTCGCATTGGGAAAGGCTAGGGAAGGAAATCGGCTTCGTCCAAAAAGACAAAGGAAGATATCCGGCATTCGCCGTAAGCGATTTAGAGAAATCATAATAAACTAAATCGGCATGCCCGGGCGGGTTTAGAGCTTGATCTACAGACGTGGTACCAACGTCCTGGTGTTATTTATTTGCGGCCTTTCTCAGTAAACAGAAACTAAAAGCATGCCGACTCTTTCGAGAGTGGAAATCTACGTTTCCTCTTCTATGCAGAGAAATGGAAAAAGGACTTTTTCTTTTCAAAAATCAGACAGTTTCTAGAGATTTCAGTCTATAATCATACGTTCCATGAATGCTCTTACTATTTAATTTACTTTGGAGGCATATCACGCCCTGATTGTGCTGACTTCAGTTAATTAAAAATAAATATTTTAGATTTTCATTTAATCCGGATTTGCCTCTTGGTTTTCGTGAAATGCAACACATCTTCCCAAATTTAGACTTCCATTATGTTACGTCGATGTTCCCGTTTATTTTTCGATAGACTTACTGCGCACATTTTTAAGTCTTCAAAAAGTGCATAAATTCTCCTGTCCACAGGTCACCTTTTTCTTCTGTTGTCACTCGTGTTTGACGGAGCCGCCACATGCCACTCTAAGAGCTCCTGCGTGTCACCTATTCCGTTAGTATTTGACCATTTCCTTAGCGACTAGCATCTCGGGTAGTCTGTCATATTTATACGAGGGAGTCGCCAACATTCAATGGACAACATTTGAGATGAATCCCTCTCTGGGGTGCCTTGAAAATGTGAACAAGCATTCTCCACTTCAGACGATGCAAAAAAAAAAAAAAAAAAGAAAAAAGCCGCAGACACGTCTAGAAGGGAACATACCGTGTGGAGTTTCTTTTATACTAAGGGAATTCCCACCACTCAGAAGAGTCGAGTCGCCTGTCATTTGGCGTCAGTGTTTTCCCTGAAACAGAGTACCTGCGAACAGACACCAGAGAATTGTAGGACAGACTTGTATAGGTTCCAGACACTCCAGATGGTATTCTATGACCTTTCATTGGTTTTTGATATCCGGTGCACACTGTTATACTCCACGTAGTCAATGACTTGCTCGCTTCATTCTCTTGTTTTCAGAATACGACAAACTATTTCCAAGAGAGCCCGCTTCCATCAGTCCACTTCCGGGTCGACGATGCACGCTTATATATGCATATGCCATTTCTTCTGTGTTAGACAATAGTAAACAATGTTCATGTATTTTCTACAGCCATTTTATGCACAGTCTGATCTTTACCTTTTCTGAATCTGATGCTCAGCCTCCCCCCGCCCCATCTCTCCCTCCCCCACCCCTCGCCCCATGACTCCCCACCCGCCCCATCTCTCTCTCTCTCTCTCTCTCTTTCTCTCTCTCTCTCTCTCTCTCTCTCTCTCTCTCTCTCTCTCTCTCTCATAATACTCTGCCTGCCAAAAACGAAAAACGTAAAGCACAAGGAGGTGTGGTCGGATGTCAGTGTAACTTCACTTCATACATGTACCCACGATCGGTGGTATGTAAATTATTAAAGTTGCAGTTCTTTGTGAAAGGTGGAATGGCCAGAGTCATGTCACAGTGAGTGTTATTCGTGTTGAGTGTAGTTAGGCAGGTCTCGTGGGGTATACAGTGTGTCCCAGGAGGAGTGGTCAGTATTCAGGGATATGACAGTAACAATCATTCGAAGCAAAAAAGTATAGTAAACGTGAGCTGTGAAGTGCATTCCTTAAGAGCTATGAGCTCTTGTATATCTTCTCTAGTGTGAAACATCTCTCTCTTACTGAATAAGTGCTCATATCTCTTAAGGTAAGCATTTTAGAGCCCCTGTTTGCTAGAATGTTGTGTTACAAATGAACATTACTGTCAAATCTCTGAATATTAACCATTCATCCTGTGACACCGTGTATAAGGGGCGTGAACAGTGTCAGGTGGTGAGTGATCGCTGTGAAGGACATGGAGATGGTATGAGACAGTGTTATCAGCACTTGGCAGAATTTGAAAGAGCGCCTCATTATGGGTATCCATTTGGCCAGTTGTCCAACAGTGCAACACTCAGATTTTCTGGGCATCCACATGCTTCAGTGGCCCGATGTTGGACTGCATGGGTTCGTGGGGATAGACATACTCGTCGTCAAGGTCCCAGTCTACCACGTCTGACCACCACAATGGAGGATTGCCGTTTTGTGTAATAAGCACTTCGTAACCCCTTCACATCTCTCTCTCTCTCTCTCTCTCTCTCTCTCTCTCTCTCTCTCTCTGCCGTCCGAGAACATGTAATGGAGGCCCTGCAATATCCTGTTACGATGTCACAGCCCCCTCCCCCCCCCCCCCCCTCCGCACCTACGTCAACGTCAACTTTCTTCCCTATAAACTTTGCCCTTGATGTCTCGTTCGGTTACATTGACGACCTGTGTGAATGCCGCCATTTGAAATAGAATATGTAATGTTTCGATGTTCAGTCCCGTCCCATTCCGTTCCTTCAAATCTTAATCGACCTTTACTCAACAGCTAGCAAAAATGTTCAAATGTGTGTGAAATGTTATGGGACTTAACTGCTAAGGTTACCAGTACCTAAGCTTACACACACACACACACACACACACACACACACACACACACACACACACACACACCCATGCCCGAGGGAGGACTCGAACCTCCGCCGGGACCAACCGCAAAAATTTTCATTCGCGCGCTTTGCGTAAAGTGTGTGACAGGGTAAAAACTGCTTGAGAACATAGAATTGATGCCAGAGCGGTCGTCCTCTTTACTGTTTTACTTTTACGGGAGAGTAGCTCGTCTGGATGTGACACTTGACGAAGCACGGGGTGTTGGAGGCCAGCTGCCGTTCGGTGGGGGTGGCAGCGGGCGGTCGCTCATTTAGCCGTCTGTTGTCGCAGAGGCCGATACCCGACACGGCAGCCCGTTCTCATTAAAACTCGTGCCTCTCCAATTATAGCCTGCTGCGAGCAAAACACATGCTGCACGCGCGCCTCGACTCCCCCCCCCCCCCCCCCCCCACATGCCTTTCTCCATTTTTCCTCCGTTTTTTCTCATCGTTACCTTTTTATTGACAAAAATTTAGATAACTATCTTCGCAGTTAACAATATAAGACTTTCCGTGTCTTATTTTTCTAGCGGGTTGTACTCGTTGATATTACAGTACATTACATTGTTTTGCATGGCAGGAAACGAATCTGTACCAACGTTGTTGCCACCTCTACTAGCCTATCATGAATAATTTGTAGGTGCAACATAGCACGAGTTCCTTTTTCCTATACTGAGGTGTTCAACAATTTCGTAAACGCCACTACTGTGCGTCATTCGTCTTCATTTGCGCCTTTCACGTGCATACATAGTTTCAAACATTACACCACATTTGAAGTATAGTTTCTGAACTGCCGCTGCAGTTAGTATTACGTGATCGACGTTTTTACGATCTGTTCTAGGTCTCTTAGACGTTGACAACAGATGTTAGCTTATTTGATGGAACGTACTGTTCAGCAAGATACCACGTGATTGGTGTGAATTGGTGCTGATAGAAGTTGCTCATGCTCATCTCTCTGGAGAAAATGTTACAAGGTCTTTCCTAGAACATCATGTCTGTCACTACACAGCGCAGTCTTCCAGCTTGTTCTGCTCTGCTCTTTGCTGTGTAACGGTTGGTCTAAATATAAAAGTGCACACCTTATTCACCAGTCGCAGGTTCGAATCCTGCCTCGGGCATGGATGTGTGTGATGTCCTTAGGTTAGTTAGGTTTAAGTAGTTCTAAGTTCTAGGGGACTGATGACCTTAGAAGTTAAGTCCCATAGTGCTCAGAGCTATTTGAACCTTATTCACCACCTAGTGTCATTGCCATCTCCAGTCTTTAAAATTTCAAAAGTAACATGTGGTCTGGCGCTTTTTCGGTTCTCTTTCTAATGTTTTTAACCTTTTTGAGGTATCCCTAGCTTTCTTTTGTGAGGGTAGCATGGTACGAACAGTTTGTCTTCCGCAAGCACTGTTATTCGCTTTTCATTAATTCCTACAGAAACAAACAACCTCTTCCCGTAATACACAAACACGATCCTTGTAAGACGTTTCGATATACATGTTCAATTAACTGAATGGCGACCTTGTCACACATACAGAGAATCGGTGATGAATAACCATCTCAAAAATGGTATGTGGATTCTAATTACGTTTCCGATGTGAATTGAGGCTGTTTGGCTACACCATCGAATGTACTCTCCACACTTGTGAAACTGGGGAAATTCCATTCTTTGAAGCAGGTTCCCTTGCAAAAGGATGAGTATTAGCCAGGTTCAGACAGTTGCAGTCCCGTATGTACTGAAAATTGATGACCCAGGGTGACCCACGGGAAGTATTAGGTTGTTGCATAAGTTCGTAGCGCTTTCCCTTAAGTTTAATAAACTTAGCAGAGACTTTCGTCATCGATAATATACTCTCCTTCACTATTTACAACAGTCTGCCAACGGTGGGGAAACGTTTCGATTCCGTGACTGTAGAAATCACATGGTTTTGAGGCGAAGAACTCGTCGAGCGATGTCCGGAGCACATCCGAAAAGGAAGTTCGTTGAACGTTGTTCGATACAGACCGGAAAAGGTGAAATTTGACGGCGCAAGATCAGTTAAATAAGGTGAGTGCGGAATGGCTTCGCCAATCCAACTCCTGTATTGTGTTTTGCGTCAGTCTAGCTGAATACGGGTGGATGTTATCGTTGTGTAGCATCACTTCACGCAGTACTCCTGGTCGGTGTTCTTGAATTGCGTCTGCGGAACGTCTCAGTTGTTGACAGTAAATGTCAGCAGTGATGGTTACACCTCGGGGAAGCAACTCGTGGTACACCACACCGTCGCTGTTCCACCACATGCATAACATTATCTTTCGTGGATACACGCAGGTCTTTGTACGGGGAGTTGCTGCTTTGTCTGGGCTCAGTCATTCATTTCTTATGCTTATATTAGCATAAAGACACTATTTCTCGTCACCAGTAATGATACAGGATAGGAACTGCGGTGTTGTTCACGAGCTAATTGATGACTAGAAAGGTGATTTTTGTGTTGCTTTAGAGCATGCGGTACCAATATACCCGATTTTTGAACCTTCCCCATTGTATGCAAATTTCGTTCGATGGTGGAATGATCACAGTTCATAGCATTTGCCAGTTCTGGAGTACAATGACATGGATCAGTGTGGATTAATGCGTTTAAACGATACTTCATCAAACCCCGAAGGTCTCCATGAAAGTGGAGAGTCACTGATGTCAAAACGATCCTCTTTAAAATGAGGAAACTGTTTTCTTGCCGCGCTCTGTATAATTTTTAACCCCATACACAGCGAAAATATTTCTGGCTGCCTCCGCTGCTGTCATCTCTCTGTTGAACTCACCAAACAGAAGAATATGTCAGAAATGTTCCGGTTTCTCCACTTGTCACTCCATCTTTTAGCGTCCATAGCTCCACTCACTTCCCCTGAATAAAAAAAAATGCAAACTCAAACAGCAACAGTGAACTGCAAACAAAAAATTACAATCAATAAATAAACCCATAGCAAGCGGAATACCAGCATCCATAACAAACCGCTACGAACTTACGCACCGACCTAATACTATATTTTCGTTTGGTTATTCTGAAGTTCAGAGTATATTTGCACCAATGTAATTTATACATAATTGTTCTACATAGACTGGCATTACCGAAAAGTCACACACAAGTTTATTTCTTAAAAACGCACCACATTATTGGGGATGCATTGCTGAAGACGTTCGCGGAAGTTCATCATTATTTCTCAATAATTTCCTCAGGAATGACCACCTCTTCTTCCCAGATTACGGATTCGAGCTCATCGGCATTGTAGAGCCACCGTGGAAAAACTTCGTTCTTGAGATAACCTCACAGAAATAAATCAAGGGCTAAAAGATAACGAGGTCGTGCATGGGATATCACCGAATTGCGATTCCAGTCGATGTGAAAAGTGGCGCCTCTGTGTAGTCATTTTACAGGCCATGTTGGCTGTAGCCACATCTTGCAGAAATCATACCACGTTAGACGGCAATGTCCCTGCAGCTGTTGAATGAAGAAATACCTATGGCAACGTACCGCTCGAACTGACACTCACTGGTTGGCCGTGGTTGTCTTTATAAAAAAGCCCACAGATTCCAGCGGACTGTTCGACTGCCAACGACAACCTTTGGGCTATCCAACGCCTTTTCCTGGATGTACTGCGGGTTTGTATGTCATGGAATGGCGCCAGACAGAGCGTTGTGGGCTTCGTTTCAGAGCTGCACGACCTCGTCGGATATTTTCCGATGTTCGAAGTGTCATTACAGGTCCCTTACGCTTCGCAATGGTGACAGAACCCATTTCATACCATTTTTTTATCCACCTGCTTATTGTCCTGTCTGGAACATGGATATTCTTCCATGGCGCGTTGCGCGTTGGATAGCCGCAACTCTCTGTACTCCACTGCCTCAATACACAGTAGCACTCGCCAACGTTTCATACTGAACTAAATGACATGCTACGTGCGTCCGATTAGATAAGGTAGGTGGCGAAAGCACATCCACATCTGAGAAGAGTCACCAGTTGAAAATGTGCTATTTCCCGTGGCCACCCTGTATGATTCCATAAACATTCTCTCCGGATTGTCAATACTCCTCATGTTTTTAATCCTCTGACTGAATAGCGTATGTCTTATTAAAAATGCCACTGTCGAAGTGAGTTGTTGCGACCTGTTCATCGTAGTTCACTGTATTAGAGACTGGTACACAAGACTTTTCGTTTGTAAATAAACACTGTCGATGGTTACCATTACTGAAGAAATTCGACATGATTTGTCGCGTAGGCTTGAAGTGGGTGACGAATGCTACAATATCGTTTCGTGGCATCTCTGCAGGAGCATCTACATCTGCCTAGATACTCCATAAGCCACCATACGGTGGGTGGCGGAGGTATCCTGTACCACTACTTGTCACTTCCTTTCCTGTTCCACTCGTAAATAGAGCGAAGGAAAAACACCTGTCTGTGTGTCCCCGCATGCGCCCTAATTTCTCGTATCTTATCTTCGTGGTCCTTAATGCTGGTTGTCTGAATTTTATCAATAGTGTTTCTCTAAAAGAACGCCGCCTTCCCTCCACGGATTCCCATTTGAGTTCCCGAAGCATCTCCGTAACACTTACATTTTGTTAGGACCTACCGGTAACAAATGTAGCAGTCCTCCTCTGAATTGTTTCGGTGTCTTCCTTCAATCCGACCTGGTGCGGATCCCAAACACTCCAGCGCTACTCAAGAATAGATCGCATCAGCGTCCTATATGCAGTCTCCTTTACAGGTGAACCACTCTTTCCTAAAGTTTTCCCAATAAACTAAAGTCGACCATTTGCCTTCCCTACCACAGTTCTCACATGCTCGTTCCACCTCATACCGCTTTGCAACGTTACGCCAAGATATTTAAACGACTTCACTGTGTCAAGCAGGACATTAGTAATACTGTATCCGAACATTACAGGTTTGATCGTCCTGCTCATCCGCATTAACTTACGTTGTTCCACATTTAGGGCTAGCTGCCATTCATCGCACCAATTGGAAATTTTGTCGAAGTCGTCTTGTATCTTCCTACAGTCACTCAATTTCGACACCGTACCGTACACCACGGCATCATCAGCGGACAAACGCAGATTGCTGCCCCCATGTCAGCGAAATCATTTATTTATATAGAGATCAACAGCAGTCCTATCACACGTCCCTGGGGCACTCCTTACGATACCCTTGTTTCTGATGAACACTCGGCGTCGAGGACAACATAATGCATTCTATTATTTAAGAAGTGTTAGAGCCGCTCACATATCTGTGAACTTATTCCGTATGGTCGTACCTTCGTTACCAGTCTGCAATGGGACACCGTGTCAAATGCTTTCCGGAAATCTAGAAATAAGGAATCTGTCTGTCTGCCCTTCATCCATAGTTCTCAGTACATCACGTGAGAAAAGAGCACGCTGAGTTTCGCCGAGCGATACTTTCTAAAACCGTGCTGATTCGTGGACATAAACTTCTCAGTCTCAAGAAAGTTTATTGTATTCGAACTGAGAATGTGTTCAAGGAGTCTGCAGAAAACTGAAGTAGGGACGTTGATCTGTAATTTTGTGGGTCCGTTCTATTACCTTTCGTATATACCGGTGTCACCTGCGCCTTTTTCCAGTCACTTGGAACTTTGCACAGGGCGAATGATTCACGATTTAGGTAAGACGCCAGTGCCATAGAGTACTCTTTGTAAAATCGAACTGGGATTCCATGCGGACCTGGTAATTTGTTTGCTTTCCAATCTTTCAGTAGGGTCTCTACACCAAGTATGCTTATTACTACGCCGTCCATACGGTAGTCTTCCCGATGGTCAAATGACGGTATGTTTGTACGATTCTCCTTCGATTATCTTCAACTGCCGAACTTTGGAGCTCCCAATAACTAATAAACCCGTCTCCCCCCCCCCCTCCCCCTCTCGTGCTGGCTCGGACGTTGCCGTAGGAGTGCCCACATGTCCAATGTCCGCTCACAGAATGAATGGGAGAGGCCTGGCGACCAGTCTCCACACTTGCCTTCCGCCTCGAGCGATGCGAACGCGTTACCATCCGCCACTCACTCTGCTGTGAGGGCAGATCCACCTCCTCAGGTGCACAAGGTGGTGCCCCGGAAAGCAGAGCCAGTTCAAATGTGTGTGAAATGTTATGGGACTTAACTGCTAAGGTCATCAGTCCCTAAGCTTACACACTGCTTAACCTAAATTATCCTAAGGACAAACACACCCACCCATGCCCGAGGGAGGACTCGAACCTCCGCTGGGTCCAGCCGCACAGTTCATGACTGCAGAGCCAGTGGTTGAAACAAGTGACACCAAATTCTCCGTCACCGCTAAACCCCGGAGCAGCAGCGTGAAAGTGACTGACCGTAGACAAAAGCACATTCAGGTGTTCACGAACTGCGGCCAGCTCCTCCTGCGACCGCACTCAGCATGCACATGTCGTAGCCATCCTAGCAAGACTAACTGAAGAAGTGAACTATAAAACCAGACAATCCTAGATATGCAAGGTGCTACCATCTTGATGCCTCACCAGTGGAGCTACGAAACTGGCTGTTCAGTGAGCAACTCCTGCGTTACAGACTGAATATATCTACACTTACAAAAACGGGAGCATCATGGTATACGCAGATGCAGAAGAAAAGAATGTACATGATTACCTTGTTCCGCTCGTCGTACAGATAGTAACTTACTTCTGGATCCGTGGATTCCATCACTTTCAGTATTCATGGCGTGGACAGTGTCCTTTGTGTTCCCGAGGCATACACCTGTCCAGAGTTAATATTTTTTTGAGTGAAAGCAGCAGCTTGATTCCACTTTGAAAAACGCAGAGAAAATAAACTGCGGAATTCTTACGATGCCTGAGAAAAAGATACATAGATACTCGCAGAGACCAGCTTTCTATTTATTGAGTTCTTACATTACTTCTTAGAATCTCTCCTAACATGTCGAAATTGTAAGATTCTATTTCTTCTTTCCTTTACTTTTAGTCGACCACGTTTCACTTCGATAGAAGGCTACATTCCAGACAGAAAAAGCTTCTTAACGCAGAAATTTATGTTCGATGTTAACACATTCCCCTTTCTTCAAGAAATCTTTCCTTTTGCTATTTCCACTATACATTCTGACTCCGTATCTTCTTTACTTCAGCCGTCGTAAGTTATTGTCTGTGGAAAAGCGCAACTAATGTACTGATGTTAGTGTCTTCATTTCATAATCGAATCCACTCAACGCCACCTGCTTTAATACGACCCACGCCTCATTACCCTTGTTTTACTTTTGTGGTGTTCATCTGATAACCTGTTTCGATTACACTATCCATTCCGTTCATCTGCTCTTCCAAGTACTTTGGCGTCTCTGACAGAACTGCGATGTAATCGGGTAGCCTCAAAGCTTTCATTTCTTCTCCCTGAACTTTAATTTCCTTTCCAAATTTCTCCTTTGTTTCCTTAACTGCTTTCACAGGGTACAGATTGATTAAGGTGGGAGACAGGCTACAATCCTACCTTATTTCCTTCTCAATTACTGCTTTCCTCTTGCGTTTCCCAACTCTTTGCAACTGCACTCTCGTTTCTGTATAAATGTAGTTGACCTATAGAACAAATACGTAGTTGAAATTGAAAGTTACCATTCACTTTTGGATGAGGCTAAACGGGCTCTCTTATTTTTCACACGATAAATTAGCGAAAGCTCGTCTATGTCGACTCAACAGTTAGTTAAGTACTCACTTGGTTTTGAAACGTGCTGGTATCGTTGGGTCTGAGCACTCCGAATATCGAGACAGTTCACATTCTTAAGATGGTGAGTGGAGGCGGTTAAAGCTCTTGTTTGTGCTGCTTCTTGTAAACATAGGAAAGGACAGAGAAGGAACGATCGTTTGTTGCAAGGTTTGCTCTAAACACAGTCAAGGAGTGGCAGACTGTGTGTGTGACTCGCGCATTATAGCAGGTAGACAGACTTATTTTCTGACTGCGGCCCACGTGACCAGATCGATGGGCTTGCGCTCCGGCCACAGCCTCCACTCCACACCTCCTTCTAGAGGCCCCCCAGGGGTCCACAACTCTTTTGTGGATACGTGCGTAGCGAGCACGGGACCCCGAGCTAATGTGGCCCTCCTTCCTTTCCGGGCTGCATACCTTCCTTTTCCGCATCCATCCCTATCCCCCGTCTTCGCCACCCCTCCCCTCACCTCTGGCTCTTTCCTTTCCTTTCTCCCCCTCTGGGAGTATGGCTTGTGCCTACGTCCGGAGACGGACGCTCGTAAATGTAACGCATTCTTCGCCTTCTCTGCTTGTATGTCTTCATCCTTCCTTTGTCCTTCTCTTTTCCTTACCTCTTCTCTTTACCCTTTTCTCCGCTGCGGCGTTTGAAACCTCTCTTCTTTCCTTTCCCTTTCTTTGTTTTTCCCTTTCTCTTTCTTCCTCCCTGTGCGTGTCTGAAGGCCGACCCACGCATTTTCGTGCGTAGCCGGTGACGGGGTAACGCGTAATTCCCCGCCCCGGGTAGACAGGTAGGACATGTACATACCCCCTGGTAACGGCCAGGCCCAGGGAGGGGTGATCACCCGAGCTGATGCCTTCCGAAAGTGCCGATTGGTCCCCCCCGTCCGTTTCTCGGGAGGTGTGACTTGAGGTGTGAACAATCACCTAAGGCGGGAGTGCCCTCAGAGAGGGCCCCCACAAGGGAGGAGCGCGCCATCGGAGACGCCGGTAATCATGGGGTATTCTTCCGCAATGGTTTCCTCGCCTTCCACTATGTCTGCTCACAAGCGTAAGTTCACCGAGTCTCAGCCACAGACAGTTCTTCCATCGTTGCCACAGTTCCTTGTTGTTTCTCGGTCTGATGAAGGTCACGACTTCTCCACAGTCAACCCTTTCATTATTCAGAAAGGTGTCGACGCAATTGCAGGTCCTGTAAAGTCTTGTTCCAGATTACGGAATGGCACCTTGTTGTTAGAAACAGTCAGTGCCCTCCAGGCACAAAAATTGCTGCGTACTTCACTTCTCCACACCTTCCCTGTCCGGGTGGAACCGCACCGTACTTTAAATTCCTCGCGTGGAGTCGTTTATACACGCTCCCTCGATGGATTGTCCGACGACGAAATTCAGCATTACCTGTCTGACCAGGGCGTAATGGCTGTTCATAGAGTTATGAAAAGGGTTGACACGAACATCATTCCAACCCGCACTGTCTTCTTCGCATTTTACAAAATTCAACTTCCATCCAAAATCAAAGCAGGCTATAAGATAATTTCCGTTCGCCCTTACGTCCCAAACCCTAAGCGTTGCTATCGGTGTCAGCGGTTCAATCACACTAGCCAGTCCTGTTCCAATCCGGCCGAATGTGTTACGTGTGGCAAGGATGCCCATGAGGGTGCATGTCCACCTCCATCCCCTCGCTGCATCAACTGTATGGGTGACCATGCTGCTTCCTCTCGAGATTGCCCCATTTTTAAAGACGAGAAGCTCATTCAGGAAATCAGAGTGAAGGAAAGGATGTCGACCTTTGCTGCTCGAAAATTATTCGCCAGTCGACAGACCACCGTGCCTCAGACAGGAAAATACAGCACTGTCCTTGCTTCTCCTCGGCCAACAAAGGAGGCGGCCACGGAGACTTCCGACCTCACCTTTAGTGCCACGGTCGCCAGATCGGCCAGCGCAAAGATCGCCCGTTCAACCTCACCACTTTCGCCTGCCCACTCTATGGCTCACCCTTCATCGGATTCTGCTAAATCTCGAGCCCAAAAGTCATACACCAAGACTTCGAAAAAAGAGCATACTCTTGAAGATTTTTTTACGTACCCCAACTTCACAACCATCGGTTCCTGCTCCATCTAAACATCATATTTCCAAAAAGTCTAATAAGAAACCCAGTTCATCTCCTTCTCCGCCAAGGTGTGTCTCATCTACAGCACCGCCTGGCGGAAATCGCCCTCAGCCGTCTTCTGTGTCGCCGAGGCGCACTGCTGGCGGCCGATCAACCAGCTGATCGCTGGTGGCAGGAGCTGCTCCTGAACAACCTATGGATCAGGATCTTCTGCCTTCGGCAGAATGCCATTCCATGCTGTCGGTCGCAAGCTCTGAGCAGTCGTTGAGTTGACGGCAACCTTGGTCACATTCCTCCATTTTCTGTTCACCCTATGTCCATTATCCACTGGAATATCCGCGGCATTCGAGCCAATCGGGATGAATTGTCGATCCCCTTATGATCCTACTCGCCGGTCATCTTCTGTCTTCAGGAAACAAAGCTGCATCCCCATGACTGCTTTGTTCTCCCCCATTTTCAGTCCGTCCGATTTGATCTCCTCTCTGTTGAAGGCACTCCAGCCCATGGAGGACTCATGATTCTTCTCCATGATACCCTCCATTATCACCCAATCCACTTAAACATTTCCTTCCAAGCTGTCACTGTCCGTCTTTCCCTTTCTGGATACACATTTTCTCTTTGTACTGTATACATTCCATCGTCCACACCAATGGCACGAGCTGATCTCCTTCATCTTCTTGGTCATCTTCCACACCCCTATTTGCTGGTTGGGGACTTCAATGCCCACCACCCGCTTTGGGGATCTCCACATCCTTGTCCACGTGGCTCACTATTGCTAGACGTCTTCCACCAAGCGGATCTAGTTTGCCTCAACACTGGGGTCCCTACATTTTTGTCTGCCTCCACGACAAATTTCTCTCATCTGGACCTTTCGGTTGGTACTGTTCCCCTAGCTCGGCGCTTCGAATGGTTCGCCCTTGATGATACACACTCGAGTGATCACTTTCCATGTGTCCTTAGACTGCAGCCTCAACTGCCCTATATGCGCCCGCGACGCTGGAAGTTTGCCCAAGCCGATTGGACACTTTTTTCGTCTCTAGCGACATTCGATGAC
Source organism: Schistocerca americana (assembly GCF_021461395.2). Classification (NCBI taxonomy): domain Eukaryota; kingdom Metazoa; phylum Arthropoda; class Insecta; order Orthoptera; family Acrididae; genus Schistocerca; species Schistocerca americana. The sequence continues at coordinate 403,613,826 of NC_060130.1, forward strand.
CGTCACTTTCCTAGCGTCGACGATGAGGTCACACATAATACCGACGTTATTCTTACAGCTGCGGAACGTTCAATACCACGCACCTCCGAATTGCCCCGGCGCCCCCCAGTTCCTTGGTGGAACGGGGCATGCCGTGACGCAATACGTGAGCGGAGACGTACTCTTCGCGTTTTCCGCCACCATCCTACTTTGGCCAACTGTATCCGCTATAAGCAGTTCCGTGCGCGATGCCGTCGCGTCATCCGCGATAGCAAGAAGGCAAGCTGGAAATTCTTTATTAGCTCATTTAACACCTCCACTCCCTCCTCGGAAGTTTGGGGTCGGATTCGACGGTTATCAGGCGCGCCTAGTTTCTCCCCGGTCTCTGGGCTCACTGTCGCGCGTGATACGTTAGTGGACCCCGTCGCAATTTCTAACTCCTAGGGTAAACACTTTGCTGAGATTTCGAGCTCTTCAAATTACCCGCCAGCGTTTCTCCCGAAGAAACGTGCAGCGGAAGTGCAACCTCTTGCTTTCTTCTCTCAAAATCGCGAAAGCTATAATACTGTTTTCTCCATGCGGGAACTCCAACATGCACTCTATTCTTCTCGCTCCTCCGCCCCAGGACCGGATGGTATCCACATCCAAATGTTGCTGCATCTATCAACCCATAGTCTGCGATACCTCCTTCGCATTTATAATCGAATTTGGACCGACAGTACTTTTCCCAGACGATGGCGGGAAGCTATCGTCGTTCCTGTTCCGAAACCTGGAAAGGACAAACATCTCCCCTATAGCTATCGCTCCATTTCTCTCACGAGTAGTGTATTTAAGGTTTTGGAGCGTATGGTGAATTGCCGTTTAGCTTGGTGGCTGGAGTCCCGCAGTCTTTTAAAACCTGCCCAATGCGGTTTCCGAAAGCATCGTTCTGCAGTTGACCATCTTGTTTCTCTCTCCACTTATGTCATGAACAATTTTCTCCGGAAACGCCAAACAGTAGCAATATTTTTTGATCTGGAGAGAGCATACGATACCTGTTGGAGGACAGGCATCCTCCGCACACTGTTCTCTTGGGGCTTTCGAGGTCGGCTACCCCTTTTTATTCGCGAATTTATGGCAGAGCGCACATTTAGAGTGCGGGTGAACACTACTCTCTCCCGTACTTTCTCCCAAGAAAACGGTGTACCCCAGGGCTCCGTGCTAAGTGTTGTACTGTTTGCTATTGGCATAAATCCAATTATGGATTGTCTCCTTCCTGATGTCTCGGGCTCCCTCTTTGTGGACGATTTTGCGATCTACTACAACTCTCAACGGACCAGCCTTCTTGAACGACGTCTTCAAGGATGTCTCGATCGCCTCTACTCTTGGAGCACCGACACCGGCTTCCGTTTTTCTCCCAGTAAGACCGTTTGTGTTAATTTTTGGCGACGTAAGGAGTTTCTTCCACCCTCCTTACATCTAGGACCTGTCAACCTTCCGTTTTCGGACGTCGCTAAATTCTTGGGTCTTATGTTTGACAGAAAGCTGTGCTGGTCCTCCCACGTTTCCTATCTTTCGGCTCGCTGTCTGCGATCGCTCAACACCCTCCGTGTCCTGAATGGTACCACCTGGGGAGCGGACCGAGTGGTCCTTCTCCGCCTCTATCGCGCCTTAGTGCGCTCGAAATTGGACTATGGAAGCATAGTTTACTCCTCTGCTCGGCCGTCTATTCTTCGTCGTCTCGACTCTATCCACCACCGTGGATTACGTTTAGTGTCTGGAGCTTTTAACACCAGCCCTGTGGAAAGCCTTTATGCTGAGACTGCTGAACCTCCGCTGTCCAATCGGCGAGCAGTCCTTCTGAGTCGTTATGCTAGCCATCTGTCTTCCATGCCTGCTAATCCAGCCCATGACATTTTTTTCGACGCCTCCTTTGATGTAGGGTATGCAGGCAGCCCCTCCTCCCTACTACCACCGGGAGTCCGCTTCCGTCAACTGCTCCATTCTCTTTCCTTCCGCTTTCCTAAAACCTTCTTGGCAACTTGGGGTACAGCACTGCCTTGGCTCCGTCCCCGGATCTGCCTGTTCCGTGACCTTTGCCAGTTTCCCATGGATGGTACTCCTTCACTTGTTTATCGTCGGGCATTTGCTGCTGTATGTGCACAAATGAAGGAAGCCACATTTAATTACACTGATGGCTCGAAAACATCGTTAGGAATAGGGAGTGCCTATATTGTTGGCGACACCCCAAATCAATTTCGGCTTCCCGACCAGTGTTCGGTTTATACTGCGGAGCTTTACGCTGTTCTCCAGGCTGTCCACTACATCCGCCGCCATCAGCGGATACAGTATGTTATCTGCTCAGATTCTCTCAGCTCTCTCCTCAGTCTCCAAGCTCTTTACCCTGTGCACCCTCTGGTCCACCGGATTCAGGACTGTGCGCGCTTGCTCCACCTGGGGGCGTCTCTGTGGCGTTCCTCTTGCTCCCGGGACACGTTGGTATCTGTGGAAATGAGGCGGCTGATATTGCGGCCAAGGCTGCAGTTTCTCTTCTTCGGCCAGCTGTTCAATCGATTCCCTTCGCCGATCTACGGAGCGTTTTATGTCGTCGTGTTGTTCTTTTATGGCACGCACATTGGTCGACACTTCCCAATAATAAATTGCGGAACGTGGAAGCTCTTCCCTGTGCTTGGACCTCTTCCTCCCGAACGCGTCGTCGGGAGGAGGTAATTTTAACTAGACTCCGGATAGGGCACTGTTTTTTTAGCCATCGACATCTTTTAAGCGGCGATCCTCCCCCACTCTGTCCCCTCTGCTCTCAGCTGTGGACGGTAAGACACCTTTTAATTGAGTGCCCCTATTTTACTCCGTTACGCGCCCGTCTACAGCTGTCGCCTGATATATCGTCAATTTTAGCAGATGACACGCGCTCGGTCGATCGCGTTCTCGAGTTTATTAGTGCCAGTGAAATGACGTCAGTCATTTGAAGCTTTTTTTTTGGGGACAAGCAACCCCTTTCAGTAGTGGATTTTTAAACCTTGCTTCTGCTTTTAGTTTCTCCAATTTTTTGAGTTTCGTTCCCATTGCTGCTGGTTTCCATTTTCGGTTTTTGCTTTTTCCTAAGTCACTGACCGGGCGCTAATGACCATAGCAGTTTTGCGCCCTAAAACCAAAACAAAAAAAACAAAGAAAAAATCCTTCTAGAGCTTCATTACAGGATGCGTTTCCTGTGACCCCCACCAACAAGTCCATAACAGTTCTTCGTAACTTGACGAACGTTTTCAACGGAGAGAGCTATTCAGACGTAAAAGTAACTTTGGCCGTACCGCGAGGGAGTATTATAGGACAGTTTATAGGACCGTTCTTTTCACAATATGTGCAGGATGTTAAAGTACTCACATATTGAGGGAATGGTAGTATGAACAAAAAAGAATATAAAAATATCCAGTAAATATGAGATCTAAAATGCATATCGTAAGAGCTATGAGCAATTGCCCATCTTCGCTACTATGGAACACACATTTTCTACTGCAAGTTATTTGATATTACGACTGACCTACGGAATGCAGTAAACAAATCAGAACAGATTCTGTTACTGTGAAACAGCGGAGCTTCTAAGGTATTCTGTTTGCGATTACATTCGGTCTGCAGTTCTGATCCTTCGCTAAAGGAGGTTCTCAATGCAGTATCTATTCATAGTAAGGCATATTTCTGTCTGACGACTCGGGGAATCACGCACTCTCTGAAAAACGCTGTCACGGATGCGCTGGCAGGCATTGATGACGCGTTCCTGTAATGTTAGTACATCATTAATGGGACCTGCTTTCATCAAAGTGTCCTTACAATCGAGCCTCCAGACGATTGAAATCGGTGGAACTAACTGGTCAACGTAGTGTATCTTCCCGACAAAACCATTGCCCTTTAAATGTTTGTGTGAGATGTTATCGGACATTTCACAGAAAATGGGCTGGTGCTTCATCATGCATGAACCACATATGCAGCCGTTACTGGAATCGTACCTCCTACAGCAGAACAGGCAAGTCTTTTGATCAGAACTGAAGATAACTTGCACCAGTCAACCTGTTTGATAGTAGCTGAAATGTTTTTCACAATAGCGAAGATGATCAATTGCTCATAGCTGTTAAACCCATGTTTAATGTACATTTTTTGTCTTGTTTTGGCCCGTACTACATCCTCTCAAAATAAGAAAGCTTTTTTTGACAGCCTGTATGAATGAAGTAGTGGGTATTATCGGAAGCTCCATGAGCTTTTTTGCAGATGATGCTGTTGTATAAAAAGAAATTCCCTTGTCCAAGACAAAAATACAAATGAACGTTTTACACATATTCTCGACTTGGAACGAGAAACATAGTTTGAAACTCGAAAATGTGTAAACCATCCTTTATTTGTATTTTTGCTTTGAACGTGACAAATTTTGATAATGGAATTATACGTAAAGTGTCCGGAGTAAGAGTAATGAAGCACAAGCTGCAGTTTAGAAGTAATAAGCTTGTCTTAAAAAAATGCATTTGTTAGTTCCGAGGTATGGTGTCTGCAAAACATTCAACTCCTGATGGCAGCTGTGGCTTTAAAGAAGTACATTCGACATTTAATGATCTGAGGAAACTTTCAGTATCAGAAATCACAGCTGGGCTATGTAAATGTTTGGAAATCTCCACACACACGTTGTAATCTATAATACGAGTTCCTCTTATTTGTGTTAAATGTCACACCGGAAGAAAGAGCTCTTCGCCAGGCCGTGAAAGGCCCAAGGTATGTCTGTCGGCCGCCGTATCATCTTCTGCCTTGCGGCGTCATGAGGATGCGGTATGGAGGGGCATGTGGTCAGCGCACCGCTCTCCCTGTCGCTTTGCAGACGTTCCAGACTGTGGAGACGCTAATACGCGTTCAAGTAGCTCCTCAATTGGCCTCACGAGGCTGTGTCACGCCGTACCAGTCCTCTCACTAAGAAAAAATCCTTAGCAGTACCGGAAATCGAAACCGGGCCTTTCCCATGACAGCCATCTACGCTGACCACAGAGCTACGGAGGCGGACAGCGGAAGAAAGAGGAGTAACTTATACCAATTAACACCATTTTGTACACCCATACTAATGTGAGGAAAATCTTGCGGCTGCCAAACACCTCGAAAGAGACGCAGATGCCTTCTCTTATTTCACGGGGTAGAAATTACTAAAATTCTAAAGCTGCTTGTCTCACTTTGTGAATGCCATTCTTACCGGCGATAAAATGTGGCCTTATTAATGCGATATTCCAACGAATTTAAAGAACGGGATGTCAGCATTTTCAGTCCAAAAATGGCAAGCAGTTTGTCAGAGAAAGCTGACTGTTCTTCCTTAATTTAAAGCCTTGTATTGAAATTCGTGCTTGCCTTTCGTTCAAGAAAACACGTACAAATCTCAAGCACATAGTTTAGCAATTCCTAATAACTATCCAGTTGATGTATGCTTCACCGTGTTAGAGTATCCGCCCTGTAGCTCCCATCTTGCCATTTGTGACTTCACTTCGTTTCCACAAATGAACACACAGCTGCAAAGACGAAAATTTCTTATGTACAAAAAACTCTAATATGCGGTGGAATGTTCATATCTCCTGGCTAACATCATTTCGCGAAAGTGGTTTGATGAGTGGTTTCAAAGGATGAAAAGTACTATCGATTGTAAAGTCTGTATTATTATTATTATTATTATTTTAATTTATTTATTTATCGTGTGGAAATACACATGCAATTTACAGCGATATTTACACAACAAACGAAATATTTATATATAACAAAAGGAATGTACAGGAATTATGGTCACTAATTATATCACAAACTGATATCCAAATAGTCTATCCAATCCAATGCCGTTGGCGAGGCGTTGATTATGTCGTTCCAGTCTTCACTAAAACATCTATTGGAACATTCCTCCACAATGTGTTCAACAGATTGTTCTGCTGCCCCACAGTCGCACATCGGGGTGTCTGAGAGTCCCAATTTGTACGTTCTTCCATGTCCACATCGGATTCTGTTGAGCACACACCACGTTCTTTTAGGTAGTTGGAAGCCTGGCCTGCATGTGGGGTCTTCGAGGCCACGACTAAGTATGCTGGTGTCGTTTTTCCATTTCTCCTTCCACCCCTGGCAACGGACTGCAAGAGCAGGACGGCTAAAAGTCTACACAGATGTAGGCCGAACTAGATCTCGTATCTCTCACGGTCAAAACGACATGCAGCGACCTCACAACGGCACTTTTAAGTCTGTATTATTGATAAACTGAAATGATGATATTTTTCAATACTTGGGTAGTGACCTTTGTAATGAGACTTGAAACTCTTACAGCAATGTCGATTGTATTGTGATTAATAATTCGTGACTATAGCTGGGACTAAGAGAAGTGGAACATATTGTGTTCTCTCGTATGATAACTTCTGTAAACGCACAGCACGTCAGCTGTTGGGATCAGCTTATTTCGAATGGGAGAGAACTTGTGCTGTACATTCCTAAGATCGAGAATGCAGTAGGGAACGGAACTCAGGCTGATGCGATGACTTGACTTCCATACAGTTTTCGATATAGTTCTGCATCGTTTCCTTGTAAACAAGAAAAGTGCATACTGTGTATAGGAACAGATATACGACTGGACTGAGCAGTACGTCGTTCTTAATGGGGGAGGAGACATTCTCAGAAGGGCAAGTAGCCTGTTTGCAAGCACTGCCACCTGACCGTCAACAAAAAAAAGTGATGTAATACGTGTAATGGATGAGAAGATTCGATATCGTTTCATTGCATGATCTGCAACTAGGCGAAACAGTGAAGCATCTACGAATTTCTGTGCAGAGTGATTTAAGATGGAACGGGCACATAAATCTAACCGTGGGGAAAGAATATGTCAGACCCAAGTTGATTGAAAAAATCTCGAGGAAGCGTGATTCACGCAAGAAAGAGGTCGCCTACAAAACGTTCATTAAATCAGTTCTTGAATGTAAGACCTTACCAAGGTGGACTAACGGGAGATAGAAATGAGCTGATGCTGAGGGATGTCGACAACTCCGCGTACCAAGCGAGAAATGAACAGGAATGAGGAAATGAGACAGGTACGCTATGTACCATATCGTGCCTTAGGGAGCACAAAAGCTGATGTCCATGTAGAAATCGTAATTCCAGAAACTAAAGCTGTCGCTAGATGTTCCACACTGCTACTGTTCGGCACCTATGACTCTGAATTAATGCCGCACGGCCTTGTACTGCGAATATCATTGGTACAAAAAAGCAACGAAAGCTGACAGCACTCAGTGTTCCTCGTAGGAATTAGACCTGTATTGTGTTATGACAAATGCTACTGTAAATTGGCGTTTTCTCAGTAAGGCCTGCCCCCTCATCCCTCTTGTTATCTACGTAGAAGGAAAGTATAAAATTATACGGACGTGCAAAATACCCACCTCGAATTTTCGCTAAGCGCTTATTAATTGTTCTAACGAAAGGTTTTGTTCAGCATGTGGGCGACAAAAAGATTTAAATTTGGTAGTTTCTGTAGTAGCTGTAACCGTCCAAATGGGAATGGCTCCGGTTTCTTCTGCAACATAGATACGTTCGTTAATGATGGATCACAATAATGCACTCTAGTTTGCAGCTTATTTTAGAAGTTAGAAGAATATTTGTCCACTTCCTTTGCTGAGCTGTCAGCATGTGTGACTGCGACGCTGGGGTCCGAAGCCAGGTCACTTGTGAGACAAAGGATTGTCCTTAATAGAACTGTTCGGGGGGGGGGGGGGGGGGGGTGAAGTCCTGCTCGTGAGTAAGATCGAGGAGAAATAGCCACTGCTCGTTATTAAGCTGGAATTAATGACCGTGATATTGATGAGCTTTACCACATGCTGTTTTCATTGAATGTTACCTTAGCCACGAATGAAATAGTTGGCAGCACTCCACTAAGGAGTGTACTCCAGCGTAGCTTTACATTTGTAAAGGCAAGCAAAATCTTTAAAGACTTCATTGACTATACTTTCTTTTTAGATTCACTGTTGCAGTTTTGGATTTCGTGCCATTCTTATTCTTTTTTCATTTCACTTAGTTGGCTGTGTCTGTTCGTTCGTCACTGAAGTCGTCTGTTTGTCGGTCATTCTGCATGGTTATTTCCTATATATTTGTAATTGATTACTTGTATAAATAAAATGTCCGCCACCATTCTGTTGATACGTTTTTTCGGTTTTATCCATCCTTGGTCTATTTTTTTTCTTTTATAAAGAATGTATTAAGTTCTTCTCTGATTATATGTTTTAGTTGATCTCTGAGAATACATCCTTTAACTTTCCCAACAAATTTCATTTCACCCGACTGTATTCTTCTTTTTAGTTAATGTCAGAGATTCGCTTCCATACACCAGACTAGGGGAAGTTGTTACTTCGGGTCGTTCTCAACTGGTAGTAAAGTGGATCAGCACATGTCAAAAACAAAAGACCATTTATGCGGGGTGAACCAGAATTCCACCGTGAAACTTTCAGAGGAGATAGTATGGACAAAAACAAGAAAAAAAAGTGCGGGAAACATGGGCTCCAGAGTGCATATCTTCAGAGCTATGAGCACTTGTTCATCTTCGCTACTGTGAAACATATCTCTTCTACTGAACAACTGCTCGTAGCTCTGAATGTATGCATTTTAGAGCCCATGTTTGCTACGCAGTTTTTGTTATTGTGACCGGTACTACCACCTCTGAAACGTTGTCGACGGAGTTCTGTTTCACCCTCCATATGTGAACTGCTTCGACAAGAGAGAGTCCAAATGAATTACTCACAGCGCTGCCATGCAGCTGTCGAATGCATCTGAAAGTAAGTACACACCGTAGTTTGGCTTGCGAACCACATAGTACGGCATCTTGTCATTTAATAAATGCAATAATGTTATTAACCACAGGGCAAAATTCTCGCCAAGTTGCGTAGTATTACTTATCGGAAACACTAATTCGATAATCAAAATCTTTCGTCAAATGTAAGGGTCGTCCGCCTTACCTGACGCAAACTCTAAATTAGTTCCTTTCAGGAATAAAAGTAGCATGTATTCCCAGTATTTGCAAGGAAACAAAATTAACGTCGACAGTGTACAAAATACCAAATGAAGATAAAGAGTGTAATGCAACATGTCGAATACCTCTGTCGCACTGTGTATTTTAGAGCATTGACCACGAAGTTATTAGAGTACTTGTTACTGCGCAGGTGACTCGAAACAGACCAAATGTGGAAACATCTGTCGGGTTAGTTATATAGACAGGTCAAAGAGGCATAAATGTTTATCATCCGCTGATATGTGGACTGCGGAAGAACCTCGGTTTTGGGTGCTTGGGCACACATAACTATCAGAGTGGTTCACGTAATTATTAACACATACAGCCTCGTTCTGAAGCTTGTATTTCCGTTCGGGATGACTGTATTCCTCGTTAGCGATTGATTGCAAGCTTGTATATTTTAATATTGACCGTTAAGACAGTTACGTATACCTTAAATGACACATACTTTGTCATTTTTGCGAAGTCAATTTAACCCATGATTGAATGGATCGCCAAGTATGCTATGAGGGATTCTTCCGTTAGATTATTTGCACATATTTTTATTACATTCCGACTTTTTTACATGCAGAATTCGCTCTGAAGTCGTTATGGAGAGTATTTCGTTCCTCCTTACAGACTGTGTGCAGTCGAATTTCCGTAATACATTAGTAGCGGTAAGGAAACCTGCCATCCTCTTCCAGCGTCTCCTGTTGGTGACATAGCAGGAGTGCTCTGGAATTGAATTTTCGTTGTGTCGCCGTGTTCTCTTCCAAAATACCATTCTACACGACGCTTTTTTTAAAATTTTGGCTGATACAGGCAATACAACCAGCACTGCAGTGTTCTCATTCCTTGATTATTATGTTTACACGTTTTATTTATAGTATTTCCTGTTTTATGTGGACACACAACGTTACAGCACGATGAAAATGCAAAGCCGTGCCGGACACGAGACTCGATCCGCGACCTCTGCTGTTCGAGTCAGCGCGCTAACCTGATGTGACGGATGCCGGCGATGTATACGCTAAAAGATACATGCATATGCCAACTGTGGCTCATCCGCGAAGATATTACGTACAATGGCCTCTTTACCAGTGAGTGTAACAATCTGCCAACCTGTCCCCATTGCAGCTCTGGTCATCTCCCAAAACACTGATGCAGCTTGCAATCGCAAGTTCAGTATAACTCCACCTATTCCTACAACTGTAAGGCAATACTCCCTAGCAGAAAAAATAAAACGGCTGCTCCCAACCGCCTCATCGGAGATGTGTAGGTGACATTCCCTGCGGCTGTTAAGCGTGTAGGGTGCAGTCGTCTGCAAGTTGTGACTCGCGTCGGCATCAACGACACCTGTCGCGTGGGTTCTGAGGACATCATACTTCATACAGGCAGCTGGCACAACTGGTGGAGACTGCTGGCCTCACGTGTGGGGTGCAAGCGGAGTTCGCAATTTGCAGCACTGTTTCTTTGGTTTGGAGCCGAGAGGAAGGTCTTAACCAAATGATTCCTCGACTATGTGACGGTCTTGGATGCAGATTTCTAGGCCCCCACTATCGGTTTGGGATTTGTAGGACTCCCCTTGATAGGGCAGGGGTACACTACACAAAGGAAGCAGATAGCTGGGTAGCAAGAGCACGTGTGGAGCGCACAGTTTTTTTTTAGGTTAGACAGTAGTTTGAGGCACTCCGATGAACAGGCGCCATTCGCTAAGCAGCAAGGGAACAAGGGAAGTCAGACCACGTTTAGAGTAAAGACACTTTGATTGTTAAAATCTTATCAGTAAGTTGTGGAAGTGTTCGTAACAAAGTTTCCGAATTTACGAAAGTTCTCGCGCTCAAATTATTCTTGGGACCGAGAACTGGCTGAAACCGGAAGTGGAAAGCTCAGTCACATTCAGCGAGTCATGGAACGTATATCGCAAAGACAGATTAGAGGCCCTAGGAGGGAGGAGTGTTCATTGCAGCCGACAAAAATGTTTCTGTTGAGGTTACCGACGGCAGAACGTGGAACTAAACTTTGTTTACGTACAGACGGGACCAAAGGCGTTACGATACTAGACAACCCGATTGACGCACGTGGCTCGACATAGTACAGTCATATTTTAGTCAAACTGCGGTACTAATTCTGCGTATTCTTAGTGTCTGCTGAAATGGATAGCCATCGTACAAATATACTTTATCGAATAGTAAGCTCAGATGGAAAAGTGTTGATAACGTAGTACACTTCTGTCGAGAAGAAACACGGAAAGGTTTACTTCGTTTTAAAAACGTAAAAATAAGACATCTGTGGTTGAGAGGAAGGACATTGTAGCATGGCGTGCACACTGTCTTAGAATAATGTGAGAAAACGAGAAACGTGCGAAGAAACCTACAACTGTGATCTGAACCCAACTCAAGTTATTAGATCCTAAACCAATATTTATATTTTGATTTTATACGCTTCTCTCTAGAAGTATGTATTAGTAGCAAATGTGTTACACGTTCGCTTCATTTATTAGACAGTGACACAAGTTTTATTTTATTTTTTACATATCTTACGCTTTCCTGTAGAAGAATATATTGCAAGCGAAAGTACCGTTGTCTCCAACACACACAGCTGCATTGTACGACCGTAAAAGTTTCATTTTCCTGATGTTCATTTCGGTTCTATTTCAGTTGGCGTGTGTTAACAGAATGTATGTTTTTTTTTTTTTTATTTGCTGCGCTTATACCAAGCACAGTTCAGGAATCGTGTTACATTTTGATTGAGCGCAATTATATGGCTCGTGCGTCATTCGATAAAACCAATAGCGGAACACGTCAAGAGTTCGCAGCGCGGTAAGCTCAAACGGTAATTTTAAAGGGAACAGGTTGTACACAAATGAGCGAACAAATTCAATAACAATATAGGTAACATTGTTTGCTGAAACCAGGCAGCATAGGCTGAAAAACACAGTCAACGTCGTGAGCTGGTGACTCGTGGTTTCTTTTCATTTAATTTACGACTGCGGTTTGTGTCGGCAGCATACGAAGAAGAGAAACACGAGACAGCTTCGCAGGCAATAGTCGCACTTCCGGCACGTAGACGCCAACCGTGTCGCGAAGAACTCCAATAAACTCCACTATATCTCTCATACTTTCTCGAGAAAATAAAGAGATATCGCTCACCGCCGGCCGGAGTGGCCAAGCGGTTCTAGGCGCCTCAGTTTGGAACCGCGCGACCGCTACGGTCGCAGGTTCGAATCCTGCATCGGGTATGGATGTGTGTGATGTCCTCAGGTTAGTTAGGTTTAAGTAGTTCTAAGTTCTAAGGGACTGATGACCTCAGATGTTAAGTCCCATAGTGCTCAGAGCCATTTTTTGAACCCCTCCCTCTCTCCCAAGCCACGCGTTGCGTGTTACGCTGCACAAGCAGGTCAATGGACGCTATCACTGCAGCAATATTTAAACGTGGTAAAAACTACCACAATATATACAACTATGGACGAAGCAGTTTGTCGGAGACACTACGTAAGCTCATGGAACGAATGGTCTATCGCAGACTTCGTTGGTGTGGAAACAAGAAATATAATTTCACTATTTCCATACGGATTTCGGAGATCTAGTTCTAGAACCGAGCCCATTTTACGACTGGAATCCGCTGTCAGGGGGCCTGGGTTACATTTTTTTTGCGGAACTCAGTCCACCTGCCCACTGACACCCTGAGTTATATACGGATAACAAAAGGAAGTGGTACAGTACTTTCCCTTTCTAGGATTGCTCTTAGACCACAAACCGTCAAGATTACCGTATATAAAGCGGCTCAAGGCAACTTGTATATGGAAATTAACTCGGTACGAATCCACGGCAACAGATAAACACTTTGGTAAAATTTTACCAGTCACTGATTTTAACCCGATGAGACTATAGATGAGTCGCTACAAGTGAGCATGACCTTCTGGTGTTTTAGTCCTTCTAGATGCTGAGCATACCAGTGGAATTGGCGTTGAGACTGGAGCTTCAGATTTCTGCACGAGCCCTGTCTGCTTGTAGAAGCAGGTATTACACCTTTAAGGATACTCCGGCAACTCTTAATTAACTACATGATTACGATTTGTTGGAGCCTAGAACGTACCCGTTGCACGACACTTTTCCAGAACCCCAAAGCCTCTCTCTTGATGAACTGTTAGGGCGAATAGCAGCGTACAGATTAAACTTGCTCGCCTACCCAAGAGCTGGAGCTCTGCCCATGGTGAATTGTTCAAATATGTGTGTGAAATCTTATGGGACTTAATCGCTAAGGTCATCAGTCCTTAAACTTACACACTACTTAACCTAAATTATCCTAAGAACAAACACACACACACACACACACACACACTCGTGCCCGAGGGAGGACTCGAACCTCCGCCGGGACCAGCCGCACATGGTGAATTCCTCGACGTGTAGCCCGAATGGACCTTCGATGTGCCGTCAAGAATCACACAGGTCCTAATATTCTTTCCCCTAGTCTCTATTCACTGCTGTACGAGTACACAATCTAGAGGATGTACCGACGGCTTCAAAGACGGTACGAAACTAGGCTCTTGCCTGTATGTGCGGCATCTACAAGGCGACACAACACGGTCCAGTCACATTAATGTGACCATCGCCTATGTTAGCCGTCAACGTGCAGTAACCTCTCACAGACGGCAAGTGACAGCACTGTCAGTGGAGGGTATAGTGCAGTTGTTGTCGTAATGCGAAAACGCAACGATTTATCTGACGTCCAAAAGGGCATGATATTTGGCTTTCGTCGCTAAGGGAGGAAGCATTTCCAAACTGGCTAAGTTTGCAAACTCTTCGTGCCGCCATGGTTGAAGTATACGGTGCATGGCAAAATGGCACTATCCAAAACAGGCGCAGACACAACTTTGGTGTACAATGGGCCATATATTACAGGGGTCAAGGAAGGCTGCAGAGACGTGTACAGGCGAGGAGACGTGCAGCTGTTTCGCGACTGACGCGCAGATGAACCAACCAGCAGTGTCACCTCAACGACCGTTCAGCGAACGTTGGTACATATGGGGTCCTCTGCAGCACGCTCCTGGTTCGTGCACCATGCTGACTGTTGATCATCGGCGACGAAGGCTGAAATTTGCATGCCAATACCGCAACTGGGCGTCCGCTGAGTGAGATAGGTGGCCTTTTAGATGAATCACCTTGTGTGCTCCATTGGAATGTCTGAAACCTAACAGCCTTCAACAATCGTCGGAAGGGTCCAGGCAGGAGGGTATTCCCTCGGTGACCTCGTCGCTCTGGAAGGCACAGTGGATCAACACAAGAATGCATCTATCCTTGGGGACAGCCCTAAACTTAGTTTGTTTTTCCACAGCATGGTGACATCTACCAGCAGGGCAATGCACACAGTGTACGTGCGTGGTTCGCAGAGCACAAGTATGTGTTAACCGTACGCCCCTGGCCACCAAACTCCCCGGATTAAAACTCAATCGAGAATCTGTGGGACACTTTGATTGGGCTGTTCGCGCCACAGATCCTCAACCAAGAAACTCAGCCCAGCCCTTCGAGAACCTCATGACACTCTTTCCGCACGTCTCAATTGGGAGAATGTTGTTATTTAGGCTTTTGACAGGTGGTCACATTGATGTGACTGGACAGTGTAGCAGCAGCACAGAAAGCTCAACCTGCCAGAAATATTCTCCTCTGCAGTGACTGTCTCCGTAGTGTGAAGGCTTTTCAGATTAATGTCTCTTACTCTTCCGTTGGACTCCGTCGTTAGCAAACTTTTATACGGCCTCCATAACACAGGAAGCCCTGTGGTATTCTTGTGGACTCCGAACCACGTGGATCTCCTGGGCAATGATCGTTACGATTCATTAGATGACGAAGCCTTCACAATTGACCAGCTGCCAGTGCAAATGCTAGAAGCTGATTTTGGCTGCATCTGAGTCGCTGTGTCTTACAAAAGTGGGCTGAAGAGTGGATGACCAACATTCGGCTCAACATACACAAAACAATAAAAACTCCACCAAAAAGTGGTGAACGTCTCTTGGCCCCTTTTGAAGAGGAGTTATAGCCCTATGTAGCATCGGTATTTGTCATACGTACCTGACACATTGACTACGTATTACGTCAAGAGGCACCCCCCTCCCCCCCCCCCCCCCCCCCCCTCATTGCACATGCGGAGTGACCTGGACTGTCGGGAACATCCTTAAGGTATGGCCACTCACTCGGGCCGCAGGATTCACGCCTCCCACACCCAGATAGGCCCACGAACAAGTCTACCATCAGCTAGTAGCCCGTAACCCTTCCTGCCTCCTCGTAGCGGTAGTTTGTGGGTTCATGTTTCAGTCTGTGGCAGATCACTTCGCAGTGAACGTGTCCTCCGCCTCTCTTGCAGTTACTGTGAGTAGACTGGGGAAGGAAATGTTACTCCATGAAGGTTACGCTTTCTGATTCCAAAAACCGTTAAAAGCTGGTGTAGGGCGATGCACGTGCAACATTAAGAATCGCAAAATTTTTGTTAAAATGCCTTCGTTGAAAACAAATGTGCTCGAGAGTCAAGGTTACTACAACCACGCGGAAATAGCTGGTGACAAAATTCAGAGGCAGAAAATAGTTTATCTGAAGAGGGAAGCTACAGAAGATACATGTGTGAGACCATGGAAACTTATATATAATCACCTGAAAGCAAAACATACGGAAGACGTAACCATTAAAAGTGTCGACAGCTTTCGTACATCCATTTACAAAGCTAGGCGGAAAACTACCGAAATTACCTAAAATATTCGGGAGGTTCATCTTCCATGATGTGTGAAAACTAAAGATGGAACAGATTTGTTGTTACATGATGATACCGACAAGAACAATGTATTTTTCTGTGAAACTGAAAACGTCAAAATAATAAGTCAGTGTGATACAATACGTTTCTGTTGACGGTACTCTCAAGTATCAGGTTTTTGTGTCAGCTGTTTACGATCCATAGGCTTGTTTGTAGACATTACGTTCCTACAGTTTTTTTTCTTTGTTCAACGATAAGAAAATTTCGTCTTCTCAGCGCATGTCTTCAGCAGTTGTTGATCCATGTGGTAATCCAGGTCTGCAATTATTTCCATCAACTGTGTTTTCAGACTCCGAAGAAAATAATAGGAAAGCTGGAACTGAAGTGTGGGCTGATATAGGAGTCCACGGATGTAAATTTCATCTAACACAGAGCTGGTGGCGAAAGATGCAAGCGTTGGCATTCGCAAATGACTACTATTCGAGAAATGAAATCGGAAAATTTTGGTTTACCGATGCTGGATACTGATATGATAGGTGAACGTTGACGATGCCTGTATCTGAAAAACTACGAACGTTTTGCGAATACGTAGTAGATACTGGGTGGTTATACTGAAAGTGCAGTTACGGAGGTCCAGTGTGGGTTTTAAGATCGTACGACAGCGAAACTTGGTAGATATGCTAATGAATTAATGCGGAACCGATTTACGCTGGAAAAAATTCCGATTTTGGCCACCAGGTGCAAATATGACGCTGTGAACCCAAGAAAGACGTATAGAAATATTTCCATTTGTAATGGATTAGGAACGGGACGTGTTAAGAAAAGCTCAACAAAGTGAGATAGGCATAATGTTGATTTTATTATTAACCGCTGCTTACACAGATATTCAGAGCCATTTTTCCTTTTTACTTACAACAACAAAAATGTTTTACAGATTCGAATAGAAATATGTTTGTTACTACCTGCTTTGAACGGGGGATTGGGTCCCTTCGCTGCCACAAATGGAAGTGGGTCTTGCACCCTTGGCGGTCCCGTAAGGGTCAAGAAGGCATGGTCCTATTTTTCTGGCCATGGGAGACATGCGTCGTGCGCCCCCTCACTCGACTTTCGGCGTGATTACATCTCGTCCGTTCATTACTACAGACCCTAGCTGACGATATAACGAAAGCAGATCGCGTTTTATCCTTCTATGGGGAAGTCTATATTACTAATTGATTTGAAGCACCCATTTTAATCGTCAACGTGTAGGGTGGAGGTGGGGAGGGGACGCCTCCTGCCGCTTGTTTTGGCTCAGTGAAATCCTCGCAAAGCTGCGCTGCTGTCCCTAATATACTCAATCTTGCGTCTCTGTACTTGAACTACAGGGGTGTCCATAATAAAATTTCCACTTTCAGGACGCCGTACTAAGAGAACCACTGTTCAGAATGACGTAAAATGTGAACGGAATATTATTAATGCAGAGGGAAACGGTATGGAACAAAAGAATTAACGAAAATATTACCAACAGATGGCGCTGTAACGTAAATGAAGTCCCTTACAAATGACAGATAAATCACAGTACGACGGCTATGGTTTGAGTTGCGCATTACACCACCCCTACTGTTCACTGTACATGACTGCGCAAGTTCGGCAGCCAACAGTAGTTGTGACACTCTTACTGTGGTAAGTCCATTCGCCGCAGGAAGGTCGTACCACATCGGATGAAAAATCTGTTTTTAATTGTGCTGAGACAAAAAACCGCATGAAAAGCAAAATGACATCAGTTTCTAATTGTCGTGAGACTGGCGCAAGACATATTCAGTATGGCGGTTACAGTTTTCTGCCCCAAGTTGAAATCGAGAAACAGCTTGTTCTACAACAGATCGGAATGTCTCGGGGGTCGCGTTCAGAATGTATTGCACAGTTCGTGCCTTCAATTCATGTACGTTTTTAATTGGACCAATGAACACAACATGTTTCAGATATCCCCACAGCCAGAAGTCACACTGTTGAAGACCAGGTGATCCGGACGGACAGTCTGTAGGGAAATGACTGCTGATAATTCTAGAATTTCCGAAATGCCCTTACAGCAGCCGCTTCATTGGCTGTGTGACGTGCGGAAGAGCGCCATTTCGCATAAAAATGATCCTTCCCACACATCCACGCCGTTGAAGGGTTGGAACGACACTCGTGTGCAAAAGACTCTCATAGTGTTTTCCGTTGATTGTACTGGTAACAGGACGTGCAGGACTCACGTCCTCAAAAAAATACAGCCCTACGGTAAACGATGCCGTCAATTCGCGCCACACAGTCACCTTTGAAGAATTAAGTGGACCGTTTGCTGTGCGTGCGGATTTTCCGTTGCCCGTATTCTGCAGTTATGCGTATTGACATGTCCTTGGAGATGGAAATGGGCTTCGTCTATCCACAGAATGTTGAATGACCATTCGTTGTCCAGTTCCAAGTGACAGGTCAGCAGGAAGCGACTCCTGAACATGGATAATTTTTAATACATAGCAATGCAGGATGTTTCGTTGGATTTTGTGCACCATGCTCGCAGGCATCTCCAATGTTCTGCATGTTTGCAACACCACCCCTTGGCCGCTCCTGCCATGCTGTGGCCACATCTTCGACAGCCGTCGGACAAACTGATTTCCGCCGTCTGCCACATTGCACTTCAAACGAACCTGTCGTTTCGAATTTTGTAATCATTTTCTTCAGACACTTAGCAGACATCTGACGAATGCCATCTTTCATACCATTGAGTGTCCGGAACTTCTGCAGGGCTACAGGGGCACAGTCACCATTCTTTTAAGAGCTTTCCCAGCAGTTCGCGATTCTTCATGCTGTCAGTCATGTCGGGCGTCTAGGGCGCAAGCTGAGGAACGGCCGTGTGCCACGCGACTGTCGGTGTGCATATTGTGACGCTTACAGTGCTATTTAATCGTCAAATTTTTGTCTCTTTTTTTCATGAAGTTTGCCCCTGTGCCAATAATGCGCTGTTCAAATTTGACGCCATACTGAGCACTGATCCCCTTTTTTTTACAGCGTTTTGAAATTGGAACTTTTAGTTATGGAATGGACATCCTGTACACCAAAGCGTTGACTGCCCTTGTTACCCTAATATGTGGATTTCTTTTAATGATAGCGTCTCGTGGTGTGTCGATTCAGAGGAGGAAGAGGAGGAGGAGTCGCCGCGAGGTACATCTTCCGTCACAGTTCCTGATTTGGGGGATATGTATCCACACTCTTCCTCCAGTTGTCCATATTTTGTGCAGGTTATTTCTTGTGACAGCATCTCATCTCTTAACAGTACCTTACCTAAATTACTCGCAAAACTCTTCTGTTGTCTCGTTGATTATGAGGTTAAAGGGACAAACAACTATGCTGTTTAATGTCTTGCAAACCCGATCTACCACCACCACCACCACCACTTTCCCAACCCTTCAGCAAATCTGCTCATCAGGACAAACGAAGTAGGGGAAGTCTGTATCGTTTTGCTGGGTATCAGGGAATGTTAGCAACTAGAGAAACAAGTCAACTGCGGTAGAAGTCGTACAGGGGAAATAAGATTGAACATTATGCCTTTGTACTACCGTTTTTCGTCTCACTGTTAGATAAGATCATCACATATCGATGCAGGAGGAATAGGTGAAGGGAAGAATAAGTTGTGGTCGATGGCTGTTCTTGAACCACCTGTTACTGGGGTGTCACGAAGTGGCTTTGACCCTCCTCCAGAAAATGACTTCCCAGCTGTTTCTCGTGCTTTTCGAGTACATGCATCAACATTCCACGCAGTTCAGTGGAGTGTGTCTAATATTCTCTAAATATCACCTCGGTCAACGATGAATCGTATATGTTAAAAGAGTTTTAAATCTGTGTAGGTTCGACTTCAGCCCATGCTATTAGGTCGGAGCTTTTGCGTCATCACCTATAAATTTTAGTTGTCTGCACAATTTTTGTACTTTTTTTCTGTTTGTGAACCTGTTTGGTTTAATTGTTTTCCCTGCGCTCGTCTACTTAGACTTGTGTATATAACTATAGTTAAAAACACGAATGATCAACCGCACTTACAGAAAAGGCCAAGGTTATAACAGAGTATTTGTATGTCGTTCTCCGCGCAGCTGTCATACGAAACATGTGAAACCTCGATGTCAACAACTGGGTAAAAGAGTTCCACGTGATCTGTACAGTGCTAAATTTTACACGAGAATGTATCAGTAAGGCCGTAAATGGAAGCGTATACCTAGAGCTTCGATGTCTTTGGTGTAGTACTTTGTTGCCGCGCTCCCCCCTCCCCTCCCCAGACAGTGAGAGAATGACCCGTGAAAAGCAAAATATGAGGTTCCATTGTTTTAGCATGACCAGTGATGCTTGCTGTTTGTCTGTTTGGTTACCAGCCTTTCAGTTAACGCAGTCTCTTTTAAAGGCCGGTGTTTTTGTCGCTGTTACATTGTAGTTCTTTGGTGATAAGTCTGTCATTGGCACTGAGGATTGGTTTCCATCTTATTCATTAGTGGAGGGGGATTCAGCTATATAGAGGAGACGACAATGAAACAAGTTTGTGTGGGAGATAAGAAAGAGGAAGAACAACCCTAAGCTAGGGCAAAATATAAATTTTTATACAAGATGGTTGCGGGACATCGGCTGTTCAGTATAAAATATCAAATCAAAACACCTTCATCCGTATAAATTTCCATTTTTATTTTTTGTGCTACTAGTTTGTGACAATTTACGCCATTTTCTGGCCCCTATGTGAAGACAACAGTGATAACAGAGTAAAACAAAAGGGCAGTGTAAATTTTTTAAGAAATCAAATTATATACAGCGCTTATATGTAGTAAACATATAACAGTAACAGTACATAATTTGACTTCTTAAAAAAATTTACACCGACCCTCTTGTCCTATATTTTACTCTGTTATCATTGTTCTCATTACACAGGGGCCTAAAGATGGCGTAATGTAATGCTGAAAATGGTAGCACAACTAACATAAAGCTGGAAATTTAGACGGCTGACGGCGTTTTGATTTGACATTTTATAATTAGAAAAATATTTTTGAAAAAGGAACAAGAGCATTACTATGGATTTATATTTTTATTTATTCACACTCACTACAGAGTTTGCAAGGACGTCATCCATATAAACGTTGCTTTATTTTCGTATATGGGCTACACATTTAGGAAATGACTGTAAATCTGCGAGATTACCTCTTATGTACACATTAAATTTTTCGAACACATTGGGTGATGCACAAATGGGAAATGACACGAGTGTCCTGAAGGAGACACTTAAAACCAATCGTACGTACACGTATCTAATTGATGTTCTTGCATGGCACCGGCGACTTAACGACGCTGCAGCGTAATGATTCGCGGCCGTCCTCTTAGTTATGTTAAAGTGACCGTTCTCCTGATCTTGGAGTGACCATTTGAGGGATAAAACTGATTCCTATTTTTTACGTTACAGGAGCCTCTTCCACGAAAGGCACCCTCACGGGTTTTGGGACGATGGAATTGGCTTTAGACAGAATTTGTCACCTCGGCGGCACCATTCTGATAGTCAGGGGAAACACTGTTGTCTGTGCGCTGTTGATAAATTTGATGTGAGATGAGTGAATGCCCCTCTGAATTTACACCAAAAACTTGCTCGAAGCAGTTGATCGTTTCGGGAAACACGGACATGGAGGCGAGTAAGACGAGAGTGACGGACAAGGTGTGCAGTGGCTATTGTGTGTGTACCGTGTGTGGCGCGGCGGTGTGATAATGAAGGAGGAGAGCACGGCCGGCGGTGGAGGTGGCGACGTGCTGGCGCTGCTGCAGGCCGTCTGCAACAACCCGAGCGCGCTGCGGCAGCTCGCGCAGAAGAACGGACAGCTTGTGCGCGCCTGCCCCTGCGTGCTCCACCTCGCCCTGCTGCAGGTACAATCAACATCACTTCTTTGTCAATGCCTACCACTTTCTTCACCCCATCTTTTACGTCTGCAGCTTATGCAGACCAGGACATATTATTCTGCCGATACCGCGCGTCTGGTCGACTCGTGACGCCCTCAAAAATAGTGCACATAAAACAGGTATCGAAATCCAATATCCATAAAATACCCGCAATTATAGTTATTGTGGTGACATCGTCACAACCAGATGGTCACTTCCTAACCTAGAGTAGACGTCGGGCTGACCCGCCTAACACAACGTACACTCCAAAAAATTATACAGAGGAAAAATACATGTAGTCATTGTCTTTTTCTGTCTCTGTTTGCACTCGTTTAACTTCACATGCCACAACATAATTACGTCACGGGTCAAAGGATACGTCCGGTATCGGTAGGTTCTAACCACCTACCTTAAGGCACACTGCAATTGAGGAACTGCACTAGTGTACAAAACTTAAGGACGAAAGTAACTTTCGCGCGAAGTGTCACAGCAAATATGAAACTTGGACCGTACATAAAAAGAATTGCTGCAGCATGCCACAAAAGAAAACCGAAAGAAATACGAAGGGCGATGAACAGAAATGACACGTTTACCATAAATTTTAGCTGGCGTCACATCTACAACTATTACATGCAGTGCTCGTGATTAAAGCATCCGCTACAGTTGTACAGTAATTTATTGACTGAAATCTTTGCACAAAGATTTCATTTTTGTGGAAAGACCTTCAGTCAGTAAATTACTGTACAACTCTAGCGGGCGTTTTAATCGTGAACTATGACACGTTTATTCAGATAAAATAATTATACTGAAGTCACCGCGAATTATGATGCTCCCCTCGACAGGGCGTGAGACCACAACGGACCGCAATGCACGCTCTGGAACGTGCTTCCATGATGGTCATGAGGTTGGTAAGAAATTATCATGGCAGGACGTTGCTGTCCTCCACCGGCGCGGTTGCCGACTTCTGCAATGTCTTTGGTGTATGTGAATGTGCTCCAGTACGTCTACCCGACGCAATCCTACACGTGTTCAGTAGGATTTAAATCGGGGGAACGGGCAGGCCAATCCATTCGCCGAATATCCTCTCGTTCCGAGAGCTGTTCCATCTGCGCTGTTCGATGGAGCAGCGGATTTTCGTCCAGTCTCCCAGTTGGTGCCTAATGCGCCCCTGAAAAGACACACATGGGCAACAAGTACAGTGTTACAATCACGTTGACCTTTGAGTGCACCGTGTTTAAAGATATGGAGGACAGTGCGCCATTTCAACATTATGCCTGCCCACGCTATAACACCTGCACCACCAGAACGATCTTGTTCGAAAATTTTCCTGGGTGCATTACGTGTTCCCGTATCTCGCCTTTTGCGGGCACGTCCAGAATTGCTATCCAGGCTAAATCTGCTCTCATCCGAGAAGAGCACGCGATCCCTCTCCTTGTTGGTCCAGTCCTTATGCTCCTGGCACAATCAGAAACGGTGCCGTCGATATGGAGGTGTCAGTGGAAAACGACGTATTGGTCAACGGGCAATGAGACCACCCCCACACAGTCACGGTGCCACTGCGAAGCGTGAGATTGCGGGCCTTGCAGTCCTGTTAAATTTAGTTGCAATTACACCCTCAGTTTGGCGTGGGTCCCTTCCTTCCTGTTGCAAAATGTAACTGTTATTGCTGCTATAGTTTGCGGCTTCTACTCCGGGCAGCCATGCCAGTGGTTCCGAAGCCGCCCCCCCCCCCCCCCCCCAATGCACGTACTTCGTTCTTGTTCCAGTTTCCCGATGATTCTTCCCCGTGGGAAGTCATCCGAATGTTGTCTCCCAGTCATATTGTATTGAAGGCCACCACCACCACAGTGCGCCGTAACTGCTCGCCGATTGACACACGCTTGTTTTCCCATTCTTTCAACTACCTCGTGTCCGCCCCTGGTAGCTTAGTGATCAGCGCGACGGAATGTCATACCTAACGGCTCAGGTTCGATTCCCGGCTGGAACGGAGATTTTCTCCGCTCTGGGACTGGGTGTTGTGTTGTCCTTATCATCGTCATTTCATCCCCATCGACACGCAAGTCGCCGAAGTGGCGTCAACTCGAAAGACTTGCATCAGGCGAACGGTCTACGCGACGGGAGTCCCTAGCCACACGGCATTTCCAACTACCTCGTGTTGTCGGGCCAGCCCCTTTTGGCGCTGCAGTCACGCTGACCTGATGCCGTGGATGTTAAGTCCAGCTTTCTGTGCAGGAGTGGGAGATTTCTAACAACGTACTCCCGCATATTCACTCATTTCCACTGATTTGGTAATATGTTAAGTTACTTTAACTGTCTCGTCCTGCCGCGCTGAGTGGCCGCGCGGTTTGAGGCGTCATGTCACGGACTACGCGGTCCCTCCCACCGGAGGTTCGAGTCCTCCCTCGGGCATGGGGGCGTGTGTGTGTGTGTGTGTGTGTGTGTGTGTGTGTGTGTGTGTGTGTGTGTTGTTGTTGTTAGCATAAGTTAGTTTAAGTAGTGTGTAAGTCTAGGGACCGATGACCTAAGCAGTTTGGTCCCTTAGGAATTTACACGCATTTGAACATTTGTCTCGTCCTTAAGTTTTGCAGAGCAGTGTAGTACCCTCTGCTCGCTGTTTAGAACAGCTACTGAGAGTACGAGGATCGTTCAACAAATAATGCCCCAATATTTTTACGCCCTTAAAATATGTACGAATATTGGAAAACCTCGTTTCAAGTACTTCATATTTGATGATTTTCGAAGTTTGGAATAGTTCCGACAGATGGCGGAGTCGTAGTGAACCACCAAAATTGATTTTACGCAAGACATTCGTTACAAGCAATGCTCTGTAACCCAATTCTTGGTGGTGGAAAAAGAAACCGTCGTGAACTCTCATAAACATTAGCGTGCAGTGTATTGTAATTTTGCAGTTCATAGGAGCTCTGGTGGACGAAGGGTAAAGAGAGCTAAAACGTTAGGAAGTGCAGATACACCACAACCGGTCACATTTGGTAAGTCTTGTCATGCCACTGTTCCGGACATGGTGCATCGCGTGTATGTCATTATTCGTACAGACCGGCGCATCCGAACTCGACAGTCAGCTCTGCAGCTATTGATGAGCATTGAAAGTGCGTGTGCAATGAAGGAGACTCTCGGATATTCCAAAGTGTGCTCAGGACAGGTTCCAACAGATCACAAAATTATTATTATTATTATTATTATTATTATTATTATTATTATTATTTAAGCCATTTCATCTGAGCTGTTCGAGCAGTGTGAGCCAAAGAATAGGCCTTTTCTGCCGTGGACCGTTACGGGTGACGAAACCTGGGTGCATCACTTTGAGCCGAAAAAAAAGAGGCAGTCACTGGAGTCGCACCACCAGCAATCACAAAAAAAAAAAAGTAATTCAGTGCGTCTAAGTGTACTGCAAGTCATGACGACAGTGTTGAGGTAGTGATGGTGTCATTATAGAGGATGTGTTGCCAATAGGGTCAACCATTAATTCAAGCGGCATATGTGAAGACTATGAGCAAAGTCCAAAACCATTTCCGACTTGTTCGGCCTGTGAAGAAGCCAAAATGAATCTTGCTCCAGCGCGACATTACGTGCCAACATAGAAGCATCAAAGCCCGGGAACACGCCGTCAAATTGGATTGGAGATCATTACTTCTTCCATCTTGTATCTCAGGCTTGGCGTCGTCGGACATCTATCTGTTTGGGCCCCTTAAAGTTTCTCTACGTGAGGCGCAGTTTGAAGATGATGAAAGCGTAATTCATGCAGCGAAAACATGGCTACGAGCGCAGGACAATAACTGTAACCAGCAGGGAATACATTATCTTAAACAACGCTAGCGTAAGGACACAGAACGTGATGGAGACTATGTAGAAAAATACTGCATGTAAAACAAATGTTGATTGATATCTTCACCAAATTATAACTCTTAAGAATAAATATGTTGAGAAAAAAAGTGTGGGTCATTACTTATGGAACTACCCTCGTATTAGTTCCCTAGAGGGATGCAATATCTTCTCCAGCATAGATACCACTCACTAGTGTTGTCAGGTCGTGAATTAGCGTAAATGGTCACCAGTGCATTTTAAATACGCATCAGCTTCCACACGATGGCCTAGTGATGGCCAACCGTGAATAAAGAACTGAGAAGTTTTCTCGAGAACTCTTGTCGAGTATTCGTATGCTTAGTTCTAAAAACAGACGCCCCTTTTCACGTTGTGGATCGGGTCGTGCCTCCGGCACTAGTTGCCAGAACAAGAGGTTTGATTGTTCATGGATGTGTATTCGTTTCAGTTTGTTTCTAGTTGCCTCCTCCTACGGGCATTTGGCCAATGCCTTTCACTTTTTGTGTGTGTGTTTGTGGAAAGGGGGGGCGGGGGGCGACATCGATTAGACGAATAGTTCCATTAAGATTGCATGGGAAAGACTGCATACCACAGCAAACATGCAAAACCAAAGTGTGTTTTTATGCAGAAAGCAAAATTGAATGAAAAAAAATTAACTGCAGGAAATTATGTACCCTTGCTTAATTTACATAAAACGATTTTGTCTTGAGTCCAGCAGATGACATGAAATCTCATATTGTGATACTTTAAACGAACGTAGCTCAAACATACGGTGCCTCCAAACACCTAGGCTGGACTCGAAAACATTCTGGGTTGTTGCGAGCTCAACAGACTAGCTGCTGCTGTCATTCTGATTCCGATGCAATAACCTGAGCATTTTCATCCGTATTGCACTTCAATCAGTAAGGCCTAAAATTACAATCTAACTTTCGTGACTGGTTCAGACACCTGTACATACTACTACTACTACTACTACTACTACTACTACTTATTCTCTTTACTCTCTCTTCACCCGCTTCAGCCATAATAACGGCCGGTGAAGCGTCTGTAGTGGTTGTAAGAGGAACTGCAGTGTTACTACAGGGATTATGGTTCATACAAAATACAAACCATTGGGGGTATGAAATATTTAACACCAACGTAAGATAACAAGGACACACACTGCCAAAACGGAAGCTTCTCCTCTGACATAACTCCGAGAGGGCCGCCAGGCTTAATTTTGTTGCCCTACGTGATGGATCACAATTAACATTGTACCATGCAATCACTCGAGGTTAGTAATTTTCTGCATTGTGTGGCGCAGTTGTAGTTACGAAGGTTTCTTCCCGTACACAACCCCGTGTGTCGAGTGCCGTGTGGTGGCGGCCTCAGCTACGAAGGTCAATTAGGCTCACATTCGGAATGTCATTTCTTGGTGTTAACACGGGGCTCTGAAGCTATGGAACAGAATGAGAAACGAGATTCATTGCATTCGGCAGTCGTGCCCTCAAGCACCAGGGAGAATTACATCATGGACATCGAAGCAGGGTTGCAAACAAGAAAAAAGAAGTTTGCTCTTCCATGAAACAATTTAGAAAAGCATAATTCAATACTTGTGCCCTCGTTTCACCGTATTCAATGTCAGTAGCTACATTTTCAACGAGTGACTGATCTTTTTACTGGTTATACAGAGAACCAAAGGTTCCCGGTGCTTTTTGAGAGTTTGTAGACAATTTTATTTTCAAATTGATTATAGATTTCTCTGATGCGATTCCACTGAGCTGGCTCCCAGAACATTAAATCTCTTGGCTGGTCTAACACTGTAAATGGAATATGGGCTTTCCTTTCTACGGACAGTGCCTGACTAAACAAAATATTCAGAACGATTTGATTTTCTCTCTCCTCGTGCAATTTAACCCAAGAGAGTACAGTAATTAGGTTTCTTCGATTTATGTTTCAAAACTTGAACACTGATTGAGGCCACTGTCGTCCATACTCCCTGCGTCACTGGTGTTTCGCAATTTGCTGAAAAGCTTCACGGCAATCAACGAGAAAACAGAGCCGCTGTTTGTTGGAAGCCAAAGAGGACATCTACGAAGGCAAGTACTTGTATATACGAAGTAACGCATTGAAAACATACAGCTTATGTTGTTACGTGCCATGCTATCAATGCCTAAACTTCTGGTTGCGATATTTTCCTATAGAACAACTCTCAATTTATGTCTGTTTTTGCTTGAACAATAAATTAGACTGGTGAGCCAAAACAAATGACCATTGCCCGCCATGCTGCTTGCTGACGATGAGGACACGTGACGCGTAAAGTTGCGCCCACACGATGCCTTCTTTCTTTTCAACTTTTTGTTTGCATGCGCATAAATTTCCAACAGCGCAACTGCGCGTGCACATTTCTGTATGCGTAATTTCGTGAAAATGGAGGCCGTGCGTAATACTTATTGCTTTTGCTTATAACCTCCCTTAAATATTTCTCAATTTCAGGAATAATCAATGAAATGCTTTGTTTTGAACTGTGAAATAAATAGATCAAACTGGTATTTGTGTCGTGAGTTACTAGCTAACGAAATGTTACTGCTAGCTTTATCGCTGCTGTTTCACAAGCAGGAAATCCAAAATCTCGCTGTGACTTGTTCATAAAATTTGCAAACAAAACGTCGTCGTCACTTGATATTTCTCGTACTCCTATTATTTGATACTTCTTTACCTACACTCGCGTTTGGCCGGCCGAAGTGGCCGTGCGGTTAAAGGCGCTGCAGTCTGGAACCGCAAGACCGCTACGGTCGCAGGTTCGAATCCTGCCTCGGGCATGGATGTTTGTGATGTCCTTAGGTTAGTTAGGTTTAACTAGTTCTAAGTTCTAGGGGACTAATGACCTCAGCAGTTGAGTCCCATAGTGCTCAGAGCCAGAGCCACTCGCGTTTGAATTTTCCTCTTTCTGTTGCCTTTTCATCACAATAAACGCAGCACAAACTCTCAGGCAAAGGAGGTTATCGATAGTAGACTGCTTGCGGAATGAGGGAAATGCCTACATGTGTTTTTCCACAAACTTTTATGCATGCCCTTTCATTCCTATGCGACTGCGATTGCGTACGTGGAGAGACACATCGTGTTGACATACCTTAAGCGAAGTAAATGAGTGGAGCTGAGACGAATGGAGAATCGTTCTAGCGACGTTATGGGCTGCAAACTGAGAAATGAACTGACATAAGCGACCTTCACAAAGGGAGATGGTTATGATCCGCCGCCTGGGAACGAGCATCTTGTAAACGGCGAAGATGGTTTACTGTCTGCGTGCTACTGTTGTGCGCGTCTATGGAAAGTGGTTGAAGGACGTCGAAACCTCATGTAGACGACAAGGTGTTCGACGTCCACGCCTCATAAGAGAACGTGGAGGTCGGAGGCTTGCCCATGCTGTTAAGTAGACGTGTGGCAGATACAACGACAGAGTACAATACTGGTGCATGCTGAAGCATTTTGGAGCACACCTTTCAGTGCACATTGTCGAACGTGGAGCTCCGCAGCACACAATCCCTGTGTGTTCCCTTGTTGATTCAACGACATCATCAGTTACGATTGCAGTGGGGAAGGGGTTTTCGATAATGGGCAGTGGATAAGTGAAACATGTTGCGTCGTCGGGTAAGTTACAGTTCTTGTTACACCAGCTCAGTGGTCATGTCTGGATACACCGCCGCCCAGGAGAACGGCTGACCGAAAAAAATGCACCAGTGGGAACGGTATTATGAAGATACATTATGTGGGGAGCATTCACCTGGGCTTCCTTGACACATGGGATAGGCACCATGACAGCTGTGGACTAACTGAAGCTTTTGCGGACCGCTTATATTGATTCATGCTTGATGTCTTCCCCGATAGCTATGGCACCTTCCATCAGGATGGCTGTCCGTGTCACAAGGCCAGAATCGTGATACGGTGATTTGAGGAGGATTAAAGCTGTTATCAACCTGCAGTTTGGTATGAACGCTAAAGTGTTTTAGTAGACATGGTCCCATTGCATCTTTCGAATAGTTGGATTTGGAATTACGGCGCGACGCGGAATTTTTCACATGGACAAATCATTGCCGGAGGTGGAGTGAATAGCGACAAAAAAAATCTAGGATGGACCAAGGAATGAACCGACCCCTTTATCTTTGTTGCTTGACAATTAACATCTAAGCTTACCGAACTACGTTATGTATATTAATAAATACAAATAAAATAAACTATTTTGATTGTAGAACAATTTAGCTTCCCGTCCACGCGCTCTTAGAAGTCGAAATAACCCCTCGTTCAGGAAGAAGTAAATTCATGCCGTGGTTCACATATGTGTAAGTGGGTTCGACGGCTGGCACTCTATAGCCAATCAAGTAATCTTTTCCGCAAATGTAGCAAACCGGACACGCGGCCAACACGATCATATCAGTTATAAAGAGAGATCAAACACGTGCAGAAGTACTTAACAAATATTTAACGTAACCAACAGTGTCACAGGTGTCTTGAAAAGCTCTAAATTCTCACCGGGTTATAGGACAAAGTTATGATACGAGATCCGCATCTGTAAGACAACGTTTCTAATTCTCGTCAAATCATCTTGATTTATTTTCCATAATTTCTTTAAATTAGTGGGCTGGTGCCATTGAAAAGACCACGGATGATTTCCTGTTTTATTACTTTTTGTTCTGTCTGTAATGATTTAGCCGTTGATAGGTCGTAAACGCTATTAATCTTCCCAACTCTTCCCCACCATAAATGATCAGACTTATTATGGAAAGACTACATTTTAATAAAGAGTACCCTTGCAAATTACAAACAATTCTTAAAAATTGCACGTAATTGTTAAGTTTGGGAAAGTTAAGGCGTTAATAAACACAACATAAATTCTGTCGAGTTGGAATGACATTTAGAGGGTAATAATTTCGTGCGGCTCAGTGACTCCGTGCAAGTCTTTCGAATGGGCTCCACTTCGGCCACATACCACGGTTATACAACTCGGGAAAGGGGATCTACAGTTCCTCGTGGAATCGAAACCACGTGCCGTTTCTGGTAAATCTCCACACCAATCAGCGGTGAACATTGAATTAAAACGTAGATCGAAAAATCCGATCGAGATTCGATCTCGTGGCCTTTCGGCTTTAGGCGTACACTTTACTGCTGGACCACCAGGAAATTTGAAAATTCGTGATAAGTTCCTATGGGACTGATCTGCTGAGTTCATCGATCCCTCGGTTTACACGCGACATATTCTAACTGAAACTAACTTACGCTAAGGATAACACACACCCATGCCCGAGGGAGGATTCGAGCCGCCAACTGGGGGAGCCGCGCGACCCGTGGCAAGGCGCCTCAGACTACGCGGCTACCCTTCTCCCGCTGGACCACCAGGCCCCAAAACATTGAGGTGACTACAGCATGGTGGATGTTATACCTTGATTGCTAAATCCGTAATGATACATACGAAAATCAGTCGCACACCACTTTGAAAACCCGGCCGCAGTGGGCGAGCGGCTCTAGGCGCTTCAGTCTGGAACCGCGCGACCGCTACGATCGCAGGTTCGAATCCTGCCTCGGGCATGGATGTGTGTGATGTCCTTGGGTTAGTTAGGTTTAAGTAGTTCTAAGTTCTAGGGGACTGATGACCACAGATGTTAAGTCCCATAGTGCTCAGAGCCATTTTTGAACCACTTTGAAAAGTATCTAGCTTGAGTGACGTGTTTTTGATGCAAGCAGACCCGTCCTTTCTACTTGCTGCTTCGCATAGTTCTGTTGGGCTCTTTCTTTCCTACGGTTACCATTGCTGTCTCTTCGACGCAGGTATCAGTAGTCGAACTCCACCTCAACCTTTCCCTGGTTTTATTCGGATAAAGTATATCTGGCTTTAATATGCAACTAGTCGTGATATTCTGCTAAAGCTCATTATTCTGAAGTTTGTTCGGGCCACATTCAGCGAAAACGCTTTATGCCCCAGTCTTAATGATTTTCTTTGCTCTCGACATATTAGGTTGAAGAATGCGGGCCGGCCAGAGTGGCCGAGTGGTTAAAGGCGCTGCAGTCTGGAACCGCGCGACCGCTGCGGTCGCAGGTTCGAGTCCTGCCTCGGGCATGGATGTATGTGATATCCTTAGGTTTGTTAGGTTTAAGTAGTTCTAAGTTCTAGGGGACCACAGCAGTTGAGTCCCATAGTGCTCAGAGCCATTTGAACCATTTGAAGAATGCGGATGATGTGGTTGTGATGGTGGTGCTCACAGTCGATTCAATCCCGTTTGTTTTATCTGGTAAGCAGTGCTTCGTGTTTAGAGACGGAAGACCCACTTCTACCACGAAGAACAACTTACGTAGCGGTAATATCATCTCTTAATCATGTTTACAGGTCCTGTCGGCAGTGTATTGAGGAAGGAGTTTGTTTGCGTTTCCTTTTATGTACGTGAGGATGTTTGCGGATGTATAATGCTATGCGTATTTTCGATAGTATTAGAGAAGGGAATGATGATGTTATTGTCAACGCTGAATGGTTTGAACCTTTATTCACCAAGGCTTGAACTGAATGAAGCAACCAATAAAAACGCAGTGTGGTGGCATCTGCGTAACTGGGAGGCGGGTTTTCATCGACCACCAATTATTAATAGAGTCGTTTTGTGTTGCCAGATCAAAGCAGTGCTGCACGTCACAGGCTATTGATCGCAGTCCCCTGAGCGCGCTACACATAAGAGTCCACGTGTTAGTCATCCGAAGAAACTGTACTCACGTTGTTATTGACTCGCTTCAGCTACTGGTGTGGCGTGCCATTGGCCGTGTGTGATATAATCAGCACGCCACGCTTAATGTGTGCCGGTTCATCGCGTGCGCGTACACGGGCTTCTGCCTTGCCGCGTTACCTCCCGCTAGACAAAGGCACCGCCTCCAATCTAAAGATGCATGTCCACCTTCCCAGCCATCTGTTGCACTACATGTAAGCTCAACAATTGTGTTTCCGAAGGCTAGGCTTCTGATGTCAGATTGAGATATATACCCAACGTTCAAGGCGGGTCGCCATGTCCCATCTCACAATCTCTCGTAACATAATGTAAGAAAGCAACTTTCACACATTTCACTAATACTGCGCCCCATGTCTACTTCTGTTCCACAAGCTAAGTGACATTTTCGTGAGAGGTACATTAACTAGTCCCTTAAGTTGTAAATGATATTGCCGGCCGAAGTGGCCGTGCGGTTCTAGGCGCTGCAGTCTGGAACCGCGAGACCGCTACGGTCGCAGATTCGAATCCTGCCTCGGGCATGGATGTGTGTGATGTCCTTAGGTTAGTTAGGTTTAACTAGTTCTAAGTTCTAGGGGACTAATGACCTCAGAAGTAGAGTCCCATAGTGCTCAGAACCATTTGACCCATTTTTTTTTGTAAATGATATTGGAGAAAGTAAACAACAAATAAAAAGTGTAGCATTGTTTTGTAGTATGACATCAGGTATAAATCGGTGTTTAAAGCTATTGGATATTATCGCATGCATACATTTTTATAACCACGTTTTTATTTCCAAATGACAGTGCGGTAACAGTATGTTGCCCCAGGCCGCTTTGCTTCAGTCTGAATGATGTACGTATTGTGTAACATTGACTACGAAATTTTTTTTAATAGTGAGACTGGTGTAACACGATAACACGCCTTTAGAATACAGTATCGAAGCCATCATCTTTAATTTCTTTGCAGCTAGGTTTTTATGTTTTCTTTAAATGCATTGGAAGAAAGATGGCATTCACAGCTGTAAGAGCACATGTCGTGGTTATTATTTGGCGGTGGAATTTCTATTGTATTGAGCTTTCCTGACTCTGAAATTCTGTGGCCGACAAGAATAATTGTGTGGCCGACAGGAATTCGAGCCTGCTCACTCTCCTTTCGCTGGCACTGCTTTCACCGATTGTGCGAGTCAGGCGTGGCTCGAAGCTTCTTTCTCCAATAGAGACTGGATTAGTCTCTAACATTGAGGTGCACTCAGTTATGTCGAGTATCTAGTTCACAGTGCTGATCTTTCAGGAAGTCTATTTGCTACTCTCCACTGCTTTCGTTTTTAGAGATACCACAGAGTTAAGGTAGTTCAGTGCGTACTTCAAGAATCTATATTTTTCAAGTACCGAAGCAACTGTCAGTGTAGGTGCGTTGTGCAGTTGCAAGATGACTTTTTTCCCACTCGTTCTTTGGCAATTTTCACATTTCTTCATCATAGCCGCTACAAGACTTGTGTGGTATTCATCCGTTCTTGTTTTATTCGTTGCAAGGTAATCGATATGTGCAGTCCCTTTTGAATCAAACACTGGCAGTAAACTTATTCGCCAAATGAATTAGACCTCGTCTTTTTTCAGACAGATGTATCACCTTGCACCCACTGCTTTCATTGCGTTCCGTTTCTGACTCGAAGTAGTGAACTGTCGTCTCACGCAGAGAAAGAAATCGCTGCGCACAGTCAATCCGATTAAAAAATAAAAAAAGATCAGCACTCATGGAAATTTACTTTATCCTTTGTTTTGTTCAGCTTCAGAAAACGCGTCGCACAGTTGGCTCGAACTATTCCCATAGTTAATTAATCGTCTGGAACATCCCGGGAATGACTGTGTCAGCTATTTTACACACACTCGTCCAATTTTGCAGTTGCTCGACATTTTCGTTTGTAATGGCAGTATTGAGATTTTTATTCGCATGTATCGTCTTGGAGAGAAATAAGATGATGATGATGATGATGATGATGATGATGAAATAAGGCAAGTGATGGGATTGAAGGAGCAGTCTTTTCATAAACATTCACCAACTTTGGATGAATTCCTGTTGGCTCTAAACTGTTCCAAAACAAAGAAATGTAGATCCGTACTGCAGTCTACTTTATCAATTCAACGAAACATAGACAACAGAGTTTCTACACTGAGCTTTTAAATTAAACTACTCCTCAGCCTTTGGACATGAAGTATTGCGAAAATGTTCGAACACATCAAGAACAAAATTGTGTACGTATGTACCTGTCCAGGTCGAGAACTTTCACCTTGCCGTTGTATTAAGGACCTAAATCTGCTGCATAAGCGGAGTTTAGGTTGTTCATAGGGCAACCATTTCTAATTAATAGTGCATAAACGTTTGAATTTGGACGCAACGGGGTTCTCAGTAGTATTCCGTTATTGAAATCGTACGATGTTTCGTTAGGCTGTCTGTTCAGAACGGAAAACAGTAACTTTTATAAAAGTCCTCGTTTGTTGCTGTTTTTATCAACCTTAAAATTTGAGGAAGTATCGTATTAACTGAATAGTACTCTAGCCCGTGTTACGTTTTGATGAAGGTGGCAGAGAAATGCTGTTGACATCTGCTTTGGGCCCTTCAAATAGCGTCATATTTTATTAACTTACCTATCTGAGAAGTGTTCTGCAAATAATTTTCTCAGAAACAGTATGATAATTGGAAAAATATTTATAAAGTCCGTTTCTGTGCGGTAAGACGATCATTAGCTTCTACAGATTTTGGCCCTCAATTTTCAGTGTTAGTCCTGCAATAATAAAAAGTACGTACGTATAGACTCGAAGATAGAGGCAATCTCTTATGACTTTTCCGTGGTTCATTAGTGAACTTGGTCCGAGACTACAAAGATACGACTTCTGCATTGTGAGAACAGCGTTGGTCATTCATATCATTCATAAGGTAAAGAATATAGGAAATACAAATGTATTTATTAACAATACTACTAACAAACCAACGATTACATAATTTCATTAACTTCACAACGTAGTCACTGTGACTACCGAAGCGTTCGCCGTACCTAGATACGAGGTGAAGGTTCAAACGGCTCTGAGCACTATGGGACTTAACTTCAGAGGTCATCAGTTCCCTAGAACTTAGAACTGCTTAAACCTAACTAACCTAAGGACATCACACACATCCATGCCCGAGGCAGGATTCGAACCTGCGACCGTAGTGGTCGCGCGGTTCCAGACTGTAGCGCCTACAACCGCTCGGCCACACCGGCCGGCACGAGGTGAAGTATTCCATTCGCTTGCCGTGCAGTCGCTTTGTTATTCAAGTAGTTGACAATATGCAGAAAATCCTCATCGGTCGCAAAGTGTGTCGTAGCAAGGCATTCCTTAACGACTGCGAATACCCGAATGTCCAGTTGTTGATTGTACGTAGGATAAACAAATGCGTCCCATCGGTATTAAGCGTACAGTAATACCTTGAATTAGAAATTTTAGACTCGACAGATTGCCTTTACGGCGTTTCTTCATAATAATCAGAAAGTAGTACAGTAAGCATCCGAACTTAAATCAGGAAGCAGACGTCATCAGATTTTTGGGTGATTAAGTTGTTTTTGTGACGATTGAATGTGATGCCATTGAACAAATATTGCCTTTTTCGTGGTATTAGAGACAATATGCGTAATGTAATGTAGCATAGTGGAAGACAGGCTGTGTGGGCTGCGGCTGGCGGTGTGCGTGCGGGCTATGACGCGCTGCAGGCGGTGTTCCGTGCCAACGAGCGGGCTCGCGTGTTCGCCACTGGCCGCTCGTCGCTGTGATTCAATACTGCCGCTACAGCGTCGTTATACTGTCCTTCCACAGGCGTCTCCCATGTCTAAATAAATAATCGTTTTTGAGATTCTTAAAACAACAATTTCTCAACGTCAGTCACGTTTACTTTCCGATGTTTATTTTCAAGACGCGTTTCGGCAACATGTTGCTATCATCCAGTGTCTGTTACCTACACGTCAATTATTAATTACCAACACGTGTCTGATGGCGAAAAGATTTAATGCTCGATGTTCCATTGAGGTTGTGTTCCGAATATTATTGCTCGGGCCCAGAAAGGTTAATGTATTTTAATGTGCACCATTACGCATGTTGTATATTTAATTAATCCCAGTGATCCCATGATATACTTGTTTTCCTTATCCGCGGTCTGGAACCGCGCGACCGCTACAGTCGCAGGTTCGAATCCTGCCTCGGGCATGAATGTGTGTGCTGTCCATAGGTTGGTTAGGATTAATTAGTTATAAGTTCTAGGGGACTGATGACCTCAGATGTTAAGTCCCATAATGCTCAGAGCCATTTGAACCATCACTTCATACTTTTTCCTACAGTTCTGTACGTGCCACAGTTTCCTCAGCTACTTAAGATAATATACACACTGAGAAAACAGGCATTTTTTGTACAAGCATTTTTATATCACGCCTCATGTTGCACAGTGTGGTTACCATCGAATAATTGGGTAAACATTCTCTATACCGCTTGAGCCTCCTACCGCACGAGGTAAGTCAGTCATGTAAATTCTGTGTGAACTTTCTCGTATTACTCTTATTCAGCGAAGTACTTCACTTTTTGATAACTCGCCATTTTCTCCCATTGTGGTGCCAATCTGCGAAATTTCGCTCGAAGGTACCTACAATCTTCCTCTGTAATGGTGCGATTACGTGGCGCTATGCGACGTCACCCTCGGGGACGACGATGCTTCAAACAGCCAGGTGTGGATACATGCGGAAAAAAAGGCCACATCTTAGACGTTTCTCACCCCAATTCCCATCCAAAGCCATCGGACGTGCCACACAATGGGAAGATCGTCACGCCTCTCCTTATCCACGTCTCACCTGTTATGTCGACTCCTCTGCGACCACGTAAGTACCGCGACGCCCAGCGTTGAAATCGCACTGTTTTCTTATGGGTGGCTTAAGAAAACATTTTGGATACTTTGCTGCTTAGAATCGGCACGAAAACGTCTCAGGGGGTGTCATAAATGGCGTGTATGGAACCAGCCCTTCCCTTGGGACGTTCATTTTCACACATTTCGCAGTCGAAAATGACAGCTGTCATTGCGATGTGCAACAGGATGATGTTCTTTACAAGCTTTAACATTGCTGAAACCCCCGGACAATTGAACCCTTCACTAAGGTCATCACAGGGCTGCAACACCAGTGGACTTCATTTCGGCCCTTTCGAGTGCAACGGGACCGCAATTTTTGTTCTGTTATGAAAGGGGAGAGGGCGACCACAAGGGACCTTTCAATTCCATTCGACGAACTCTGAACGTCGTCCGAAACCGCAAAGGGTGTTTATGCCTTTCCAGCCCTCCTTATTTGCGTCCTCCTGTGGTGTGTGCATGGGAGGATGCAACGTTGAATAAAATGACAAGGGGACCGTCTAAGGCTCCCCAGTTTAGCAGCAATCTCGGCGCCACCCGTACATTTTTGCTGGGCATTTTACAAATTTATCTGTGCAGAGAGACCCATCCGGCGATTCCTAACCGTCGGCGGGGTAGGCAACCCTCTTGAGACCGTTAGGAATTTGCATACAGCGAGCACGCGCTAAAGTCTTAAGGGTTGCTTGTCCTACTAACTGGTAGGCAGTGGTGGATGAGAGTATCTGTGCAGACTTTCGTTGTCTCCAACACAGGTGCACAAGTGATACCGTGTGTGTTCCCGAACTGAGGTCTTAGAGGAACACTTCGCCGTTTTACTCACGCAAATGTCACTGTCACTCCCCTCTCCAGTTCACATGCCACAGGAATGTGTGGAAAAATGGAGGCGTGAAGAAGACTAAACACCTTTCTCAGTTTCGGATCACGTTCGCATTTCGTCGAATGGTTTTGAACGGTCCCCAGTAATTACCCCTATATAAAAGAGCAAAATCTGCGGTCACATTACACTCCACAGGGGAGAGAGACGTTCAGTGGGGTTGCAACCCCATAATATCCTTGGACAAGGGTTGAATCGTCTCGGGGGTGTCAGCAGTGCCCAAGGGCGTCAAGAACGTGGCACTGTTGCACAATGTACTGCCAACTGCTGTATTCGACTGTGAAGTATGTGAAGAAGAACGTCCTAGGGAAGTAGCTTTTAATTCACGTGACTTATGACACCACCTGATGCATTTTCGTGTAGATTCTGAGCAGCAGTGTGTGTGGAATGTTTTCCTCGCCCACCCGTAAGAAACCCTCGTGATTTCAACACTGGGCGTCTCCGAGCCCCAGGGTGATGTCGCAGAGCGGCCCGTTTATGCACCATTACAGAACAAGCTTATAGGCACCAAATTTCGAACTTGTGCGTCGCAATAAGAGTAAATGAATTTTTCGTAAGATCACCCTTTAATTTTGTAAGTGTTGGGTAGTTTCCTAGAAGACATAGGAACTGCAAAACGGTGGCGTTTAACTGCTCGAAAGAACTGTGTTAAAGAGAAAATGGTCTAGGGAATCTGTAACTTAATTCAGCGGGACTGTTCTGTGTGTTGTTGTGCTAGGCTCTTTCATCGTGAAATTGCTGTTAAAGTGGTGACTAGAGTCTTGCGTAAAAGTATCATCATAAACATGTGTTAATTGTCTCTGAAATTCATAAGCTACTAAAACACTGTAGGTTGACGTGCAAATGAAAATAGTGATAGTATTTCGATTAACAGCCATAAAATTATTCAGTTTTTGACTCAATGTGTTCGTGCTCTTCTTGAGTTGGGATTTACATGACCTTTCCAAATAGTTACTGGTGAGTGCCGCAATGCTTCCTATTAAAAGGCCTAGGCTCCTTCTCCTGCGCAGTTATATTTTTAAATAAGGTGATCAATGTTTTTCGACGTAAACAAGAATTTTAGTGTTCATCGGAACACCTCTCTCCAGTGATACATGTTAGTTTGTATTTGAACGTCACTTTACATTTCTGGTTGTTTTGAACAGAACAGCGGCAACACGTACAGAGTTTCGAAGAGTGTCGAAACACGTAACCACCAAAGAGTGCCGATTCAGTGTAGCTACTCAGGCTAGGGACTGTAAATACTCCAAGTCTTTCCGAGATAGAACAAGATATTGTACGTGGGTGGCATTCTGTTTCATACCTTTAGTTGGTGCTGGGTACATATCAGTTTGATTTTATTTGTATTCTCATTATGTTATGTTAAATTAAGATTTGCTACAAGGAATTTTTATATTAATTTAAGCAGTAACAGATTCTAATCCACTGCCATTTGTGTGGTAAACACTTACAGCAGAGATTCAAGAGGTCAGGTCGTGAAGAAATAGCAATAAATATATAAATAGATAAAATGTTGAGCACAAGAGTTTATCAGTTAAGCTAGACGTTTGAACCACAATAATAGAGGAAATGTGTAAGCTGCTCATTAAGTTACAATGGGATTACAGACATTGCCTGCGAGTGGGCATTGATTTTTAAATCAAGATGAACATTTGTTGCCGGTTCGGTATTCGAACCCAGATCCCCTGCTCAGTAGGCAGTTGATCTGACCACTAAGCCATCCGGACACAGTGACGACAAACCCCAGCACGCCTCACGTGAGACCCAAATTCTCGGCTTATCCACACACTACTAATGTAGTGCCGCTTGCCCATAATCCTCACTACTCGCAGCATTTCACAGGTTCCCGCAAGAATTTGAGTCTGGTGTGCATCCGCACTGAAGAGATCATTGGCCGTCATCGCCTTAATTATATATATGTGGTGTCTGTGTTTTTCGAATATGTCCGAAAGAACAGAAATCACATACATATTTGTCAAGGAAATTGTTGGCTGACGCAGTGATGTCGTAAAATATGAAGTAATGCAGTTGTTGGAGTAAGTTATTTGTGTGATTTGTGTCCAATGAGCTGACATCTTCTCTTCTCACAGACGGGTAAGTACCTGCCTCCATTGGCGCGAATTATTTGCTGGAGCTTTTTTTTTGTCTGCTGAATATTAATACATGGAACACTGAGTAAAATTAATGTCGTAATCTAGAGAAGATGTGTCTACCTTCGAAAGCTTCTGAATCAGTTCTCGGCGTATATTTCGATTCGCAGTCTTGTTAGCTAGCATAATTATGATTTTCTATGGGTTAAACTATTTATTTCTTTTACAGGAGTTCGCCACCCTTACTAAAGAGCTGAACCAAGCTAGAGAGCATCTCTTGGAACGCGATGAAGAAATAGCTGAGCTAAAAGCCGAGCGCAACAACACGCGGGTAAGTAAACTCTCACGTTTTTCAACACAGTTGGTAAATACGCGCCTGACATTGCGCTAGAGACTAATTATTAAAGCTCTCGTCACAAAAACCACGATGGTGAACCTTATTGATAGAATCGTATCGCAAGGTAGTTTCACCCAATGTCTGTAGTTTCTTGATCAGGTCGTGCATTCTCTGTCCATGCCCTCTTCGACCTCTGTATACTCACTTTTTTTGTATCCAGCACGTTCTTTTCCCAAAATTTAGTTTTTCTTGGAGGCTTATACGATCTCATAAGTCTAATTCCAAACGTCATAATACAACATTCATTCGATTGCTCCCATATTTTTGCTGCGCAGGTTTTTAGGATACCTATCCGTACACCTGTGGAAAATCATATTTTAAATTCACGCATTCATCATTCTTGTAAATTACACGTTTATTAAAGATGGTTTTTCCTAACATAACGAAGTGGCTCACTAAAGGCAGTCCGTAGGTTTGTCTTTGTCCCTCCATTTTGGTTTAAATTTTCCATAGACAATTCCGATGAATTCCGAAATGATTCCTTGCACAAAGCAAAGACTTGCTTAGGTTCAACCAGTTTCTCCACTTCTAAAGATGTCGCTGTAATAGAGACATATATCTTCAATTTTCGGAACCCGACGTTGGTTTTAATGACCTATTTTTTTCCAGCCTGAGTGTGGATTAAGGAAATTTTCAACGCTCCTCCTGCAGATGCCTGTCTGATTCCGCATCCCAGCGTTTCACTTAAAATGCAATATACGATTCACAGGTTCATAATGTACACAACTCTCCTCAAACTGTCTCGTCTGCTAAGAAAGCGTCGTCATTGTTGTGAGAGTTTGTGTTTGCCGCGCTACGGCCCGAAGGTGGAGCCTTTTGTTGTTCCAGAAGCCAAAAACTGTAGATTGTGGGTGTACGCGGATGTAAGAAATGGTAGGGAATTTGCGTATTCCGGAGAGGTGATATCTTTGTATTTTTGCCTGGATTTTGATTTGTAGTAAGACATCTTAAAAACGAAGTTAACGTGAGCATCGTGCTGGTTTACTGAAGGGAATTAAGGAGCAGCATTCACTATCTTAAATTTAGGGTCACATCTCACTCTTTTCCACAGTGCCGAACTCTCTTCACAGGTTTTTGGCAGTTCAGTATTCACTTTCTAAAGCGGCCGGTGTCTTGGTAGGAAACCGTACAAGTATCCTGAATTTCTTATCTCCAAGTGAGATCTTGCAGTTAACAAATTCACTGTAGTGATTACGTGTCGTAATTATCAGGTATTTTCATTTGACATGTACTAAAATCCACCCACATTTCATACGCTTTAGTTTACTGTGAGTGGTAGCAAACTTGAATTTGGCGAAGAAACTGTCGAGGGAAGCTCTGATGGTGTAAATATGTGTCTAGTCAGGCGACAGTTTAGTTAAAGACTCCTGCTTTCGTTTTCTTCCTAGATTCAGCACTGTGACACATGACCCCTCTCTTAACATTCAGTTTACTGCTATAGACTTTAGCAGTTTGCTAACAGCAGCTTCGAAAACGTGGAAAATCAGAACAGGCACCGATTGTGATCCCAAAACGCCTGGTTTTCACGGTCACGTACGTCATTGCTCACGAAACTACCTGACTTCGAGTAGGAAAATTTACCATTCGTTCAGGCGAAGGAGCTACAAGAAATTCGGGCCACTAAAAATATAGCTTATGCTGAACCAAACTTCCATGTTAAACAGATATTTTTCCTATTAATCTTAAAAAAATGGCTCTGAGCACTATGGGACTTAACTTCTGAGGTCATCAGTCCCCTAGAACTTAGAACTAGTTAAACCTAACTAACCTAAGGACATTACACACGTCCATGCCCGAGGCAGGATTCGAACTTGCGACCGTAGCGGTTGTGCGGTTCCAGACTGTAGCGCCTAGAAACGCTCGGCCACCCCCGGCAGGCTATCTTAAAAGATCCAGTAGCCAGTGACTGTCTTAAAATAGGCTTCGAACAGTGTTTGCAGTAAATGCCGCCTTAGTTTGCAAATGTTCGTGGAAAACTTTGAAAGTTCGTTACTGTATCCAAGCTCAAGAAAGAGTGTTTCCCTCCCCCCTCCTCCAACACTCACTTCAGACAAATAAAGTCAGTACATTATTGCACAAACAAATCCATCTTCTCTGCATAAGGAGACAGACGTGGAGAGGCAGGAGAAGAGGAGGGGGAAGGTGGGTAGTAGGGGTGGAATGAAAAAAAAAGGATCTAATATTTTTCGAACGTGGATCCGAACAATTTAATTAAAAGAACCATCCACTTTTCCTAGCCTACCACGAGCGTTATTTATCATCCATCAAAACCAACACAAAAGGAAGAAAAAAGAATCTCTCATTAAATAATAGTACAGTGAAACGAAAGTTGCTTAAGGAATCATACCGACAAACTTTGGCTCTCAGTGCGGATTCCGTGTGTATCTCATTTTGAACTTTTTGACGGGCTTGTAATGTAGCACTTTACGG
Source organism: Schistocerca americana (assembly GCF_021461395.2). NCBI lineage: Eukaryota > Metazoa > Arthropoda > Insecta > Orthoptera > Acrididae > Schistocerca > Schistocerca americana. The sequence continues at coordinate 403,656,751 of NC_060130.1, forward strand.
GACAAGAACATCTTTATATAAAAAAGAGCAGGTCGTTTTAAGAAACTACTGTGGTGATTGATAAATCATTCCATTTTATAGTTTTCTCGATGCACCTGAAAATAAAGAATTTTCGTAACGACCAACTTTTCATGTAGCTTATGAACTAACTTCAACTCAGATTTTATCAGACTCTAGTGCGTATTATAAATTTTTTTTTCCGGAGTCGAACTATCGGAGGGAGTAGGACTTTTCAATAAGAGATAGCAGCTTCGTTATCTGCTGCAGGTGGCTTCAAGCTCTACAAATCAGCAGAAAGTGGTTTATATCGGTTCTCCATTAATCATTTCGTGATTTGGCTTCGTTTCCAGTCAGATGATGAATGGTCACTTGGTACGGTGGATGTTCAGCATCTAGCTATCTGCGTATGACGACGAACATGATCTTGAAATCTATACAACTGGGCTTACTGGAGCAACGTATCGTTGAAGCCTCTACTTCAAAGAAGTGAAGGAACAATGGAAGGTTGCGCGTGCAATGGATGACTGTGTTTGTGTCCGTTCTACAGTGTGTGACAGGTGGGTGATGCATCTGCAAGTAGTACGCTTGCGGATAACTTTGTATCTATTCAGATTTCAAGCGGTACGCGTAGCTGACAATTAGAAAGATGAAGCAAGAGTATTCCTCGGGCTCTAAATTCCATACATTATGTAAATTGAAGGCATGGAAAGGGAAGGAACTATAGATGCTACCTGCATCGGGACTGTACGCGGAATCAGCGGCGACGAGTGAAAATGTGTGCCAGGGCGGGATTCGAACCCGGGATGTCCTGCTTACTAGGCAGTTGCGTTAACACTGTGCTACCCAGACACAGCGTTTATCCCAATTGCGTGGATTATCACGCCACGCTTCTCGGCCTCGGCCGAGCCACATTCCCACCCAACGCCACAGCTGTGGATTCCGCATGATGTCTGTTCGTTCGGACATCTTCCACCGAAGCATTGCAGTTGATAAATATGGTTTCTGAAAAACTACCTGTCAAGTTCTCTATGGGCCAAAGGACTTCTTACAAATTTGCCAAGAAAGGTTAGGCCTACTACCAAGTTTTTGGTGTTAGCCATTGTGGCTATATGTGTAAAGGATGATGCGATCATTGCTGACACCACTTGTAAGGGGTGTGGACTGGGGGTGTGAGCGAGTGGTTCCCTGGCGGTGGTGGAGAGTAGGTGCTGAAGATGTAGGCAGTCAGTAGTGACCGATAATTTATTGACTTCCGTGTCCGATAGGCGTAGATATAGCGTCTGTAGGAGGCGGGAGGCGGCGGTCAATCGCTACAGCTAGGCCGTGGCGGCAAGCGAGAATGCGCCGAGGTCAGCGCTTCCGGCAGAATGACACAGCGGCGACGTCGGGAGGAGGCGACCCTGCGATCGGACGGAGCCAGTACTCAATCCAGTCAAGTCGTGGACCGGTGATTGGAGGGCTGTGTCTGCTGCTGATGAGCCTCAGAGGCTGGGAGGTCGACTCACGGTCCATCCGGCCGAAGTTGTTTTGGGCTGATTCTTCTGTCTTGTAACAGCAGAGTGGTTTGCGTGTGTTAAAAGTTACAACTGCGGTAACCCCCAAATACCTAAGACTAAGACAGTGCTCCAATCGCCCACGTTTCCAAACTGTGTGAAACGATCTATTGGCCTCCGTGATCACTAAGTCTATGTGAACACACGTATACCTTCGTAGCATTTGGCCCTAACAATGATTTTTGTTATGTACTTACAGATCATAAAGCTCTGTTGTCGGTAGTATTTCCGCCATTTCAGAGTCATTGCACTGAACTGCTGAAGTCAGGTCGATAATATAAATGAATCTTACGTTGTTATGAGGTTTTGGCTGGTCGTTTGTGTAGATGTTAAACGGGGCGGGATACTACTGTGGAAGTGATGCCTCCAACTACTGTTCTGCAGGAGAGAATGAAACTACTTTTGCGCCGGCAGCTGTGGCCGAGCGGTTATAGGCCCTTAAGTCTAGAATCGCGCTGCTGCTACGGTTGCAGGTTCGAATCCTGCCTCGAGCATGGATGTGTGTGATGTCCTTAGGTTAGTTAGGTTTAAGTAGTTCTAAGTCTAGGGGACTGATTACCTCAGATGTTAAGTTCCATAGTGCTCAGAGCCATTTTATAATCTTTTGCGGTGTTGTACAGCTTCAGCCTCACCATTTTGTGGTGCACTTTGTCATAAGCTGCTGTAAGATCCCACTTCTCGAAACCACCGTCTATGCGCTGGGTGAGATAGAGCAGCTGTATGTGCCATTTCTTCCAAATCTAAAGTCTACTTGTTAGATCATAGGATGTAATGAAGTAACGATACCGGCCTGTAGCTCGTTCATGAAGCATTGCCTGATAACTGAAGGGGAGTCATTAAACACTTTATCCACGCCTTGGTCGTTTGTCTTCTCGGCATACAATTATTAATTTCAGAGTGATAAGAACTACTAAGTCGCTTGTTTTTGTGTTCATTTACTTATTTTTACTTCTTTAACGCGACCCCAGTTATTCTGTTGTGCAAAAACCGTCAAACAGTAGCGTCTTGGAACAAGTTAGGGTACCCAGAGGCTTTCTGAAGCCTTCACGCTTTCTCATTGCTTTTGGATTCGTCTTTCGTAAATCCTGCTGTCAGTAGTACGTCTTCCTGCACCATCTCTTTGCAAAGGGATTCAATGTCGAACAGATCAATATACTCAGGTAAGAGAACTGGTTTATCTGGATTGACAGTCTGTAAATCTAGCTTGCTGCCTCCATAAAGAAAGCGTAATAAGCCATACAAGTACCAGTATGTAGCACAGTATGCTCCCAGCACGCAGGGAACCTTACCCATTCAGATTCTTGAAAGTCGTCTACGGAAGGGAGTAGACATAGTGTACATTGATGCAAATACAGTGTGTCCCGGGAGGAATAGTAAGTATTCAGGTATATGACAGGAACGATCATTCGAAGCAAAAAAGTGTAGTAAACTTGAGCTCTAAAATGCATACAGTAAGAGCTAGGAGTACTGCTTCATCTTCGCTACTGTGAAACATCTCTTCTGTTGAACATGTGCTCATAGCTCTTGAGAATACATTTAGAGCACATATTTACTAACTTTCTTGCTTCGAATGATCGTTTATGTCGTATCCCTTAATACTGACCGTTCATCCTGGGACACCCTGTGTATGAAATACAGTGAGGCTTTGTTTTTTGCGTGATACTAGGATATCGTCGCTGATGATTTGCGTGTATCGTTGAGTAATTCCTTCGCCATCAAGAATTAAGTAGGATTGTAATTCGACTGCGAACAGCGGTTGGAGTGTGGAGGTTGTTTGGCCTCAAGTATCAACAGCACCTAGTTAATCTCCGCGCACTGCAGGGCAGCTTGCGCATTTCCATAAAAGCATTAATATCCCCAGATATTGCTGTGACTTTTAAAGGCTCCAACCAGCTTGGTTGTAAGAATTATCCGTAATTTGGTAGTTTGCGCACTGTAAAGGTCTTCACGTAATCAAAAGTATCAATTTTAAAGGCAACTGTAGCAGGACTGACAAATTAAGCAATGCCATGTTGTTACTATCACGACAAGCGTTCCTTGTGAACTCGGCCTCCGCTGACGGCTGTTCAGATGAGTTTCTTGAACAAAGACTTCGCACACTTTTCTATACAACTATTATGTTACTGGATCGATGACGACGACGATAATTATGATGATGATGACGACGACGATTATGATTATGATGATGATCGTGACAGTGACGATGTAATGGTATGAAATGATTTCATTGATAGCTGATCAGAAATGGGGAACAAGCGATGTAATGAATATGTCTTGACTAACGAAAAGTTGTGCCAGACCGGGACTCAAACCCGAATTTTCTGCTTCTCACTAGCAGTACCCTTAATCATTATACCATTTAAGCAAGCCTCAAACTTTTATTGTTACTGATGTTTCTTCCCAATGCTTCCCGAACATTACTACCAGAGGTTGTCCCCCTGCCTTTGGGATATGTATGAGTTACATTAAATTCTCCGTCCGTTGCAGGTTCAGCGTATCCATTTCAGTCTATGTACAACAATAATAATTAATGAGACGAAGAAATGTGCTGAACTGTTTGTAAGTTCACATGTGGGTACACTGAAACAACGATCGCATGTGCACAGATGGGTACCAACCTACAACTGAGATTTCTATTCTTTCTTCTCAACTTTACTCCTACAAGGCGTAGTTCAGAAACCTGTTTTTGAAGTGTATTACTCAAGAAAATTCTTGAGAGAAATATTTTCCGAAAAGTATAATGTATGCGTTCGCTTCTGCTGTAAAGACCTTCATGAGACTATCAAAATAAATAAATTGTGACGTGTTTGTTTTACTGGTACACATACATGCTGCCGTGGTGGGAACAGATATCGACGCAAGGAACAGCCCGGTCAAGTGGTTAATGAAATAAATAAAATTTAGAGCACCGGTATTTGAAGCTGATCGCCAAACGATTCTACTGCCGTCAACGTGCATTTCGTGTAAGGACTACGAAGACAAGAGGAATTAGGGCTCGTACGGAGGCATACAGTCAGTCGTTTTTCCACTACTCAGTCTGCGAGTGGAACAGGAAAGGAAATTATTAGTTTTGGTACAAGGTACCCTCCGCCACACATCAGACAGTGGCTTGCGGAGTTTGTATGTAGCTGTAGATCTAGAAAGAATCGCTGTATTATAACAAAAAAGGTGCGCTGATGAAATGAACTTGCAAAATGAGGAAGTCTTGGGATGAAACCAGATCACATTGGATACCAAGAATTAGAGCAAGGTGTCAGATATACAAAGAACCGAAAGACAGTAGGAAGTGTTGGTTTTAACAGCGAAATGATAAAATACGCTTCAGTATAACTTAAAACAAAGTTTGTTAAATTTCTGAATCTGTGATGGATAAGGAAGGAATTACCAAAATAATGGAGGATATCGCTTATATAACCAATATTCAAGAAGGGCAACTCACAAAATTTCGAAAATTATACAGGGATATCGTTCCTGAACTCGACGTATAAGTCGCATGCTAGAATAATAACTGAGAGACTGAAATGCATAACGGATTTCATTCTGTCCGGAGGCCAAAATTGAATCGGAAAAGAAAAATAAAAGTTGTACCGACAATGCATTTATGCAACAAGAAGTAAGAGAGGTCTAAGGAATACAATAAAGGAATACACATCCTTTTCATAGATTATGTAAAGGCCTTCGATAAAATAAACAGACAATTGTTACGGGTGATATTAAGAAGACGCATACCATTACACCTTGTATAGATAGTTTAGAAAATAAAAAATAATACAATCGCCACCGCTCTTTAATATATACGTGGGTTGGAACCTTAATAGTGACAACTATTTAGTTGCAGCTCGTACAAAATAGATACGTGTTTCAAAGTTGTACTGACCTTCAAAGTAGTTACCAGCATTGTGTATAACCCATTGCCAGCGATGTGGAAGTCGTAGGATACTCCTAGCAGTGCCAGTTGTGTTGACAGTTCGAGCGGCGCGGTCTATTGCACGACGGATTTGTAGTAGATCTGAAGCCAATGCTGTGAAGTGTTTCCTTTAGTTTAGAAATCGAGTTGAACTTACTGGGGCTTAAGTCAGGGGAGTGCAGTAGGTGGTACAGCACTTGGCAGCCCCATCAGTCAAACAGATCAGTAACAGCTTGCACTGTACGTGCTTGAGCATTGTCCTGCAAAATGATCGTCAGGTCCTGCAGAAAGCGTCATTACTTCTGTCTGTAAGCTGGTCGTAGGTTGTGTTCCAAAAATTAACGGCTTAGAGACAGAAGTGATGACACTTTCTGCAGGACCTGACCATCATTTTGCAGGACAATGCTCAAGCACTTACAGTGCAAGCTGTTACTGATTTGTTTGACATATGGAGGTGCTAAGTGCTATACCACCTATTGCACTCCCCTGACTTAAGCCTCCGTAAGTTCAACTCGATTTCTAAAGTGAAGGAAACACTTAGCGGCATTCGCCTCAGAGCTGCTACAAATTCGTCAGGCAATAGACCGCGCCGCTTGAACTGTCAACACAACTGGCACTGCTAAGAGTATCCTACGACTTCCATATTGCTGGCAGTGGGTTATACACAATGCTGATGACTACTTTGAAGATCAGTAAAACTTTGAAACACGTATCTATTTTGTACGAGATGTAAATAAATAATTGCCACTATTAAAGTTCCAACCCTCGTACATTGATGAAATTGTACGGCAATGGAAAATAATAATGATAATAATAATAAACCCCGTGGAGGCCCGGGAAAGGAATAGGCCTCCGGTATGTTCTGCCAGTCGTAAAAGGCGACGAATAGAACAAACCACTAATAGGGCTAACTCCCCTTTTAGTGTGATTAGTTGGTTCAGGACAGAATTAATGAAGCCTTGGACAAGAGCTGTCATGGTCGGGGACGACGCTATGCCCGTCCACAATGGTAACGACACTGCTAGCCACATGGAAAATGATTTAAATCCAAATAGAGGTGTTTTGCAGGATATGCTTCCTGCAACCACTCTAGAAGGAAAACAAAGACAGAGGATGAGATGGTCAGATGAAGTTAACCGACACCTCATGTTCAGTTATTACCAAGCAACAAACTTAGGAACCAACACAACTGGATACAGATCACAAGTATACACAACATTTATTACCAGGTACCCAGAATTAAAATTTTTAACAGAACAACGACTAGCTGATCAGATCCGTGTAATGATAAAAAAATAACAGGATACCACAGTCAGAATGAGAAAACATCAAACAACAAGTACAACAAATACTGGAACAAAATAATGTGCAATCAGAGGAAGAAGAAAATACAGTAATGGACTCAAACATCCCAGAGAAAACAAACAAAGAACATCAATTAAACAATCAGAGGAAAACGAGATCTTAAGACAGCAACCAGAACAGGCACAAATAGAACACGAAGTGACACACATGTTAGATATAGAAGAAAAATTTCAGCTGACGTATATAGAATACAAAGACACAAATACAGACATTAGACCATTCTTGCATAGACCCCCAAATAACCCACAAGTCGAAACAACAATGACAACTATCAACACAATCATACACAACAAAATAAATGAAAACACAACTATGGAAGAGTTACAACTACTGGTTTATATAGGAGCACTCACTACACTAAATATACACACTAGGCAGACATCAGAACCAACCAACACACAGAAGAAACCCACAAAACCAGCATGGCAACACAGGCTACAGATCAGAATAGAAAAACTGAGAAAAGACATCGGACAGCTAACACAATTTATAAGAAACGAAATATCAGACAAAAAACGAAAAAGGTTAGGTAAAATCTCACAAGAAGAAGCGATAGAGCAATTAGATGAAAAGAAGCAGAAATTACAAGCATTGGCCAAACGACTTAGGAGATACAAAAAAAGTGAAAATAGAAGGAAACAAAACCAAACATTCAACACACACCAAAAGAAATTTTACCAGACAATAGATAACACACATGTTAAAATAGACAACCCACCAAACATAACAGACATGGAACACTTCTGGAGCAACATATGGTCCAACCCGGTACAACATAACAGGCATCCGCGGTGGATACAAGCAGAAACAGACGCATACAAGCAGAAACAGACACATACAAGATGATACCACAAATTCCTGAAGTGATAATTTTGCAACATGAAGTCAGCCGAACAATTAATTCTACGCACAATTGGAAAGCCCCTGGAAAAGATAAAATAGCAAATTTATTGCTAAAGAAGTTCACCTCAACACATTCACATCTAACTAAATTATTTAACAGTTACATTGCAGACCCATACGCATTCCCTGATACACTCACACATGGACTAACTTATCTGAAACCTAAAGATCAAGCAGACACAGAAAACCTAGCAAAATATCGCCCTATAACATGCCTACCAACAATATACAAAATATTAACTTCAGTCATTACACATAAATTAATGACACATACAACACAGAACAAAATTATAAATGAAGAACAAAAAGACTGTTGCAAAGGAGCACGAGGATGTAAAGAGCAACTGATAACAGATGCAGAGGTGACATATCAAGCCAAAACTAAACAAAGGTCGCTAGACTATGCATACATTACTGGAACATACCAACACAAAATCACACATTTGCTATACATGGATGATCTAAAACTACTGGCAGCAAAAAATCAACAACTCAACCAATTACTAAAGATAACAGAAGTATTCAGCAATGATATAAATATGGCTTTTGGAACAGACAAATGTAAGAAAAATAGCATAGTCAAGGGAAAACACACTAAACAAGAAGATTACATATTGGATAACCACAGCGACTGCATAGAAGCGATGGAAAAAACAGATGCCTATAAATATCTAGGATACAGACAAAAAATAGGAATAGATAATACAAATATTGAAGAAGAACTAAGAGAAAAATATAGACAAAGACTAACAAAAATACTGAAAACAGAATTGAGAGCAAGAAACAAGACAAAAGCTATAAATACTTATGCTATACCAATATTGACCTACTCACTTGGAGTAGTGAAATGGAGTAACACAGACCTAGAAGCACTCAATACACTTACACGATCACAATGCCATAAATATAGAATACATCACATACATTCAGCAACAGAAAGATTCACATTAAGCAGAAAGGAAGGAGGAAGGGGATTTATCGGCATAAAAAAACCTACATTATGGACACGTAGACAATTTAAGAAAATTCTTTCTAGAACGAGAGAAACTAGCAAAATACACAAAGCAATCACTCATATAAATACATCGGCTACACCACTGCAATTTCATAATCACTTCTACAACCCTTTAGATCACATAACATCAACAGATAGGAAGAAAGTAAATTGGAAAAAGAAAACACTACATGGCAAGCACCAGTATCATCTAACACAGCCACACATCGATCAAGACGCATCCAACACATGGCTAAGAAAAGGCAATATATACAGTGACACAGAAGGATTCATGATTGCAATACAGGATCAAACAATAAACACCAGATATTACAGCAAGCATATTATTAAAGACCCCAATACCACAACAGATAAATGCAGAATTTGCAAACAACAAATAGAAACAGTAGATCACATCACAAGCGGATGTACAATACTAGCAAATACAGAATACCCCAGAAGACATGACAATGTAGCAAAAATATTGCATCAACAACTTGCCATACAACATGAACTAATAAAACAACACGTTCCCACATACAAGTATGCACCACAAAATGTACTGGAGAATGATGAATACAAACTATACTGGAATAGAACCATTATAACAGATGAAACAACACCACATAACAAACCTGACATCATACTCACCAATAAAAAGTAGAAAGTAACACAACTAATCGAAATATCCATACCCAATACAACAAATATACAGAAGAAAACAGGAGAAAAAATTGAAAAATACATCCGACTGGCTGAGGAAGTCAAGGACATGTGGCATCAGGATAAAGTTGACATTATACCAATTATACTATCAACTACAGGAGTCAATCCACACAATATCCACCAGTACATCAACGTAATACAGCTACATCCAAACTTATATATACAACTACAGAAATCTGTAATTATTGATACATGTTCAATTACCCGAAAGTTCCTAAATGCAATGTAACATATACTGTACAGTTAAAAGGAAGTCACACTTGATCAAGGTCCACGTCACCTTCCATTTTTAACCAGACATAACGTCTGAGACAGGAAAGAAAGATAATAATAATAAGTATGCACCACAAAATGTACTGTAGAATGATGAATACAAATTATACTGGAACAGAACCATTATAACAGATAAAACACCACCACATAACAAACCTGACATCATAGTCACCAATAAAAAGAAGAAATTAACACAACTAATCGAAATATCCATACCCAATACAACAAATATACAGAAGAAAAAATTGAAAAATACATCCAACTGGCTGAGGAAGTCAAGGACATGTGCCATCAGGATAAAGTTGACATTATACCAATTGTACTATCAACTACAGGAGTCATACCACGCAATATCCGCCAGTACATCAACGCAATACAGCTACATCCAAACGTACAGGGTTATTAAAAATGATTGAAGCGATTTCACAGCTCTACAATAGCTTTATTATTAGAGATATTTTCACAATGCTTTGCACACACATACAAAAACTCAAAAAGTTTTTTTAGGCATTCACAAATGTTCGATATGTGCCCCTATAGTGATTCGGCAGACATCAAGCCGATAATCAGGTTCCTCCCACACTCGGCGCAGCATGTTTCCATCAATGAGTTCGAAAGCGTCGTTGATGCGAGCTCGCAGTTCTGGTACGTTTCTTGGTAGAGGAGGTTTAAACACTGAATCTTTCACATAACCCCACAGAAAGAAATCGCATGGGGTTAAGTCGGCAGAGCGTGGAGGCCATGACATGAATTGCTGATCATGATCTCCACCACGACCGATCCATCGGTTTCCCAATCTCCTGTTTAAGAAATGCCGAACATCATGATGGAAGTGCGGTGGAGCACCATCCTGTTGAAAGATGAAGTCGGCGCTGTCGGTCTCCAGTTGTGGCATGAACCAATTTTCCAGCATGTCCAGATACACGTGTCCTGTAACGTTTTTTTTCGCAGAAGAAAAAGGGGCCGTAAACTTTAAACCGTGAGATTGCACAAAACACGTTAACTTTTGGTGAATTGCGAATTTTCTGCACGAATGCGTGAGGATTCTCTACCGCCCAGATTCGCACATTGTGTCTGTTCACTTCACCATTTAGAAAAAATGTCGCTTCATCACTGAAAACAAGTTTCGCACTGAACGCATCCTCTTACATGAGCTGTTGCAACCGCGCCGAAAATTCAAAGCGTTTGACTTTGTCATCGAGTGTCAGGGCTTGTAGCAATTGTAAAAGGTAAGGCTTCTGGTTTAGCCTATTCCATAAGATTTTCCAAACCGTCGGCTGTGGTAAGTTTAGCTCCCTGCTTGCTTTATTCGTCGACTTCCGCGGGCTACGCGTGAAACTTGCCCGCACGCTTTCAACCGTTTCTTCGCTCACTGCAGGCCGACCCGTTGATTTCCCCTTACAGAGGCATCCAGAAGCTTTAAACTGTGCATACCATCGCCGAATGGAGTTAGCAGTTGGTGGATCTTTGTTGAACTTCGTCCTGAAGTGTCGTTGCACTGTTATGACTGACTGATGTGAGTGCATTTCAAGCACGACATACGCTTTCTCGGCTCCTGTCGCCATTTTGTCTCATTGCGCTCTCGAGCGCTCTGGCGGCAGAAACCTGAAGTGCGGCTTCAGCCGAACAAAACTTTATATGAGTTTTTCTACGTATCTGTAGTGCGTCGTGACCATATGTCAATGAATGGAGCTACAGTGAATTTATGAAATCGCTTCAATCATTTGTAATAGCCCTGTATATATACAACTACAGAAATCTGTAATTATTGATACATGTTCAATTACCCGAAAGTTCCTAAATGCAATGTAACATATACCATACAGTTAAAATTAAAAGGCAGTGACGCTTGATCGAGGTCCGCGTCACTTTCCATTTTTAACCAGACATAACGTCTGAGAAAGGAAAATAACAAGAATAATAATAATAATAATTGTTATTATTATTATTATTATTATTATTATTATTATTATTATATGACGATACTGTTTGCAGACGGTCAGTTTTAATCTCGAAGAATGAAGATTGACAAGGGGCTGCCTATGAACTACACAAAATGTCTGATATATTAGATGTCAGTATCAATAAAAAAAAAACAAAAGTTATGGCAGTATGGAGAAAAATAGTATTAGAAAACGAGATCATAAAACAAGTATATCGATTTAAATTTTTAAAGATCACACTAAGATACGAAGGAGACGTAGATCAAAACGACAAAATTGAGAAATTTTATTGGCTGAACGGAACAGTTAGAAGATTTTTCCAAAATAAAGTAAGAATAGAAACTTACCTTATATTTTATAAAAGTTTTGTCGGTAGCAACATTGCTGTATGAGACTGTATGAAAAGATAAAATGAGATTACATACCAACAAAATTAAATTTCTCAGGAGCACAGCAGGATACATAGAGTATAAAATAAATATCGATATTAGGAAGGGATTAAAAATATTTGATGTAAGTGAAAAGGTTGAAAAATAAGCAAAAATGGAATTGTATCTTTGCGAATGAAAGAGTCAACATTACCACTACATTTTGGCAGTCTATTTCGCAAGGTAAAAGATGCATTGGAAGACCAGCAAAAAGATGAAAGAACCAAATGTAGCTGCAAAGGACCGAACAGCACAAGCTCGTTGTGATCTACAGGTGAGACAAGAGGGAGCCAATGTATGAGCTACGTCTCTAGAAAAGCGCACGAGGCCGTGCGGATAAGAGGGAGGGTGGTGGTGGAGGGGGGGGGGGGGGGGGGGAGGGTGTTTGGAACTTCACAGAGGAAATTGATATCTAGAACCCTCTCTGCTGGTGGAAGGAAACACGAAACCCGCTCTACATGACAGGAAAACGGATGGGAGCTCGGAGCTAGGACAGGTAGACAAGGCACCGACAAACTGTCACAGCAGATTCGCTGGCGCCTGCTGCGACTTCTCTCGCCATCGTTCGTTTTTTTCGATGTTAACATACCCTGCGATGACGTTACAACCACTCTCCACCTCCACCAGCGTTGTGAGGAAAACAGAGCCTACGACTCAGCAAATGCCGTATGGTCAGAGTTACTAAGTGCTGCAACATTTGTAAAGTTAATGCCGAATGCCAAACTATTGTGTCCACCACCAGAAGGAAGTTGCCGATCTGTAAAATCTAGGTTCATGATCTAAACTTTACATGGTGTGTCCCGGTTAAATAGTTCGGCCTCAGAATTGATTAAGTCTTACATTTGGAATGTACAATAGCGAGACGTGTATCAAAGGTTCTGTCCGATTGTACCAACTGCACCCACTACTAAAGGGACTGGGTCTAGCAACCCGAACAAAAATCAAAACCTGGAAAACAATCATTCTGTCAGTCATACGCAACGTTTCTGAAGTGTAGAGTCTGGCAAGCAACGACCTACCCCGTCTTTACTCTTAATAGAATACACTGGTGCACAAAACTTATGGACGAAAGTATCTTTCGCATGAGGTATCACTGTCTAGTAACACAGCTCGATGAAACTTGGGCCATACATAGAAATAACTGCTTTCGTGTAGTACAGAGGACAAGAGAAAGAAGTAAGTAATGAGACAAACAGAACTGACAGTTTTATTCAAAGACAGTAATTACATTAGTCACCGCGATTTATGGTAGTCGCCTGGACATTACACAAGGCCGGATATGGTGCTTAACAGTGTCCGTGATCACAACGGATGGCAACGCATGCTCTGCAACGAGCTCCGCTGCTGGTCATAGGGTTGGTAAGGATTCATTGTGGTAGGGGGTTCCATTGGCAACTGCTGGATGGTCGTTGGTGGATATGGATGTGATGCTATACTTCCCCCATCACATCCCTCACATGCTCGATGGGATTTAAGTCGGGAACGGGCAGGCCAGTCGATTCGCCCAATATTCTCTCCTTCCCAAGATCTCTTCCACCTGCGAAGTTCGATGCGGTCGCGCATTGTTATCCATAAAAATGAAGTCAGTGCTGAATGCGTGCCTGAAGAAAAGCACATGGGGAAGGAGTACAGTATTATAATCACGTTGCCAGTGAGTGCACCACGTTCAAACATTTTGAGATCAGTTTGCCGATGCAAGATTACGGTTCCTCACACCGTAACATCTGGAGCACCAAAACGACGATGTCCGATAATGTTGCTGGATGAATTAAGGGTTCCCGTGTCTTAACATATGACGGCATCTAATGTACCCAGGAACATTGTCGAAACTGGCTTTCATCCAGTCTCCCACGTTTAGAGGATTCCTTTGCTTTTTCTGCTTCTATGATAAATACCACCTGACTTACTCTAAATCCTTACCACGACACACACACACACACACACACACACACACACACACACACACACACACACACACACACAGAGAGAGAGAGAGAGAGAGAGAGAGAGAGAGAGAGAGAGAGAGAGAGAGAGAGAGAGAGAGAGAGATAGAGATAGAGGGGGGGGGGGGGGATTACTCACATACCGCTTACATGCAGTTCCCACTCTGGCTAAAACAAGTGCTGTCAATGTTAGCAGGCTCGTACGCTGAACAGTTTATCCCCTTGTTCACACTAAACTTTGAGTAAAATGACGATATATAATTTTCGAGAGAACTTTCATTTCGGGCTAATGAATGTAAAATATTACAAGTAGTGCGATTAGAATCACACGCTCACGAAGGCTGTCGGCATATTCTGTAAATGCAGACATCAAATCTCATGGCCTCTGCCCCGTAATCACTAATTCTTCGATTTTGCGTTGCAGGCTTGATATGTACAAATGTAATATCCTAACGATTCCACCTGGTCACCATCTACATCTACATCCATACTCCGCATGTCACCTGACGGTGTGTGGCGAGGGTACCTTGAGTACCTCTATCGGTTCTCCCTTCTATTCCAGTCTCGTATTGTTCGTGAAAAGAAAGATTGTCGGTATGCCTCTGTGTGGGCACTAATCTCTCTGATTTTATCCTCATGGTCTCTTCGCGAGATATACACTCCTGGAAATTGAAATAAGAACACCGTGAATTCATTGTCCCAGGAAGGGGAAACTTTATTGACACATTCCTGGGGTCAGATACATCACATGATCACACTGACAGAACCACAGGCACATAGACACAGGCAACAGAGCATGCGCAATGTCGGCACTAGTACAGTGTATATCCACCTTTCGCAGCAATGCAGGCTGCTATTCTCCCATGGAGACGATCGTAGAGATGCTGGATGTAGTCCTGTGGAACGGCTGGCCATGCCATTTCCACCTGGCGCCTCAGTTGGACCAGCATTCGTGCTGGACGTGCAGACCGCGTGAGACGACGCTTCATCCAGTCCCAAACATGCTCAATGGGGGACAGATCCGGAGATCTTGCTGGCCAGGGTAGTTGACTTACACCTTCTAGAGCACGTAGGGTGGCACGGGATACATGCGGACGTGCATTGTCCTGTTGGAACACCAAGTTCCCTTGCCGGTCTAGGAATGGCAGAACGATGGGTTCGATGACGGTTTGGATGTACCGTGCACTATTCAGTGTCCCCTCGACGATCACCAGTGGTGTACGGCCAGTGTAGGAGATCGCTCCCCACACCATGATGCCGGGTGTTGGCCCTGTGTGCCTCGGTCGTATGCAGTCCTGATTGTGGCGCTCACCTGCACGGCGCCAAACACGCATACGACCATCATTGGCACCAAGGCAGAAGCGACTCTCATCGCTGAAGACGACACGTCTCCATTCGTCCCTCCATTCACGCCTGTCGCGACACCACTGGAGGCGGGGTGCACGATGTTGGGGCGTGAGCGGAAGACGGCCTAACGGTGTGCGGGACCGTAGCCCAGCTTCATGGAGACGGTTGCGAATGGTCCTCGCCGATACCCCAGGAGCAACAGTGTCCCTAATTTGCTGGGAAGTGGCGGTGCGGTCCCCTACGGCACTGCGTAGGATCCTACGGTCTTGGCGTGCATCCGTGCGCCGCTGCGGTCCGGTCCCAGGTCGACGGGCACGTGCACCTTCCGCCGACCACTGGCGACAGCATCGATGTACTGTGGAGACCTCACGCCCCACGTGTTGAGCAATTCGGCGGTACGTCCACCCGGCCTCCCGCATGCCCACTATACGCCCTCGCTCAAAGTCCGTCAACTGCACATACGGTTCACGTCCACGCTGTCGCGGCATGCTACCAGTGTTAAAGACTGCGATGGAGCTCCGTATGCCACGGCAAACTGGCTGACACTGACGGTGGCGGTGCACAAATGCTGCGCAGCTAGCGCCATTCGACGGCCAACACCGCGGTTCCTGGTGTGTCCGCTGTGCCGTGCGTTTGATCATTGCTTGTACAGCCCTCTCGCAGTGTCCGGAGCAAGTATGGTGGGTCTGACACACCGGTGTCAATGTGTTCTTTTTTCCATTTCCAGGAGTGTACGTAGGAGGGAGCAATACACTGCTTGACTCCTCGGTGAAGGTGTGTTCTCGAAACTTCAACAAAGGCGCGTACCGAGCTACTGTGCGTCTCTCTTGCAGAGTCTTCCACTGGAGTTTATCTATCATATCTGTAACGCTTTCGCGATTACTAAATGATCCTGTAACGAAGCGCGCTGCTCTCTGTTGGATCTTCTCTCTCTCTTCTATCAACCCTATCTGATACGGATCCTACACTGGTGAGCAATATTCAAGCAGTGGGCGAACAAGTGTACTGTAACCTACTTCCTTTGTTTTTGGACTGCATTTCCTTAGGATTCTTCCAATGAATCTCAGTCTGGCATCTGCTTTACCGACGATCAACTTTATATGATCATTCCATTTCATATCACTCCTAATGCATACTCCCAGATAATTTGTTGAATTAACTGCTTCCAGTTGATGACCTGCTATATTGTAGCTAAATGGTAACGGATCTTTCTTTCTATGTATTCGCAGTACATTACACTTATCCACATTGAGATTCAATTGCCATTCCCTGCACCATGTGTCAATTCGTTGCAGATCCTCCTGCATTTCAGTACAATTTTCCATTGTTACAACCTCTCGATATACTACAGCGTCATCCGCAAAAAGCCTCAGTGAACTTCCGATGTTATCCACAAGGTCATTTATGTATATTGTGAATAGTAACGGTCCTACGACACTCCCCTGCAGCTCACTTGAAATCACTCTTACTTCGGAAGACCTCTCTACATTGACAATGACATGCTGCGTTCGGTTATCTAGGAACTCTTCAATCCAATCACACAATTGGTCTGATAGTCCATATGCTCTTACTTTGTTCATTAAACGACCGTGGGGAACTGTGTCGAACGCCATGCGGAAGTCAAGAAACACGGCATCTACCTGAAACCCGTGTCTTTGGCCCTCTGAGTCTCATGGACGAATAGCGCGAGCTGGGTTTCACACGATTGTCTTTTTCGAAACCAATGCTGATTCCTACAGAGTAGATTTCTAGTCTCCAGAAAAGTCATTATACTCGAACATAATACGTGTTCCAAAATTCTACAACTGACCGACGTTAGAGATACAGGTGTATAGTTCTGCACATCTGTTCGACGTCCCTTCTTGAAAACGGGGATGACGTGTGCCCTTTTCCAATCCTTTGGAACGCTACTCTCCTCTAGAGACCTACGGTACACCGCTGCAAGAAGGGGGGCAAGTTCCTTCGCGTGCTCTGTGTAAAATCGAACTGGTATCCCATCAGGTCCAGCAGCCTTTCCTCTTTTGAGCGATTTTAATTGTTTTTCTATCCCTCTGTCATCTACTTCGATATCTACCATTTTGTCATCTGTGCGACAATCTAGAGAAGGAACTACAGTGCAGTCTTCCTATGTCTTCCTGAGTCGGGCTTTGGGTTATGAACTTTGAAAACTTTCATTTCGAAAATGAAACCCTAGTAACCAATACCTATTTACAGCAGTTACTTTCAAATCCCGCTTCCTACCCACTAAGTATGCCGAAATCGACGTGGTCTGGCCTCTTGCTGCAGGCAAACCTGAAGAACACGAGCAGTTGCATAGCACAAATATTGCCCAGTTCCCACGACAAAATCCGAAAATAGGCCAGAAAACGATTCAAGCAAATGTGATGTTCAGCACTCTCCGCTCTCCCACAATTTAAACACGTAGATTTTCAGACCCGGTACGAAATCACGCCTCGCCAGAAACAGTATATATTCCAATTAGTGTGTCCAAGCCAATGTGTGCTTGGTACGAATGTGTTCAGCACCACTCTCGCCCCTCCCCCGCCGCCCCCTTCATTGTCAAGTTGTTACTGAACACGCACCACGACCATCCACGCGTAGAGAGAACCTTCTGCGGAAAGTATGGATTGACCTCCTACACCATATGTAGTGTTACTTGATTGTATTTGCCACCTATTACAAGTTTCTGTGAGTAAGAGCGATAATAATGTTGCGGTTTCTGGACGAGTCGCTGTTTACCATTTTATGCACAATACTTCGGCGATCGACTCAGTCGTCTGCGTCTACATCTACAGAATCATATATACCTGGAGAGCCACCGTACGGAGCGTGGCGGAGGGTACCCCGCACCACTAGTAGTCATTTCCTTTCCTGTTCCACTCGTAAGTAGAGACAAAATCCCTCTTTTCTTCGTGGTCCTTACGCGACATGTGCGTTGGCGGCAGTAGAATCGCTCTGCAGTCAGTTTCAAATGCCGATTCTCTAAATTTTCTGATTTGTGTTCGTCGAAGAGAACATCTGCTTCCCCCAGGGATTTCCATTTGAGTTCGTGAAGCATCTCTGTAGTACTCGCGTATTGTTCGAACCTACCGGTACCAGATCTAGCAACCCACCTCTGATTTTCTTAGATGTCTTCCTTTAGTACAACCTCGTGCAGATCCCGAATACTCGAGCAGTACTCAAGAATGTGTCGTACTAGTGTCCTATATGTCGTCTACTTTACAGATGAACCTCATTTTGCTAAAATTCTCCCAATGAACCGACGTCGAGCATTCGCTTTCCGTACTATCATCCTCACGTGCTCTTTCCGTTTCGTATCGCTTTGCAAAATAACGTCCGATATTTACTTGACATGACTATGTCAAGCAGCACACTACTATGGACGTCCCAGTCTATACTCAGTAGGTGAAAGTCGCTTCCAACGGATATTGCATGGTCTGGGCATTTCCGCGCTACAGACCGTAAGTTCCTATGAATGGGTCTAGATCTGTCACAGTGGAAACGGCTGGCCGGTAAGAACATCTCTCCTATGGTGTCTAGTCTGTCTTTTCGAGTGCGTTCCATGAATCACTAAATATCTCAGATCTTTCTACGTAGGGTTTCAGCCAGCTGTCGATACCGAGAATAATTTTAACGTGAGAAATTTCGTGGGCTTTCCGTAAATTCTGGAACTTTGTTACGAATACTTCGACAATTTACTGATAAAATTTTGACAGTCAAAGTGTCATTATGCTGGAGGCAGTCTGATTTCGCTATGTGCGTGTCGTCTGGCGGGCGTTCATCAGAAAGAAAGAAAAAATATGCAGTCCACAAATAGTGTGCTACCTGAGTAGCTGCTTCCTTTGTGCAGTGCGCCGCTGAGCTATCAAGGGGAATCTTCTAAATCCCTACCCGATAATGCAGGTCGAGAAATCTGCAGCCAAGACTGTTACAGAGTCAGGGACCTTCCACTCGGCTCGAAACCCAAGGACACCGATCAGCTCTGACAAGGGAACCTCCCCATCGCACCCTCCTCAGATTTAGTTGTAAGTTGGCTCAGTGGATAGGCCTTGAAAAACTGAACACAGATCTATCGAGAAAACAGGAAGGAGTTGTGTAGAACTATGAAAAAAATAAAATATACAAACTGAGTAGTCTATGTGCAAGATAGGCAACATGAAGGAAACTGCGAGCTCAGGAATGCCGTGATCCCGTGGTTAGCGTGAGCAGCTGTGGAACGAGAGATCCTAGGTTCAAGTCTTCCCTTGAGGGAAGAGTTTAATTTTTTATTTTCAGACGATTATTATCTGTCACCAGAGTCGTATAGAATATATCAGACGTGTTTTCCTGTGGAGGAATCGGTTGACCTATGACCTTGCGATCAAATGCTTTCGGTTCCCATTGGAGAGCACGTCCTTGCGTCTGCTAATCGCACCGTTTTGCGGTGCGGTCGCAAAACACAGACACTAAACGTATTGCAGTGAACAAGGACGTCAATGAACGAATGGACAGATCATAACTTTGCGAAAATAAAGAAAGTAAACTTTTCACTCGAGAGAAGACTTGAACCCAGGAATTCTCGTTCCGCAACTGCTCACGCTAACCACGGGACCACGGCACTCCTGTGCTCACGTTGTCCTTGATGTTGCCTATCTTGCGCATGGACTACTCAATTTGTATATTTTGCTTATTTTTTTCATAGTTCCACACAACTTCTTCCTGTTTTCTCGATTGATCTGTGTTCAGTTTTTCGAGGCCTATCCACTGTGCCATCTTATAACTAAATCTGAGGGGGGTGCGATGTGGAGGTTCCCTTGTGAGAACAATGCTGCAAATTGTAAGCTCTGTTTGCACCCCGCACATGAGGTCAACAGCCTTTACCGCTTCCGCCAGCCGGCCTGTATGAACTGACGATGGCCTCAGAACCCAAGCGACAGGCGTCATTGGTGCGGATGTGAGCCACAACTTGAAGACGACTGCACCCTGAAGGCTCAGTAGGCGCAGACAAGGCTCCCACATCCTCCCCTCCCTCTCCCCGCGCTAGACATGCAAGGGGTTCCATGAAGTGCTTAACGTTAACGTTGGAGCTCCCAATAACTAGCAATACCGTGCTCCCATGTGCCTGCTGAGACCTTGGTGTGAAGGAACGGCCACGTGTCCACTCAAAGGGTTGATAGGCGAGGCCAGCCTGCCAGTCTTCACATAGGTCTCCGTCTCGAGCAATGCGAACGTGTTACCTCTCTGCACTCATCCTACTGTGAGGGCGGATCTGCCGTGTCGGGTACACTAGGAGGTGCCTCGGCAGCAGAGCCTCTTATCAAAACGAGCGACATCTGAAGTGTCCCACGCGACGCGTCAGGTTCTCCGCCACCGCTACACCTCGAGGCAGCAGTCTGAAGGTGAACGACCGTAGCCAAAAGCGTATTCAGCTATTCGCGAACTGCGGCCAGTTCGTGCGTCCGCACACAGCATGCTCACATCCTACCCAATCTAGTATTACGAATTTAAGAACTGACTATAAAAACACAGAAAGAAACCGAGATAAGCAACTAGCTACCTTACTAACGTGTAACCAATGGAGGCCTTATGAGCTGTGTAGCTAGCTGTTCAGAAGAAATGATTACTGTGCTGCAGACTTTCCGGTTCTACACTTCACAGTTACAAAACGCGAGATTAAACCTCGTAAATAGAAAAACACGTACACAATATTTGAAAACGCAGAACAAGCTAAATATGTAACTTATCACTTTGCTGGTGCGTGCCAGGTGATAGTCGGGACCTGACCGACTGCCTTACTAGGCTGAAACGAATGGTCGCTGACTCTTCAAAACAAACAAATCAAGTACTAGTGCGCTAGAGACTTTTTATCTTCCTCAGGTGCTGCGAGCTGTGTTGTTACGTGTACACTCTGCCTGGATTTCAACCCAACTGAAGTACTGTTGGTGTCGCGTCACTATTTGTAGCAGACTTTGAGTCCCAGCTTTGCTATGCCCTTTGATGCTCATTTGTTCTTCAGAGCCCTCACTAGATTTCCGTGAAGCACACATTCTCTCAGCGTTTTGCAGCTGTGGAGGATGTGATGGCAGGAGGTAAAAATATTTTGAGTACTGTGACTCAAGTCTCGTTAAAATTGGAACCTCCATTCCAGCTTATTAGGTTTTTCTACATATTTATTTCGATAGCTTACTTAACTATTATTTCCCAGAAACATGGCGTTCGATCCGCGATACTGACCTCGTCACATTTCATTTCATGATTATGTTTGAGGCTGTGCTCTGTGAGAGATGATGTTGTTTTAGTAGGGTGTGCCACTGATATTCCTTGTGCCCCCCTTCTACTGTTATTACAGTCTTTCCCAAGTGTGACACGCCTCTTTCACATGCAGTGCGGTACACATCGGTCTTTAGGAGATCTAAACATTTAGCATTACAAAGGAAATTTTTTATCTGTATTGATAGGAGCGAATCACCCCGGATGCCATGTATCGACAAGACCCTACCGTTTTCTTCTGGAGACTGAGCTATAATAAGCCAAATAAGCGATTCTATGCTTCTCCTTTTCTGTGGCGGTGTTAATCCCTTCCTCAGGCGCTGTTCATTTTGACAGCAACGCCCGTTCAGTTCCGAAGGAGTACCAAGTCCTTCGGAACAATATTAGTAGGTGCTGTAATTCTTCGATGAGGCTCGGTTTTTATGACAGCATTCGATCTCAGTGGACCAGAGGCATCAACTTGGAATTCTTCGTGCCGAATGGTGATGGCTCGAGGCGTGGAGATAGTCAATGCGAGTGGATTTTCTGTATTTTCTGTGATGCAGAGATCCGTCCGTTATTCTCTTAACTAACAGGTCAGAGAACGGTAGCTGTCCCTGTTTTTCAAGCTTATTCGAAAATTTTTGTGTTAGGCTGGATGAGTTTAAAAGTTCCATGAATTCTTCAGTTGTTCGAAGTCAAGGAAAGGTGCAGGGAACATCAGAACACACCTGTCTAAAGCTACCAAGCAAATGAGCTGTCACCAAGCACTGCCCTCGAATATAATAACGAAATACAAAGTAACCGGTATTTTCATGTAAACGCCAAACTATGGGACAGCATAATTACGGAGTCTGTTGAAATAATGATTTCGGATAAGTAATCAGGAAATGTTTCTATTTCAACAAGACTTGGGGTCGTGCATTCAATTATTTATTATCTCACCAGCCATCTCATCAAGCAATGCTGGAAATCACTAAGAGAATGTGCATTTCTTGAATTGTCTGTGCGAGCTCTGAAAAAGAGCATCAAAGATGAAAGCGGGTACCTCGAGCCAAACTCGGCTATAACTAGCGGCATAACACACCAACAGTAGTTCAGTCTGGTTGGAGCCCAGGCATCCAGAAGGCGTCACAAAGCAGCTATCAGCATCCAAAGCAGACAACTGGTATTCAAGCCTGTCAATTTAAGGAACGTGCAATTTCCCTTTAGCCGGCCGGGGTGGCCGAGCGGTTCTAGGCGCTACAGTCCGGAAACGCGCGACCGCTACGTCGCAGGTTCGAATCCTGCCTTGCGCATTGATGTGTGTGTGTGATGTCCTTAGGTTAGTTAGGTTTAAGTAGTTCTAAGTTCTAGGGGACTGATGACCTCAGATGTGTTACGTCCCATAGTGCTCAGAGCCATTTTAACCATTTGAATTTCCCTTATTATGTTGTGCGTCTGCTTCGAAGTAGTGTAATAATGGCTATGTGAATCGCTTTTATACTTACGCCAATGCTATTTCAATTGTAGACATATTAGGATATCTTCGCCTTGAAAGTCGAGTAGATGCCTGTCCTGATCTACACTAATCAACTCGATATGGTCTAAAGTCTAGAGACAGTCAGGCACTCCAACGATTTTATATCTTGGGCCCACTGTAACCAAGTATCCAGAGATTGTTTGAATCATTAGGTTATGGAGATATATATTCGTTGCAGAATTATACTCCACACGAATTGTACTAAGTCGTAGTATGTCTACTGGTTGTGCTGACTTGTAAAATTTATCTGAATTTATCTCCAAAAGTTGACTCTTTTAGAAACCTGGTTCTGATAGCTGTCTGTGTCCATGTAAAGTAACTTCGAATCTGAGAAATGAGCTTTGGAAACTCACCATGGAACTGGTAAATATGGAGTTTGGATAGGTTCAAACATACTAACGTAGACAGGTTTTATGAACTCTGCCGAAACCTCAACCATCTCCAGAGCAGCAAAACCTTTATTGAGGATTGTGGTCCGTTTAAAATTTGGCTTGGTGATATAATTTAGTGCGCTATAATGCCGATATCATTTTATTGTTAAATGAATTTAGCAGTGGTTTCTACCAGTCTCCATTGTTTGCTCATAGGTAGCGTTGTTTATAAGTTAAAAAAATGAAGTCACTTGCAGAAGCCCCTTTTTCGGTGTTATAGTCATATATTCCTTCAACCAGCGTGACTAGTTTAATAACGTGAGTCTAATTAGTTCCATTCCCAAACTGCAACACTACTGGGTTTGTATAGTGCATTATCCATCTCTTTTTATCCCCCTGCGTCATCAAAAGCTTGGGAGGGAACGTTTTCGCGGAACTAGGCGGTCAGAACATAGCGGAAAATCACAGTGTGCATCATACAAGCTATTAGGATATGCCACGTCCATGTCCATATATCCTATATCAGAATCCACTGCCACGTCTAAGAAATTATCTAATCCGATGATTACATCATGAGGCACCCTTCGAAACCCTCCAATTGGCAGAGAATGTTGCATGGCATGTCCATATAAATTGTTTACATCCAAGTACAGGATGTAATTCATATCGTCAGATAAGGTGAACTGCTCAGCCATTCGCCGGTTATTTGCCTTGGCGTGCTTGTGGCCACACTGACAGAGTCCCCTGTGAACCCCACATTCGAAAAACAGTGTTCGATACTGACATATATCTCTTTCAGTATTGCGTCCCATGAAAGCTCTGGTGCAGTGTAATAGAAGGCAGGGTCCAGGTTGTGTTTTTCGATGATTACACTGTGGAATTTATCAAAATATTTGTAAATAAGTGTACGTCCATGTCCACATAAAGTCTTACATGAGATGTTGAACTCCTGCCAATCATTTACCGCATGCCCATACTCCACATCCATTGTGGCACTGCCTGTGAGATTACTATACAATGCAGTTAAATTGGGCAATGTGTTTTTTTTTTTAAGTTTTTTCGGAATCGAGATATTCATATGGGAAGATTCCTTTCTTCATACAAACTTGGCATCATTGGAATATGCAGCCTGAGTGAAGACTACCCCCCTCCCCCTTTTAATAATTAAAAAAAAGAGTAAATATCCAGGTGAAGTACAAAGCTGTATACCTTACCAGAGCCTCTTTCTGCATTTTGGAAAATTAGCCCTGTATGACACTAAAGATAAAATCTCTCACCTCCCATGCCATTTTTTTTTTCTCCCCAAATGTGGATAACGGTTCTCTCATCACCATCAGCATCTTGTTTTGGGGGTACATGAGTTCATAGCATAAAACTGCACTGCATTTATTACCGAGATACTGCTGATTGCTAATGATTTTGGGGAGCTTCCTTTCCACAATGGGTCAGCATATGCTTAGGAAATGGGTCTGATCTTGGAGCCTGTGGTAGAGTTAACAATGTGGACGTACGAGATCCTGTCCTCAAATGCGCCCCTAAGTAATTTAAAGCTACCATGCGACGGACCTACACTAGTAGGACAGGCAACGAAACTACTGCTAGTCGGTGGATAATTATGAGTCAATGGCCTGGGCCAAAGCGAATATAATGGCAGTCAGGGCCGATATGACGTTGACGGTCTAGGCCACGTTGTTGTTGCTGGCACAAGACCGCCTCTGGATGGTTCCCACAGTCCTGTGGGTAAAAAATAGTGACGTAAGTATTGTGTGAATTCCAAACCACGATCCGTATGCTAGTGTACATAATATTTTTATTACGTGGCACTTAGGCCACATTCCATGACAGTATCCGTATATCGGGACTTCATATTACCGTTACTACCACCACCACCATTAAGAGGTTGAATATTTATCAATATATTGTCCAATTCAACATGGGGATCTAAGCCCACCATAGCCATGTCATTATCAAGCCTGCCTAGAAAACAGAAAAATACCTGAAGGGGCAGGTACTCACAGTGACAGAAGTTTATTATTTGTCTAACACAACGTTAACAACATCCTCAATGTATTATGGTGGTAAAATTCCTTTATGTCTGAAATTAAACAAAATTATTCCACAAGCGAACAAGTAAATAATAATTCTCCGATGACAAACAGACTTAAACTTCCTGAATCCCGAAAACAAGTAATTGTTTCTCAACGCTTGGAATTAATAGGCACACTCTTTAAAGGTGAAATGGTTCAAATGGCTCTGAGGACTATGGGACTCAACTGCTTTGGTCATAAGTCCCCTAGAACTTAGGCCGGCCGATGTGGCCGAGCGGTTCTAGGCGCTTCAGTCTGGAACCGCGCGCCCGCTACGGTCGCAGGTTCGAATCCTGCCTCGGGCATGGATGTGTGTGATGTCCTTAGGTTAGTTAGGTTTAAGTAGTTCTAAGTTCTAGGGGACTGATGACCTCAGATGTTAAGTCCCATAGTGCTCAGAGCCATCCCCTAGAACTTAGAACTACTTAAACCTAACTAACCTAAGGACAGCCATCACGAGGCAGAGAAAATCCCTGACCCCGCCGGGAATCGAACCCGGGAACCCGGGCGTGGGAAGCGAGAACGCTACCGCACGACCACGAGATGCGGGCCTTTAAAGGTGAGCCAAATCTTAAAAACTAAATGAAGCTCAGCAAATTCCTCTGTTCTTGGGCTTGAAAACAGGCTGAGCTTTACCTTAATCCAAGGAAACGAAACACTTTCGAAGTATATTACAGTAGTACTTCATGGGAGAAGTATTGACGGTCATACAGGTTAGAAACCTTTCTAAGTATTGCAAGTGTAGATGAACAAAGTAAAGTCTTGGCATTACCTCTTGTCAGTCCTGGCTAGCCCGTAGGTAATCACACTGAGTCCAGACGGAGGAGCCAGCGTGCTGTCTCGGAAGACAGTGGCGGAGTCCAGAGTGAAGCATAGCGGAGATCTGGTCGGTTGCTTGCTGCGATGGAACTGACCTGCTAAGTTCGTGCTCACACCTAAATAACTGCCTCGCGCAAGGATCTGTGTGGGGACTGTTTTTGGCACGTAACCCTGCGGATGCAGGAAAAGTGGCGGTAGGTCAACGACCTCTACCGTACCTTGAGGCAACGGTAACGTGGGCTCATGATGCCAATGGTACCACGGCAGTAAGCATTGTATGTTCAGTGTAAATTATTATTGTGGTAATAATGAGCGTATGGCATTGGTGGCTGGGAGACCCCTCTCGGGGCGGTTCGGCCGCCGCTCCACAAGTTCTTTAACGCCACTACGGCGACTTGCGAGTGAATGAGGATGAAATGATGATCGAAATGACACACAACACCCAGTCATCTCGAGGCAGAGAAAATCCGGGACCCCGTGCGCGGGAAGCGAGAACGCTACCGCAAGACCACGAGCCGCGGACATTATTGTGGTAATATGAATTAATACTTACCTATTCGATTGTTTATAATTGGCGCCCATCCCTGCGAACTCAAATTCCAGAATGGTGTCATAGGATGGGACGGAAATATCTCAGCCATCTGGTTATGTTCAGTGTCGATGGCTGTGGTGTCAACCCATTCAGCCGTCGCAATATCGTTATCAGGCACACATAGAAACAAAAATATATAAGCATTGGTAAGTGTCAATTGTTATTGTAGAAGTATGAATTACCACTTACGTATTGGGTCATCCTTAATTAGAGCCCTTCCCTTTGTGCTCATAGCTGGGAAAGAGCTTATACATCCCTCGCAAAATCCCCATCTGCACAAGGCCCGGGCAGTTCCTCATCAGGGATCTGGCTCTCCATGACACAATGCCCCATGACAAAAAGCCAGCTGTAGGTGTGGGCAGTGTCGAGGATTTGCTTGCTATTTTTGTAAAACAACGGATTATGGCGTAAAACTATCACACACAAATATTTACGCATACATATCGTGGGAGAGAGAGAATCATTTTAGTTACGTAGATCCGCAGCTGGCAGATTGGGCTCATTTGGATTAACATTCAAAGCAAAAAAGTCTGGTAAACGTGGCCTATAAAATGCATATCTTAAGAGCCATGAACACCTGTTCACTGGAAGAGATGTTTTACAGTAACAAAGGTGACATGCTGCTCCTAGCTCTTAATATATGCATTTTAGAGTCATGTTTACTAAACTTTTCTGCTTCGACTGGTCGTTTCTGTTATATCTTTGAATACTAACCGTTGAGGCACCCTGTATACAGAAGTGTGCTTACGATAGCAATCTTCGCTGGTTAGCGATGCTCTTTAAGTTATTCCGAAATAACCACGTCCCTCAGGAGCACCAATAATTTCCATCACGAGGTCTAATGTGTCATTGGCGATCAGTTGTGATGGCATGCTGCCATCGTTAACAAAAACATGGCGTTGTATGTCCAAAATGTTTGACGCATACCAGCAATGTCGTCACAATCCAAATGAGGACAGCTATGCCCTTCATCGCTACCATCACCCGTTATAGCATAGTGGATTCTCCAAAGCGGCTGCTGCTGACAAACAGAGTAACACTGAAGAAATTCGGGGTGTGGAGAGGGGAGGAGGCAGGATGCTCATGCAACCAATTCATCCAGCCAGCAAGTGGGATACTTTTCCCCCAGTTTTTCAACCAGTAGGATATTAAGAACGATGCCGGTGCAACCGTCATGAGATATACTGAAAACACTCACTGTCTGGATCCATTATTTATTCAGGTGCATCAAACTTGTGTGTAAGGGCGTATTATTGTATTGAGTGCATACACTGCCTGAAGGCAATAAGGCTTGCAGGAGAACTCTGTCAGGGTGTTGCGTGAAGGTCCATTAACATATACACTGAAGAGCCAAAGAAACTGGTACACCTGCCTGATATAGTGTAGGGCCCCCATGAGCATACAGAAGTGCCGCAGCACGACGTGGCATGGACTCGACTAATGTATGAAGTAGTGCTGAAGGGAACTGACGCCATGAATCCTGCAGTGCTGTCCATAAATCAGTAAGAGTACGAGGGGGTGGAGATCTCTTCTGAACAGCACGTTGCAAGGCATACCAGATATGCTGAATGATGTACATGTCTGGGGAGTTTGGGGGCCAGCGGAAGTGTTTAAACTCAGAAGAGTGTTCCTGCAACCACTCTGTAGCAACTCTGGACGTGGCCTGTCGTAGGCCTTTCCAATTGGACAACATTCTTTTTGATTTTCGATTGTTATTTGAGCCTCTGGGTTTTCAACATTTTCTATTTATCCATCTTTTCGTATAGCAGAAACATAATTATGTAAGGTTCCGTTTTCTCATGTTTACTTCAATTACGAAAGTCCTCGAATAATTAAAACGTGCATGCGTTCTCTTCCGTAGTCATTCATTTATGGAACACATATAGTCCTTCCAGTTCCTCAACTCGCACGAGTTCGCACCTTGTACTGAGCTACAACAACATCGCTGCCGTGTGTAGGTACAAGCTTGCCAGACTGTTAATTCTAAACGTCTTCTCCCCATACAGTCGAGTTTATAGATGAGCATCGTAATTCTAAACGTCTTCTGCCCATACAGTCGAGTTTATAGATGAGCATCGTAATCAAATATGAACATGTTATTGTGGTCTTTAGTCTGTAGACAGGTTTGATGCAACTCTTCAGGCTAGTTCATCACGTGCGTGTATATTCATTTACATAACTGCGCCGCCCTACATACGTTGGAGCTTACGTACTATGGCAAGACCTTGATTCTCTCTACAATTTTTACCCACACGCCTCACGTCACTTCCCTCCTTTACCGCATCGACTGTTCATTAATGTTTTAGCGAACCTATCCCTTCTTTTAGTTATTTAAAGTGATATAATTCTTTTTCTCCCCGAGTTAGATTCATAACTCGTGATTAGTTGACGTATTTACCCATCTAATCTTCAGCGTTATTCTGTAGCATCCAGTTTCAGAAGCTTCTATTGTCCTCTTATCTGTACTGATTGTCGTCCACGTTTCACACTCATAGAATACTACACTCCAAACAATTACTTCTAGCAAACGATTTCCTAGCCCTAAAATTATATTCGATGTAAAGATGTTTCTCTTTCCAGGAAAACTTTTCTCACTTTTACCAGTCTGCGATCGTAGGTTATTTTCTTACCCATACAGCAAAACTCAATTACTACTTAGGTCTCATTTCCTGCTCTAGTTCTCTCGGAATTACTTGCTTTAATTAGACTGCAAAGCATTGCTCTTATTTTACTTTCATT
Source organism: Schistocerca americana (assembly GCF_021461395.2). Lineage (NCBI taxonomy): Eukaryota > Metazoa > Arthropoda > Insecta > Orthoptera > Acrididae > Schistocerca > Schistocerca americana. Next base: position 403,686,491 of record NC_060130.1, read on the forward strand.
GAAGATGATTGTCATTTAACGTATTCTCAAGACACTATGCAAACGATGTTCCAAGCCCTTAACCGTCTCTGACAATCACAATCTGATCGGCAATTTTCTTTCTTCTCCCTGAGCTTAAATTCCTTTTCCAAATTTCTTTTCGTTTTCCGCTACCTCTTGCTCAATTTAAAAACTGAATAACTCGGGCTACACGGTTCAAACACGTTTGAGTACTTTCTCAACTACTGCCTCTCCTTCATGTCATTCAACTCTTTGAACTGATTTCTATTTAGGTACAAGTTGTAGATACCCCTTCGCCCCCTCGACTTTATCCCTAAAATCTTCACAATTTCAAAAAGAGTGTAAGATACTGAATTTGTGAGAGATCTTTGTCATGCGAACCAACAACTTATATCTGGTGTTGTTCAAGTCCGCGAAAGAAAGTTCGACAAGGAGAGAAAAGTTCACTTTCGAACAGCTTCTGCGTCATTCTCCACCACGTAACCGGCCGAGCTGTTGTGCTGGATAATATTGTGCTGTTCGATACAATAAATTCCAAATGTGTCTAAAACTTCGTGACTTAGAAAATGATGTACCCGTCTGCTGTACGCGAATACCCGTCTGCACTCTCTTTATTAGTAAAATTTTAGATCTTTGCTCATACAACATTTTCCGTGAGAATTTTCGATGTACTTGTTACCAACCTTCCCTGTTCTGTGTCTGTCGGCAAAAACGGTAGTCAACGCCATAGGAGCTATGTGATATGAAGCAGTTTTCCGTAACTTGCTTTGAAGTGACATTGTACATATTGACGCAAATAACCTTGAGATTTTCGTAGTTTCTTGACGAGGACATGCAAACTGCTGCCAAGAGAAATTTCTGTAAGTCTTTGCTATTTCGTACTACAAATAATTCGTTGCATTTTCAAATGTTTTTTGTGTATTTAAATTGCACCGCTTGCTTTACTTGTGCATAGACAGCGTCTTCATAACATTGAAGGTTTTGCTGTTTAATTTTTGCAGATGTTGAAACATTTTCAAGAAATTTTTAACTTTTCGGCTACAGCATGAAATAAGTTTGAAGTGAAATCTGAGCCGTGCGCACATGTTGCGTTTAGAGACGTATTTCTCCTTTTCTTTCTTTCCTTTCTTCACGAAGACGACATTGATTTACATTATTCTATTTTCCTGCACCAGTACATTTTCATACTTTTCGTTTGCGTTGTGAAATGTATTTTGAGTTCTTTTGTCCTTATTGAGTTTGTTTGTTTTGACAATTTAATACAGTCTTCAATGAAACGGCATCTGCCCTTTATTCTCATGCAGCCAATTGTTTCCGCACCTTCTGATAAACACTACTGTACTTACAAACTGCTGCTCGTTTTATCATGTGATCTAACGTCCGTATTGGAAACTCAGGCCTGTTTATCTGGCTTTAGGAGCGAAGGATATTTCGCTTGAAACGCGCGCTCAAAAATGAACAACTGAAAATTGTTGTCACTTGCAGTCCATTATTAAATGCTACAACAGAGTGGCTTACTACTGTATATATTATAAAGTTGTTTGACGAATGTAATCATCTTACTGATAATATTGTCTGAGCAATGTAACAATTTCGACCTTACTTTTTAGCATTCCTAATTACCTCGTTCTTTCTGTGTGATTTATAATATCTAGGAAAAAGTGCGTTTGTCATACATGGGGTGGACATTGTTCGTTCTCATAACCTCGATGCCTGTCTTGATCTTCGGCACAGAACTGCTCTTACCACGGGGATCCAACTAGCTCTCAGATGCAAACAGACCTACATGTGCACAGCAATGTCTTTTTGCTTCGGGGCCGTACTCAGCTATAGTTCCCCGCTATGTGTATTACGTTACTGGTTCGGCTCCCGTGTCAATCCTTAATGAGAACTGCCGCTGCGTATTTCCTTATTCGCGGAACTGATGCAACATCGTCAAATTTTCAGTCAAACATTATGCAGAACATTGCGGTATTCACGGTGATACTAAAAGACATTATAGGGTGCTCTACTGCAAATATGTTAATTTTGTAACTGAGAAGATCATTAAGTGAGGAGTAAGAACAAGATTCTTAGTTACAGATGCTGTTCTTTCGTACTTACTGCAATAAAGATGAAGGTGCATAACATAAACGCACTACTTGTCTTTCACGAAAAAGTCGTAATCGTCTCCGTGGTCGCTTCGCAATAGGATGTTTTGTGTCGTCATCTAGTCTCTCCATTTTGTAACTGCAGCGACCATTCTCTGTAACATTTAGGTAATGCAGTGTAATCTAGGTCACCTTCTGCTAGTGTATCGTTTCACTGCCCGTTCTAAAATAGCACTTACCAACTCTTTATATCTTACTGTACTTTATATATATTTTATTGTCCTTTAGTTCACAAAAGGAGAGATCTCTTCAGTAGATCCTCAAATGCACAACTCCTGTGGATACACGAGGATCGTTCAATAAGTACTGCCCCACATTCTTTTAAAAATCCATTAATGTACATAGACAAACGTCCTTCTTGGTGCTTCACATTTGATGTTTGTTCTGCGCACCGGTGAAGCCTCGAACCGTTCTGGCAGATGGCAGAGCCATAGTACAGCGTCAAAGTGTCGTCTTCATACGACTCGCGTTACAAGCAGCGTGCTGTTATTGAATTCTTGTGTGCAGAAAAAGAAACCGTGGTGAACATCCATAAACGTATGTGTACAGTGTAAGACGATGCAGCAGTTGATAGGAATACAGTAGGGCGATGGGTAAAGAAAGTTCCAGCCTCCGGAAATGCAGAAACAGAGCTCCATGATCAGCCACGCTCGGGACGTCCGGTCACAGCCACTGCTTCAGGCATTATTCGCGCCGACCGGCGCATCACAACTCGACGATTGGCTGAAGTGCGTCTGCAATGATCTCTCGGATTTTCAAAGAGGTGCTCACGATGAATTCATGAATGCTCACAGCGGACAACAAGATTCGAAGAAAGGCCATTTCATCTGAATTGTTGGAGCGTTTTGAGACCGACAGAGAGGCCTTTCTGTCACGGATCGTTACGCGGAACGAAATCTGGATGCACCACTTTGCGCCGGAAACAAAAAGCAGTCCATGGAGTTGCATCATCCTTACTCACCACAAAAGAAGAAATTCAAGACAATCCCCTCTGCCGGGAAATTCATGGTGATGGTCTTCTGGGATTATGATGGCGTCATTCTCGTGGATGTGACGCTAAGAGGGTCAACCATCAATTCAGAGGCATACGTGAAGACTCTGAATAAACTCAAGAACCGTTTCCGACGTGTTCCATCGAGCAAGAATCCAGCAGAAATCTTGCTCCAACACGACAATGTACGCCCATACAAAGTCTAAGAACCCGGGAACACATCACCAAATTAGGTTGGACATCATTGCCTCATCCACCCTACATTCCAAACCTGGCACCATCTGACTTCCATCTCGTTGGGCCGCTTAAAGATTCTCTACGGGAACACACTTCGAAGATGACGAGCGTCAGTCATGCAGTGAAAACGTGACTACGCCTACAGGACAAGAGCTTTTGCCAGCAGGGAATACATGCTCTTCCACAACGTTGGCGTATAGCCATAGAACGTGATGGAGACTATGTAAAAAAATAGAACATGGACAAGACATGTTGATGTATATTGTCACGAAATTCTGACTCTTGACGATAAATATGTTCTGAGAAAAAAAATGGGGCATTACTTATTGAACGACTCTCGTAATTATCTCGTGGGCATTGGTTGTCAGAGTTACAGTTCATTTTTCCCGTTAATGTGCCTGACAAAAAAAGTGAAGCACCCAGAAGGAGAGGTGAAACCGAAATGAAACGTAACGGGTTGACAGAATATATGATGTTACTGCAGTGCTTAAAAAATAGTATCAGATTTACAAACAACTTGGCAGTATAAGCCCACTTATCAGTATGACGTTGCACCTCATCTGGTCTGAAAGCATGCACTGATTAGGTTGTTAAGGGTAACATTAAGCCGTTGTATCCTCTCCTGAGACAAGCAGAGACCCAGCCGTTCTAGTTAATCCTTGATGATGTCATGAATACTAACACTGAGACGTTGTTGACGTCCGGACTGATACCACACTTGTTCTATCGGAGACAGATCTGCGGATCCATCTGGCCACGGGAGTACCTTATCATCACGTCGACAGTTCATAGACACACGTGCTGTGTGTGGACGAGCATTGTTCTGTTGATACATGGTACCAAGAAACAGTTGTACGAGGGGTTTCAAAACATTGGAAGAATGGGGCCTTTCCCGCTTGTGTGGTACAGTGTCAAAAGCCTTCCGGAAATCCAGAAATACGGAATCGATCTGAAATCCCTTATCACTAGTACTCAGCACTTCATGTGAATAAAGAGCTAGTTGTGTTTCACAAGAACGATGTTTTCTAAACCCATGTTGACTGTGTGTCAATAGACCGTTTTCTTCGAGGTAATTCATTATGTTCGAACACAATATATGTCCTAAAATCCTGCTGCATATCGACGTTAACGATATGGGCCTGTAATTTAGTGGATTACTCCTACTACCTTTCTTGAATATTGGTGTGACCTGTGCAACTTTCCAGTCTTTGGGTACGGATCTTTCGTCGAGCGAACGGTTGTATATGATTGTTAAGTATGGAGCTAATGCATCAGCATACTCAGAAAGGAACCTAATTGGTATACAGTCTGGACCAGAAGACTTGCTTTTATTAAGTGATTTAAGTTGCTTCACTACTCCGAGGATATTTACTTCTACGTTACTCATGTTGACAGCTGTTCTCGATTCGAATTCTGGAATATTTACTTCGTCTTCTTTTGTGAAGGCATTTCGGAAGGCTGTGTTTAGTAACTCTGCTTTGGCAGCACAGTCTTCGATGTTATCTCGATTGCTATCGTGCAGAGAAGGCATTGATTGTTTCTTGCCGCTAACATACTTCACATACGGCCAGAATCGCTTTGGATTTTCTGCCAGGTTTCCAGACAAAGTTTCGTTGTGGAAACTGTTATAAGCATCTCGCATTGAAATCTGCGCTAAATTTCGAGCTTCTGTAAAAGATCGCCAATCTTGGGGATTTTGCGTCTGTTTAAATTTGGCATGTTTGTTTCGTTTTTTCTGCAACAGTGTTCTAACCCGTTTTGTGTACCAAGGAGGATCAGCTCCGTCGTATGTTAATTTATTTGGTATAAATCTCTCAATTGCTGCCGATACTATTTCTTTGAATCTAAGCCACATCTGGCCTACACTTATATTATCAATTTCTAATGCGTGGAGATTGTCTCTCAGGAAGGCGTCAAGTGAATTTTTATCTGCTTTTTTGAACAAGTATATTTTTTGTTTATTTTTCGAGGATTTGGGGATTACAGTATTCAATCTTGCTACGACAACCCTGTGTTCACTAATCCCCGAATCGGTTTTGATGCTCGTTATTAACTTAGGATTATTTGTTGCTACGAGATCAAGTGTGTTTTCATAACCGTTTACTATTCGCGTGGGCTCATGAACTAATTGTTCGAGATAACTTTCAATTTCGGATGATATTTTATGCGTACCTCCGGAATTAAACATGTATTTTCGCCAACAAATCGAGGATAAATTAAAGTCACCACCAACTATTATCGTATGATTCGGGTACGTGTTTGAAATTACACTCAAGTTTCCTTTGAACCTTTCAGCAACTGTATCATCTGAATTGGGAGGTCGGTAAAAGGATGCAATCATTATTTTATTCCGGTTGCCCATACTAACTCACAGGAAGTATCTGCTTCAATTTTGCGACAAGTTAAACTACTTCCGAGAGCAACAAACGCGCCTCCGCCAACCGTGTTTAGCCTATCCTTTCGGAACACCATTAGGTTCTTCGCAAAAATTTCGGCTGGTCTTATATCCGGCTTTAGCCAGCTTTCAGTGCCTATAACGATTTGAGCATTAGTGCTTTCTATTAGCGTTTGGAGCTCTGGTACTTTCCCAACACAGCTACGACAATTTACAACTGTTATACGAATGGTTCCTGTATCTACGTTTTTCCTGTGTTCAGCCTGCACCCTTTGTGACTGAAGCATTTCTTGTGTTTTCCTGAGACCCTCTAACCTAAAAAGCCGCCCAGTCCACGCCCCACAGCCCCTGCTACGCGTGTAGCCGCCTCCTGCGTATAGTGGACACCTGACCTATTCAGCGGAACCCGAAACCCAACCACCCTTTGGAGCAAGTCGAGGAATGTGCAGCCTACACAGTCGCAGAATCGTCTGAGCCTCTGATTCAGACCCTCCACTCGGCTCTGTACCAGAGGTCCGCAGTCGGTCCTGTCGACAATGCTACAAATGGTCAACTCTGCTTTCAACTTGCAAGCAAAACTGGCAGCCTTTACCACTTCTGTTAGCCGCTCGAAACCAGAGAGAATCTCTTCTGATCCAAAGTAACACACATCATTGGCACCGACGTGAGCCACCACCTGCAGTTGGCTGCGCTCGCTGAGATGGCTATCTGGGGTAGTGCAGAACCGCGATTCATCGTTGAACACAGTGCGATGCCATTTATCAACAGTCCATACTTTCCGGTCACGGCACCACTGCAAACGCAGCCGTTTCTGTTGTGGTGTTAACGTATGGCACTGTAATTCCTTAGCCTGGCTGCTGCTAGTCTCCGACTAATGGTGGAGGATGACAGAATGGGCACGAGTCCGTCACTTGTTCTCAGGTGGCGGGTTCACTTGTGAAGGGATTACGATGTCATTGGTTCACAGTACGGCGATCCTCCCTTGTCGTGGTCAGACGTGGTCGTCTGGAAACTGGACAACGAGTAGGCATGTCCTCACGTTCGCGTGCAGTATAGCATCACGTGACGGTCACATGCGAGTGCTACACTAATCTGGATATTGTACAATTCGTCCATATTGCTAAATGGAGACCTACAGTGAGGCCCCTGTCAAACACTTATCAGGAGCTGATAACACTGTTTCCTGCGAGTACCCGGCGTGTCCATGATCGTCACAGTGAACACTCAACATCTGACACAGTTCACACTTCCTTATATACATTCCCAGGCTTGGTAACAACACTGAAGCAGTCTGGTGGACGCTCTGTATGTCACAGAGATTGCGACTCTAATCATTTACATACCCGCCGATGGTGTTTGCGTGTACGAAGTAACATTAACATCGGACCATGTCTCCTGGATGATGAACTCTTTTTGTCAGGGAGTCTGTTTTAAATAGTATTAAGTTTATAGATAACTCTTCGACCAATGTTTGTTTGCCGTTGACCAGTCGAAAAACAACAACACGAGTACGATGCAGTGAAATATATCGCTGCCCTCACCGTTGCCACCTTCACCCTGGACAAAAACAATACATCGCTATCTTAGCACATGCGCGTCTATAGCTGTCAAAGCGTCTGCTAGCTACACTCATCGATATTGTGTCAAGTAAGACCGTTACCACAACTGACCCCTTTCAGCTGAGGCTGCTGCTTTTATTTCAGTGGCTAGTGACGTCATCCCCGTGGCGTCATACAGGGAGTACGTGAGATCCACGACGTGTGTTATGATTAAGATACAATGTTAGGAAGCTATACAGATAATTAACTAGATTTAAGTGAACTGGGAGTCCCTCACAAATTGCCGGTTCTGACTGCATGCAAATAGTGTATCCTGGTGATTGAACTAGATTGCAAGTTGGTGGAAGGGCTAGAAACAGAGAAAGACAGAAGTCGCTGAAAAATGTCAAAACAAAAAATCAAACAATGTTGTTATGAAATATCTAAAACGATTCCGTTTGATCAGAGGATTGCTTATCTGGAATTGGATTTTGTTTAGGCAAGATATTAAAAAGTTACCAGTGTACCGTTATCCGTGTTTTAACTTATTAATAGTAATTAAAACATATTTTAAGTGAAACTAGTTATCAGAATCGTGATATTTTGACCTCGTCCTTTGAAATACACGAATTTCTTGAAAAAGGCTGTTCTTAAGTTGTCCAAATACTCGTATGAGGCTCTGCAGGATCAGCTTATGGAAGCAGTCCCCCACAAAATCCAATGTGTCACTGCGATTCTGACTTACACTTTAGTACAACTGAGGATACTTTCTAAATGATCGAACCAAATGCGAGAATTAGAATCACGCGAAGTAAGCTGATAAATTAAATATGATTGTAAAGATCTATATAGAAAGGAACACAAAATTAGAAGCAGTATTATGTAGTGACCCAAAGTGTCTCTTACCTCACAGGGGGCTGTCAACTCTTTTGTGAGTATGTGCGTGACGGGCACGGAGCCCTGAGCCATTTCGGTATTTCGTCCTTTCCTATCCCGCCATTGTACACTCTGGCTCTCAGACGTGGTCTCTAGGACAGATTCCCTGCTGAAAACCATCTTGTTGGTAGTACAACGATTATGAACTTTTTTACTTTTATTTACTTTACTTCGTTTAACTCATATTTGGTGCCTAGATCTGTGTTTGACCACCACCTTATCAGAATTCTATACAGAAGAACGGGCAGTGAGAAGGAGGTCGCTAAATAGCCAACATAGTAGCCAGTCCATGCGAGGGAAGGGGGGAGGATGTCGTCAGGTACCCGTGTGGTATTAGCCCACTAACTACTCAGGGCGTACACTATGGAGGCCCGAGCTGTTACCTCCCACAGTATGCCGAGAAGTAGGTGCGTGTCCGTTTGGTAGCACTGGGACTGCCCATCAAGACAGATGGCCACTGCCAACCCCCCAAACATTGTTTGAAGTAAAGTGCATCATGGTGGATATCTCGGTCGGTGGCCGTTAGGCTCTGCCGGCTTCGTAATACAGAGCGGAGTTCTTCATTGAGGATCGTTGCGAGCCAAGGACTTTGCCCCATTGCCATGCCGTGGGAGAAAAACAAAATTAAGGGAAATGTAGAAACTTGGTCCCACCCAGTGTCTGGTTTGCTTGTGGACTGATAGAGGGTCGTTTCTATCTATTAAGTCAGTTTTCATCGTGGAGAATATCGAAAATGTATTTGGATACATCTATTCTCTCAGCTAACTATGAAATGTTTCTGTCTTAGTTGAAATAGTGAATCCTATCCACTTCTGAGGATTATTCTCTTGCAAGTAACTTGGTGGCGTATCTGTCACTGTAGCACCCGATAAGAGCTTGAATGTGGTACAGGGTTTAATTTTTCAGAAGTCTTCAACGCTGCAATAGGATGAATTATAGAAAAATTTGGAGAAGCGAGGTATCAACTTTGTTCAAATGTGTGTGAAATCGTATGGGACTAAACTGCTAAGGTCATCAGTCCCTAAGCTTACACACTACTTAAGCTCAATTATCCTAAGGACAAACACACACACACACACACACACACACACACACACACACACACACACACACACACACACACACACATGCCCGAGGGAGGACTCGAACCTCCGCCGGGACCAGCCGCACAGTCCATGACTGCAGCGCCTTAGACCGCTCGGCTAATCCCGCGCGGCAGGTATCAACTTTGTACATCGTGTATGTTGAAACCCGCTAGACAACAAGGTTGCCATCGAAGCGTTCATCCTCCCTTCTGAGAGGGCATTCGCTTTCTGAGAGAGCCAAAATCATTGTCTACCATTGTGATGTGAGACCGTATTTCCCACAACTGCTGCAGTGTGCATATGTCTTCCAATTGTACGATCAACCTAATTTGGGGAGACAGTTCTTTTCCACTTCGTGGAAACGCCCATGTGAGCAACCACCATTATGTGTCAATTGCTGAGGTGGTCACTCACACTGATGCCTGAAGTGTACTACCCCAATTAAGGCGTGTAAAATCCAGGAACTTAATGTCTCGGATCACCTCTCATGTTTTGAAGCCTGGAAAAAGTACGATTGCTTATATCCCATCCCAGTGATACCGATTTTTGCGACGTTTTTCAGGTCGTCAGCGGTACCTTGAGTACTTCTCCCATCATTCCCTTAATGTCGACTGCTGGTAGTCGCGCTGGTAAATTAGCTGTGTGGGAGGTATGCCCTCGACTCCTGTGGTTCCAGCAGCACCATGTTCGGGGACCTCAACTCATTGCTTCTGACTGACGTTTACCAGTGACTAGGCTTTCGGTAGCGAACACTCTCCACTCAACTTTAACACCAGCCAGTGGCTAAAGAAGCCAAGAATTTGAGGTCACCTGGCTGCACACTCCTCTTCAGTTCCTATGTCCACAGCAGATAACCCCTGAAGAGTCCCAAACCTGTAAAGTAGCTAAGGATGAAAAGAAGGAATCTTTGGAGAGTCTATTCCAGTGGCCCCAGGGCGTCTGATTCCCCCAATCCACCCCCACCCCCACCCTTTCTCCACCAGCATCGATGTTTGTCGATTGTTCCGCTCCCACTGATGACAGGCAGCAATTCCTGAGGTGTAACTAGATCCCATGGCTCCTTCATCCTTGACCAGGACGCACTTAAAATGACAGTTCAATAGGGTTGCAATTGATATTACTGCCAACTACAATAAGTAATTACCTCGTGTTCAACAATCTGTGTTGCTCTTCAAGAAACACAGCTCTTTGGTGACCAATATCTTAACTATATGAGGTTACTGTGCTAGCTATCGGGGACCAAACTGATCCCTAGAGAGCATCTTGAGGGCTTTTACGTTCGTACGTACAGATGTCGTCTTTGAGTGGATTCTCATGTGTACGACAACAGTAGCAGTGAGAGTGTGAACAACCGTAGCGATCACAGGTTACCGTCCCTTAAGATGGGTATCTCAATCCGACAAGTCTCTCCGCTTTACATCACCCTCTTTGTGGGGAGTACCATGTCGTCGGGTTGGAGCTTTCTGACTGACAAATTTCTTTCTAATCTTCATTTGTCTTTTTTCAGTGACGGTAGCCTTACTTCCTTTCGTGCTGTCCAAGGTACAGGGGACAGGCAAAATAATGTGAACAATGGTAGTAATGGGATGGTTGTGTTTGGCGGTCAACAACACAGGTAAGGCATGTGTCTCGCTGGACTGTGGGTGTTCAATACGGACTAGGCATCAGTGCAATTTGTTTACGAATAGTGCACATTTCGTATTTGCTATCAAAGGCCGAGATCGACGTGCAATGAAAGACCTAACAGAGTTCCCAAGTGGGCAGATTGTGGGCTCCCGATTAGCTGGAGAATCAGTAACCAAGACAACCAACTTACTGGATGTTTCAAGAGCAACTATTTCAACAGTCATGACAGCCTACACAAAACATGGAAAGATATGATCGTGAAACTACGGCGGCTAAAGTGACTGCAGAGCTCAATAGCCATCTTCGAGACACCGTATCTATCGACACTGCCCGGTGAGAACTCCATAAAGCGAATATTCGTGGACGAGCTGCTCTATCGAAACCATTAGTGACGACAACCAACGCAAAGAAGTATGAAACATGGTGTCATGAGCATAAATCCTGGACGGCTGATCAGTGGAAACACGTCATATGGTCCGACGAATCAACGTTTTAGTTATTTCCAACATCGGGCCGGGCTTACAGCTAAAGAACTGATTGATTGATTCCAACAGTTAAGGATGGAGGTGGAAGTGTGGTGGTGTGGGCAGCCATATCATGGTATTCTGCTGATCCCATCATTACTCTAAAAGGCCGTGTTACAGTCAACGATAATGTGAACATTTTAGGTGATCAGGTGCACCCCGAAATTCAGATTTTGTTCCCCAACAATGATGCCACATTTCAGATGATAATGCACCCATTCACACAGCCAGGACAGTACAATCGTGGTATGAGGAGCATGCACTTGAACTGCAGCGTCTTCCCTGGTCAGCACAGTCCCCGGACATTATCGGTCACTTGTGGGCGGTATTGGAGCGCAGACTCCAGAGCAGATTTCCGCCTGCCTCGGTCACTACAGGAGTTAGAAGAGGTTTTGATCGAAGAGTGGCACAACATTCCACTGGAGACTATACAGTCATTATATGCCAGTATTCCAAGAAGAATCGCTGTTGTATTGCAGGCAAATGGGGATCCAGCGCCTTATTAATAAACCATTCCCAAGTAAGTACAGGTGTTCACATTGTTTTGCCCAACCGCTGTACCTTCTTAGCTACCGACCTTACGGTCTCTTTCCCCAATCTCCAGGCACATTGGTCAATCTTTGTAACAGTGATCACGTTACAGTGATCCTGTCACTTATTTTTTACCGCTCAGTGGAGCAGTTGCCACGTTGGCCGCTCTGAAGGGCCAACTGGCATTCTTATATATCTACCGTCACCTTCGTCCATTGTCCTTCAGACAGCATCGACGAGGCACTCAGAAACGATTTCGATGCAGTGACCCACAGCGCTGGATCTACTATCACCTGTTTCTATGGGCTTCTTCCATCAGTAGCTGGTATCATGGAGGACCATAGACATTGGAACAACTACTCAGTACCATGGAAGGGCCCTGCAGTGTCACAACTGACATCCTGTGCAGATCACGCATCACTTTTGAGTGACTCCGTGCAAAGGCTCGCTACCTAATTAAATGCAGTAAGAAGGAATGCTCTCCCTTGGGAACATATACCTCTTCATTCCAGACGTGGACCAATCTCCGTAGTGTACTGGGCCGTCAAAGATCAAACGCTACTGGGACTATTCCCTCATATTTCTACTAGTGCATCGGTTCTTGCTAAACACCTTGCGACCCACTTTGTGACTCTGTCAATGGTCTCTTCTTACCAAGCTACATTTCTACTGCATAAAATTTAAGACAGCTCAATATCGTTCACCCCTGCAACGTCGAATTATACAGTGACCCTTTCACTGACTTAGAACTGCTTCAGGCCCTTGACTTGTTACATAGTATGGCCGCAGACCCTGATTCAATTGATAATCAGATGATACAAAATCTGAAAGCGGCTCACAGTCTCCATCTACTCAGGGTCTGCAACTGTATTTGGCTATAAGGTTCTTTCGCTTCGCAGTGGGGAGAGTCATCACCTCAATTCTTAAACCAGACAAAATCTCAAGTCTCTCAACAGCTATCAACCGACTAGCCACACAATGATTTCTGGAACCTGCTTGAAAGTATCTTGAATCACAGGGCGTTTTGTCTCCATATCAGTGTGGTTTCTGTGGAAGGGACAGATGGATTAGGGGATGACCTATAACATGCCTCCTTGTTTAGGATAGGAAAAGCAATCCGACAGGCACTTTTCTTAATGCCAACATTTCACTGCAGACTTTTTTCATCTACATAAGGCATATGTCACTGCTTGCTGGAAGTTCCATATAATGATGTCACAGATTCAGAATAACATTCTACGGCCCTGAATATTAATCTCATAAAAACCACAGAACAAGAGATACAAACACAAGGGAAGTAACAGAAATACAGGAACCGGAAATGCAAAATTCACGAAGATTCGAATGTTGCACTTTTTCCGCTGTCACTGTTAACGGGAGATGTTCTTGATCAGAGAGTAAAGTAATATGAACTATTTCGACAGCCACGCTGTTGCCATCTGCAAACTTCTCTCGCAAGGAGTGGTGAAACACTTAAACGACGGCCGGCGCTAAAATTAAATTAAATTCAATTCAATAAACAAATTTAAACACACATTACTTTCGCGGACTTGTATCTCTTCGTCTAAGACATTTGTCTTCTAGCGTAAAATCGCGGATTTTCCGCGAAACCCTAAAACTGTTTGGTGAAATTTCTGGTGGTGAGCTTACCGTTTAGTCCATTAACCAACCAGCCAAGTCCAATGCTTTATAAGCTCGAACTTTGTTCACGAAACGATAGTGCCTTCTGTATCGAATATGCGTTCCGGAAGTCAGCTGAACACGGCATCAACCTGGGCGCGTTTGCGTACCACGCTTTTGACCTCATGGACGAAAAGAGCGAGTTGACTTTCACTTGTTCTCTGTTCATTCATGTATAGAAGATTTTCGTTCTCCAGAAACCTCAGTTTTTGAGTTGCATAATGCTACAACGGATTGATGTCAGCGATATAGACTCACAATTATCAGCATCCGTAGGACGACCCTTCATGGAAACGGAAATGACGTGCTCTTTTTCCGATCGTTGGTAACTCCGTTCACCCTTGGTGTCTTTTACATTCTAAAGTAGAATCATAACTCAAAAGTTTTAATTTTTTTTTCTTGACTGCTGTTCCTGTTGTCCATGTTTTACTTTCGTATAGTATTACGCTTTATACAGAGTCTTCATTAGATTCATACATACATCAGTTCTGATGTTTTTTAAACAAGGAGCTTTCTCTTCTTACTGAAATTGTGTTAGCCTGGTGTAGTCTACTCCTAATTTGCATTAGCTTATGAGGTCAGCCGTTAGCATACCATCCAGATAGGTAAATCCTTCTACACTGGGCAGCAGTGTATTACCAAAGTTATCTATACTGGTATTTTTGTGTTGTTTACTCCGCGTATCTTAGTTTGTCTTACTTATCCTTAAGTTCTATTTCGTTAATATGATGTCCACTGTAGTGAGTATTTCATGCAGCTCATCTTAGCTGTGTTTATGAAATCTGTAAAACTTAGGGTATCTGTCCTGTGGCCAGGACTCGTTGACTTCTGCTTTAGTTCAGGTTTCCCTTGCACTGACTAATGTTCGTCGTAAATACTTATAAATAGCACGTCACTACTGTTCTGAGTTTGCCCTGTTCTTCATGCTGTCCAGAAATCAGCGCTGCAGTTTCTTCTCTGTTCAGGCACCAAATAATTGTCTTATTTTTATAATTCACGTTAATTAAATTATAAAAAGGTAGTCACGATATGTTTTTACCTTAAGACAAGTTGTTATATCGTAATTGATTGGATTGTGATAGAAATTCACCCAGCTTTTGTTGTTGTTGTTGTTGTTTCTTCGTCGTCGTTGTCGTCAGTCCGAAGACGTTTGTGAATCAGCTCTCCATACCAGTCTATCCTATGAAAAAGATTCATCTTCCAGTAACTATTGCAACCTACGTCCATCTGAACCTACTTATTGTATTCATCCCTTATTTCTTCCGGCCTTAGGTGCGTCCTGTCAACTGATCCTTTCTTCTGGTAAAGTTGTGCTATTAATTTTTCTTTCCAATTCGATTCAGTATCTCCTTACTAGTTGCACCATCTACCCATCTAATCTTCAGCATTCTTCTGTAGCACCATATTTTAAATGCTTCTATTCTCTTATTGTTTGTATTACCTAATGCCCAAGTTTCTCTTCGATAAAAGATCACAAAAAAATGGTTCAAATGGCTCTGAGCACTACGGGACTGAACTGCTGTGGTCATAAGTCCCCTAGCACTTAGAACTACTTAAACCTAAGTAACCTAAGGACATCACACACATCCATGCCCGAGGCAGGATTCGAACCTGCGACCGTAGCGGTAGCGCGGTTCCAGACTGATGCGCCTTTAACCGCGCGGCCACTACGGCCGGCTAAAAGATCACACTCAAGACAAATATCTTCAGAAAACGCTTCCTAATACGTAAATTTATATTCGATGTTAAGTTTCCTTTTTTTCATAAATGATTTTCTAGCTATTACTAGTCTACATTTTACATCCTCTCCAGTTCGGCCATAATCATTTATTTTGGTGCCAAAGTAACAGAACACATCTATTACTTTTATCGTCTCATTTCCTAATCTAGTTTCCTCAGCATTACCTGATTTAATTCGACTAAACTGCATTATCATTGTTGTACACGGTCCATGTTCATTTTATAGCCTCTTTCAAAGACGCTACCCATTCCGTTTAGCAGCTCTCCTAACTTGTTTGCTCTCTCGTGATAGAATAACAATCGGCACATTTTAATGTTTTTATTTCTTCTCGCTGAACTTCAATTACCTCTCTAATTTTCTCCTTGGTGTTATTTACTGTTTGCTCAATGTACATGTTGAGCAACATGGCAACTGGTGGTTCATCTGGAGACATGAACGTTGTGTGTTCCATACAAAATTGGCGTTTAAAGTGACATCTCATGGTAGTAATAGGAGCACATCGTGATGATCGTATGCGAATCACGAGTGTGTGTGTGTGTGTGTGTGTGTGTGTGTGTGTGTGTGTGTGTGTGTGTGTGTGTGTGTGTGAATGAATGAATGATTCAATATGTATCGGGGGGTGGCTGAGGTGGCAAAAAAAAAGAAGGAAAAAAACGCGCGTGATATACATGTTTAGGTCGTGTTACAGCACACTTCTTGCGGATGCTAGTACGCACGGTGATACATTGATGAGACTCATTGCCGCAATTCTTTGTCGTGGTCTCTCTGTGGGAGACTTTTTCGCGCTATGCCACACAACGAATCGTGTCCACATCTAGGTTTGATTCAAGGAAAGCAGAAAGCTGAAAGTCGAGCCATCACCTGCGCTGCTGGAAGAACGTTGTGCATGTAAACAAAGCAATGTAGTAGAAACAGGTTTCCGGAAAACGTTTTACTTGTAGCATAAAAATAAAAATCTACGTGTTCTTGATTCGATTTTTTTTTTTCGCTATGCAACTGTTCTCAAACGATTGCAGCAAATCTAATGGTTAAAAATTTTTGATTAGCTCAAATTCTCACACATCACGTGAAGAGGGGGTTATGTTTTCGTGATTAGTCATATTTATAAGAATAATTGAAAGCTGAGTAACCCACTGCGTATTGTTCGAAGGATTTGCGTTGAATTGAATTACCATTGCTAATGTGAGGGAAGCAGAAATAAGCTGTCTGAAATTTCCGTCGTATTTCGAAATGCGTTGCCGGTGGAGATTAGGTTGCCAGTCTTCTGCATAATTTGAAAGTGTCAAAACAAATATTATTTTTCATCCCACGACGCAGAGAATCGTGTTCGCATCCATGATTGACTCGGGGAAAGCAGTCATTTGAACGTCGAGTTATATGCTGCGCTGCTGCAAAACGTTCTGTATATAAAAAAAGCGAAGCTGCATCCCGTACTGCGCTTTACTCTGTGCACAAATAATTGAAAAGAAAAGGTTTTGGACTTGCATGTTTTATCGATATGCAGTTCTTCCGAAACGATTGCAATCAAATGGATGCCGCTTAAGCGACTTGCGTGTCCCTAAGCAGCTAACTAACTGTAAAAAGGGGAGCCACAGTGCAATATGAAATCTGATCCACGTTTCGTTTTTGGCGAATCTCCACATGACTGAGAGGCGAATGCTGAGTTAAAAGGCGGAGTGAAAATTAATCACCCAACCGGGACTTCATACAACAACCTATCAGTTTCTAGGCAGACGCTTTAATGCTAGACCACCACACCTGATGAGTAATGCTTCACGCTCTCTCATGTAACTGCTCCTAACTCGAATTATGGCAACTGCTCACTATGTGGCATTGGCGTCGCGTCGCTTTCACAAACTAAACTTAAATTCATTATAATTCGTTCAATTTGTACGAAAAACATATAATTTATATAGAAAAACCTTCCCCGTGAATTAGTGTCTATAAATCAAAACTGGCTCAAAATCTCTACAGCAGTTCCTAAGATTAGCCTGCACATACAGAAGGACGTGAGAAGGTGACTTCAATTTACATGTATAGAGATGTCACACGTTTTACAATTTAGAGAAGCTCATGCACAAAAAAGTCATGCAACAGATACAGTAAACATAGCAGCTCAGTTGAAAAATTCACAGTCACAAGCTATGTGTAATTTTTTCTCGATTCGTCTGAATTTTGTCTGAAATAAAAAAAAAATCACAATGTATCTAACGAGTCTTAGTGCTACAGTTGTCTATTTATGTTCAAGAGCAAATGTCGTTAAGTGGTAATTGAAACTTATCCTGTCACATGGCTCCTTATTTCTAAATTTAAATATGGGCAGTTAGTAGTTGTTATAACTAAAAACACCTATTCAAGTTCCATAGTGTCACGAACTTGTTTTTATTTAAATGCGTCATTTCATTAAATACTTGTGTAAATCTGTGTATAATGTCACAAACAAAACAATAATGTGAAATTTCTTTTTTCCTCAGTTCAGTTCAGTACCTTCTCATTAGTTACTCCGTGCTCAGTGTACTGATAGAATAACAACAGGGAAATGCTACAACCGTTTCTGATTCTTTTAACAACTGCTTCCCTTTCACGTCCATCGACTCGTATACACTGTCCAGTTACATTAATGCGACCACCTTTCAAAGGCGTGGATAAACATATTTTGCAGCGTGAGATGTTCAGAAAAAGTGTCATTTAGCTTCTGGAAGGTACGGGCAGGGAGGTGGACCCATGTTGACTCGAGTGCCGGGGCCAGCTGCGCTAGGTTTCTTAGTTGAGGATTCACTGCGCGAACAACCCGATCGAGGTGGTCCCACAAATTCTCGATTGGGTTCACATCCGGGGAGTTTTGGGGACAGGGGAGTACGGTAAACTCATCGTGGTGCGCTTCGAACCATGCATGTGCACCACGAGTTAAGTGATACGTTGCATTGTCCTGCTGGTAGACAAGTTGATCCATTTTGCCTTCCAAAATGACGAGATCACGGTGGGAATGCCACGAAAACATCTCACATACCGTATTATTCCCTCCTTGTTGGCTACCATTTGTTACACGCCAACGGCAATCTTTCTGATGTAGCATCAAATGTGATTCATCTGAAAAGGACACTGTTGCCAGTCAGTTGCGGTATTGGCGTGCAAACTTCAACCTTCATCGCCGATGAACAGCATTCAGCATGGGTGCATGAACCAGGCGCCTGCTGTGGAGGCGCATGCGCAGCAACGTTCGCTGAAAGGTCATTGAGGAAACATTGGTAGCCCCTTGGTTCATCTGGGCGGTCATAAACAGTTGCACGTCTATTCGCCCGCAAGCATCTCCGCAGCCGTCGTTCATCCCCGTCATGCCTCAGCGCCGGACTTGGATAGCGCCATTTTGCCATGCACTATGCACTTAAACAGGGCGGCACGCGAATAGTACACAAACATAGCCGTTTCGGAAATGCTTCCACATTTTGCCCGAAAGCCAGTGATCATGTCCTTATGGACGCCAGATAAATCGCTCCGTTTCCGAAGTACGATAACGACTGCACCTTTTTCCGAGTTTTATACACCCACCACAGCTAATGCTACCACCTGCCGTCTGTGAGTGGTTATTGCACGTTGACGGTGAACATAGGCGGTGGTCTCATTAATGTGACTGGACCGTGTAACTGCAGTCAGGTTTTTGTTAAAGTTGTAGATAACTTTTCGCTCTCTGCATTTTGTCCATACTACTTTCAGAATTCTAAAGCTTGCATTCCAGTCAACAATGTCAAAAGCTTTCTCTAAGCTTGCAAATGCTTTAAACGTTGCCTCTCTTCAGTCCTTCTAAGGTTAGTCGTAAGGGCAGTATGGGGTGCCTGTTTCTTCATTTCCTCGGAACTCAAACTTGTTTTTCCCCAGGTATGTATTGCGAATACATAGAAAGAAGGTTCCTTTATTGTATGATTATATGATAGCGGAACAAACACTGGTAGCAGTTACTTCTGTAAAATATATGGGAGTATGCGTGCGGAACGATTTGAAGTGGAATGATCATATAAAATTAATTGTTGGTAAGGCGGGTACCAGGTTGAGATTCATTGGGAGAGTGCTTAGAAAGTGTAGTCCATCAACAAGGGAGGTGGCTTACAAAACACTCGTTCGACCTATACTTGAGTATTGCTCATCAGTGTGGGATCCGTACCAGATCGGTCTGACGGAGGAGATAGAGAAGATCCAAAGAAGAGCGGCGCGTTTCGTCACAGGGTTATTTGGTAACCGTGATAGCGTTACGGAGATGTTTAATAAACTCTAGTGGCAGACTCTGCAAGAGAGGCGCTCAGCATCGCGGTGTAGCTTGCTCGCCAGGTTTCGAGAGGGTGCGTTTCTGGATGAGGTATCGAATATATTGCTTCCCCCTACTTATACCTCCCGAGGAAATCACGAATGTAAAATTAGAGAGATTAGAGCACGCACGGAGGCTTTCAGACAGTCGTTCTTCCCGCGAACCATGCGCGACTGGAACAGGAAAGGGAGGTAATGACAGTGGCACGTAAAGTGCCCTCCGCCACACACCGTTGGGTGGCTTGCGGAGTACAAATGTAGATGTAGATGTAGATGTGAGCTACTACGAGGTTTTCCATTCTTGTGTGAATAATTCCAGTGAGAATAATTCCAGTGAGAATTTTGTAACCATGACTTCTTTAACGGATGGTCCGTTAATATTCACATCTGTCATCACCAGCCTCCTCCTCACGCAGTGATCACCCTCGGTTAACAACGCTACCTGATGACCTCAACCTACAGATTATGGCCCGTCGGTGCCACGAGGCGAATGCAACATAACTGAAGTTGCCTTTACGGAGGTAACTGGTAGGGCTGTGTAGACCCACACACCTTCTCCACACAATCAAATTGGCCGCCAATCGTTCATTACTAATAACAGCACCAGGTCGGATTCTCAACTTGAAGAAAGCTGTTCCAAGTCTCAAAATGAGAAGTAATATGGAGAATCTGCTGAAAAAGTGCTACTTCAAATTCACACTAAAAGATAACACTAGTAAACCCTGGACCACCTAGAATAGATTACAGCGGGGGACAGTACTAGCCCCACTCCTTTTCAGTCTGTATACAAGTAACGTTTCAGATACAAACTGCGAAAAATTCTGTTGTGATGATGACATGGGGATAACCAAGAATCTAAGGACTATGAACGAGGGAAGCGAATATTCAATAAGGATCTACATACCGTATGTAAATGTGACAAGGAGCAGAGGTTACGCCCGAAACCTCAGGAAACTGAAGTATGCTGTTTCCGTCTGAGCAACCACACAGAACGTAGAGAACTAAAATAATTCTTTCATGTTAGAAGCGTGTAACACAGTCAGTTTCCAAAACCCTTAGAGTATACTTAAATCTCTCCTTCACTTTAAAACAAACACTTTGCAACTACACAGCAAAAACTGAAAACCAAAAATAGATTGATTAGAAAAAGTCGTGGAACAAGCTGGAGAGCACACGCGAAGACACTACGCTTAGCGCCACAAGCAGTGCTCTATTCTTGTGCTGATCAATGCTGGTGTATGAGCTGTCATGTTAAGAAGATAGATATATATCTAAATGATGCAATGAGGCTGATATCTGGAACACCCAAATCCACGCTTCTTCCATGGCTATCTATTCTATCGAATATTGCCACTTCTCACCTTAGGCAGCAGCTACACGAGAAAATTTATTTGGAACAACGTTCCGCTCAAATATAATTCGGGAGAACAATGGAGATCAGAATTGGTATCGTTTCAGAACCACAACTAAGCGGCTTACATTGATCCAACCAAGACTCTACCAGGAATGAGTTTGCCTCGGAAATCGTGGATCCGCGTGAACAGAAACGGAACAGAGCATACCAGAACGAAAGCTATGCTTTTTTAAGTGGAAAATCGCAGAAAGTCCTCAGTGCGACTGTGACGCTTCAAAAGAAACAATACAGCACATAGTTACGGAATTTCCACACCGGAAATTCCGGGATACTTGGGTCGATCTGCTGGCAGTGACAGCTGAAGCAATTGAATAGCTGAACTCACTGGACATCGTACTGTAGCATACACTCATTGAAAAATGAAGTGCTATATGAAAACGAAATAACTTAATCATCATTAAACATTCAGTATCTTTTAAATTTTATTTATTGTAATGCCGTTTTTGCTGATGCTGAGCAATTCTTAGTACATAAATGTTTTATATTTGAATGTATGAAATTTATTACCTCTGTAGACACCATACAATATATATATATATATATATATATATATATATATATATATATATATATATATATATAAATAAATAAATAACAGCACAAACCTTCTAGATGCGTGGTGCGCTAAGAAGATGGGGAAGGGAACACCTGCAATAGAATCTGGCAGTGGCGTCGGGCTTTCTTCATCGACTAGTACAGGAAATGTCCGAAGGGAGAAGGTGTGCCAGTCATGTCATGGGCTGGTATAATGTTTGGATGTTAGTTGGCTCTCATCGCTATTTGGGGTCATTCGAGGCGTTTGCAATATTAGAGCAGGATCCTCCAACATATTGTCCTGCCTTACAGTCAACATTTCAGCGATGAGTTGGTCTTTCGGACGCTAATATACGACAACACCTTGCCAACCACGTGAACATCTCCATCTAGGATGCAGGAATGAACCTGCAGTATCCGTAGACTTGTGCTAGAGTGAGTAAAACTTAGAGTGCGCCCTAGTCTTAACTTTCCTCACACATTGTGTTACTTCAGGAAGGGCTGTCGTCGATTTGTGGGACGGGTTTGAGCAGCAGGGTCCCGACCAGCTTCGGACAGCATGCCAAGGAGGAGTCAACAAGTTCTATGTGGAACAACATGATACCCAGCTGCACAGATGTGCACTGTTAACAAACTGCCTTTCTTTTGGATAGTGTTTAATTTCTGTTCCACATTGAAATTTTTTATTTAATAATAGTTGTTCTTCCAATTTGTGCTCCTTTGGAATCTTAGCCCACAAATGTTCGCAGACATACAGGTGGTACACAACTTTTTTTGAGCTGTTTGTTAGTAAGTCGATCTCTTGTACTTTTTCGGTGGCAACGGTAGTCACGAGATGTAGGGCGTTGTCGAGGTGCATCAGCCTTTTATTTATTTTTGTGCACGAATCTTACTGTTTTCTCACTTGCTTCGGTATAGAAGCGGCTCTTTAACGATATTAAGTGAGAGAGTTACTTCGTCACTTTCAGCGACAATAGGACGTAGAGAATCGCAAGACCTAGTCCCTGTCTAATTTTCTCCAGGTAATCAGTCATGATCCCCTGAGTGAGGATTTCGGAAACTTGTCGCCAACATTTTACGTATGAAAAAACCGGCTTTATCTCTTTTCGACGCAGTTTCTCCTCTGCCGGTACACCATTGTAACTGCAGTTTTGCGTCGGAGTTGTAACTGACGATCAACGTTTCGTTTGCAGTCACATAACGACGCCAGAAGTTACTGGTGTTAGGCTACAGCTGTTGAAAACATTATCTTGAAATATAACTCCAGAGGCTGTTCGTAGTTGGAATTTAATAAACGCGATACTGCACACTCTTATCTAACATAAAAAGAATATCGTTCAGAATTCAGAGTTACTACTGTGCTACTACTTTTGAAACTCTAACAAATATTATTATTATTTTTATTATTTGGAGCCAACTCTTCCACTCTGGAAATGTGATCACCACCACACATTAACGAGAGAAAAAGAAATAGTTTGTCTTTGCTTTTGATAAATTTAAACTGAATGCAAAGAAATATCTGGAACTAGCGTTTCAGGGCAGTTTCTGCATCGGACTTTAGTAATCAGTATGTCAGATATGTAAGGGAGAGACGTCAACTGTATAGTGTGCGTGCTGTCGTCGTTCGATTTCCGTAGGTAGCACTTTTTGCTATGGAGTTTTTCTGAAGAACGTGCGGAAATTCCCGTTGCTATCTGCTTGCTGGCTGCCAAAGCGCCACAGGCAGCAGGAAATAGTGTGCGCGTCTGGGGCAGCTGCCATCGCCAGCCCTCTCCACTCTGTCGGCTAATAACGCGTTTCACGGAAGCCGCTTTCCTGTTAATACCGTTCCAGTACATTTATGCATTTACGTCAGCGCCTGTACTTAGCAGGACGTACATCGTATTAAATATTCACGTGCACTTCGGAAATAATCTTCATCTGCATCTAATACTCAGCAAGGCCCCTTACGAAGAATGGCGGACGATACTTTTAATACCACTCGCGCTCCCTCCCTCCCTCCCCCTTCCCCCCCCCCCTCTCTCTCTCTCTCTCTCTCTCTCTCTCTCTCTCTCTCTCTCTCTCTCTCTACTCAAGACTCTGTGTCTTCTTTTGTGGATGAATTACAGTTCCTTTGCCGTCTTCCAGTGAATTTCAGCCTGACATCTGCTATTCTTACAATTAGTTTTATGTACTCATTGTACCTTTCGTTGCTCCTGGCGGACGCTCGTAATGATCTTACCGTTGTTACTGTTCCCAATGATTGACAGCTAACAGCGTAGTTGGAAGAAGTAAGGTGTGTTTCCTCCTATTCAAGCAAATCATGCCGCATTTATTTACGTTGAGGGTGCCCTGCCGTTCGTTTAAGTAATAGTTGGCCTTCGTGCGTTTCGCTATAGATTTCTGCCGTTGCAAATTAACGAATACTTCCAAAGTTACTTTTGCATCTGACGATTTCGTTCTGTTAAGACCGAAGTGTTTATTTTTGTTTGCTAAAAAGTCCTGAATCTCGTCACAAGAAGTGGTGCGATAGTCCGTAAGCCATAATTTCCTTCAGTTGGTGGCGGTGCGAAACTGAATTGAATTATGTGGTAACGTTTATTAATACAGCTGTATTTCCTTAACTCCAGCATTTCTATTTCCACGCCTTTCTTTCTCTCCTGGTGCTGATCACGTTATTGATTTCACAATCTAGCCTAGACTCGCCTCCAACCGACTCACGTGCACTGCAGTATGTGTCGAGCAAACCATCGACTTTTATTCCCATATATATATATAGACAGACAGACGTTCTGGGTCCCCATATTGTTGTCCAGTCCTATGGTTCCAACCACGGCTTTAGGCAAGAGTTACTTGGTTATAAGGCAAATGCCGGAACTGGAAATCGCCTCCCAAATATCTCCAATTGGGAAGACCTGAGTCCTGCTCAGAAAACAACCGATTTCTATAACGGATCGGAGCATAAATAGCCCGCCCTACTCCTTGAAAGACATAAGAAAAATGCTGCTTGTGAACAGATTTAACTTCAGCGAAGAATTAATGCTTTCACATTCAATCATGCCCGGGCTTCTTGTGGACATTAGGTGTTAGATGTTTGCGATTACAGGCAATTTAAAAATACTGTGGTGACAAAAGTCGTAGGATAGCGATATGCACGTATATAGATGGCCGCAGTATCAGGTACACACAAGGTGTAAGAGGGCAGCGCATTGGCGGAGCTGTCATTTGTACTCAGATGATTCATGTGAAAATGTTTCCGACGCGATTACGGCCGCACGGCGGGAATCAACAGGCTCTGAACGCGGAATGGTAGTTGGAGTTTGATGCATGGAAGATTCCATTTGGGAAATCGTTAGGGAAGAGCAGCGGCGTTTGCGCAGAGTTGTCAGTGCTAACGGAATAGCAGCACTGCGAGAAATAACCGCAGAAACCAATGTGGGACGTACGACGAACGTAACCGTTAGGACAGTGTTGCGAAATTTGGCTATGGCAGCAGAAGACTGACGCAGATGACTTTGCTAACAGCGCGACATCGTCTGCATCGCCTCTTCTGGGCTCGTGAGCATATCGACTGAACCTTAGGCGACAGGAAAACCGTGTCCTGGTCATATGAGTCCCGATTTCAGTTGGAAAGAGCTAAGGGTAGGGTTCGGGTGTGGCGGTGACCCCACCAAACCATGGACCCAAGTTGTCAACAAGGCAATGTGCAAGCTGTTGGTGGCTCCATAATGGTGTGGGCTATGCTTGCATGGAATGGACAGGGTCCTCTCGATGTTCGGCTTCTTGGAGACCATTTGCAGCCATTCGTGGACCTCATGTTCCCAAACAACGTGGGATCTTGTATGGATGACAATGCTACATGTGTGTGGCCCAAAGTTGTTCGCGATTGATTTCAAGAACATTCTCGATCATTCGAGCGTATGATCGACCACCCAGATTGCCGTATTTTAATCCCATCGAACGTTTAAGGGACATAATCGCGAGGTCTGTTCGTGCACAATATCCTGCACAGGCAACAGTTTCACAATTACGGTCGGCTTTAGAGGAAGCACGATTCAGGATTTCTGCATGGGACTTACTGCGACTTGTTGAGTCCATGAAACGTAGAGTTGCTGCGCTACGCCGGATAAAAGTAGATCCACACGTTATTATTGGTTATCCGATGACTTTTGTCACCTGAATGTAGTACTGGGCATATAAAACGCGCATTTCACGCATTACTACGATGAAAGCGCAGGAAACTGTAGGAAATCAATGTGAGATAGCCATGACGTTAGTGCTAACATTGGCTCGAAATAATAGAAGCGCACTGTCAACAGCTGTACTGCGGTTTACAGCCGAATAATTGTATAGTCGTGCGGTTTTTGTGTCAGTGGAGGATGGAAGGCAGAATTCAGCGCTTCGTTGACACGGGTGTGAATAGAAACAATGAGAAAAGCTCCCGAACAATAAACGTACGATTATCCATGCCTAGATAGTGGACTGATGTGGGCTGTTGGAGGTGATGCAGAAATGGTGACGTTTAGGGTGGCTTGGGATCGGGCGGTGAGGAGTTGCAGCGGTGATTGTGAGGCGAGCAAGGCGCGCAGGCAGCTGCAGAGCACTCAGCGCTTGCGCGTGATGAGGCCCCGCTTGCTGCTAATGAAGTCGATGCAAATACCCGCCCACTGGCCTACTGGCCGCCTCGCCGCTGCACGGCGCCAAGCATCAGTACTAAGTCATCTGCCACATTATTATCTATAATTGCTTCACTTCGAAAGAACTATAAGAAGCAAAAAACGTGGCCATGCCCGATCCTTCAGCTAGATGAATTTCGAATAGACCATGTGGCGATCTCCTATCATTTCCAGAAAGAAGTACACGACGTACAAGTCCGCAGCGGGGCAAATATAGTGTCTGACCTCTGTATTACCAGAGTCAAAATTAAATTATAACGAAAAGAAAATGCCGAAGGAAAACGCTAACCCCCAAATTTGATTTGAAATATTCCAAGAATCAAAAATTACAGAAGTATGGGAAAACCAACCTACAAACAACTGGAGAGATTTCCAAACGAAAATTACGCCGATAACAAGAGAACTTATCCCATTAAAGAAAAAATTCAAGCACCCATGGTGGAATTCAATAGAAGAGAGACAGCGAGCCTTCTTAAACAATAATTGTGACAAATCAGAAACCACACAAGAGAAATTATTCGAAGTCAGAAAGCAAACAGCTAAAATACTTAGACAAACTACAAGAAAATTACAAAAAGTATCAAAAGATATACTCTACGAAACCTCTGTTCCAGGAAACAAAATGGAAAATTGGCACTAACTAACAAAGAAAATTGTCAAGAATTAGCCAAATATTTCTCACAACTTCTAAATTGCTCAGAATCAAGTACGACATTTCCCAGATTACAACCAGAACACACAAGAAATTTGTAGTCACATTAAAAAGCTCAAAAGTAATAAGTCATCGGGAGAATATGGAACTGTAGCTGAGCTAATTGAGAACCTTGGTCCAAATTCTTTAATAAATCACTCAAATCATCCAAGAAATTTGGCAGACAAAAAAAAATCCAGAGGATTGGAAATGTGCACTAATTCACCCATTGCACAAAAAGGGAGAGAGATCAGATGTAAACAACTACAGAGGTATTTCACTTTTGCCGGTCACTTACAAAATTTTATTCGTGTGCCTTCTAAAGAGAGCACAAGAATAGCTAGAACATACAATTTCAGATTACCAAACCGGCTTTGGACCTAATAGATAATACCCAGAACAGATCTTTAATCTTAAAACTGTTTTAAAAATTAAAGCAATCAGGTCGTAACCAATAGTCTGCACATTTGTTGATTTAAAAAAAGCATACGATTCTATAGGCAGACAGTCTCTTGGTAGTATTCAAGGAGAACGCGGACTCGACACCAAAACTCGAAAACTGATCGAACAGACACTGTCAGAGACCAAATCAAAAATTAAATTCATAGACGAAATTTCGGAACCATTCTTAGTTAAAACAGGAGTAAGAAATGGAGATGGGATCTCACTACTATTACTCAACATAGTTTTAGATAAAGTAATGAAAGAACGGGAATTGGAATTAAGAAAACAAACCTTTTGGAAGCCAATCGAACTAGGAAGAGGTCAAAGAAAATTTAGCGTTCCATACTTAAGGTTTGCAGATGAGTTGGCGATTGTAGCCGACAGTGAAGAAATATCAGTAAAACAAATCGAGACCCTCATAAAGAATGTGCAGGGAAGGTTGGCCTGCAAATCTCTTTTGAGAAGACTTAGTTCATGTGTTCCAGGTTAGATATTCGGAAACTTAAAACAAATTACGGTGAAATCAACAGAGTCAAACACTTGAAGAACCTCGGTGAAATTATTGAACCAACAGGACTTGAAAAACTAGCACAAAAAACAGATTTCAGAAAATCAAGGAAGCGTCTGCACTTGTTTCAAACTTGTATAACAAAAAGTCTGTTAAAAGGCACTAAAATTAGAAACTACAACACAGTAATCAAACCGACAGTCACATATGCAATTGAAACACACTCATTGAATCGAAAACTAGATTTACAAGAAAGTAAGAATGTAGCGAGAAAGATTATTAGAAAAATTCTGGGACCACGATACACACGCAAACCATCGAGACAACAGAAGAAATATCAGACATCGAAATTGACGTCAGAAAGAGACGAATGAAGTTCTATGGACACCTATACAGACTACAATGAAACAGACTTACTAAACGTCTATTGGACTATGTGACATCACTTAAAGCATCAATACCTTGGGTAACTGAAGCTAAGGAGAATTTGACAAAAGCAAAAATTAACGGAACAAACACATCAGACAGGGATACATTCAGAAGCAAAATCGACAAGTTGAAGTTTATTCCAGAGATGAATCCAAAACCG
This sequence comes from Schistocerca americana, assembly GCF_021461395.2. Classification (NCBI taxonomy): domain Eukaryota; kingdom Metazoa; phylum Arthropoda; class Insecta; order Orthoptera; family Acrididae; genus Schistocerca; species Schistocerca americana. The sequence goes on from NC_060130.1 coordinate 403,715,059, forward strand.
TACCGACCAAAGTCGACCGAAAAAAGAAGGAAAGAAGGCCTTCGGGGAGAAAATGAAGAAATGTTGGGAAAATAAGAAGAACCCTGAGATAGATTGAAAATGACCTGCTTATCGTTCTCCAATGGGGACATTCTTTAATAATAAATAAATAATTGCTTCCTTACCTGAGACGCTGAGTTTTGTTAGCAGCTCTGGCTTTCCTAATCGAGATAAAGTCCTCTGCTTTCCTATGAATTCGGACTCGTTTGCACGGGAAACGAGCATCGTGATTGCTACTGTTAAAGCAACAAAAATGCTGACCTAGTAACACTGCTGTTGCATTGCACGAATCGAGGTAACCTTGGCCACACGATACAAAAAACATGTTCTGTCTTCATTTGCTGGTACGAGGATCACGTACTTTTTATGGTATTTTCAATATGGACAAATATATGCAGATTTAAGTCATCAGTCATCGAGGCGATGCGCCATCTCAGGGCAGCACGTGCACCCTATGGCCTCAATTATTAGACGTAGTTAATTTCGGACTTTCCCTAAACTTTTTACCCTCTACAGCTTCCTATAGCACTATAGAAGTTATTCCTTCATTCAATGCCGAGCTGCAGACGTCCATTCTCCGTAATTTTTTCCTCAGATTAAGACCGATGTTTGTACTAGTCGACTTCTCTTGGCCAGGAATGCCGTCTTTGCCTATGATAATCTTCTTTTTATTCTCCGTCCATCATCACTTACTTTGCTTCCAAGATAGCAGAATTCCTTAGCTTGGAGCATTTTGAGGTCCCCAGTTTTAATGTAAAGTTTGTCGCTGATCTTGTTTCTACTACTCATTAGTCATTACTTTCGTCTTTCTTTGGTTTACTCTGAATCCTAACTCTGTACTCATTACACTGTTGATTCCATTTAACATGTCCTGAAATTCTTCATTTTCACGGAGGATAGCAGTGTCATCAGAGAATGTTATCACTGATATCCTTTCACCCTGAATTTTAGTCCCACGCTTGAACCTTTATTTTATTTTCGTCATTGCTTATTCAGTGTATAAACCGAACGATGGGAGCGAAAGACTACATCCCTGTCGTAGACCCTTTTGATGCGAGCGCTTCGTTCTTCGTGTTCTATTACTATTGCTCCTTTTTTGTTGTACATATTGTACATTATCTTTCCCTATGGTTTACAGATATTTGTCTCAGAGTTCGAACTACGTGCCCAATTTACATTGTCTAATGTTTTTTTCCAGGTCGACAACTCCCATGAACATTTCTTGATTGTTCTTCAGTCTTGCTTCCAATATCAAACGCAACATCAGAACTGCTTGATTGGTGCCCTTACTTTCTGAAATCTTAACAGATACTCAGTTTTCTTTTCCATTCTTCCGTATATTCTTGTCAGCATTTTGTATACATAAGGTAGTTATCGCACATATCTGCCGTTGCTGTAGTCGAGATTGAGTTGTTGATATTTTTCCGAAAGTTTTATGTTATTTCTCAAGACTCAGATTCTTCACACCAACTTGAACAGTCACTTGGTTATCACTTCCTGCAGTGACTTCCGAAATTCCGAAGGAATGTTATCTATCCCTTCTAACTTATTTCATTGCCAGTCTTCAGAAGCTCTATTAAACTGTGACTCTAATACTGGATCACCTCTGTCTTCAACATCGACTCCCATTTCTTCCTCAGTCACGCCATCAGATATGACTACCCCCTTGTAGAAACCTTGAATGTACATTTTTCACCTGTCTGCTTTATACTCTGCTCTTAATACTTGAATTCCCATTGCATTAGTAGTGTTGACGCCCTTGCTTTTAATTTCACCGAAGAATGTTTTGACTTTTTTGTGTTCTGAATCAGTCCTTCCGACGACCCGAGTTCGAGTCTCGGCCCGGCACACAGTTTTGATCTGCCAGGAAGTTTCAGACCACGTCTTTTTTTTTTTATTTCTTCACGTTATTCTTGCAGCTATTTTGCCTTAGCTTCCCAGCACTTTCTGTTTATTTCATTCCTGAGTGACTTATATTTTTGTTGTATTCCTGGAGTTCGCTGAATTTTTACGTACTTCCTTCTTTTGTGGATCAGTTGGGGTATATCTTCTGCTATAGCTTTATTTGTCTGCCCAACTTCTGAGATTGTCTTTTTTAGAGATGCCCATTGCTCTTCAACCGAACTGCGTACTTTGGTTTTAGTTATCGCAGTATCTGTAGCCTCAGAGAATTTCAACCGTATCTCACCATTTCTCATTACTTTAGTATCTCACTTCTTTGCACAATGCTTCTTCTGGATGAATCTGTTGAACTTCAGCCTTCTCTTCATCATTACTAAATTGTGATCCGAGACTTCATCTGCTATCCCAGCCTTACAATCCAATATCTGTTTTGGAAACCTCTGTCTAACAATGGTGTCATCCATCTGGAATCTTCTCGTACCTCCAGCCCTGTTCCACTCGCACTTCCTCCTCTTGTGATTTTTGAACAGTGTATTTGATATTAATTGCTGCAATTTATTACCATTCTCCTCTCTCGTCCTTTTACCAAGCCTATATTATAGCACTTTCTGTTTATTTCATTCCTGAGTGACTTATATTTTTGTTGTATTCCTGGAGTTCGCTGAATTTTTACGTACTTCCTTCTTTTGTGGATCAGTTGGGGTATATCTTCTGCTATAGCTTTATTTGTCTGTCCAACTTCTGAGATTGTCTTTTTTAGAGATGCCCATTGCTCTTCAACCGAACTGCGTACTTTGGTTTTAGTTATCGCAGTATCTGTAGCCTCAGAGAATTTCAACCGTATCTCACCATTTCTCATTACTTTAGTATCTCACTTCTTTGCACAGTGCTTCTTCTGGATGAATCTGTTGAACTTCAGCCTTCTCTTCATCATTACTAAATTGTGATCCGAGACTTCATCTGCTATCCCAGCCTTACAATCCAATATCTGTTTTGGAAACCTCTGTCTAACAATGGTGTCATCCATCTGGAATCTTCTCGTACCTCCAGCCCTGTTCCACTCGCACTTCCTCCTCTTGTGATTTTTGAACAGTGTATTTGATATTAATTGCTGCAATTTATTACCATTCTCCTCTCTCGTCCTTTTACCAAGCCTATATTATCCCATTACTGTTCTTTCCATTCCTTCCCCGACTCCTGCGTACCATTTCTCCATGATTATTAGCTCATCATTTCCTTTTAAGTAATGAATTACCCGTTCAATATCTTTATATACTATCTCTGTTTCTTCATCTTCTGCTTGTGGCATTTATACCTGAACTATTGGATGCAGACCACGTGGTGATCCTGCTATTTTACAAACCTTCGGTTTTATTCCTCCTGGACAATGACTGTTGCTTATGTGTCGGCAGCACGATCAGTACTGAGCTTGTTAGACCCAGTCCGTCACAGTGGTGAGCGGTTAGCAACTGGTGCTTTCCATATGAGCCATGTAGACAGCCTGCTGGTGGGAGGTGGTGTTCCACCACTCAGGGTCAGACACCAGAAACTGTAGGCGGACTATGCTTTCACAGTCTGTCAGATTCCTGCCCATCCATGTTTCATAATCAACAGTTCAGACTGTTAACGAATAAAAATGGGTAGACCAGATGGGTCACGTTTGGGGGCTAGATGAAAGGACCTCCAACGGCCTCCTCCTCCAACTGGACATGGTTCCCTCTCAACAAGCCAACCCCTTCCCCCGTGGTGTGTATCCTATGATTCAGATAGACCTCTTCTGTGGCCTGATGGCATCTATTCGCACATGCCTATCCCGTTTCTCCACGAGCACCCAAATTCTACATGGTTCTAGACGGATCGAAAGTCAATGACAGACAGTTTTGCTTTTCCATGTGAATGGGGGCATGAGAAATATTCTCTGCCGAGTGTATGCAGTGTATGCACTGCAGAGTTGGTCGCCATATTACGGACTGTGCAATTTATTAAAACTTTTGCGACGAAGGACTTCCTGGTTTGTAGCTACTTCATGAAGTACTTCCAAGGCATCTGTGCTACCCCAAAGATCTTACGGGCGCTAACATCCAAGACCTGTTTGCTGACCTTCACAGCTTCGGAATGACAGTAGAAGTCATCTGGACATCGAGCCACGTGGGTATTGTGTGGGAAATTAACTTGCCGACAAATTAGCTAAAGAAGCAACCACGGGAGACGAAGTTGAACGTCGAATTCTGGGCACAGACTTGAGACTGCAGCAGCGACAGCAAGTTTTAAAAACCTGAGGTATGGAATGGCAAGCTACCACGACCCTCGACAGGCTGAGAGCAATCAAGGGGACCACCAAGGTGCTGACTACATATCGGCAACTCCCACGAGTTCTTTTTGCGCCAAGATGACTCCCCTAATTGCAGAGGGACAGTCATCTCACGATAGCCCACATTCTCGCAGTATATTCCCTGCTGTCTGATCTGAGACGAGACATTAATCTATCTCCATACCACAGATACCTGCGGACGAGGTCATACTTTCCCTGAGAGAAAGTGGATTTAATAATAAAATTTAATGCATTTTAACGTTCGGTGTCAGGTGGATGTGGCGAGAGCACCTCCTGCTGCAGCGTATGCCCCCTCCAGCTACTTTCTACCTCTGTTTTGCATGATTAATTATTTTGAGTATGTATTTTGTCTCAGCTAATTGACGTAAGTCCGTATACACTCCATCTTCTCATCCCATTTTAGTTCCTCGCCCCATTTTAGTTGTACTGACTATGTGGCCCTTCTTCGTGTATGCTTCAGTGGCCAGCTACGGTTTTTAACTGCATGGGTTGTATCTCACTTTTAACCATCTGACTTAAGCTACAGTCACTCGAATTTTCATCCACGACGACAAGATCACGAACCCGGGAGCTGTCGGTTCTCCATATAATGACACATTTCAATTACAGACCATATTTCCTGTGGATACACATTTGTATCTTTAATTCAGTGGTTTCCATTGCCTTCTACACTCTAATGCCATTGATCATTGCTGATTTTTCCGTCTTTTAGGAGCAGTTTCCCACCTCAAGGGCAAGAGGTTGTTCTGAAACACACCCCACTCCGCCTTCTTTGAGGTGACTCTTAACACTGGAAGTGTTTGGCCGCCGGTTACTACAAGCCAAGTAAAATATACTGCATTATGCATACAGTCTTGCAAGATATGTTACGAAAATGATAGCGAAGTATGAGATATCAAGCAGTGAAACTTAAAATTGGTGAGTAAATTTGTTGAACCATTGGGAATAACCATACACATCACACTATCACCTCTATGGTACGTGCGCGACAGAAACATACATTGCTCAGAGCAAATTTCTGCCCGGGTATCACTAGACAGACGTCATTCTAGATGGTCAGCTGTAGCCTAGAGCGGGAGGAGGCAAAAGCGTGGCACCTGCCGAATAAGTGCGCAGGTTGAAGCGCAGCCAGGTATGGTGCCAGTGGCAAGGCTGCACAAGTTTGCTTCTGTCCTGTTTTTCTGTTCATAGGGGACTGCTTACATTTAGTTGTAATAAATATTGAGATAAGAACACATTTTAATTAGGTACCGTAAAAATTTTGACAATTTATCAGTACTAGGTATGAGCTTTGCCTTGGTACATGGTTTTCCTCTGAAGTCTTCGTCTATCTGCGAGTAAATCCTTCTGACTGGTATCTGTTTAGTCGGAAGCTTTTCCTGAATACTTGCTGGAGAACTTCGGCAGGCAACCCATATTTTCATGTAGTCTTTTCTTCCGCATTTACTTGTTACTCTGTGGACACTTTCTACTGCTGTTATATGCACTGTATACGTATCAACATTTATGAGTTCCGAGTCTGACTAAGAAACTTAACTGCATCTGGAGGTTTGCAGTGGATAAGGCAGTGCTGTGCCTACCTCTGCTGCGGCGGCTAGTAATGGGACAATCGACTTGCTTTTAACAACCGATTGACCAGTCGTTGGGTTCTCGTTCAGTCGGTTTTCTTTAGTCGTGTGAAACTAGTCGCTGCGGCCACGTCAGCTCTACGAATACTTTCTCTCTGTCTCCAGGTTTGAGTGATATCACTTACCTAACCTACTTTTTCAGCCTCTTCGGTTATTTTTGAACGATGGCTGGGGTCGCCAACTTTTTTTAAGACAAATACTTACCTTATTTCAGTGACAAATGAATGGAAAATAATTTTCTAAAATTGAAATATTTTCAAAATTTATGTATTTATTTATTTAAATTCGAGTTTTCCGAACTTCTTGCATTAAATTGCATTTTTCGTTGGTTTTAAAGGGTTGATAAATGGCGCAACAGTATAAATTTATTTCTAAATAAATAAATAAGCAATTATTTTGATTTAAATTTATCGAAGCTTTGTCTCTCTCTTCCCGCTGCTTTGCACCTATCGCTGGTAATTTTCTTTCGGTGATTACTGAGGTGACGTGAACGGAAAGAAAATGACAACATATTAATTATTTGATGATACAGTCACTTGATTTTTAAGTATATACTGTCATTTTTCGGAAGCAGATTTTTTCGTGAGAAATGTTTGCAGTCATTCGTTAATTTTCTTCAGATTTCTTTAGTTAATACAATTTCAGAATATGAATCATCTTTGCAGGTACTCTATACCGCATTAGATTTATGTAGAGGATCACTTTTTATCCAGTCATTTGATTTCTTCGATTCCCATGCCACTGCGCATTTCGCCATTTTGACCCAAAACACACTATAAGTGAACGCCTGTTCATAAACATGGACGAAAAACTGGAGTAGAAGCTGCCTATTGGTACTCAATAAAAAACAAATCTTGGAACGGCAATAACAGTGACGACAGACTATGTCAGATTGCAGTCAACAGTAATGATTTAACAGTGCCAAAACGATAGAATCTTTCCGCTCAGAATTGAATGCGCTGGGAATCAGGCTACTCTAGTTACCGCTCCCAGCGGCCCAGATGTGTACGAACGTGGTTACACACCGTTTGCAGTGATGGCTAGAGACAGGCTTAGAGGAACCAACGTGTGACTGTGAAAAGTGATTTTTCACGCCCGTGAAATACTGTACTTGCTATTTTTCAAAGAATTTAAAACGTAAACATGTTTTTGTGCATGGCTACGATTTTTACGTATGTAGCCGGTAACGTAATTTTAGCACAGTACATTTAGCTACCACACAAATAAGTACCTGAATATATGCCTAAGGGCTAGATTCAAATGATTTTTAATTAGTGGACATCAGCACATCTTTTCTGTAATAAGTTACTTCTTTATTGCATCTGGAATAACATAATATACAGCAAAATTTTAATCAGTTTTAAATTATAAAAAGAATAATTAATGTATTCCATGCATAATTAAATGAATATGTACAGGAAATGTTTGAAAAGATCAGTGAATGGTCTCAGAAAATAAAGAAAACACGAATTACAAACAAAATTTTTACTGGCCTTCAAAATAATCACCATTAGCTACAACAGACTTCTGATATCGGCTGTGAAACTCTTTGACACTGTCGGCAAACACCTCTTGTGGACTCGCTCGAAGCGCCGGGGTCACGCGTTGTTGGATATCTGCAGCATTAGAGGAGATGAGACCTGGTGCTACCTGTGCGATCCGGAGACCAAGCAACAGCCAGTGGCATAGTGTTCGTCGTCTTCTCCTCCCTCAGGTAGAAATCCATTATGGCTGAAGCCCTTGCTGTCGAAAAAGGTGGTCAAGTCGTCGTAGTCTTGGATTTTGTCAGCCGACTTTTTTTGAGGCGGGGAAGACGATGAAGACCATTCCATTGACTTTCGCTTGGTCACCAGATCGTATTGCTAGCATCAGGTCTCGTCTCCTGTGATGATGTGGATATTCAAAAGCGTGAGACCACGGTGCTTCGAGAGATTCCGCAAGAAGCGTTTGTTGACTGTTTCCAACCGCTTTTACAACCGATGTCAGAAGCGTGTTGTAGTTACTAGTGATTGCTGTGAAGGCCAGTAAAGGTATTCTGTATGTAGCTCTTGTTTTCTTTATTTTCTGAGACCATTCACATTGTACATGGGTTATGTTAGCTTTGTCGTACTCTCTGTATCTCTTCATGTCCATCCGGGGCTCTGGCTACTCTCTGGGTGGTATTTGTACACCGGTTGTATACTACTGCTTCATTTCAGCTAACGAAAGTACTGCAGACTGGTTTCACTCAGAAGAATAAACTCATATCTTAGGCAATTAAAACATTAAAGAGTGATTTCGGTTGAAAGAACGAATACATATAAGGGGTGGTCAAATGAAAATGAAACAGATGGAAAAAAAGTAAGTACGCCATTTATAATTTCAAAAGTAATCGCCATAGCTGTTAATACATTCATTCGATTGAGAGACCAGACGGTCAATTCCTACGTGGAAAAATGTTTGCTGTTGCCAATGGAACGATTACTGAACCGAGGCGTGCTCCTCTTCGTGTGAAGCAAATCGACGTCCGCGAATGTCTTTCTTCAAAGCTCCCAAAATACGGAAATAGCGTGCGAACAGATCGGGTGCGTTCACGTTTTCAAGTTTTGGTCAGAAAAAAATTACTGCATTTAATTATCGGGTAGATGTTTCAGTAAACAACGCAGCGGAATCAAAAATTACGAGCCCGTGTTTTGTGTTTATTTGTGTGTGTGTGTGTGTGTGTGTGTGTGTGTGTGTGTGTGTGTGTGTGTGTGTGTGTTTTGGCTTTGGCTTTGGGGCGTTCCGGAAGTAGACCAGATCAGTATACAAAAGTATTTTGAAGTGCAACTGAACATTACAGCAGAGTAATTGTGTTTACACTGAAGTGACAAAAGCTTTCGGATACCTCCTAATATAGAGTTAGACCTCCTTTTGCCCGGCTTAATGCAGCAACTCGACGTGGCATGGACTGAAAAGTCGTTGGAAGTCTCCTGCAGAAATATTGAGTCATGCTGCGTCTATAGACGTGCGAAAGCCTTGCCGGTGTGGGATGTTGTGCACGAACTGACTTCTAGATTATGTCCCATAAATGTTTGATGGGATTCACGTTGTGCGATCTGGGTGGCCAAACCATTCGCTGGGATTGTCCAGAGTGTTCTTCAGACCAATCGCGAACAAATGAAGACATGAGCGAGAAAAAGGGCTACCCCTTAAATGTAAAACTTCATAGATGCATGTTGCCATCTGTTGCTGGGTACGGGAACTATCAAAATTGACATTGGTCCCATCCATAAATATCACATTAGGATTATATATAAGTTTTTACATTTGAGGGTTTGCCCGTTTTTCTGCGCACGTCTTAAACTGTGGACCAGTGACATGGCGCGCTGTCTTCCATAAAAATTCTATCGTTGTTTGGGAACATGATGTCCATGAATGGCTGCAAAAGGTTTTCAAGTAGCTGAACATTTCCAGTCCATGATCGATTCAGTTGAGCCAGAGGACCCAGTCCAGTCCATGTAAACACGGCGCATACCACCATGGAGCCACCACCAGATTACACAGTGCCATGTTGACAACTTGGGTCCGTGGCTTTGTCGGATGTGCGCCACACTCTTACCTTACCATCAGCTCTTACCAACAAAATGGAGACTCGTCGGACTAGGTCATGTTTTCCAGTAATCTAGGGTCCAACCGATATGGCCACGAGCGGAGGAGAGGCGCTGCAGGCGATGTCGTGCTGTTAGCAAAGGCACTCACGTCAGTCGTCTGCAGCCATAGCGCATTAACGCCAAATTTCGCCGCACTTTCCTAACGGATACTTCGTCGTACGTCCGATATTGATCTCTGCGATTATTTCACGCAGTGTTGCTTGTGTGTTAGCACTGTCAATATTGCGCAAACGCCGCTGATCTCGGTCGTTAAATGAAGGCCTTCGCCCCACTGCGTTGTCCGTGGTGAGAGGTAATGCCTGAAATTTGGTATTCTCGGCACACTGTGGAGGTCTGGATATTGAATTCCCTAAAGACTTCCGAAATGAAATGCCCAGTCCGTCTAGCTCCAACTACAATTCCGCGTTCAAAGTGTGTTACTTCCCGTCATGCGGCCATAATCACGTCGGAAACCTTTTCACATGAATCACCAGACCACAAATGACTGCTCCACCAGTGCACTGCCCTTTTCTACCTTGCGTAAGCGATACTACCGCCATCTGTATATGTGCCTTATCGCTATCCCATGACATTTGTCAGCTCAATGCATATTGATTCTGCATTGTGTATACCATTCAAATATAGCGATGTTATTTGGTTTTTTATGGAAGCAAGCGCCAGTGTCACAGTGCCAGTGAGTAACCAGAGATAGTAACGAAACGTACATGCAAATACCTTCTATCTGAAATTAAGCGTACTCTCTAATGGCCGAAATGGCCGAATAAAATTGTTTAAAGAAAGTTATAAAGCGACTGTTAGAAATTTCTATGCAAATCAACCGCTACATTTAACCACAATCGCAGTGTTCCCCGTCCAGGTGGGATAAGATATTAAATATTCGATGTTCACTATACCAACTGCCACTTGTATCAAATTTTCATACTTAGGTTTGTGAAGTCTCTTAATCGACTGGAGATAGGAAAGAAGCTGGTTCTGGATTTCCTGGTAGCACGAAAGATTTTTCGACGCATGTAAACACTGTTACTAATAAACTTGCTGTCTGAAAGAACCCGCCTCCGTAGACTGTGCCGTGGTGCTCGACTCTAAAGTAACCAGGTAGAATCCTGGTTCCGGAAGAAATTTTCACCGCCAGAATTTGTTAGCATGGAGAGAGGGTGGGAGGGGGGGGGGGCGGCGACGTGGACTTGATGGCATGACAGTATCCTGATAAGCAGACATTGCTCTAGTATCCTGTGTTGAATTTCATACCGCTCAGCAGTATCTCACTGGATAAGGGCACGTCGACTGCCGTGTGTGTGTGGGGGGGGACGTCTAGCTCGGCAGCTTGGTGCTATTTGAGAGGAGTAGGCGGTGTGCCGACACCTGGTTGGACAGCTTCCATCTCGTCATCCTACAACACACAAATGTCGCCACACTATATACACGACCATTACAGCCAGCTACACTGAACAGATACGCTTAAGAAAAGACTCACAGTGCAAGGGAAGGACCCATTGCGATCGGTGGAAGAATCCTTTCTTATTCATGTTTTTCCTTCGCATCGATAGAAAAAGACACTGTACTTGTTTTTGAACCTTAAAAACCGTTTCTGAGTAGGCGTCTGGACATCCCTCTGGCCGTCTCTCAGCCAGCAGTACCTCACGGCTCTTTCTTTCTTTGTGCGGCAGAAGCGGTAATAGCCACACACGTATATTATAAATTTATTACTTTATCAAACGACTTCTTTTCATTATCAGTTAGGGAAGCTTAATTTTGGTGTCGCGTTTGTTCTTTACATGTAAAGACTGCGCAGGAACTATAGAAGAAATTGGCCGTTTTCGCCGATAAGGAAACTGTCCGATGATTTACATCTCCATGTCGCACCTCAACCTATATTAAGAGCTGTGGGCGAAGTACTTGTGGTATCACTACCACTTCCCCTCTTCCTGTTCCGTCTGCGAATGATACGCGGGAAGAACGAAGTATGTGCTGTAATTCCTCTGATTTTCTCGCCTTGGTCATTTCGCGAGATGTATGTGGTAGGAAGCAATATGTTGTCTTCCTCTTCTGGAGGTCTGCTTTCCCGTGATACATAAGGCGTCTCTCGTAGCGTCTGCCCCAGCGGTAGTCGAGGACAGATCGAACCAATATTTTATTGGCCCCTTGTTAAGTAGATTCCGTAAGATTATTCCAGTGAATCTGTCTGGCATATGCTTTTCCTACATTTTATGTGGTCATTGTTGCTCCGGATTGTTACTCGTAAGTATTTTTCAGTTGTTATTGCTTCCAATGTTTTATCACCATTAGTGATGTCGAACAGTAATGGGTATTTATGCGTAATACGTTGAAGTTATTGACGTTGAGGATGAAGCAACAGTGGTAGAGTGTGGTGATGTTTGGGTGTTGCAGCTGCTGCTGGAGCACCTGGAGTGCCTGGTGTCGCGGCACGAGCGCTCGCTGAGGATGACGGTGGTGAAGCGCCAGGCGGCGGCGCAGTCCGGCGTCTCCAGCGAGGTCGAGGTGCTCAAGGCGCTCAAGAGCCTCTTCGAGCACCACAAAGCGCTCGACGAGAAGGTGACCCGCACTTTTCTCTCATCCTAGTCTACAATCTGCACACTAGCACTCTTCTTCTTTTTCCTCCTTCTTATCCTTTATCTTCACGGGGTCGGCATGTTAATTACTGGATTTGTCAGTAAGGGTGATCAGATGCCCTTCGTGTCGCCATATCTCCCCCTCTCCCCCCCATTCCACGGGGCGGAATTTCTGTACTCCAACTGTGAGAGTGCGAAAGTTTTCTCGTAGTCAAGTCTGCCGATCCGGTTCCGGCGTATCTCCCCAAATCCCGGAAGTGACGTGCTGGTCACAATTATTATTGTCCAAAAATACGCCTTGCTATTTTCTTCCGGATTAACTACTTCAAACTGCTTACAATTTAACATAATTTACGAAGAAAATATTTACAGCGAAGTATGCAATTCGTGCTCGTTACCCCAGGCGCGGTTCCAAGGGGAAGGGGGACAGGATTGGCTTATGGGGATCATTAGCCGCCTCCTCCCCCCCCCCCCCCCCCCACACACACACAAAAAACATTTTACTAAAAAATTTACAGTTTTATCGATATTAATTTACAAATTTTATTGGTAACTTTCGGAGAACCCAGTATTGTGATAACGAAGATAAGAAATTACAAGCTTCGTTGAAAACAGGATAATTTTTAGTTGCATTTCTAAGTATTAGCCCATGTGAATTGGTTTTCGGCCTGACTGGCTGTAGAAATCATTCCAGCCAGGAAACCGCGTCAATTAACTGGATGACGGTACCTGCTGCCAACCAAGCGAATCCACAAATGGAACGGACAAATCACAGGAAGGGGCCAACATCCTCCACTAAGAAAAAAAAAAAAAAATACTGGAAGACTGACTTTCCCGAAAGTTGGTGAAAAGGACAGAGTATATGCTTGCATAGCCATAGTCTGAAGACTTCGGTTCACAATTCTAGAGCTTAGTGAAATAACCAACAACAGTGAATGTACACTTCAGTTTTGTGCCGTGGAAATTGTGAACATGTAAAAGTTTATTGTTGTTAAAATTCCTCAAACAGTGCGATGTCACACATAGTTCTTAAGTTATTGGATAAATGCTTTTCACATGTTGTATTTATTTAAACTGTAATTTCACAGACATTATACTGATTGATGTTTGAACCACTGATGTAAACTATTTCTATAAAGTGTTTTAATTCAATAGTAGTACGTTATTTTTTTTAAACTTAAGCTTTCGTAGCTCGTTAATGCGGGTTGTGACGGCAAGGTATATTGGAGGGCACCAACAACGAATTGTGAACACCCCCCCCCCCCCCCCCCACACACACACACACACACACACACACACACCCCGCTGTGACATAATGAGAAATCATATCGTGGCCAAGCTTGTAATGTACGTACGTATAAATTCCGCTTCCAGTCACAAAATAACTTTACTTAAATTATAAACTTTGACATTTCAGATCGTTTGGATCCATCTTCAGATGCTTTATTTCTAATCAGTTGCTTGCATCTGGTATTAAGAAAATGTATGTTACATATCGTACGCTCTTCTGGAGTATTGCTGTGCTGTGAGAGATCCGAATCATATAGGATCGACGGAGGACGTCGAAAAAGTTCAAAGAAGGGCAGCTCGTTTTATACTATAGCGAACTAGGTGAGACAGCGCCACGGGTATGATACGTGGATTCCGGTGGCAATAATTAGAACAAAGACGTTTTTCGTCGCGGCAGGATCTTCTCATAAAATTTTAGTCACCAACTTTCTCCCCAGAGTATGAAAATATTTTTTTGGCGCACACCTGCATAGGAAGGAGTGATTATTACAATGAAATAAGAGAAATTAAAATTTTAGTGTTCGTTTTTCCCGCGCGCGGTTCGAGATTGAAACGGTAGAGAAATTGCTTGAAGGTGGTCCAATGAATCCTCTGCCAAGTACTCGATTGTGAACTGCAGAGTGACTATTTAGATAAAATATTACTACAAAAATAATTGTGTTGACAGAAAGAGTCCTTACTAATGCAGCAACGGAAATGAACTCTAGAAACATGCAAGATCGCTTAACGTGAAATAATGCGTTATTATGTTACATTGTGCTATTTTGTATGTTTGTGGAGCTAGTTGACGTTGCTACGCAGGGAATAAATGCTTCTACCCATAACAATAACTTACTTTCACATTACTATTCAGTTTGTGTGTTGTATTTAACATTAGGTTTGTTAGTACCTGATGGAAGCAACTGTATAAAAAGAAGCGCCTGCAGATAGATCCACGGGATACGGAATTTCATATTGCATGATTTAAATGGAGTTAGCCGGCCGCGGTGGTCTAGCGGTTCAGGCGCTCAGTCCGGAACCGCGGGACTGCTACGGTCGCACGTTCGAATCCTGCCTCGGGCATGGATGTGTGTGATGTCCTTAGGTTAGTTAGGTTTAAGTAGTTCTAAGTTCTAGGGGACTGATGACCACAGATGTTAAGTACCATAGTGCTCAGAGCCATTTGAACCATTTAAATGGAGTTACATTATGATTCAAGCCGCAGTTTAAATTTAATTACCGAGGTCAACACGTCGTTTCTATGTGTGGGTGACACTTAGTGACCATGACTGTAACAGTTGATTATAGGAAACTGTATTTGCAGTCGCCTCTATTCTGATGAAAAACTTATTTGCATATGCCTTTTCTTAGAAGTAATGTTACGGGATTATATTTTGCTCGGGTTGAAAGATTCTTTTGGGATCCGTCTTCGATTCCCAGGCGTCCTTTAGGGGAGGTAAGTATACCTTCATCGAAGTAGTATAATTTCTGGCTCTCCCATAACATCTATTATTTAACTCACATCGTTTAACGCCGTGTAGAATGAGTTTCGCTCTCCGTATGAAACTCTTGTCGCTGGATCCCGATGGCCTGCGAGGTTTCGGTATCACCGTGTACATTATGCGGTGTAAAGAATGCATAGACAACTGCATGCATGGGAAAGACAACGGAATTTTGCAGGGCACCACTCTTCTGAGATTTACCAGAATCCCAGTTAAAGTGTATAAAACACAATAAGATTAATGTATTAACTGTCAACAAATATGACTAAGTGCTGGACTTATTCTGCCTTTCGTGTCGACAGCAGTAAAGGCGGTCGAGGACTAACTTTGTCTTTTAAAGCTTTTCATGAAACCGTTAGACATGAGCGCAACGACAGTTGATGGAACGTAAATCTTCCTAACATGGATAGTCTGAACTCTTTGCCTGAACGACCTTACTGAGTGCTTCATAACTGAGATGAAATTCTTTTATTGTTGATGGATAGTGTGCTACGTTGATCATTTTTGAGAAATTATAACCATACATCCGACTGGGATTTCAACCATGGTTATCTTCGTATCGTAGGTGTAAAGTTAGTTCGCCTCCACGTGGTGCACCCTGGGTAACGCTAAATGAACTAACACAACTGGCGGCAGACCGAACGAAGAATTCCTGCCCCACATCACAGTGAAATAGAACGACAGACAAAGCGCTATGCAAGATACATACAACGGTCCTTTTAGAGACCAACTGACTATGGATCTCGGACCATGCATCCGAATCTGCCATTTCAACATTGAGGGCATAAGCAGAGCAAAATGTCAAGTATTGCAGAGAATTTTACACGATAACGACATTGACCTGGTAGCCACACAGGAAACTCATGCTGAAAATAGAGCCCAGCCTGAAGCTAGAGGAAGGATACTGGGATATGATCTACTTGGAGCCACGTATGACAGACACTATGGCGTTGCGACATATGTGCGTGGGGACATGGATGACGCCTTTCTAGTTGAAGCCTCCATTGCAAATGATATCCATGAAGTTGTCATCAAAGTAGGAGACGTTCAGTAACTAACATCTATAAATCTCCTGCTACTACATGGCCGCTGAAGTGATAAAGATCCACGCACACCCAAGCGTATACGTTGGAGACTATAATAGTCACCACGAAATGTGGAAATACAGTACGAATGATAGCAATGGAGACATCCTGATCGATTGGTCCGAGGAACAAAATACATATGTGGTCTTTGATGCCAAGGACCGAGGGACATGCAGATAAGCCGCATGGAACTGCAACTATAACGCGGATCTGTGCTTTGTTTCGAGGGATACAAGCGATAAACCACTGACAGCCTCTAGAAGGGTCCTGACGGACTTCCCTCATAGCCAGCACCGCCCTGTGCTTATTAATATCGGTATATCCATCCCGATAATAAGGTCTTACCTTCGACCAAGGTGGAATTTTACAAAAGCTGACTGGACAAAATTCTCTGAACAACTTGATTATACCTTGAGCTGGATCCCTCCAACCAGCAAGAGCTATGAGAGGTTTGTGGGAGCGGTCATTAGCTCTGCGAAAACAGCGATCCCAAGAGGGTACCGCAAACAATACATTCCCGGTTGGACTGGGATATGCGATGACCTGTACGCGGAGTTCCTCAAGAATGGGGACCGGGAAATAGCGGATGAACTATTACATAACATCGACTTTATTAGACGGCAAAAATGGGAGAATACTGTTGAAAATCTAGACTTTTCAAAGTCAAGCCGACAAGCCTGGTCCCTATTGCGTAAACTTGGAGGCGCAAATCCACCTGAACATAGAAAGGACGAAATATCTCCAACAAGGTTGCAACCCGCATAGTTTCTGCGTCTAGAGCCCCACGAGATAGAAAGCACGCAACAAAAGTGGAGGAGGACTTAAAAACGTTAAAAAGGACCCGTGCAATGGACTCAGAATATTCATCAGATATTCGTATCGAGGAGGTTACCAATGCCCTGAAGAAGGTTAAAGCAGGCAAAGCTCCGGGTTTCGGTGGTATCCACCCTGAGTTCCTCACACATGTCGGAGCCTACACAAAGTAATGGCTGGCTAAGTTCTTTACGGGCATTCTCCAAGTGGGTAACATTCCTCCCTCACTTAAACGAGCGAAGATCATCGCAGTCCTGAAACCTGGTGAACCAGGCGATAGACCAGAGAGTTACCGCTCCATTGCCCTTCTCAGTATGGTCTATAAATTACTAGAAAGACTGCTCCTCAACAGAATAGGCCAAACTGTATTGAAAAAAATCCCTATCGAACAAGCAGGATTCCGTCCCTATCGCTGCTGTACAGATCAAGTCCTATCACTGACAACATATATAGAGGTGGGGTTGCAGAAGAAACATAAAGTAGCTACAGCATTCATAGACCTAACAGCAGCCTATGATACAGTTTGGAAACAGGGACTCGTGTACAAATTAATCTGTGCCGTCCCCTGCAAGAAGATAACCAACCTCATTGACGATATGTTGTCAAATAGAACCTTCCAAGTAACAATGGGGAATGAGAGAAGTAAACAAATGAAACTCAATAATGGACTCCCACAAGGCTCTGTCCTTGCGCCCCTTCTTTTCAGCCTTTACATCGCTGACATGCCCGTAACCAGATCGCGCAGATTTGGTTATGCTGGCGACTGGGCTCTGGCAACGGCCCACAGAAATATAGAAACTGTCGAAGATATCCTTATGAGTGACCTAGGGATTCTCAGCGAGAACGTTAGAAAATGGAGCCTGCAACCTAGTGCTACAAAGACGGAAGTATCTGCCTTCCATTTGAACAACAAAATGGCCAACAGAGGACTACATGTATATCTAGACGGGAAAATACTAAATCACAGCAAACACCCGAAGTACCTTGGGGTTACCCTAGATAGGACACTAAAACTCAAAGAACACCTGACGAAAATGGCAGCGAAACTTAAAACACGCAATAACATATTGCAGAAGCTCTGTGGTACCACTTGGGGCTACACAGCATCCAACTTAAGAACATCCGCACTTGGCTTGGTGTACCCAGTTGCAGAATACTGTGCCCCAGTGTGGCTCAACAGCAAACACACACACACACACACACACACACACACACACACACACACACACACACGGTTGATAGCCAACTTAATGCAACAGAGCGTATTATATCAGGCACAATCAGGCCAACTCCTACAGTGTTGCTGTCCTTTCTCAGTAACATAGCCCCTCCTAACCTGCGCCGAGAACACGCTCTGATTAGAGAATTTCAAAAAATCATGACCAACCCTCAATTACAAATCCATGAAGATACTCGCGACATCCGAGGAAACCGACTCCGGTCTAGGCATCCTCCACTAAAGACCGCACAGGCGCTGCACCAAACCAACTTTAAAATAAATGACCGATGGAAGAGGAATTGGAGAGCAGAACAGCAGTAAACTGCCACAGTATGCCATGCATCTTTAGTAAACCAAAAGGATTTGATTGCCCTCGCAAAGTTTGGTCAACTCTTAATCGCATCAGAACCAACTGTGGGAGATGCGCCGATTCCTTAAACAGATGGGGTAAACTTCCTTTGGCCGCGTGCGACTGTGGCGCTGAGAGACAGACGGTCAAATACATCGTGCTGGAATGCCCAGTAAGGGCATATGAGGCTGACCCACAGGATTTCCTAATGGCGACCCAAGAGGCAATGGACTACATATTATCTAAGCTGGACGTTTGTTTGTGATTGCTCTTCTGTGAGTGTAAATTTACAGTTGGTGGTGTCCTTATATACAAACTGCTATTTATTGTTCTGTTTATACATGTGATTTTTCTTAAATCGTGTTGTTTCTGTAATTTTTACTGTGATGTTATGAGCCATACGCTAAATAAATAAAACGTAGGTAGTACTTTTCGTACTGAACAAAACAGAAGCTATCGGCGACGAGTACTTACAAGTCCAACGCAACAGAGTTAGTGTAACTGGCATGCTCCAAGATATAGCTGTACGTAGATTGTGGGACGAAATTTTGCATATAATGTCCAGCGAAGGGAGGTCGAAAGCCGTCACGACGGTCTTCAGCGGAAAAGCAGAAGAAAATCAGAAATAGAACTAAAAGAGAGCCAGGATTACAGGTAAAGTAAAAATGAACTGGAACATAAGCCGGTCCTAGGTGAGATTTTGCACAAGTCCTTTTCTCCTCATCCCCCCCCCCCCCCCCCACACACACACACACACCTTTAAGGACATTGAGAACCAGCACTCAAGCACTAGCAAAAATTTAATAAAATTAATAAACTCAACTCAAATATAATGTAACAAACTATGCTCCAGCATTATCAAACCAACTATCACCGAAAATACGAAGGTGAATCAAAAAGTAAGTCATTTTTATTCAAGAAATGAATTATGAACAAAATATGCGTATGTTTTCTACAATGCACTGTCACAACAGCATGAAAACTTTGGGCACAAATCCGTCGCACGGAAGGAAGATGGTTTCATTTCCGCTCGGGTCGGGGAAAGATGTGGAAGAGAAATGAATTGGCCGTGTTATTCCGAAACAACTAATTGTCTTCGTAAATTTTGGGAAACGCCGACAAAACTTAAATCTGGGACATCAGTTTGAATCCAGGTCCTCCCGGATGCGAATCCACACTCTCAGCCATAGCACAGCGTTCTGCTGAGAGAGCTTTGCACTGCAGCAGGTGCAGATGGCAAGCTTGTTGCAGGAGCGTACCCGACTAGACTGCGAGCAGTTATGCTATTTTTGTCGGCCACGGAATTGTCCACGAAGCATGGGCATCGTGAAATGTAGTGACAGCTGTGTTTCACTGAGACGTGTGTTGAATTTTTTTTACAAGAATTCAATAAAGCAAGAAGAAGAATCATAAACAGAGAGCGTCCTCGTCGTTCGGGAGTTTTCTTTTTCCCTGTGATGTCATATTGCAATGTTTGGAAACAATCCGTAAATACCATTATGCCGTGTGTGTTGGCTTGTTCTGAAGGAATCGCTTCAATCATTCGTAAGCGGCTGAATTATTATGAAGTTGTGTATCGGAGCACAGATGTAACAGAACGGGCCCATCCTTGCAGCACTTCATGCGCAACAGTGGAGGAGATGATTTCCTAATGCAGATCATTACAGGTGTGAGTTATGGGCGAGAGTGATCCTCCATGAAAAATGGAGCATCCTTCCTTCCACACAGCCCCCTTCCCCCCCTCCCGAACGGAGAAAGATAAACCAGTTAACAGTGGTGCTATCTATACGGAAGGTTATGGTGAAATTGCATCCCCATTTATTTTATTGCCGCATCCCACTGTACCACTCTGTGGGAACTACGACAGGCGCTACGCAGCAAAGTGGACTGGACTCGTGATTAATGTAACTGATTGTGCTCGCACTCCCACAGCAAGACCAACGCAAGGGTTATTACGAACATTTCATTGGGAACATCCACCCTGCTGTCCCGACTAAGCCCCCAGGAATTTTGTTATTTTAGCCCCGTTAACACGTTCATCGCTCAGCGCGATTCAGTTGAATTTCATGCGGAGCCCAAGTAAAACTGACGGAGGGCCGGAACGTACATGGAGCGATAAAGGTGCGTTGTCCAAAGTGCGACAGCGACGGACACCCCCGAGGAAATAGGCTGCCTGCTCGCCCAGCTATACGGCGACACGACAGAATTTCGTCTTCGGTCGCTGCTGTTTTTCCAGGCGCAGTTGCGACACCAGCGGCAACGGAATGGAGGGATGCGCCGTCGAATTGAATCTGATTTTGAACTACTTAGATATTTTACTACAAGAAGAAAATGACACGGTCATGTCATCGTGGCTCCTCAGCTTGATGATGATGATGATGATGATGATGATGATGATGATATTGCGGCACATTACAGTGAAGGTTGTAATATTTTTATTAAACCTTGTAAATGACGACACCAAATTCAGACACTTTTTGAGGTTAGTTTACAGAAAAAAAGCAACCTGTTCAAGAAAACCGTCAGTTCAGTTGAAAAGCTCGCAGTTACGCTTATTTATTCAGTAATACACAAATTGTTGGATAAAATTATTAAAATAATTCTTCTCTTTGTCACAGCTCTACTTGTTTAACAAATCGTAACTTTTATCACATCATGGAACGTTAAGTAATTCGTCATTTATTGTCAAGAACGAATGTTTTCAGATGGTAATTGAACCCCTCCCCGCTACATGCTGTCAAATTTCTTCTTTAAGGTGAAAAGAGTGAAACGTTTGGAAAATAGCTATTTATTACCACTTTTCATATAATTTAGGTAATAACTTCTATATAGTACTGAATCACTGTGATCAAAGCTTTTATTTACCCTCCCACCATCGACAGGTTTACAGCAACGAAGAGAGAGAGAGAGAGAGAGAGAGAGAGAGAGAGAGAGAGAGAAAACTTTATATAAACTGTATTCATTAAAACGGCAAGCTGCTTTTAAGAAACTTACAAAATGTAGTAAAAAGTTCAACACTTTTATAATGAAATACGTACTGCCCTACCATTATCAAATAATATTAGTTGTTCTCACACTTTTAAGCTTCTTAGTTTTCACTTTTATATTCATCATTTAATACTTAAATTTCATATGCGTTTTTTTACTGAACTAAAGTAGTAGGATGGGGTGTTCTCATAGTCATACCCACGCTCACAAAAAAAACAAAAAAACAAAAAAAACATTTCTTCTTTGGCGCCTCTAAGTATTTTATTTTCAGTTCTCGGATGCTTTCTCCCTTTCAGTCTGTCTTTATTTTTTCTCTAGCAGGAGATACATTTTGTCCTCAACACTCATTTTCTTCCTCTTACGTAAACTCGTGTCACTGGGATTGAGACCTTTGTTTATTTGCACTGAAGTTTTATGTCCATATGAAACAGTTAATGGAGCTTGTGCCTCTCTCATCTCATGCTCTCCCAGGTTAAGTGGTATGGGCACAACTTCTGTATTATCTCTGGAATCAGTCACAACGTCTGAAACAGTACTGTTGAGCTTTTCTTGCGACTGAAAGAGTCAAATATTCGAGACAGATCTGCAACAAAGTATTTTCTGTTTTGTTCGTCAAATGTATCAATATAGTGCTTGCAGAAAGCTTAGGGACACATCTAAATTTCGTTGAATCCACATGTGTCACCTAAGTAACAATATTTCAGTCAATGTTTTATATGATATTAGATATCTGAATTATGAGTTCATAGTTGAAATTTCCGTGCTCTAGTTCTAATACTTTGAAGATTTAATGTTTCTCGTTTTGTAAACAGAGCTAAAATAGCCTGTTTTCCCAACTAAAAGTTTTCTTTCTCTGAAACTACTTAGTCTACTACTAATAAATTTTAAATTAAACCGTATCAACCACAAGAATAATAATACAAAATTAGAAAAAATCCTACTCATTTGGTTACCTCTCAAACAAGATTATTTTTAAATTACGCTGTAGGAAATACTGCAACAAGCAACAGGTTTTCTTGAAATGATTTTATTATACCCTTACTAGTTTCGGACCTGAGTCCATCGTCAGACGGTTTGACTTCTTTCACATTTGTGTCATCCAGAAAAAGAGCTTTTCAGGATGATACAAATGTAAAAAAAGTCAATGCTAGCATCTGACGATGGGCCCGAAACTGGTAATGATACAATAAAATCATTTCAAGAAAACTTGCGGCTGGTTGCAGTATTTCTTACACTGTAATTTACAAAAACAGCTGCGGTGTTAACCAACCAAAATGGATAGGATAATAAGATTATTTTTTCCCCGGTGAATTCGGTGGCAAAATTAGTCAGTTTCGAGCCACGATAACTACCGATATGCAACACTTAGACAAATACTGACCACGCATTTCTTTTCTCCGTGCCTTGATTGTAATGGATCCACAGTCAAAATGGGTCTTAAATGTTGCCAATCGGAAGTCGTCGCGGAAGGAAACTGATTCGAGGTAAAATTTTGTTTGAGAGGCGACGAAACGAGTTTTTAGTATTCGTATGATTTCTATGCTGTAATAAAACAGCAGTAAAAATTTAATAGATGTAGGAGTAGCGACTTTCGAGAAAGATTAAATTTAGTCATAAGAACGGAATTTTTTATCGTTAGTATTTGCACGATCTCTATGCTGTAATAGAACAACAGTAAAAATTTCATAGCTGTAGGAGTATCAGTTTTCGAGAACGGAAACATTTCAGTCAGCAAAACAGGATTTCTTAGCTCTGTTTACATAACGGTAAAACATTCCTTTATTAGAGCTACAGCAGTGAAACTTAACTGAAAACCAGTAGTTAAGATGTATAATATAATCATGTAAAACATTGACTAAAATGCTGTTACTTTAGGGACACGTACGGATTCAATGAAATTTACGCCTGTCCTTAAATTTCCTGCAAGCGCTTCAACAGCCCAGATTATTTTTCCCGGAGGCAAAGAAGCGAAAACTACCGGCAGAGGAAAGTAGTACGCTTAAAATCAAGAAATTTACTTATTTTCTTTCGTGTTGAACCGTACCCAGGAAAACTAATGATCATCCAGAACCCATTTCTTTGGCTTCGCTGAGACATTTGATCCTGTTCCATGCATTCTTTCTCTTCTATTTCTTCGACATGAGGCAGTAATGTTTCTCCATATGTTCTTGAAAATATCACTTACATGCCGTGAAATATAGACTTATAACAGCGGCCTAGCTGAATTATATTTTTTCAGGTTTTTAGCAATAAGTGAATCTTCCCATCTCTAGTTTTTTCCTTCCGAATCTCTACAGAATACGTCAGCAAAATTGTGGAAGAAGTACTATCCGCATTTGTCTACAAACTTTCTCCTGTTCATTTCCAGTTCCTTGAACAGAAAAACTTTTGGAATATTCGACAAAGTGGTATTTTCCTACAGTGGTGATACTGGAGCAAAGCGCCCTTGTACTTACGATGCTTTAAATCTAAAGACACTGATGCTGAGAGACTTAACTCACAGAGTATTACTTTCTGTGAGTGTCTCTTTGTTGCGTTCTTTGCGTAGACATTATGCGACAACGCTATGTAGAACACCTCAGTCGCAAGTCACCGGTGCATTTGTCCGACGGCGTCCGCATCAGCCGCGTATCGCAGCCCAAACTCAAAACAGCGCATGCGCTTACGCGAGCTGGGAGCCCGTTTCGTCGCAAGGGACGAAACACCACTGCAGGTATGGTTACGGAAGTGTCCTATATGGGCGACGTCCGTGGCGCTGCCTCTTGTATGCTACAACTAGCGACGTTTGAATTCAAACGTGTTTGTATCTTGTCGCTCCAGCACGCGCGACAGTGAAGCGACAGCCACATGTCTTCTTGGCGGAGCATTGCAGTATACGCGACGGCAGCTATGGGTTCAAGAAAACTATTCGGTGAAAAAATTTGATTTTTCCGCATCTTATAGTTTTATCTTTGCTCGATAAAGGTCTGAATTTATTTCCGTTATTTCCGTTATTTTCGTCATAGTTACAGTGCTGCACGAAACTGAGCACATGGCTGCACGAAATTTTTAAGAATTTGCAGAGGTAAAATCACATTCGTAGACTTCAAGTATAGTTCATTCAAGGCCATACATTACTGCGTATAAAATGTAAACAATATATCTAAAGTTGAGAGCGGAATGATTTCTCTTTTCATTCTTGAGACATTGGTTGTTATATCTGCGGGTATTCCTGCGCTTCGGGAATCAAGTGGTCGTAAAAATTGTCGTATCTCATAAACGGCTCAAGATATAGAAACGATGTTTTTTGGAAATGACAGCACGCAGAAAGGGCTATTTTATCGTGTGATTAATCACGATACGTTTTTGTAAACGCGTGAGCAGAGCGAGAACAAGACACTTTATTAATTACACCATGAGATGTAAATGAAGTGTGAAAAAGTTCATCTGTTCAAGACCTGCCCATTTTTGCACATAAAAAGATACATTGGTGCGGTATTTAAACGTCAAAACGGCTTCCTTCGAATCAAGAACCAAAGTTAGGATTTTTGAGAACAGGAGACTAATAGGAAGGCAATCGAGGAGTCAGTAAGATCATGCTTTCCGAATAAAACTTGAAAATAAAAAATGAAAGAAATCAGTCTAATATTTTGTGAACTGATTTGTGTATAAGAAAGAAATAAATCAGAGAAACATCCTACGTGCCTTTGCATGATGCTCGAAATCATGAACAGAAAATCAAGCGCATCAAACGTTTCCCTAATATTTTTTATTTCATATTTCTGGACAAATCATTTCACAAAAAGTTCGATTTTCTCTTCAAAAAATTTGTATGCTTTACTTTTATAGACTATTTAGATCAACTGAAACGCTTGGCCTTAACACTGACTGCTGACGAATTACGTTCGCAACATCAAATATCTGTAAAATTTCATGGTTGTTCATTGTGATTTATTAGGAATTTAATATGTGTGATAAACTGGGATAGGTGTGTATACCCTTAAAGATCAAGTACTTTGGCAAGACCTTAAAAATATACTTAGCGATCCAGTGTAAACAGTATACATAAAATTTAGTATACCGAATTGTAGCTGAGCCAGGTAAAGTGTAGAAAGTAGTTGTCATCGAACCAAGAACCTTTTTGTAGCCGTATTCACAAACCAGGAACGCTACCGTTACATCAGAGCTAGATTTTGCTTACTGCGCTCATTTTTTGTATTTAGTAGTCATTCTTCCGCATTTATGGGTTCTTGATCAAGTAAAAAAAAAAAAAAACCATTCTTCTTTAATTTATTGATGAGATAGTCGAATACTCCTCTGCTCAATTACGCGTAGTCGAAGAATTTGTCTGGTGATCCTCGTAGTTGATGATATAAAGTATTAAATTCTCCATGAAGATCATCCGTTTGTAATTTTTATGCACAGCATTCCTTTTCGCTTTATTTCCCTAAGTAAAGCTAATTTTGTAGCCTTACTCTCCAGCTACAGTATTCTATAGTTTCGGGGCGCCGTTTTATAGAAACAGCTGGTCGGCTCTAAGCAGCCATCTTTTAGCGCGAGATGGTCGCTCGCGTGCGTCACACCTGAGCGGGAACAGCAACGTGGTAACTCGAGTAAGCCCATGCGCTACCGGTGATTTAATGCCACTGAGCCTTCGGTTCATTATAACTCGTCAGGCTAGCCGAGAGCGCTAATGCGCTGCTTCCTGGACTCGGGTAGGCGCGCCGGCCCCGGATCGAATCCGTCCGGCGGATTACCGACGTAGGCCGTTGTGCCGACCAGCCTGGATGTGGATTTTAGGCGGTTTTCCACATCCCACTAGGTGAATACCGGGCTGGTCCCCACGTTCCGCCTCAGTCACACGACTCTTAGACATCTGGACACGTTTGCACTATTCCATGGATTACACTAGGCGCAGACAGCTGTGGTACACTAATTCTGTCCGGAGGGTATGAAGTGTCGGCAGGAAGGGCATCCGGCCACCCCTTAAAATTAACCTCGCCAAATCCGACCCTAACCATGCCGAAACTGCGGGACAACTGCACAAACAAAAGAAGAAAAGAAGCCCTCGGTTCATTACAAAGAATAAAGTGTTTAGTTCCGAAATGGCGAAAGCGATAAACATTTCGGCTAGGGGACTGCCTGTAATCTCACTGCAGTTGTCCCAGACCCGTCATTGAGTCGAGAAGCATACTACGTTTGAGACATGTCAGTGACCTTTGTATCCTCGAAATGTTCCTTGGACCGCGTAAAAGAATAATTGGAAGTGAGAAGAATAGTTATGACGAAGAAGTGCGTTTTAGACGAAAAATGATAAATAGAATTTCATCGAATTCAGACCTCGATAGGGATGAATCATATGCAACTGAAGACCTAGATGATATGTTGGAAGAATTTGCTGCAGACGAAGAAAAGGAACTGAACTCTGTTGCTGATTCATTGGACAATATCCAGTGTAACGAATTCGCTAACAGGCAACAGTCATTTCCGTTCACCGGAAAAGGTGGGTTGCGGATGGATTTGCCGTCTGATATTAGCGCAGGTGAAGTGCTCTCGCTATTCTTAGACGAAAAAGTGATATGCGTTTTAGTCACAGATACTAATAGGTGCGCAGAACAAAAACTGCTTCAGTATGAAATGCCTGAACATGCTGGACTGACTAGATGGAAACTCGCAATGTCCGAAAAAATTACAAACTTTATCGGACTAATGATTTGGATTGGTCAAGCACAGACATCGCTCGTTAGATATTGGTCAGTGGACCTTATTTACAACTTTCCATTTCCGCGCAGCAATATGTCCCATAAGTGAGAGTAGCAGACTCGGAAAAGTTTTACCACTCCTAAACAAATTGACAGACAATTATCATAATGTCTTTTCACCAGGAAAAGATACTGTAGTCGACGAAACAGTGGTTCCTTGGAGGACACGACTAATGTTCAGGCAATACATAACAACGAAGTCGCGTAAGTATGGTATAAAACGTGTCAAAGTGTACTCTACCGACGGGTATACATGGTCTGCGACAGTATGTTCTGGATGAGATACCAGCGGAAGAAAGCAAGTTGTCATAGCCGAAAACTGAACTTGCAACTAAATTGCTAAATGAAGGACGAAGTTTGTTTGTCGACAACCTTTACACGAGCTAAGAGTCAGCAGTTAAATGTACAAAATTCAAAGCACACGTCGTCGGAACTGTATTGCACAACAAAAAAATTATGCCTATGTTTTCTAATGTACCCAGTGAAAAGAGAGTACGTGAAAATGACAACGGTATTGCGGTGCTAATATGGAAGGTCGTTCGCGATGTTAGGATGTTACCAACAAAACATGCACCTATTATGACGCTAAGCTCAGATTCTATGCATCGCAATCTTTCTCCGAAACAGAAACGTTTGACGATACTGCTACATAATAATGAAAAACTGGCATCGACAGGAGCGACCCGATGGTGTCGTATGACACAACGATACGAGACATCAAATGGTGTCGGAAGTTAGCACTACATTTGCTTTTAGAAACAAGTACAATAAATGGTCACATCGTGTACCAGAGGGCCACAGTTATAAAAATAGAAATCAAAAAAATTCTGGAACGTCTCTGTACCGAATGGTTGTCTGAGGAAAATGCTATGCTCGGCAGTAACAGAAATAGAACAAGGAACGTGTCCCACAATTTAGAGAATCGTAAGAAACAACTATGACCTATTGTTCCAGTTGTCCAGAATCACCTCAAATGTTTTAGCAGGTTTTAACGAACATCATGCGGAACAGTATAATGTAATACGTTATCCTACATATAAATGAAGAAAACTTAGTGTTATGTGTATATTTTTGGTATGCTTATGTTGTAGATTCTATAGTTATATTTCAGTGATTATTTCATTAAATTCCTTTGAAACTTCCAAATACAAATCCTATTAACTCGAACAATAAGAGTGTCACCTATATGTGGGTGTCGGGGCCCCTCGGAAGCTTACCCGTCACCCAGATGTGGGGGAAGCGCGACGAACGTGTTAAAAACAACAGCCCAAGAGCTCAATGGTTGGAAGCGGCAATAATTGTTTATTGCTGGCGTTCGAGACCTTGTCAGTGTTTAAATGTGGAGGACGAGTATGTTGGAAAGTTAAATAATTCGCGAAGGTCATGCCGCCAACATATTCATTGACGGAGGTCTCTAACAACCCACCTGTTCCCGCAAGGGGCAGAAGTGTAAGATTTTAGAAAATGCTACAGTCTCAACTGTGATGTGGTGTCCACAAAAGCTCTTCGGTAGCTTATTCACGTAACAAACTTCGTTATAGTTACCCCCTTTGCAGATTTTACTCTGTCCTCAAACTACCGGACCACCGTACTAAAGGCAGCACGAAACTTAATGGGTAAGCAGAACCTGTCAGCTAAGTGCTGAAAGGTAAACTTGTGAAGGATTCGTAGGCAGTCACTGGCGACTTGTGAGGGAGCGCTTGCAGCTGATGTAATTCCGTTGGGCGGCGGAAGCGTCCGCACCAGCAAATTGCCTGATTAGCGGTAAGTGGTGTTTTAACAGCCATTAGGCAATGTCGAGCCGACACACGCGCTTCTGGGCTGCCGGCAGAGCTTCTTAATCCACCATCAGAATCTCTACCCCAAGTTCGCGTTCCTCCTAAATGACTGACTTTTCTCTCTTCCAGGGTCGTCGTAGAAACGCGTTTTTTTCCCTTTGGCATTTCATGTTAGACTACAGTAATGAGCATTATTGCGTTATTTATATTGTCAGTTTGTCAGAGAAGCAAGTGGTGAGAAAAAAGTGGCTTGCCTGAAGGACACGTGTTAACGCCCTCTTTATCATGTATGGGAATGATCAGCCTCCTTCTGAAATTCTCTCTTTTTTCTTTTGTGGCAACGACCGTGTTGTAAATGTACAAGACAAGATATTTTAAACAATAGAGGAGAAGTTGCTAACGGCCCTAGACATCCTCTACCAACCATGAAAGGAGCCAACTCAAACAGTGCACGCTAAAAATTTGTGTTTTTATTCTGAGGAACGGTAAGGTAAAAAGAAGTTTGAACCTCTTCTGCGAATCAATCGACACGATCGACACGGTACAAAATATGTAGAGGTTATGTTGGACCGCACCTTGTCTTTTAACTGTCTTGGACGCCAAGCTGAAAGTCGCTCCGACAAGTAATGTTGTGCGCAGTTTAACAGAAACAGCCATGTGAGCACAATCAGAAACTTTGAGGACTCGGTGCAGCTGAGTATACATGCCCCGTTTTATATACGTCGTAGCAAGCGTAGACAACAGTTTAATAGGTTTGACGTCTGCAGGATGTCGGGCGGATACAATATATCAAGAATATTAGTTCAGTTCAGTAAAAGACTTTAATACAGAGTACTTGTCTTTAGTAGAAATCCATGTCCATATCAGGGACGATATATATTTACAGTCACAGAGCACAATGGTAACTGTTCTTGTACTGAATAATACTGTAGTGTAACGTCGCCACATTTTGTCTTGTACTGAATGACAGTCAGATACCACTTTCATTTAACTATGAACTTTAGTACACAGTTTTGACTAATGACACTAGCTCGCTGCCAGATGTGAACTACACGACGCTACTATAAAAGAGTAGACTTACCGCAGCGGCGGCGTATCGAACCTTTTGAGGGCGCGTCTTTGACACCGTCTGTCATTCGTGGTTGCGTTTTGCAGCAACTGTCATTCGCTTGCGGTTCCGTCGTGAGGTACAAACTTTAACATAGGACCTCACTCCTCAGACGACACCACAGCCTGTATGATACAGAGTCCAGTACACCAAATCAGTGGCGGCTGCTGTCAACGAGACGTGCCGTGTCCTTATAGCCAGTGTACGACCCACTACAAAAGGGAGGACCGTCAGAAACTTGTCCTCATTCTAGTTACCAGCAAGCACGTTCACGATGAAAGTGGAACATTTTCTCGAGATAACGGACGTCAGACACAGCAAACGAGACTACTAACGTGGCGTACGACAGCCCAGCATCAGGGAAGATGTCTGGTACGTGGTGGAGGACTCGCTCATGCATTCCCTTGAAGTCACCCAACCGAATCCGTTCTGGTGCCACGTGGAGCGAAACTAATCCCAGTGATCGGGTCTGTTTTTTGCGAGTGTGGGGCTGCGCAGACCTCATTCCACTTCCCACAGGCCTCGTGATGACTGGGTGTTGTGTGATGTCCTTAGGTTAGTTAGATTTAAGTAGTTCTAAGTTCTAGGGGACTGATGACCATAGATGTTAAGTCCCATAGTGCTCAGAGCCATTTGAACCATTTTTTTTAACTTCCCACAGTTTTGCTCATATCCCTGTCTCGTGCACCTTAGAGGTCTTAGGCAAAGTTACAAGATTGACAACTTATCGTCTGCAAATGATTATATTTTGTCCATGTCATGCGGAAGGAGCTCCACCTCTTTATATAAAAAATTATATAGCCTTTCTTTATTTTAGATTGTTTGTGAATCGTGCTTTGAAGCGAAGTATTCGTTCCACTTGTTTATTTTATTTTATTTATTTATTTATTTTTTTTTTGGCTAACAAACAGAATTAATGGAAATGCTACCTATGAAGCTGTGCAGCAGACGTGGGTAATCTTTGGTCACAGTCGGACGTGATTTACGTCCCTCCCTTAAGCTCTCGGGTCGCCTCATCACGTGACGCTACACCAGCGCTTTTAGCGCATCAAGTCAAAATTATAGTGTGCGTGACGTTAATGTTTATGGGGTGATGCACCGATGTGAATGGCACCCATTTTCGGTCATTTTATGTTCACCCAATCTTCATATGTTTACATTTATCTGCTCGTCGTGAACATCGTTTCGTACTTCAATGTTTAACAGTAACTGTCTTTAAAATTTCCGTTACAAAAGGAACAGTGTTCGCGACACCTAAATACTTGTACACATCTGAAGGTGAGATGGCAGGCATCTTGAAATGTCATCATGGAAAAATAAACACCTGTAAAAGCAACTGGTTGCAGCTAATCAATTATAGGTTGTAAATTACCTTCAATTACCACAGTTGACGAGTTTTAATACATCCATAACGGACAGAAAATTACTAATGTTAGTTTGAGAGAGAATAGAAAAATAAAATACGGCAGTGAGATAAGCAATCCGGGGCGAAAAAGTTGTTAGGAGTAACTTACCAAAGGTATGATATTCGATAGTTTGAAATTTAGTATGTTAATATCTACAAACACTAATAGCTACCATTTTTTACATATTTGTCCAAAAACACTTTTGATGACTGGTCGCATAGGCGTGCGATGTTTCTGTGACACTAAATAAGCTTTCACTGATCTGCGTCATGAGCCACAAACCCGAGCCGAGCGGCGGCGGAAACATACGAAAGTGCATCCCGGGCGGAGTACAACACGAACGCCTCTCTCTCTCTAATTCACAGACGCATTCTTCGTACGCTTGGCTCATTCAGTACCTCCTATAGCCTTATATTCAGTTTTGATTATTGCAAAATAGTCCGTTTAGGTTCCTCTACGAGACTGCACAAGTTTGAGCCTGAAGGAAGCTTTTTGCAAAGGTAAAATCTGAATTAACTTAGATACCTTACAAATGGTTTCTTTTTCGTGTAGGTGGGTCATATACTGAAATTTTCGGATGTTACCAGCTTTGCACCGGTGCAATACCTCGTAAACAGGTGATATTGGTACAACTTCTGCGTTGAACTTAACCAACGCATCAACAGTCGTCAGAGTGCCTAAGCTCATAGTACCACGTCTTCTAACAAGGAACCATTGAGTGAGAGGTCGCAAATGGCCAATGATGTTTACGGCATTCGACGCCGCACATATTGGCTACCATGCGACCACAATATTGGCTACTAATGGCAACACGGAGAGGCAACTGGAGGTGTCCAATGGTGAGTGACCTAATGCATTATGCACATAAAATTTCGCGCGACGTAGATTAGTGATTTCAAGGGAAACAGTTGATGTTTGCATTACTTGAAACAGTGCAACAGAATTGGGAGACATAAGACAACGAAATTTCAAACGAAGCATCAACTTAACGATGCACAGCGAACTACGGAATCGGCGCGAAAATTTGTAGATGCATTCGCTTGCATGCCATCACATTCCATCAGTTCTTATCACTCAGTTATGTCAGTATGATTCTATATGCATTCGTTAAAAGTGGATACCTAGCTGAACGTCCTGCACGGTTTGTAACTCCCAAGGAGTTCGCCTTCGATATTGATAATGAGAACATTTATCATCACTGAGACGCGCCCTTTTTCTTTCGGTGTTCATGGTGCATGTTACTAGTTAGTTTTGAACATTTCTTGATTGTCGATGATGTCCATTTTGTGAACTGTAATACATACATTCCATAGAAGGTTGATCTCTGCACCTCTCGGACATTCATTTCCTGTCGCTCTCCTGATGCACATGGCGAGTCATTAGAAGCTAATATTCTTCCTGTAATAACTGTTAACACAACACTTTTAAATGAGCCTAACGAACTACTGAACTTGCGACCTCGCACTCAAGGGGTTTCTTGTGTAAGTCTACCAAGTGAACCAACAAACGTGCTCAGTCGGATTCAGATCAACGAAGCACACTGCCCACGGCAATCTAGCCGTATCATCACCCCGTTTTATGGCGTTCACGAACTGAGTTATGCATTCATAACAATCGTAATCTACAAGAAGGAAGGACTTGCGCATGATATTAGTATAGGGCACAACAAAACGTCCGAGGCCCTTGTCGCTATTTATGTATTGCTTAACTTGTTTATTTATTGCGTAGATTTACAAAATATGACTTAAGAATAAAACATTATGGAAGGTAAAGTTTTGACCCATATGTCTCGCGGACATTGTAATTCCACCAGCGTAACAATAAATTTTTGAAATAGTCGTAGTTAATGACAATGTATTTGAAATGAAAATAAGTAATAAAACAAAAACAAAAATGAAAGTGTTTCTTTAATGTCTTCAACGACGTGGCGTTCTTTTAATGCCCTTCCGTTTGTACCTGCCTCGCTATTTCTTACAGTTTTGCTTACACCGACTGGAATCATCTCTGTATTAAATAGTATGAGTATCTGTCCAGCTAGTGTGTGTCTCGGTATTTCTCGAACCAGTACAACTTGTAACGTTAAAAGAGAGAGAGAGAGAGAGAGAGAGAGAGAGAGAGAGAGAGAGAGAGAGAGAGAAAAGAGAATGGCGACGGTGGATTATCATCATAATGCTTGTTTACGTATCCGTTACGTGGTGGGGTTCATAAAATGCTCTACCCAGCTTGCAGAAATCCCACGTCTTATCGATACTACAATTTATGAGGATATGTCTTTTCACTTTCCTCGCATCGCCTCTTCTAAAGTTGTTTCATAGGTCTCGTCCCAATTGCCATCTTCCCCATATAGGCACAGGATTCGACGTGCAAACAATTAACTGCGCTAAACTGAAGTGGCAGTGTGGAGAAAATCCAGTGCTACGAAATAAAGTTATCAGGCATAGGATGCCACTTGACTTTTTTTTTTTTTTTTATTCATTCACTTTCAGTGGTAATCAAGAAACGCAAGTTTGTAAACACTTTGTATCTATCAAAACATGCGGTGCGTGTTAGAAGTCTGTTCTGTGTCTAGTATGAAGTGCTCCGTGGTACAAATTTACGTGTGCAACGGTAGGAATGTGGTGGAAATGTATTCAGTGACAAATCTGAAGCTCTCAATTATACAAGTTTATGTGTGCAATGATGGGAATGTGGCGAAAACTACGAACGCCATCTGTTGGATCAAAACTATGGAGACAAGTAATCCAAATCAGCATTTCACAATTAATCAGTAAAAAGTGCACCACACGTTCTAATGAAAGCATGAAAGCCGTCTGACAATGAATTGTAATGATTCGAAACCGGTAACGGTACCATTTGAATAAAGGAACTTAAAATAAATTTGTGGCTAGTTGCTGTCTCAACACCATCAACATTTGTCTTCAAATAACAGCCACGGTCTCCAACCATGTCATCATATGACAAAATTGCATAACGCAAAAAAATGGTTCAAGTGGCTATGAGCACTATGGGACTTAACTGCTGAGGTCATCAGTCCCCTAGAGCTTAGAACTACTTAAACCTAACTAACGTAAGGACATCACACACACCCATGCCCGAGGCAGGATTCGAACCTGCGACCGTAGCAGTCGCGCGGTTCCAGACTGTAGTGCCAAGAACCGCTCGGCCACTCTGGCCGGCGCATAACGCAAGTAATCGCTAGATTATGTGTATTGATTATGTTCATTCATTAAATCAAATTAGGCGGAAGCTAACTATGTGCAGAGTACCCCAACGAGGACACAGTCTAATGATCCACGGTATTACAAGACGTTCAAAACTTCGCACGACCGTTCACTAAGGCACTGTTCGATACGACAAATGATTTTCGGTAACCCGTTACACTATACCATCCAAAGAGCGTGTTGCATTTGTTCGTACGTGTTATAAAACTTTTAGTGAGTTGATACACAAAACCGTTTTGCGAGGCACTGTTAATTGCGACGAATAATCATCGGCATCGTATTTCACTTGAGCGTCTCGACGTGTGCTGCCTCGCACGTTATCGGTAGAAGACACTTAGTGAATTACAGTCAGTGTTTCCAACGCTTATCAATTAAATTACCCACCCAGAATCGTCAGATTACACGATTTTACCTCAAAATACCGTCCGTTTCAAAAATAGTTGCAGAAATGCTTACATAATAGAAAAATGACTATAAATTAGATGAAAAATTAACAGTTAAACATTTTACTTACCTAATCCGAGTTTCCTGGCGCTGCAATACACTGCTTCTCATCTTTTCTCTCGTAGATTCGAAAGACACGCATCTTCCTTCAGCTTGTATCACTCTTTTGCAGCCATCAGTGCTACTACTGTTTCAGTTTTCGGTCTTTTCCTATGAGCCATTTTCAAGTTTTTAAGGGTAATAAACACTCGTTCCACTGAGGCATTTGAAAAGGGAAAGCAGAGGAGAAGGAAGATTACTTTTTGTAAATTTGAGAAATTTGGAGTTTTGGCTGTAGATATCGTATCAAAAACTTACTTTCAATATTCAGTGGCAGGTTTAGATACAGCTAATCCAAGTTTCTCGTGCTCCAGCATAACACGATTTTTACATTGAGAATGCAGTTGCTGACAGTTGATTAATTCTCGAAGAACAGGAAACCTTTTTACGATAGGGAGCAAGGATTTAACAGCATAGTAACATTGGGCTACGCTGCGGAAGTCGTTTCAAAATTGGTGTCTGAGAAGTCAAATGGTCTTTTGATTTGTGATACAAGCTCTACATAGAAATTCAAGCAACTTTTGTAAAACCATTTTATGTTCTGTTGCTGCATTTCCGTGTCGAGTCCCTCAAATTTTTCCTGTGCAGCGATACCCAAGTTTATCTCATCTAATCCAACGAAGTGCCTTGGATTTGCATGGTATAACAGCAAAATTGGAATTGTCTTAATAAAATCAGAATTAAGAAAATTAGAACACACATCTTTTAGCATTTTTTCCTCTTCTGACTTTTGTTTGTGAAGGAGGGGGACGTACTTTGAAGAAAGGTATTAAAATATGTAAGTGAGCTCCCAGCCACCGTTGGATAAGCAGCAGCCAGCAACAAGTTCAAATGGCTCTGAGCACTATGGGACTTAACATCTGAGCTCATCAGTCCCCTACACTTAGAACTACCCCCCTGCGGGTCCGGGGATTAGAATAGGCCCGCGGTATTCCTGCCTGTCGTAAGAGGCGACTAAAAGGAGTCCATCCCCCTCACGGGGGTAGTTCGCGCCTGCGTCCGGAGACGGACGGTTCCACGACCTATCATCGTGGTCCTTTTGGTTTTTTCACTTCTCGTTTCTTCCTTCCTTTTGTTGGTTCCTTTCTTTGCTCTTCTCCACCTCACTGTCTTCCTTACTCTTTCCCTTGCCTTCTCCTTGCCTTCTCATTGCCTTTTTCTCCTTGCCTTCTCATTGCCTTTTTCTCCTTGCCTTCTTATTGCCTTCTTCCCCTTGCTTTCTCATTGCCTTCTTCTCCTTGCCTTCTCTGGTCTCCGCCTCGGCGTTTGAGACAGTCTGTCCTCTTTCTCCCTCTCTCTCTTCTTTTTCCTCTTCTTCCTTCCTCCCTGTGCGTGTCTGAAGGCCGACCCACGCGTTCGCACGCGTAGCCGGTGACGGGGTAACGCGTAAGTCCCCGCCCTGGGTAGACATGTAAGGCACGCGCGTACCCCCTGGTAAAGGCCAGGCCCGGGGAGGGGTGATTGCCTGAGCTGATACCTTCTGACCATGCCGATTGGTCCCTCCGTCTGTTTCTCGGGAGGTGTGACCTGAGGTGTAAACATTCACCTAAGGCGGGAGTGCCCTCTGAGAGGGTCCCCACAAGGAAGGAGCGCGCCATCGGAGACGCTGGCAATCATGGGGGATTCCTCCGCAATGGATTCTACTCCATCTCTTTCGACTTCGACCCAAAAACGGAAACGTGACCAGCCAACAGTGACAAAAGTACTACCGCCTGCCCCACAGTTCCTCGTAGTTTCTCGAACTGAGGACGGAAAGGATTTTGCCTCTGTCAACCCTTTCGTTATTCAGAAGGGCGTAGATGCCATAGCCGGATCTGTCAAATCCTGTACCAGGTTGCGTAACGGCACCTTATTACTGGAAACTGAGAATGCCTTTCAGGCACAAAAACTGCTTCGGGCCACCCTCCTGTACACGTTCCCTGTCCGGGTGGAGGCCCACCGAACTTTGAATTCGTCTCGTGGTGTGGTCTATACTGACTCCCTCGACGGATTGACTGACGAGGAGCTTCAATCATTCCTCGCTGAGCAGGGCGTGACGGCTGTCCATAGGGTCATGAAAAAGGTCAACAATGACCTTGTACCGACCCGGACAATTTTCTTGACCTTCGATAGTGTTAAGCTGCCATCGCGCATCAAGGCGGGCTACGAGGTTATTTCTGTTCGCCCCTATATCCCGACACCTACGCGCTGCTACCAGTGTCAGCGTTTCAATCACACTCGACAGTCTTGTTCCAATGCGGCTAAATGTGTCACCTGTGGCAGGGATGCCCATGAGGGTGACTGTCCACCTCCGTCTCCTCGTTGTGTGAACTGTCAGGGTGACCATGCAGCATCCTCCCGCGACTGTCCTGTCTATAAGGAAGAACGCTGTATCCAGGAAATTCGGGTCAAAGAGAAAGTGTCCACCTCGGCTGCTCGCAAGCTATTGGCTAGTAGGAAGCCCACGCTGCTCCCAGCGGGGAAATACAGTACTGTCCTCGCCTCTCCTCGGACTACCCGGGAGGTAGCAACCCAGACATGCGATCTGACCTTCAGCACCACGGTCGTCCGTTCGGCCAGTGCTAAGATCGCGCGGTCGACGTCTCCTCTTCCTCCCATCACCCCACAGACACGAGCACCTTCTTCAGCTTCTGCTAAAACGAAGACACCGAAGTCAGATGCACGGGCCTTCAAGAAGGAACCATCCCGTGCAGACTTCCTCCGTACCTCGACCTCACAGCCTTCGACCGGTACTTCCACTACACGTCCTTCCAAAAAGGCGCATAGGAAGCACAGTTCTCCTTCCCCGCCACGGCGCATTTCTTCTCTTGCGCCACCCAGCGGCTGCCGCCCCAGGCCGTCATCCGTTTCGCCTGGCCGCACCGCTGGTCGCCGTACATCTGGCCGTTCCCTGGCGGAGGAAGCTCCCCCTCCCGGCCATCCTCCCGAGATGGCCGATGACCCTATAGACCCAATGGACGATGACTGTCCGCCTACTGATAGCGGCGGCAGTGCTCGCTCGAAGCCAGGCCCTAAGCGGCCTTCGAGGTGACCACTTCTCTCATCTTTCTTTTCTTACGATGGCACTTATTCACTGGAATATTCGCAGCATTCGCTCCAACCGAGAGGACTTGAAGTTGCTGCTCCGCTTGCACCGTCCGCTTGTCGTAGCCCTCCAGGAAACGAAGCTACGCCCATGCGATCAAATTGCCTTGGCACACTACACCTCTGCGCGTTTTGACCTACCCCCTGTGGTAGGTATCCCAGCTCATGGAGGGGTTATGTTGCTGGTCCGGGATGATATTTACTACGATCCCATCACGTTGCACACCGGCCTGCAGGCAGTTGCCATCCGCATTACTCTCCCCACTTTTACGTTTTCCTTTTGTACCGTTTACACTCCATCGTCATCTGCCGTTACCAGGGCAGACGTGATGCAACTTATTGCTCAGCTACCTGCACCATTTTTGTTAACTGGAGACTTTAACGCCCACCATCCCCTTTGGGGCTCTCCAGCATCCTGCCCGAGGGGCTCCTTGTTAGCAGACCTTTTCAACCAGCTCGATCTTGTCTGCCTCAATACTGGCGCCCCTACTTTTCTTTCGGACACATCTCACACCTATTCCCATTTAGACCTCTCTATATGTACTCCCCAACTTGCACGCCGGTTTGAGTGGTATGCACTTTCTGATACATATTCGAGCGACCATTTCCCGTGTGTTATCCATCTCCTGCAGCATACTCCCTCTCCGTGCTCCTCTCGTTGGACCATCTCCAAGGCAGACTGGGAGCTCTTCTCTTCCAGGGCTACCTTTCAGGATCAAACCTTCACAAGCTGCGATCGTCAGGTCGCACACCTCACGGAAGTCATTCTCGCTGCTGCTGAATATTCCATCCCTCACCCTACTTCTTCTCCACGTCGCGTACCGGTCCCCTGGTGGACCGCAGCATGTAGAGATGCTTTACGTGCTCGTCGACGTGCTTTACGCACCTTTAAGCGCCACCCTACAGTGGCGAATTGTATTAATTATAAACGATTACGTGCTCAGTGTCGTCGTATTATTAAAGAAAGCAAGAAAGCCAGCTGGGCTGCTTTCACAAGCACCTTCAACAGTTCTACCCCTTCTTCTGTTGTCTGGGGTAGCCTGCGCCGGCTATCTGGCACTAAGGTCCACTCCCCAGTTTCTGGCTTGAAGGTCGCGAATGAAGTCCTTGTGGCCCCTGAGGCTGTCTCCAATGCCTTCGGCCGCTTTTTCGCCGAGGTTTCGAGCTCCGCTCATTACCACCCTGCCTTCCTCCCCCGCAAACAGGCAGAGGAGGCTAGGCCACCTGACTTCCGCTCCTCGAATTGTGAAAGTTATAATGCCCCATTCACCATGCGGGAACTCGAAACCGCACTTGGCCGATCACGGTCCTCCGCTCCAGGGCCTGATTCTATTCATATTCAGATGCTGAAGAACCTTTCTCCTGCGGGTAAAGGTTTTCTTCTTCGTACATACAATCGCATCTGGATTGAGGGACATGTTCCCGCATGCTGGCGCGAGTCTATTGTTGTCCCGATTCCTAAGCCGGGGAAGGACAAGCACTTGCCTTCCAGTTATCGACCTATCTCGCTTACCAGCTGTGTCTGTAAAGTGATGGAGCGAATGGTTAACTCTCGATTGGTTTGGCTGCTCGAGTCTCGACGCCTACTTACCAATGTACAATGTGGATTTCGAAGGCGCCGCTCTGCTGTTGACCATCTGGTTACCTTGTCGACCTTCATTATGAATAACTTCTTGCGGAAGCGCCCGACCGCGGCTGTGTTCTTTGATTTGGAGAAGGCTTACGACACCTGTTGGAGGGCGGGCATTCTCCGCACCATGCATACATGGGGCTTTCGCGGTCGCCTCCCTCTTTTTATTCATTCCTTTTTAATGGATCGACAGTTTCGGGTACGTGTGGGTTCTGTCCTGTCCGACACCTTTCGCCAGGAGAATGGGGTGCCACAGGGCTCAGTTTTGAGCGTCGCTCTCTTCGCCATCGCGATCAATCCAATAATGGATTGCCTCCCAGCTGATGTATCAGGCTCCCTTTTCGTGGACGATTTTACCATCTATTGCAGCGCGCAGTGTGCACGTGTCCTGGAGCACTGTCTTCAGCGTTCTCTTGACCGTCTTTACTCCTGGAGTGTCGCCAATGGCTTCCGTTTTTCTGCCGAGAAGACGGTCTGTATTAACTTCTGGCGCTACAAAGAGTTTCTCCCACCGTCCTTACGACTCGGTCCCGTTGCTCTCCCACTCGTGGAGACAATCAAATTTTTAGGCCTTACCTTTGACAGGAAACTTAGCTGGTCTCCACATGTGTCATATTTGGCCGCCCGTTGTACCCGTTCTTTAAATGTCCTCCGTGTTCTCAGTGGTATGTCGTGGGGAGCGGATCGAACCGTCCTACTTCGTCTATATCGGTCGATC
Organism: Schistocerca americana; assembly: GCF_021461395.2. Lineage (NCBI taxonomy): Eukaryota > Metazoa > Arthropoda > Insecta > Orthoptera > Acrididae > Schistocerca > Schistocerca americana. The sequence goes on from NC_060130.1 coordinate 403,755,616, forward strand.
GTCCGCTCCAAGCTGGATTATGGGAGCTTCGTATACTCCTCTGCACGGCCATCCATCTTACGCCGCCTCAACTCCATACAACATCGGGGTTTACGACTTGCGATCGGAGCATTTTATACCAGTCCCGTAGAGAGTCTTCATGCTGACGCTGGCGAATTGCCACTCACCTACCGGCGCGATATACTGCTTTGTCGGTATGCCTGTCGGCTACTGTCAATGCCCGACCATCCGTCTTATCGTTCCTTTTTTGACGACTCTCTTGACCTTCAATACGGGTTGTATGTCTCTGCCTTGCTACCCCCTGGAGTTCGCTTTCGTCGCCTCCTTCAACACCTTCATTTTTCACTCCCTGCAACCTTTCGAGTGGGCGAGAGCCGCACGCCACCTTGGCTCCAGGCTCAGGTCCGCGTTCACCTCGACCTCAGCTCGCTCCCAAAAGAGGTCACCCCCGGTTCGGTCTACCACTCCCGTTTTTTGGAACTTCGTTCGAAGTTCAACAACATGACCTTCATTTATACAGATGGCTCTAAGACCAATGACGGGGTCGGGTGTTCCTTTATTGTCGGGGCACAAAGTTTCCAATACCGGCTCCATGGCCATTGTTCGGTCTTCACAGCTGAGCTCTTTGCCCTCTACCAGGCTGTTCTTTACATCTGCCGCCACCGACATTCTGCTTATGTCATCTGCTCAGATTCCCTGAGCGCCATCCAGAGCCTCAGTGATCCGTACCCGGTTCACCCTTTCGTACACCGGATCCAACGCTCTCTTCAGCAGCTGGTGGACGTCGGTACGCCGGTTAGCTTTATGTGGGTTCCTGGCCATGTCGGTATCCCTGGGAACGAAGCTGCAGATGCCGCGGCCAAGGCTGCGGTCCTCCAGCCTCGGACAGCTTCTTGTTGTGTCCCTTCGTCCGATTTTAGCAGGGTCATTTGTCGGCGCGTTGTGTCGCTGTGGCATGCCGATTGGGCTGCACTTACCGACAACAAGCTTCGGGCCTTAAAACCTCTTCCCGTGGCTTGGACGTCCTCCTCACGCCCTTCTCGGCGGGAGGAGGTCGTTTTAGCAAGGTTAAGAATTGGACACTGCCGGTTCAGCCATCGCCATCTGCTGACGGCTGCGCCGGCGCCGTTCTGCCCATGTGGGCACTTGCTGACGGTTAGACACATTTTAATGTCCTGTCCTGATCTTAACACACTGCGCCTCGATCTTAACCTGCCTAATACTTTCGATGCCATTTTAGCGGATGACCCACGAGCAGCTGCTCGTGTTCTTTGTTTTATCAATTTGACACACCTCGCTAAGGACATTTGATGATGTTTTTTAATCCTATGCCTGTCAGTCTGTCTTTTATTGTGTTTTCCCTTTTAGTTGTTGTTGTCAACTTGTGCCTCGCGGTGCATTCTTAGAGTAGTCAGGGCGCTAATGACCATTGAAGTTGTGCGCCCGAAAACCACAAAAAAAAAAAAAAAAAAAAAACTTAGAACTAATTAAACCTAACTAACCTAAGGACATCACACAACCATGCCCGAGGCAGGATTCGAACCTGCGACCTTAGTAGCAGCGCGGTTCCGGATTGAAGCGCCTAGAACCGCTCGGCCAAAGCGGCCGGCAGCAGTAAGTCGTATTTCAGTAGACGCTTGAAATTTTTTAAATTTCTCTTTTCTACCAAAACTTCTACTGAAATGAGAACCTAAGTTTCTCAGCAAATTCTCGACGCTTCTCACAAGTTCTTCGCCTACTTTTGAAGCACAAAGATGATTCATATGACAAGATCATTTAATGTATGGTACGTGTGAGAAGCCTCTTTTTAGGTTGGAAAAAACTGAATGATGCTCTCCAACCATAACATTTGCCGTGTCCGAGCTAAAACGAACGAAATTATAAACATTAATGCCCTTTGATTTTACAGAATCTGTCACTGGCTTGCATAAGGTGTCATCAGTACCCGATAAAACTTCAAACATATCCAAGAAACTAGTTTTAATTTGGCCTGAATCCCTATCATAATACACAACTGTTAATGCACATTGTTTAGTAACACTTAGATCAGTCGTTTCATGATCAGTGAGAAAAACGTACCCGGATGTCTCAGCTTATTATATAAGGACTCTGAAAATGACTTCCCTCATATATCCTTAATAACACATTAAGATTTCTTTCTGAGCGATTGTTGAATTGGAAAAGACATTCTTACAGAAAGGAATCAGTCCATCCAAGGTGCTGATTGATAAATTATCGGCAGCGACAAGTGCTGTTAATTTAATTTCCGCTCTTTTTACGTTGTCGCCATTGCTATTTAACATTGAAAATATGTTAGAAGCATATGGAACAGTTTTCATTTGATTAATATGTGTGGAAGACTGTGCGCCTCAAAATTTCAGGTTTGTGCGCTGTTAAAACACAATAACATAACTTGCAGTACGTCAAGTCATGTCCGTCCCTCCGTTTGTTGATCTTCTGTGACCAACCAGTGCACTCAGGCAAGCAAAAACAGGAATATGTTTGTTTTGGATTTCTGTGATTTCTGGGCTGGAATTCGATAGTAGGGAAAGGAAGAGAAGGAAACGTAGTAGGTGAATATGGATTGGGGCTAAGAAATGAAAGAGGAAGCCACCTGGTAGAATTTTGCACAGAGCGCAACATAATCACAGCTAACACTTGGTTTAAGAATCATGAAAGAAGGTTGTGTACATGGAAGAACCCTGGAGATACTAAAAGGTATCAGATAGATTATATAATGGTAAGACAGAGATTTAGGAACCAGGTTTTAAATTGTAAGACATTTCCAGGGGCAGATGTGGACTCTGACCACAATCTATTGGTTATGACCTGTAGATTAAAACTGAAGAAACTACAAAAATGTGGGAATTTAAGGAGATGGGACCTGGATAAACTGACTAAACCAGAGGTTGGAAAGAGTTTCAGGGAGAGCATAAGGGAACAATTGACAGGAATGGAGGAAACAAATACAGTAGAAGCAGCTTTGAGAGATGAAATAGTGAAGGCAGCAGAGGATCAAGTAGGTAAAAAGACGAGGGCTAGTAGAAGTCCTTGGGTAACAGAAGAAATATTGAATTTAATTGATGAAAGGAGAAAATATAAAAATGCAGTAAATGAAGCAGGCAAAAAGGAATACAAACGACTCAAAAATGAGATCGACAGGAAATGCAAAATGTCTAAGCAGGGATGGCTAGAGCACAAATGTAAGGCTGTAGAAGCTTATCTCACTAGGGGTAAGATAGATACTGCCTACAGGAAAATTAAAGAGACCTTTGGAGAAAAGAGAACCACTTGTATGGACATCAAGAGCTCAGATGGAAGCCCGGTTCTAAGCAAAGAAGGGAAAGCAGAAAGGTGGAAGGAGTATATAGAGGGTCTATACAAGGGCGATGTACTTGAGCACAATATTATGGAAATGGAAGAGGACGTAGTTGAAGATGAAATGGGAGATATGATACTGCGTGAAGAGATTGACAGAGCACTGAAAGATGTAAGTCAAAACAAGGCCCGGGGAGTAGACAACATTCCATTAGAACTTCTGACAGCCTTGGGAGAGCCAGTCCTGACAAAACTCTACCATTTGGTGAGCAAGATGTATGAGACAGGCGAAATACCCACAGACTTCAAGAAGAATATAATAATTCCAATCCCAAAGAAAGCAGGTGTTGACAGATGTGAAAATTACCGAACTATCAGTTTAGTAAGTCACGGCTGCAAAATACTAACTCGAATTCTTTACAGACGAATGAAAAACTGATAGAAGCCGACCTCGGGGAAGATCAGTTTTGTTTCCATAGAAATATTGGAACACGTGAGGCAATACTGACCCTACGACTTTTCTTAGAAGAAAGATTAAGGAAAGGCAAACCTACGTTTCTAGCATTTGTAGACTTGGAGAAAGCTTTTGACAATGATGACTGGAATATTCTCTTTCAAATTCTGAAGGTGGCAAGGGTAAAATACAGGGAGCGAAAGGCTATTTACAATTTGTACAGAAACCAGATGGCAGTTATAAGAGTTGAGGGACATGAAAGGGAGGCAGTGGTTGGGAAGGGAGTGAGACAGGGTTTTAGCCTCTCCCCGATATTTTTCAATCTGTGTATTGAGCAAGCAGTAAAGGAAACAAAAGAAAAATTCGGACTAGGAGTTAAAATCCATGGAGAAGAAATAAAAACTTTGAGGTTTGTCGATGACGTTGTAATTCTGTCAGAGACAGCAAAGGACTTGGAAGAGCAGTTGAACGGAATGGACAGTGTGTTGAAAGGAGGATATAAGATGAAATCAACAAAAGCAAAACGAGGATAATGGAATGTAGTCGAATTAAGTTGGGTGATGCTGAGGGAATTAGATTAGGAAATGAGACACTTAAAGTAAGTAGTAAAGGAGTTTTGCTATTTGGGGAGCAAAATAACTGATGATGGTCGAAGTAGAGAGGATATAAAATGCAGACTGGCAATGGCAAGGAAAGCGTTTCTGAAGAAGAGAAATTTGTTAACATCGAGTATAGATTAAGTGTAAGGAAGGCGTTTCTGAAAGTATTTGTATGGAGCGTAGCCATGTACGGAAGTGAAACGTGGGCGATAAATAGTGTAGACAAGAAGAGAATGGAAGGTTTCTAAATGTGGTGCTACAGAAGAATGCTGAAGAGTAGATGGGTAGATCACATAACTAATGAGGAGGTATTGAATAGAATTGAGGAGGAGTTTGTGGCACAGCTTGACTAGAAGAAGGGATCGGTTGGTAGGACATGTTCTGAGGCATCAAGGGATCACCAGTTTAGTATTGGAGGACAGCGTGGAGGGTAAAAATCGTAGAGGGAGACCAAGAGATGAATACACTTAGAAGATTCAGAAAGATGTAGGTTGCAGTAGGTACTGGGGGATGATGAAGCTTGCACAGGATAGAGTAGCATGGAGAGCTGCATCAAACCAGTATTAGGACTGAAGACAACAACAACAACATGATTTCCCATTCGAACAACACGATGTTGAGGTGGAGGTAACGTTATGGTCCTTTTCAATGAGCTTCGTTTTTAAATTAGGAGTTATGGGCAGGGCGAGACAGAAAATTCAGGAAGAGCATGCAGATTGTCTACAGACACTTGCTTTATGCAACCACTTATCCAGCCGGCCGAAGTGGCCGTGCGGTTAAAGGCGCTGCAGTCTAGAACCGCAAGACCGCTACGGTCGCAGGTTCGAATCCTGCCTCGGGCATGGATGTTTGTGGTGTCCTTAGGTTAGTTAGGTTTAACTAGTTCTAAGTTCTAGGGGACTAATGACCTCAGCAGTTGAGTCCCATAGTGCTCAGAGCCATTTGAACCATTTTTTGAACCACTTATCCATTTTGGTGCAGTTAGAGTAAATAGTGTGTTACCTTAGTGACCGATGACCTCAGCGGTTTGGTCCCATAAGACCTTACCACAAATTTCCAAAAAAAAATTCTGTTCAATTAGCACGCTAGATCGTTGAAGTACCGAGCTGTTTGGAGGGCTGTGCCCATAATGGTCCAAACTTTTTCAATTAGTGAGAGATCCGGCAACTTTGCTGGCCAAGTTAGAGTTTGGCAAGCATGAAGACAAACTCGAAACCCTGGCCGTGTGCGGATGGGCTTTATCTTGGTGAAATGTAGGTGCAGGATGGCTTGCCATGAAGTGCAAACGAGGTGTAGAAAATCGTCGACGTGCCGCTGTGCTGTAAGGTTGACAACCGAAGGGTCCTATAATGAAATGAAATGGCACCCCGCACCATCACTCCTGATTGTCGGCCCGTGTTGCGGACAACAGTAAGGATGATACGACCCCACCCCCACCCCTCCACCCCGTCTCCAGATACTATTAATCGGAGCTTAATTGGAAGTGGCATTCATCACTGAAGACAATTCTTCTCCAGTGAATGAGATTCCAGGCCGAAGACGTGTCTGAAGACGCCCCAGACAGCTGTGGGATACCAACCTGACCGTCGCCCGCCATATGGCCCGATAACCAGCAGTAATGTCGTGAGATGCCATTTCTTTTCATAGCAGGACTCCTTTGGTTGTCATCCGTGGAACCCTTACAGTATGGTATGTCGACGATATTTTATGTCCGGATTTGTTGCCCTTCATGGCAAGCCATACTGGGCTTACATTAGAGGATGATAATGCCTGCTCGCACACGGTGAGAGTTTTTATGCATGTCTTCGTGGTTGCCGAACCTTGTTTTGCCCATCTACATCGCCGGATCTGTCCCCAATTGAGAACATTTGGAGGATTATGGGCAGGGCTCTCCAACCGTCTCGGCATTTTGATGATCTAATGTGCCAATTGGACAGAATATCACCCAGGAGGACATCCAACAACTCTATCAATCAATGCCAAGCCCAATAACTGCTTTCATAAGGGCCAGAGGTAGACCAATGCGTTATTGACTTGCTTAATTTGTTAAGCTCTTT